>NC_091793.1:115777500-116402500 GCF_041296235.1 Equus asinus | reverse complement strand
GGTAAATTCCACTCAAACAGCAAGGGGTAGCTTCCCCAGAAGAAAATCTAAGTGCTGTATGAAGATAGAAGTTGGAATGGATGCTGGGTAGGCAATAAACAAATGTCCACTCAACCAAAGAAGGATTAGTTGTTTTAGTTCTCAACATTAGCAGCTGCTGCTAATCTCCTCTCATAAGATGGGACAATAACAAACAGTATCATAGTTACTAAACAAAGATGTTTGAAGAGAAGCTAGCAAGGATAGTAGTAGCGCGGGGTATTTTTTTCTCCAGCAATATTTGAAATGAAGTAACGGTGTCTCAAATCCTGATAAATCATATAATGCTGTGTTACCCCTTGCATTTTCCTGCCTTCCTTCTCCTGTTCTTTGTTTTCTTTTTTGGCACATAACACTATCCAGACGAATTGTGTAAGGGGACACTAATTCTTCCGGGCGTATGTATATTCAGAGCTTCTGATCCATACTGTTATATAAAGAATGCTGAATATCTGTATGTTGGAATCTATGCATGAGATCAGTAACTTTTTTCATACATCATTTGGTTTACTGTAGATTATTGGATCCCAAATGCCTTACTCATTAACAGGATTCTCATACATTTAAATTACTCTCATTCTCCTTGGATGTTAAAATAATATTTTTTTAAAAACCTAACCAAGTTACCTCTTATCTTTTTATCTCAAACAGATGGCTTTTACAACAGTAATAATTATGTTTTATTGACTATGTATATATGACTTTCAAATACAAAATTTCACAATTGCCTTTAGAAATACACTTTGGAGAAGGATTTTTTTAAAAAACCAAGTTACCTTGGGTATCTGAGAGATGATTGGGAATTTCTTCTTCAGAATGGATTAGTCTTCACTAGATTAAAATTCAATAACTGTTTAAGTTAGATAAAAAATAGAACCTTTATGATCCACGACCAACTTGACTGAATTACAGTAACACAGCAGTGGAGGGATAACAGGTATCATTTGTGTGTAGGAAGAACACAGGAGCATGTTTTGATGGATTTCATTGTGACATTTGCCTCTAGCAAGTATTACTGGAGTTGGAATGAGAATCTTAAAAGTTCTTTCCCCCCATCTTACTAGCTTTATTGAGGTATAATTGACATGTAAAATTGAGTAAATTTAAGGTATACAATGTGATGACTTGATATGTGTCTATATTGTGAAATGATTACCACAATAAGGTTAGTTAACACGTCTATCACCTCAAATAGTTACAATTTGTGTGTGAGAACTTCTAAGATCAACTCTCTTAGGAAGTTTTAAATATATGATACAGTATTGTTAACTATAGTTACCATTTAAAAGTTCTATTAAGCATTTTTTAAAGATAAAATGACTAAAAGAAATCTTGCGTTTATAGTAATAATAAAGGAAAATGAAATAAACACATTAGAGGTTTGTGAAAGCATGTAATGTAATTTTTGTTTGCATTTTAATAACTCAAAATTCAAATTACAAATATGTAAGTTTCACAGAAAAACAAATATTTGTATTATATATTTATAATGTAGCTAGTGCATATATCAATTTAATAAATTAAAATGATTATAATACTGTTTCAAATGTATAATATAAAAATTGTCGCATACTATAGCACATACTAGTATGATTGACTCAGATTAAATAAAATGTTTTTTTTTTTTTTGAGGAAGCTTAGCCCTGCACTAACTACTGCCAGTCCTCCTCTTTTTGCTGAGGAAGCATGGCCCTGAGCTAACATCCGTGCCCATCTTCCTCTACTTTATACGTGGGACGCCTACCACAGCATGATGTGCCGAGTGGTGCCATGTCTGCACCCGGGATCCGAACCAGCGAACCCCGGGCCACCGAGAAGCGGAACGTGCGTATTTAACTGCGGCACCACAGGGCCGGCCCCCAAAATTTTATTTTTAAATGATCTAAAATGCTATTTTCTCTCATTTAAGCCTCTCAAAAGCTACATAACAAAGAATAGACAATGAAAAATAGATTTGACTTGAACTAAAATGACTATTTTAAAACAATTATTATCATTTTTTTTTAAAGATTTTATTTTTTTCCTTTTTTTCCCCCAAAGCTCCCCGGTACATAGTTGTATATTCTTCGCTGTGGGTCCTTCCAGTTGTGGCATGTGGGACGCTGCCTCAGCGTGGTTTGATGAGCAGTACCATGTCCGTGCCCAGGATTCGAACCAACGAAACACTGGGCAGCCTGCAGCGGAGTGCGTGAACTTAACCACTCGGCCATGGGGCCAGCCCCTAAAACAATTATTTTTTTAATAGTTGATGCAAGCACTTTATAATATCCAAAAGCTAAAAAAGGAAATAGTGAAAAATAAATCTCTTTCTCTTTTCTGCTGCCAGGCGTCCAGTTCTCCTCTCTGGAGGAACCACTGGTACTACATTCTTGTGTCTTTCTGGAGCTGTTCAATATGCAAAGCAGCTAATATATGGGTAGAAATTATATAAAATATCACTATACACTTGTTCTATACTAAGGTTTTTAATTGAAGAATACGTCTTGGAGAATAAACCATATTAATGCCTATAGAAATTCTCTATTCCTTTTTAATGTTTTCATAGTATTCCCTTGAATGGTTGCAACAAAATTTATTTAATCTGTTCCTGTATTAGTCAGAGTTCTCCAGAGAAACAGAACCAATAGTGTGTGTATACAAACAAAAAGAGATTTATTTTAAGGAATTGGCTCATACGATTACAGAAGCTAGCAAGTTCAAAATCTGCAGGGTGGTCTGGAAGACTGAAGACCAGGGAAGTGCCGATGTGGCAGTTTAATTACAAAAGCCATCTGCTGGCAGAATTCCATCTGTTCCAGGGAGGTCAGCCTTTGTTCTATTCAGGTCTTCAATGATTGGATGAGGCCCACCCACAATATGGAGGACAATATGCTTTACTCAAAGTCCACTGATTTAATTTAATCTTAGTCTCACCCCCAAATGCCATCACACAACATCCAAAATAATGTTTGACCAAATATCTGGGCACTGTGGCCCAGTCAAGTTAATATACAAAATTAACTATCACAGTCCCCTATTGATGGTCATTTAGTTTCTTTACAATTTTTGGCTAATATACTGTGTATCCTAATACATAAATCATTTCAAAGACATGCAAGTATATGTAAAAAGCAAATTCCCAAAGTGAAATTGCTAGTCTATAGGTGTATGCTTTTAAAACTTTGATAAATATTGCTGAATTGTCTTCCAAAGTGCTTGCACCAATTGATGCTTACAAAGGATGAGAGTGTCCAACAGTGTGTTAGGAAATTTTTGGATCTTCGCTATTTGGATAGGTGTGATATGAGTTCAGGTAACTAATGAGAAGGCTTTGTATGCATTTTAGCGCGGATGGTGTTCCCTGTCACATACACAGATTCAGGATGTATATGGTAGTGTTATCACAATAATGATGGAATAGAATGTAGAATGCACTTTATTTTAGTATTAGCATTAATGCTAAGAGATTAGAAATGAACATTAATCCTGCGTTTATTATTAAGAGTCTGATAAGGGCACATAAATTTTTTAGTTATACTTTATGGGGGAATCTATACACTTGAGGAGTATTCATAAATTTAGAGATTCAGTAAAGTTCTTGGAATATAGGCTCTGTTTTAATATCAAACATCCAAGATTACAACTGAAGGAAGGGGGCTCGTCTAGTGGCACATGGGCTAAGTTCACACGTTCCGCTTTGGTGGCCTGGGGTTTGCCGGTTCAGATCCCGGGTGCAGACATGGCACCGCTTGGCAAGCCATGCTGTGGCAGGCATCCCATACATAAAGTAGAGGAAGATGGGCATGGATGTTAGCTCAGGGCCAATCTTGCTCAGCAAAAAGAGGAGGATTGATGGCAGGGGTTAGCTCAGGGCTAGTCTTCTGTGAAAAAAAAAAAAGGAGGGGACAGATTTGATAGGCATTTGGAAAATAAATTCAGAAGTGAATGATTAGATTTGGAGGTGAAGGAAGGGGAGGAATTAAGAATGGTACCCTCCATTCTCATGCCTTCCTGGCTTTGAAGATTGGTAGAAATTAAATCTATAAAACAGTCAATTCAAAGAAAGACCATAGACTTACTGTGGTGATCATTTTGCAATGTATACAAATATCTAATCATTATATTGTACACCTAAACTAATATAATGATTTATATGTCTATTATACCTCAATTAAAAAAATATATACAGGGGCCGGCTCGGTGGCACGAGTGGGTTAAGTTCACACATTCTGCTTCAGTGGCCCAGGGTTTGCCGCTTCGGATCCCGGGTGCACACATGGCACCGCTTGACAAGCCATGCTGTAGTAGGCGTCCCAAATATAAAACAGAGGAAGATGGGCACGGATGTTAGCTCAGGGCCAGTCTTCTTCAGCAAAAAAAATAATAATAAAATAAAATAAAATAAAAATATATGTATATACATACATCTTGTAAAAAAAAAAAGAAGACCAAGTTGTGGACAGATTTAAATTCCTCATATTGTCCTGTTAGTAGTTATTTACACTGTTGTCTTCAGCAGAGATTCAAGCAGAGACGTCCCAGCAGCAGAATCGTGGTGCCTTCTGGCATCCTGGTCCTCTAGAATTCATTCCCCTTTCCCCTGCCTCTTGGCCTTAGGGACTCTGATGCTCTTTTCTATTCAAGTGACATTTGACCCACAGTGAAAGTGAAAAAATGTTTAAAATCTTCCCTTCCTTCTTTCCTTCCTTTCCCACTTTTATTCCTTTCCTCTCTCCCCATCTCTTTCCTTCCTTTTCTCGTTCTTTTCTTTTTTCCTTTCATTCAACACACATTTACTGAGAGCCTTTATAAGCCAGGCAATGTGTGAGGTCCTGATCATACTGAGACGACTAAGATGCAAAAGTCACAGTTCTCTGAGGAACCGACAGTTTCAAAAAGGAAAATGTAAATTGATCACATCTCAACTTCTTTCGTTTTCATTATTTGCTTTGTTGTAACTGCTGAAATAATTTATTTTAGTAGCCTAAGTTTGTTTTTTACTTATATAGAAGTATAAATCATAAACATAATGAATATATTTTCAACAACAACAAATGCTCAAAGCTGGTCCTATCACAAATTAACTCTTTTATCATATACCATTTTAGACATTTCAACACAGTTTCACCAGTGTTCTGATCTGTGTTTAACATGGTATCTTAAGCAAAGCATATGTCAGTTATGAAATTTATGATTTCAATGATCATTTATAATGTATTTATAATTACATAAATAATGAATTTTGATTACTATACTTATTGTTTCTCATCCTAAATTAATTATTTTTCTTTTATCTGGGGAAGCATTATTATACTATTATGCTGTCCTATAATTTAATATATTGCTCATCTAAAATCTCATGTTAATTTTGCCTAATATTTAGAAGAGGTACAATTTCTAATAATACTATAACCAAAATGATATAAAGCAGAATGGGCCATTAAGAAAATCTGAGCTTATTCTCCTTTTCCATTATGGGCACTTTGTGAGACAGTGGAGTAGATTTTTTCCTGTATCTGTTTTTCCACAAGTTAATTTAGATTAATTCTTATTACTGCTTCATGATTTTGAAGGTCTAGGGTCTTAGAATCAAAAGTCAAATACTTATATGTATTTTTAAAGAAAGAATTTTAAAGAAGTTTATTTCTGATACATAGAAAAGTATTAACACCAAATTATTTTAAAAATTGTATTAGTGGTGAACAAGATCATGGAAATTTCCTTGTCATAAAATTAAAGTTGGCTTCATTCTTTTTTAAGGAAGTAAAATATGTTAATGCATTACATTTAAATATAACTTTTTTATGGCAATAGCAATAGATGAACCTGCATTTCCTTTAACAGTAAATTATGTTATTTGATTTCCTACCATGGGAGTTTTAAATCATGAAACTTTAAAAACATAGAATCTAGGGGCCGGCCCTGTTGCCTAGTGGTTAGCTTCAGCATGCTCTGCTTTGGTGGCCTGGGTTTACAGGCTCAGATCCAGGGTACAGACCTACACCACTGTGTCAGCCATGATGTGACAGTGACCCACATACAAAGTAGAGGAAGACTGGTACAGATGTTAACTCAGGGCAAATCTTCCTCAAGCAAAAAAATCCCAAAACCCAAACCCAAACCCAAACCAAACCAAAACAAAGCACCAAAAAACATAGTCTTATTTTCTTAGTTACAAAAAGCTCTGTTCATTGGAAAATGTACTTTCTCTTCACAGAAACAGATGGTATATAGTATTTGACCTTCTCAGAGAAGGTAGAATTGAAAAGTACATGAACAAGAGTACAAATATATGAATTTTGAAATGCAGCAGGTAAATTCACAATTTCTAGCTAAAAATGCTCTTAAAATAGAGTACACCTCTCATCAGATACTAGGCCTTGTCTTTCGACAATGGGGCTGAAAGAAGATAGGCAGCTGGGAAGGAACTCATTCATCGGAGTAGTCTGCTTCTTCTTTTTATCTCTTGTGGAAGAGAGGCGAAAAATAAGACAGTGAGGGAATGAAGAACGCATACTCTAGCTATTAAGGTTTCAAATGTGTAGCAGACACAACTATTAAGTCTTTGTGCAGTAACACACAGTGGGTTGGCCACTCAGCTCACAGTGATTCTCCAAATGACCCTATTTGGCTTACTCATCTCATCCCTCATTTGGGAGAATTGTTCATCTTCTCCATGCTCGGAATGGGATGTGCCATTCTGTTACAGAGTAACCCCCACCTCTCAAAAGGAAATGCATATGACTCAAGAAGAGTTAATAACATTAGACACCTTTGGTCATTGTGATTGGTCCAAGGGATGAGTGTATAAGTCTATGCCAATCAGCTTCCTTCCCTAAGATTTTCACCAAGTAGCATCTAAGGGGAAGCACTTCCATTTCTGTTTGGTTGCTAAGCTGTGAGGATGAGCTTGGATCCATCAGAGGCCATGTTTCTAGACTTATGCAGATAGCAGGCCCCAAATCATAAAGCTAACAATCAGAGAGAAACAGATCCAAGACATGAAGAGAGAAAGAGAGGGAGCGGGAGAGAGAGGGAGAAGAAACTTAAATTATCACTTTACACCCATCAGGATGGCTACTATTAAAAAACCCCAGAAAATAACGTGTTCATGAGAATGTGGAGAAATTGGAACTCTTGTGCATTGTTGGTGGGAATGCAAAATGGTGCAACAACTATGAAAACAGTATGGCAGTTCCTCAAAAAAATCAAAAATAGAATTACCATATGATTCAGCAATTCCACTTCTGGGGATGGACCCAAAGGAAGTGAAAGCAGGGAGGAGAACAGATATTTGTACACCAGTGTTCATAGCAGCATATTTACAATAGATAAAAGGTGGAAGCAACTCAAGTGTCCACTGATGGATGAAGAGGTAAACAAAATGTGGTATATACATACGATGGAATATTGTTCAGGCTTAAAACGGATAGAAAGTAAGACACATGGTACAACGTGGATGAACTTGAACACATTATGCTAAGTGAAATAAGCCAGATGCAAAGGGACAAATGCTATATGATTCCACTTATATGAGGTACCTAGAGTAGTCAAATTCATAGACACACAAAGTAGAATGGTGGTTGTTAGGGGGGAGGTGAGGGAGAAACAGGGAACTGTTTAACGGCTATAGCTTCAGTTTTACAGATGGAAAAGTTCTGGAGATTGCTTGCACAACGATGTGAATATATTTAACAATACTGAATTGTACACTTAAAAATGGTTAAAATGTGAATTTAAGTTAGTGTATTTTACCACAATTAGAAATTAAAAATTAAACAAGTTCTTAAAATCATTAGAGGAAAATAAAGGTAAAAATCTATCTAATCTAAGCATGGCATAAAGAGTAAAAGCCATTACAGAAAATGTCTACACACACAAAGAATGTGTTAAGGCTGGGTATCTGTTGCTCAGTGTTATGGCTAGTTTTCTTTTCTTTTCTTTTCTTTTTTGAGGAAGATCAGCCCTGAACTAACATCTGCTGCCAATCCTCCTCTTTTTTGCTGAGGAAGACTGGCCCTGAGCTAACATCCGTGCCCATCTTCCTCTACTTTATATGTGGGATGCCTACCACAGCATGGCTTGCCAAGTGGTACCATGTCCACACCCAGGATATGAACCGGCAAACCCTGGGCCGCCAAAGGGGAATGCACACATCCAACCACTGTGCCACCAGGCCAGCCCCTATGGCTACTTTTCTTTCATCTTTAACAAACTATTTTTCCTGTAATGAACATTGTTGATTTGCATAATAAGGAAATCTGATAAGTAAGTTTTAATTAGGAAAAATGAGATACTGGTTTTTTTCTTCATTCTGTCATTCACCAAAGATCATGAAAAATTATGAAATTCAATGTTGGCGAAGGTATGGAAACAGGTACTCTTGTACATTGCTCATGGGAGTATCATCTGGTACAAACTTTCTGAAACGCAATTTAGTCATATATATCAAAAGCCTGAAAAATGTACTCATTCTTTGATCCAGCAACTCTACACCTGAGAATTTCTCTTAAGAAAATAGACATGTAGCTCAAATGTTTAGCTACAAGCTTGTTCATCGCTGATCTCAGTGTGGTTCATAATAGTAAGAGACTGAAAACAAACTAAAGGTCCAAGAATAGGAAAATTATTTTAAATAAATTACAGTCATATTTACAATAAGATACTTTGCAGCCATTTAAAATTGTATGGCAGAAGAATAATAAACAACATGGGGTAATGTTCATGTTAAATTAAAAAGCAGATTTTAAAATTGTATGAGTGGTATCATATCACATGAGTAAAAAGACAGATAATATATAAGCTCAGGGAAAAAAGAGTAAAACGCATTCATTAAAATGTTAAATGTGCTTTTTCCTAATGGATTATAGATGATTTTTGGCATAGTATAGTAGGTGAAATGCTTATGGATCCTCCAAAGTCAGCTGGGCCCAGAAGAATAGTGTAGGATTGAAAAGAAGATCTAAAACCATAAAATTTAATTTGCTAATTTTTACAATATGCTCAAAAATTAAAACGCTCAAAATTTATTTTTCTCTGGTGTTCTCCTTATGAGACACAACACAGACATATGAAGGAAATTTTTTAAAAAAATGAAGCCATCTTTTCACCTCGTAAAATAAAGTGACTTTACTGACATTTCTGTTACTGAAAATTAAGATTTAAGTGTTACTTTTATGCTCTCTACTAGTGAATAGAAACATGAAAAGATTATAAAGTCATCTGATGGCAAACTGTTTTATTTTCCACTCTATTTCAATAATCACTCTATTTCCATAAATTCTACCCTCTTTCCATAATCACCACTTTTTGTTCTAACCCCTTTCTTAATCTTTACTTGAATTCCAATCCTTTCTGTATGAATGGTTTTAGTGTACATATTATGTGCCCAGTGACACGCATTTTTTCTACCCTGTAATCTCCTGAAAATCCACTTTAAAAATTAGTGACTCATTTGGATAACTAGAATTAGACACCACAAATTAATTTTGTGCTGTACATATGCTTCTACTTACACAAGTAGATGGAAACTTTTTTGGGAAAAAGTCTTTGACATTTGTGTTTAAACTAATGGGCACACTACATGCATACATCATTAACAGAGGAGAAAAAATTATGTCAGTCTTCAGTTGGGTCCTTTACAATTGTCCTAGAATATAAAAATCAATCTGATACCGGAAATTCCACAAATAGGTCTGAAATCTCACAGAATAAAAATGATTCAAATAACCCAAATTCCTACATAGAACCAGGGTATAACCTCTAAAATGAAAGAGCTAAGGCTAATTCACATTTTTTCTTTTTACAGATTTTATTTTTTTCCTTTTCTTCTCCCCAAAGCCCCCCAGTACATCATTGTATATTCTTCATTGTGGGTCCTTCTAGTTGTGGCATGTGGGACGCTGCCTCAGCATGGTTTGATGAGCAGTACCATGTCTGCGCCCAGGATTCGAACCAACGAAACACTGGGCCGCCTGCAGCAGAGCACGCGAACTTAACCACTCGGCCACGGGGCCAGCCCCAAGACTAATTCATATTTTAAACTACAGTCATGCATTGCTCAATGACGGGGATATGTTCTGAGAAAAGCATGGTTAGGCAATTTCACCGTTGTGTGAACATCATAGTGTGTACCTACACAAACCTAGATGATATAGGCTACTACACACCTAGGCTATATGGTACTAATCTTATGGGACCACTATACGCAGTTCTATACGCAGTCCGTTGTTGACCAAAACGTCATTATGCAGTGCATGACTGTACAACAAAGTTTTACACCACTAATTTCTGAGGCCTATGATTTCATGAAACTCATTTCCTGATGACCCAAAACACCTTTAGGACACTAGTAGTCATGGTGGAGCCATTAGCTACCACTCCTACATTTTGTCAGAAAATAAGGGCACATACGGAAAGACCAAAAACTGACAATAAAAGGCCAATTTTAAAAAGCAGAAAAGCGATTAGGCGAACAAACTAAGAGCTTAATGCCTCTATTTAGATAAGACCTTGAAGCATTAAGTTGCAAAATTCAAATAATATTTTATCTCAGTAGAGAAAAAAATGGAAATAAGGGTACGTATTTGGTAAAGGAGATACCATATCACATTTATATAACTTGAACAGCTTAAAAGATATTTAGTAATATCCAAGACTACCTTGTTTGGCAGAATTTTAAATCTCACAGCCCTAAAGATAGATTATCATTTTCTTAACCTAAACATTGACTTGCAATGCCACATTCTGCTAAAAATACATGTGAACAAATGAAATAGAGCTAATTTATGTCATTAAGAATTAAACCTCACTGTGTTTCTGCAAAAAATGATTTAATCTGCTAATGCTTGGGGTAAAGGATTTATAGCAACTTTCAAATAGGAGTGGTTCCACATGGTAGTTTTTCCCAAGATATTTCCCCAAGGACTTATTATAAGAGAACGTCAATCGATGTGTAAATGGAGAAGAGGATTGCCTATGTGGATGATTCAGTAGGGTACTAAAAACATCCATCTCGCTAATGCCAACAGATTCGTTACCTTCCTTCCACCATTCTGTGAGAGTGCTCTGAGCACTAGGAAGCCTCATAAAACAGATCCTTTCTAGTGCAAACACTCTATGGAGAAGGACACATTAAGTCCAAACACCTCAGTGAGAATGAGTTACTATTTTGAGAAAGCAAGAGCCATGCAATATGAATACACTGGACACAGGACCACTGGGAGTCAGGGGTTGAAAGAGGGAGAAAATAGCAAAGAAAAGCGAGATGGAGGCAAAGACAAATTTGTCCTACATCTCAATCTTGCCTTCCCAAGGCAGACTCTGGCTCCCACCTATGTTCCTTCTGTTTGCATTCTCTTGGTCTCTGTATCTCCCCATTTCATGTTAGCTGATCAAGAAACAGAAAGTGGTGCAGGTAAGAGGGAAGGTCTCAAAATTTTAATGTTATAGATTATAGCCTTATTTAATAGCAAAAAAAAAAAAAAAAAAAAAGGAAAAGTAATGATTCTTCTTGGCTCCAGAGAGAAATCATTGAGAGACAATGGCACAGATTGGCTTCCCTGAGAAGCAGACTCTGAGTCAGAGATTAGCAGGCAGGAAGTTCATGAATAGTGTTCTAGGGATCATTGTCTCTGTAAGAGAAGACAACGGAAGGGAGAAGGACTGGCAGAGGAAGACGGTGAGCTGTGATGGATTCTCAACGAAAGCCTTAGCCCTTTGGAACACTCTGAAGATGAGATGACGCTTTGGAGATCCCTTGAAGTAGTGTAATAGGGCCAGGGCTTTGTACCTCCACGTTGACCAGTGACTGTGTTACAGGCTATTAATCCCAGCCCTGATATCAGTTCCCCTACACTGAACCCAGCCTATATGGAGTTAAAACCAAAAGGATTCATCCTCTGCCCTGCTTCTTTAGTTACAGTCATATGTAAACATCTGTCTCTTTAACCTTTGACTCCCTGAGCTTTACAACTGAATAGAGGTTATAAATTGTTAAAGCCCAGGTGGCCTCAAGCTGGGCTCCTACTAAAGTTGTGGCTAATCATAGGTCCTTAAAGTTCTTTTACAGAGAAACTAATGTCCAGAGAATATCAAGAAACTGAAGCTTCCCAGACGAATCCACCAAGTACAGCCGCCTGTGGAATTCCTTATCTCCTGCTCTCTGCAAGCAGCCTCTCAAGGCCAAATGCAGGCTAGTGGGAAAACACTGGCCAGCAAGGCTACATGCACCCCCTCCCCTACTCAAGACCCTCAGTAAAAATCGCTACCCCTTTCTTGGCGGGGAGCGAGCAATTCTTGAGGCACTAGCCCTTGCTTTGCTCCCTCTGCCTGGCAAAGTAAAGCCTTTCCTTTCCACTCAAGACTCTGTTCTTGTTATTTGGATTGGCATAGGGTTCAGAGACAGAACTTTTGGTTACGATTGGATACAGAGCGCCTTGGGAAGGGAGTGTGGCCTTAAGCAAGGAAGCTCTTTCCAGTAGAGGCAATCCCTGAAGGGGGCTGACAGCCAAGGGCTGTCGTGTCTGCAGCACTGCTAGCAGCTGGGGGAATACGGCCTTCAGTCCTGAAGTGGGAAGGGGGTAGTATTACAGTGTCCACCACAGCGAGAAAATTAGTACCTACCACAGAGCTTGATTTGTGTAGTCACTCAGTAGATGTTTGTTGAATAGATGAATATTCTTGTTTTGTCTTTCAAATTGCTCACCCCTTTTCTAACAGAGAAACAATGTGATATTATTAAAGCTTTTACAAACAATTGGCTTTGATATCAGTTTTTGTCACGTGGAAAGACTGGCAAGAAATCTTTGCAATGAAACTATACCTGTGGCCAAAGAAAGTGGCATTATGTGACAGATATCTGTGAGAATCTGCTGTAACTTAACATGCACTTAGTTTTGATTTTTGTAAAATGCCTTTTCATTTTGAAACAATGCCAAACATACAGAAAACTTGCAAAAAGAGTGCCAAGGACTTTTGTTATTTGAACAATTTGAGAGTAAATTTCTAACCTAATGCCCCGTTACCCGCTCATATTTTAGTGCGTATTTTGTATGTGCAAAGACATTCTCCTGTCTGACCATAATACAACGAATCAAGATCAGGAAACTAATACTGACACATTACTACCATCTAATCCTCAGACCTTGTTCAAGTTTTGCCAAATGTTCCAATGTCATTTATAGTAAAAGGATCCAGTGAAGAATTAAGTGTTGCATTTAGTTCCCTGTCTCTTTAGAAGTCTGCAATCTGGAACAGTTCCTCATTGACTTTCATGACCTTGACACTTTTGAAGATTACAGGTCAGTATTTTTAGAGTGTTCCCCAGTTTAGCTCTGTCTAACGAAGGCATTATGCTCCTTTGTCAGGAATCTCACAGAAGTGACGAAGTATTCTCATTTTATCATATTGTGGGGGAGGGTGATTTCCACACTGTCAATTTGTCCCATTACTGGGGTGTTCACTTTGACCATTTGATTGAAATGATGTCTTCCAGTCTCCTTTATTATGAAGTAACCCCGTTTCCCTTTTTAATCCATAAGTATTTGTAGGGAGGTGCTTTGAGATCATGTAAATATCTTATTCTCAAACTTACAACTTTTTGATTTATTTATATCAGTATGAACTTGAAGATTCATATTTTATTCAAGGGGTTATAATTTATTACTATTATTTATTTTGATGCTCAAATTGTCCCAGATTTATCTAATGGCATTCACTTCAAGCTGACTTCTAAGTCCTTTGACATGCGCGCCCCCCCTCTCCCCCCAGTTTTGGCATGGCATTTCCTTACTTTCTAGCACAGTAAATGTTCCCGGGCTAGTTTGTACTTCGTTTGCCCCGACCCTGGAATCAGCCATTTCTCTGAGCCTCTATTTAAGACCACTTTTCCGCTAGTGCTCTGGACTCATCACAAGGATATAAAAGAAACGCTAAGGAGGAGTTGATGAAAACTATATAATGGATTTGTTTCTTGCTCTTTGAATTTGAAAGATACGACACGCTGCCTGAAATCCTAAGCTCCAATGGTACAGATTTCACAAGACTTTATTGCAATATCTTTACTATATAGCTATATATCTTCTTTAGCACATCTCAGAAGTAATATGGTTAACAATACTTCGCCTAACATAGTGCATTTGTGTAACCCAGACCTGTAAAAGGTGGTAAAACCTGTTTAAAACCGCTCTGTAAGATTTGTGACTGCCAGTTCAGCAGCATGGTTAGTGGACTTTAAGCAAATGACATGGGTAGTGGAATCATTTACTATGAAAATAATCTCTACCTCACTATGTGGCTGTAAATATTAAATGCGAGAGCTCCTGAAAAATTGCCGTGTAAACAGTAAAGAGTTATTTTAATGTAAAATGGTATTTGGAAATACTAACAATCACTTACCTGTTAAAACCTCTAATAGTGAACTCCCTGGTTTTCTCAAGAAAAGAAAAATCAATGTGGCAAAACACTCTAATACTATTAGCCTTTTAAAAATGTAAGATTGCCTTCATATGACATATTTTTTCATAGGACCTTTAATATATCTCAAATTGCAATTTTGCTGTAATCTCTTGATGATTATGTTATTTTTCCTTATCAACTTTCTCACATGCTCTGTTAAATTCAGAATATTTTATTTTTTGGGGTCATCTACAGATAAAATGCTTGTTAAGCTGTTAAGATTAATGAAAATGAATCACTAACGAAAATAAAAAAAAGTCTGCAGCTCTTTCAAAGTGAAGAGAATGGTTTGTTAGACTATGACTGGACTGGAGTTAGTAAGAAAAAGAAATATTAAAGAATTCCCACCTGTTCTTATTCACTGGGAGTTTTGTAGAAAAAAAGAGGCAACACTAGCAAGCTACGGCAAATTGTTTAGGCTAAGAGTGGTATTGTTTTTTAGAGTCCTACCTTTTAGATTACATACAGAGAGATTTTTAAATGAAATATGAAAGAGAGTTTAGCTGAGGGGGGTGGGCGAGAGCATAGTTGAGGGGTTAGCAAACTTCTTTTGTAAATTTCTGGATAATAAATTTAGGCTTTGCAGGCCATACAATCTGTGCTGCAATTACTTAACTTGCTCTTGTAGCATGAAAGCAGCCATAGACAACATGTAAACAAAAGAGTATGGCTGTGTTCCAATAAAACTTTACTTATAAAAAGAGTGTGGATTTGGTCTGTGGGTCATAGTTAACCAACCCCTGGTATAAATGAAACAAGATTTACCATGATTAATAATTATGGAGCTCAGTGATGGGCACATAGAGGTCATTACCCTATTCTGTGTATAGTATATATTTGAAATTTTCCATAATAAATTTTATATAATAAAAAGTGAAAAAACAAACAAGAGATAAAAATTTAGATGAGGCATAAAGAAGAGAATGGGATAACCAGGCTGTGAAAAAATACACTAATATTTAATATACACATTTAAAAGTACTTTATCTTAATAATCAGAATTATTGGCAAGAATAGAGGACAATTTCTTATTTTCTTTTTATATAATTTGCCTGATCATTTTTTATGTATTTATCTATTTATTTATAGTTTATTGAGGTCATATAACATTGTGTAATCTCAGATATACATTATTATATATCAGTTTCTGTACAGACTGCATCATGCTCACAGTTTTTATCCATCACCATACACCATACATACATGCCCCTTTACCCCTTTCCTCCACCCCCTCACATCTTTCCCTCTGGTAATCACTAATCTGTTCTCTTTATCCATCTGTTTGTTTATCTTCCACAAGTGAGTGAAATCATAGGGTGTTTGTCTTTCTCTGTCTGGCTTATTTCACTTAACATCACACCCTCAAGGTCCATCCATGTTGTTGCAAATGTGATGATTTTGTCTTTTTTATGGCTGAGTAGTATTCCATTGTATATATACACCACATCTTTATCCATTCATAGTTGATGGGCACTTGGGTTGCTTCTACATCTTGGCTAATGTGAATCATGCTGCAATGAACATAGGGGTGCATAGGTCTCTTGGTATTATTGATTTCATGTTCTTTGGATAAATAGCCAGTTGTGGGATAGCTGGACTGTATGGTATTTCTATTTTTAATTTTTTGAGAAATCTCCAAACTATTTTCCATCATGGCTGCACCAGTTTTCATTCCCACCAACAGTGTATGAGGGTTCCCTTTTCCCTACATCCTCTCCAACATTTGTTGTTTTTTGCCTTGGTAATTATAGCCCTTCTAATGGGTGTAAAGTGATATCTCATTGTAGTTTTGATTTGTGTTTCCCTAACAATTAATGAAGTTGAACATCTTTTCAGGTGCCTGTTGTCCATCCGTATATTTTCTTTGGAAAAATGTCTGTTCACATCCTCTGCCCATTTTTTGATCAGGTTGTTTGTTTTTTGTTGTTGAGTTGTACGAGTTCTTTATATATTTTGGAGATTAACCCTTTGTTGGACTTACGATATGTAAGTTGGTGGGTTGTCTTTTTGTTTTGCTAATGATTTCCTTTGACTTGTAGAAGGTTTTCAGTCTGATGTAGTCCCATTTATTTATTTTTTCTTTTATTTCCCTTACCTGAGGAGACACGGTATTTGAAAAGATGCTGCTGAGACTGATGTCAAATAGGGTACTGCCTATATTTTCTTCTAGGAGTTTTATGGTTTCAGGTCTTACCTTTAAATCTTTGATCCATTTTGAGTTAGTTTTTGTGTATGGCAAAATATAATGATCAACTTTCATTCTTTTGCGTGTGGCTGTTCAGTTTTCCCAACACTATTTATTGAAGAGACTTTCCTTTCTCCATTGTATGTTTTTGGCTCCCTTGTCGAAGATTAGCTGTCTGTAGATGTGTGGGTTTATTTCTGGGCTTTCAATTCTGTTCATTGATCTGTGTGTCTGTTTTGGTGCCAGTACCATGCTGTTTTGATTACTATAGCACTGTAGCATATTTTGAAGTCAGGGATTGTGATGCCTCCAGCTTTGTTCTTTCTTCTCAGGATTGCTCTAGGTATTCAGGGTCTTTTGTTGTTACATACAAATTTTAGGATTCTTTTCTCTATTTCTGTAAAGAATATCATTGTGATTCTGATTGGGATTGCATTGAATCCGTAGATTGCTTTAGGTAATACAGACATTTTAACTATGTTTATTCTTCTAATCCATGAACATGGAATATCTTTCCATTTATTTATGTCTTCTTTGATTTATTTCATTAATGTCTTATAGTTTTTAGTGTATACATCTTTGACCTCCTTAAATTTATTCCCAGATATTTTATTCTTTTGTTGTGGCTGTAAACTGGATGGTATTCTTGAGTTCTCTTTCTGCTAGTTCATTACTAGAGTATAGAAATGCAACTGATTTTTGTAAGTTGATTTTGTACCTTGCAACTTTGTTGTAGCTGTTGATTACTTCTGATAGTTTTCTGGTGGATTCTTTAGGGTTTTCTACATATATCATCATGTCCACAAGTAGTGAGAGTTTCACTTCTTCCTTTCCAATTTGGATCCCTTTTATTTCTTTTTCTTGCCTTATTTCTTTGGCTAGGACTTCCCATACTATGCTAAATAAGAGTGGTAAAAGTGGGCAACCTTATCTGGCTCCTGTTCTTAGAGGGATAGCTCTCAATTTTTCTCTATTGAGAATGATAGCTGTGGGTTTTGTGATATATGGTCTTTAATATCTTGAGTTACTTTCCTTCTATACCCATTTTATTCAGAGTTTTTCTCATAAATGGATGCTGTATCTTGTCAAATGCATTCTGTTTCTATTGAGATGATCATGTGATTTTTATTCTTCATTTTGTTAATGTGGTGTATCTTGTTGATTGATTTGTCGATGTTGAACCATCCCTGCATCCCTGGAATAAATCCCACTTGATCAAAGTGTATGATCTTTTTAATGTGTTATTGTATTTCATTTGCTAATATTTTGTTGAGGATTTTTGTATTGATGTTCATCAGTGATATTGGCCTGTAATTTTCTTTTTTTGTGTTGTCCTTGTCTGGTTTTGGTATCAGGGTAATGTTGGCCTTATAGAATGAGTTAGGATGCCTCCTCTACTCTTCAATCTTTTGGAAGAGTTTGAGAAGGATAGATATTACGTCTTCTTTGAATGTTTGGTAGAATTCAACAGGGAAGCCATCTGGTCTTGGAATTTTGTTTTTTGGGAGGTTTTTGATTACTGTTTTAATCTCTTTACTTGTAATTAGTCTATCTATTCAGATTCTCTATTTCTTCTTGATTCAGTTTTTGGAAATTGTATGATTCTAAGAATTTATCTATTTCTTCTAGGTTATCTAATTCGTTGGCATAGTTTTTCATAGTATTTTCTTATAATCCTTTGTATTTCTGTGGCATCCATTATAATATCTTCTCTTTCATTTCTAATTTTATTTATTTGAGGCTTCTTTTTTTCTTACTGAGTTTGGCTAAGGGTTTGTCAATTTTGTTTATCTTCTCAAAGAACCAACTCTTAGTTTCTTTAATTCTTTCTACTTTTTTGGGGGGTCTCTATTTCATTTATTTCTGCTCTAATTTTTATTATTTCCCTCCTTCTTCTGACTTTGGGCTTTGTTTTTCTTTTTCTATTTCTGTTAGGTGTAGTTTAAGATTACTTATTTGAGATTTTTCTTCTTTGAGGTAGGCCTATATTGCTATGAACTTTGCTCTTAGGACCACTTTTGCTGCATCCCATAAGAGTCAATATGTTGTGGTTTCATTTTCATTTGTCTCCAGGTATTTTTTTTTTTTATTTCTCCTCCGATTTCTTCATTGATCTAATGGTTGTTCAATAGCATAGTGTTTAGTCTCCACATATTTGTGACTTTCCTGGCTTTTTCCTTGTAGTTGATTTCTAGTTTCATAGCATTGTGGCTGGAAAAGATGATTGATATGATTTCAATCTTCTTAAATTTATTGAGGCTTGCCTTGTTTCCTGACATATGGTCTATCTTTGAGAATGTTCCATATGCACTTGAGAAAAATGTGTATTCTGTTGTTTTTGGATGGAATGTTCTATATATATCTATTAAGTCCTTATTCTCTAGTATTTCATTTAAGGCCACTGTTTCCTTTTTGACTTTCTGTCTGGATGATCTACCCATTGATGTGAGTAGGGTGTTGAGGTTCCCTATTATTATTGTGTTGCTGTCAGTTTCTCCCTTTAGGTCGTTAATAGTTTCTTTATATACTTTGGTACTCCTGTGTTAGGTGCATATATATTCATAAGTGTTATGTCCTCTTGGTGGAATGTCCCTTTTATCAATATATACTGCCCCTCTTTGTCTCTCATTTTCTTTTTTATCTTGAAGTCTGCTTTGTCTGATATAAAAGCATGGTAACACCTGCTTTCTTTTGCTTACCATTTGCTTGGAGTATTGTTCTCCATCCCTTCACTCTGAGCCTATGTTTGTCTTTAGAGCTGAAATGTGTTTCCTGGAGGCCCCGTATTGTTGGGTCTTTTCAATCCATCCAGCCACTCTGTGTCTTTTGATTGGAGAATTCAATCCACTTACATTTAGAGTGATTAGTGATATATGAGGGCTTAGTACTGCCATTTTATCTCTTGTTTTCCAGTTCTGTATTTCCATTGTTTCTTTTCCCTTGTATTTCTGGCTACCATTTCAGTTTGTTGGTTTTCTGAATTTTCACTTTATTTATGATTTGTGGCTCTGCTCTGATTTCTTGTTTAGTTGTTACCATGAGGTTTATGTAAAAGACCTCATAGATGAGATAGTCTATTTTCTGATAGCCTCTTATCTCCATTAGCCTAAGCAGGTTCTATCCCTTCCTCTTCCCCTTCTGAGTTATTGTTGTCGCAAATTGTTCTTTACTGTGTTGTAAGCTTATGACTAAATTGAAGGGTTTGTAGTTATTTTTGACAATTTCCTTCCTTTTGTCTTTTATGTTGTAATTAAGCGTTTACTGACTTATTCTGATATAGAGCTGAAATTTGATTCTGTCTGTTTTTCTCCTTGCTCAACGTTTTGTAAATGTTTGCTTTTTAGTTTCAGATGGAGAGGGCTCTTTTCAACATTTCTTGTAGGGCAGGCCTAGTGGTGATGAACTCCCGCAGCTTTTGTTTATTTTGGAAAGCTTTTATTTCTCCATCATATCTGAAAGATAGTTTCACTAGATAGAGTGTTCTTGGCTAAAGTTTTTGTCTTTCAGTATTTTGAATATATCACTTCATTCTCTCCTAGCCTGTAAAGTTTCTGCTGAGAAATCTGCTAAACGCCTGATAGGGGTTTCTTTGTAGGTTATTTTCTTCCGCCTTGTTGCCCTCTGATCATTTTTTTTAGCTGTATTGAATTTGAATATTTATGTCTATCCTTCAAGAAACTGGTTAATTTTGTAAAGTACTAAATTTAGGTGTACTTAAGGGCCAAGAGATGTTAAAACAGATTTTATTTTTAAAAACCATCACAGAAAATAAAAGGGAAGCTTCATATAGGGTTCTAGAACTTTGAGTGGCAATGCTGTTGAAAGTTCAATGTTATGATATGCCCTTGCTCTAAATCCCTGGCTGTGATATATAATATATGTAAGGGAAAAAAAATACACAGCTTAAAAAAAAGACACAACTTTGTTCAGTAAGGTAAACATTTCTGTGAGCTGGGAACAGAAAAGAAATGCCATGAAGAAAGTGGGAGCTGGAGCCATGGGCCTGCTGGACCCTGCATCATGAAGTAGGTAGAAGCAGTTGAGAGTCCATATCATTTTGGGGAGCAGAGAATAAAAGTGCTCTAGATGAGATGGAGATCAGAGACAGCCTCACTGCCTAAAACTAGGAGCTGGCCTGGTCATTCTTGCTTACTCCCATTCCCTCACAAGGAATCTTTAAAAAGCTGCCACTGAGTACTGCTTGACACTACAGCTTTATGGGAAGCTGCATGTTTCTGAAAGCAGGAGGACGGAAGTGCAGCCTGGCAATCAATATCCCACATATTACCATGGAGGAAGTGATAAGTTACTGACCCAAACTCTTCTTTCCTCACTGTACCCAGACCTTATACCATTGTAACTTTGAAGTTCTTTCCACAAAATGCAGTATACTTTTCCATCCTTTGACTTTGGGCTCAGCCATGAGACTTGTTTTGGCCAGTGGAATGTTATTAGATGTGATGAAAGCAGGGGCTTGAAATGTGCTCGTTTACTGGGTCTTATCCTCTTGTACTTCTGTCACCTCAGTGAAGAGTTTTCCCCAGGGTAGCTGCTACCCTTCAGTCTGGGCCTCAGCATGAACATCTGTGGAGCAGAACTGCCCTACCTGCCCACAGACCTGTGATGTGAAGCAGAGCTTTCAGCCATTGCCACCTGAAGCTGCTCTAGCTGGCCTGCAGATTCATGAGAGAGGTGAAAGCTTATTGTTATGTGTCACTGAGATTTTCTGGTTGAATTTGTTATGCAGCAATAGCTGGCTGATACAGAAAACCTAATACTGAGATGTTACTGTTTAGTTTTACAAGAAACTAAAATATATAGTACTAGTGTAGGGAACAGGTGGTAGATGGCAAGGAAACTATTAAACAAGCTGGAAAAATGGCAACCTGTGTTTGATAAAACCGTTGCCTGTGGTAATGCGAAAGACAGCAAGACTTATGTTGAAACTGTGAGCTGGTTACTTTTAGTTCCATTTTATAAGGTGCTAAAAGAAAGAGATAAATTCAGAAAAACCCTGCAAACTTGCCAGAATAATTTAGAGGGATTTACAGAGCCTAGAACTGCTTACTTAGGAAATAAAACTCTTCATCTCCAACCAGCAAGAGAGTCTCAGATTCAGCCTTGGGGGAGAAATATTAAATTAAGGGCATTGCTGTAACTTCTTTATTAAGACATCTGAAAGAACTGATTTCTCTAGATCCTCTTGGCTGGACAAAGGGGTTTCTAGAAAGCTTAGGGGCACTGTTCCTCAGAAGGATTATGGGTGGAAGTTACTTCATAATAAAGTATAGAATGAAGGCACAACCCAAAAAGAACTGTGGGGTTGGTTTTGTCAAACAGAGTTCACTGAAAACAAATACCTAGAAAATCCATGTTTTTGAGAGAGTTGTGTTGGTGAACCAATCACTAGCTAAGACTAGAAGGGATTGAGACTGAGCTATAAATAGACCTCCAGGCCAAGAACTTTTTACAGGCAGGAAGTAGGTGTGAAAGCTTCTTAGCACCAGAAGGGACATATTCTCTAATGCCCTCTTCAGTCGTGACTAAGGATGATGGAAATCTAAAGACTTTCTGGGAGGGTGAAACCAAGAGCAGTGGAGAACAATGAACTGGAGACCCCACAGAAGAATTAGGGTCTAAACTTCTTACTCCTGGAGTGGGGGACCTGGTTAACATTTTCCCTATGGTATTTCAGAATATGTGATGCTAATGCCTTTTAATCTTCCCATTTTTGACTAGGATTGTTAATTGCAGTTATCCTATCCTTGTTCCATCATTCCATGTTGGGTAAGTGTAGGGAAGATTTTACACACACACACACACACACCACACACACACACACAGGTATATTTTAGTTCATAGGTTTCCAGATCAAGGGGAACCACATTTAAATCTGATGTATACTGTAAGATACTCGATTTTGATCCTGATGCCATGATTGGATGAGGCTGTTGGAGGTCTTGGGATAAGGGTGAGTCTACTTTGCTATGGGACAGATATAAATAAGGTGGTGGACTGTGATTGACTGAATTGATCCTTGGCCTTAATCCTTCCTACTGTCCACCCCTTTGCCTTGTAACTTTGCAGTTCCTCCCATAAAACGCAGAGTATACTTACCTGCTCCTATGAGACTTGCTTTGGCCAATGAGATATCTGTAGATGTTAATTAAGTAGGGGCTTGAAATGCTTGCACAATGGGTCTTCCCCAATCACGTTCCTGCCTTTAACAGAAGACAAGCTTTCGCTGCATAGCTGCTTCTTCCTCAGCCTGGGCTCAACAATGAACACACCTGGAACTGCCCCAGCTGACCATAGACCCATAGTCTGAATCAGAGCTGCCCCATAGACTTGTGAGCAAAATAAATGCTTATTCCTGTGTGCCACTGAGATTTTGAGGTTGTACTGGCAATAACTAATAAAGACAGGAGAGATATTTAAAATTCTCAGACTAAGACCTGGTTTGAGACTGGAGACCCTGGAGCTTGTTGGCCAAATGCAAAATCCTTAGGGAGATGTGGATAACAACACCTTTCCCATTTAAAATGAACACGAAAATCAAAGTTCCAAAGCACATGAAGAAACCTACCATTAACAAATACTTCCACAAAATCAATAATCAGAACAATTATTTGTTCCAAATTAAACTGAAATAATAGGACAATCTAGAGAAAGAAAAAAATATGTTTCATATCCTCAAAGAGATGAAGCAATACATACATTTTAAAAAGAATAAGACATTATGAAACAAAATCAGCATGATTCAAGAATAGGTAGAAAGGTAAAAAATTTAGAAAAATATACCTATTGAAATAAAAACACAATGGGAATTCTAGACTGCACACAGTCTAAGAGAGAATTACTATTTTAGAAGGCATTACTGAGGAATTGATCTAGAAGACAACAGAAAAAAATTTTTTTTTGAAGAAGATTAGCCCTGAGCTAACATCTGCTGTCAATCCTCCTCTTTTTGCTGAGGAAGACTGGCCCAGAGCTAATATCCATGCCCATCTTCCTCTGCTTTATATGTGGGACGCCTACCACAGAATGGCTTGCCAAGTGGTGTCATGTCTGCACCCAGGATCCCAACCGGCAAACCCGGGGCCGCTGGAGCAGAACATGCACACTTAACTGCTGAGCCACCAGGCCCACCCCAGAAAAAGATTTTTAATGAGAAAGAGAAAATAAGTGACACAGAGGACAGATCGAGAGACTCCAACTATCTAACGGAACTTCCAAAAGAAGGGAATAGAGAAAGTACAAAGAAGCAATATTTGAAGAGAGAGTGGCAGAGAACTTTCCAAAATTGAAGAATACCCTCTTAGCTTAAAAGTTCACTTTGTACTGAGCAGGATAAAATATAAATTCATATCAAGACACATCAAGGTAAATTGCAGGATATCAAAAATAAACTAAATCAAGTCACCATGCTGTACACCTTAAAATTATACAGTGATGTATGCCAATTATTTCTCAATAAAACTGGGAAAATTATAGAGAAAAATCTTAAAAGCAGTTACCAAAAAGGAAAAAAAAATTAACTATAAAGTAACAATAAGGAATTAGACTAATATCAGATTTCTAAGTGGAAAATATAAACAATAGGACAATGAAATAACAGCTTCAAAATTGGTGAGGGGAAAAGAAGTCTGAATGTAGAATTCTATACTCAGCACAAAGCTATCATCCAAAGAGTGAAAACAAAATAAAGACGCTTGCAGACAAAAACAAAACAAAATTCCTAAACACATCTCACGGGAATAACCACTAAAGGTTGTAAGAAGAAAAGTGAATCCAAGGACAGGAGTTAGATGCAAGAAACAATGGTGACTTTATGATATGTGAATTATAGCTCAATAAGTTACTAAAAAAGGAAACAATGGTGAGCATAAAATGTCAGCATTTTGAATATTGATTTAAAAAGTTTTTTATGATAAAAAAGTTGATGCTAACTTTTCAGACAACAATAAAAGAGAAGATAGGAATCTGTTAGTGGGTAAATAAAATGAAGTAATGTTCATTTCCTGTTTGAGAGGAAGAGAGAAATATTGAACAACTTTAGACTCTGGTAAAAATTTTATAGATATATATGTAGAAAATTTAAGGGTGGCCACTAAGGAAGAGAAATATAATTTATAACTTCCAAATAAGAAAAACATAAAGGGTGGGGAGAAAATACAGAAAACCTCATCAATCTAGCAGAAGACCAGAACTAAAGAAGCAAATGTAAATAATGGTAGACAGAACACAAAATGGTAAAAAATATAAATCCAAATGTTATTAATCACAATAAACATAAACTGATTAAACTGACATATTGCATGGCAAATAGAATCTGATTCCATAAAAAATAAAATTCAGCTACATCTTGCTTATAAGAGACATGTCCAAAGTAAAATGACAAAGAAGGTTTGAAATAAAGGGATAAAGACACACTAGGCAGAGTTCTGCTTCTGGAAATGGTAGAGCAGCTTCTATCAGACTAAATCTCCTATAACAATTATAAATTCTGGGCAACATATGAAAAAACAACTATTTGGGGTCTGGCCCAGTGGCATAGTGGTTAAGTTTGCGCACCCCACTTTAGCGGCCTGGGGCTTGTGGGTTTGGATCCCAGGCATGGACCTACACATCGCTCATCAAGCCATGCTGTGGTGGCATCCCACATATAAAGTAGAGGAAGATTGGCACAGATGTTAGCTTGGGTACAATCTTCCTCAAGCAAAAAGAGGAAGATTGGCAACAGATGTCAGCTCAGGGTCAATCTCCCTCACCAAAAAAATTTTAAAAAGAGAGAGAATTAAGTGTGGACAAATTAAAGGGGAGAAAAAAGGGGGAATTCTTTTGTTCTGGTGACTCTTTTGAAAGTGACAGGTTTGGGAGGAGCCAACTTACCTTACCCAAGTGGAAGCTGACCCCACGCATGGCACACTATTTCTTCAAACTACATCAGACTAAGCTACATAAGGATGAGGAAGCCATTTTTTCTTCTTCTCACCATTATGTACTTGGCTCTCAGTACATAGGTGCCCAATATAGTTGTTAAGTAAACTTGCACAACAAAGGTAAAAAAGGAACCAGTGCTTTGACCCTGAAGCCATTGAGTCACCGTCTCTTTATCCTGCCATCTATAACCCTTTCCTCTCTTGCTTTCTTCACTTTTCATCTCAGTTATACTTTTCTGTCCTTTTCTTTATACCCCACTCTCAAGGGGCCATACAATGGAATAAAATCCTCTCTCCATTACATGCTCTATTTTTATATGATAAAGATAAAAACTTTATACTTCATTCTCAGATAAACCAAAGAACAGTGGTTGAATTAAACAGTGTGTGAATTTAAGTGAGGCCATGGAGCCATACTTCCTGAGTGTGAATCCCAACTCCATTATTTACTTGCAGGGTGTCCTGCCAAGTCATTTAACCTCTCTGTGCCTCAGAGTATTAATTTCATAGAACTGTTATAATGGTTAAACGGAAAAATGTTTTACAGTGCTTAGAATACCAGTGACATAGAAAGAGTTCAATAAATGTTACCTATTATTTAAAATATCCCTGAGATTTGTATGTGGCCTGTGATTTAGCTGCTAACAGGATTGTAAAAAACAACGAAAACATAAAACTGAAATTACAATTAGCAGAATCTTCTTTTTTCTTTTGAGGAAGATTAGCCCTGAGCTAACTACTGCCAATCCTCCTCTTTTTGCTGAGGAAGACTGGCCCTGAGCTAACATCCATGCCCATCTTCCTCTACTTTATACATGGGATGCCTACCACAGCATGGCGTGCCAAGTGGTGCCATGTCTGCACCTGGGATCCGAACTGGCAAACCTGGGTCGCCGAGAAGCGGACTGTGCGACCTTAAGCACTGCGCCACTGGGCTGGCCCCAGCAGTCTTTTAAAATGAGCTTAATAAGTAGGGTATCAATTTGAAAAGATAGCATCTGAACAATTATTAGGATATTTATAGAGAATATAAACTCGTTAAGAGAATCTCTGCAATAGGAGACATACATAGGAATTCTTTATGTTGTAATCCAAATGGGTAAACATTTTGTGCCTACTGTGTAAACTGTACAGCTGGATTGGAGGTTACAAAAATAAATAGGCTTTGCTCACAAAAAGCTTTCAATCTTATAGGGGGTGCAGTATACTTTTTAAATTTAAAAAAATTATACATGTTCACCAAGGAGAAACATGGGCAATAATGAAAAGCACACACACATACACATACACACGTTGGCTTTTCAAACTCATTCCAGCTTAAAAGGCTATAAACCATAGCATGTGCAAGTCTGTGTCCTGCTTGCTTTCACTAAAAAGCATTATTCCCATGCTATCTAGTTTTGGAAGAATTTGTTGTTGTGTAATATTCAATTGGTGTGTGTACTAGTTTCTGAATTCCTTGTTATAGCCATTGATATTTAGTAGGTGGTTACGAGTACAGGCTTCGATTAAGACTGCCTGTATCTGAAGTCTAGCTTCCCCATTTGCTGGCTGTGTGATCATGGGCAAGTTACTTCATCTCTCTGAATGGACTTTAGCTTCCTTTCTATAAAACAGGAACAATAGTACTTACTCTATAGGTTTTGAGATGTATGTAAAGCAATAAGCCCAGTACCTGGCAAATAGCAAGGGCTCAATACATTTAGCTATTTTTCTAAGAAGCAGTTGTAGACATTTTGGTTCCCTCACCAAGATCCATTCATGCCTTCCACATTATAAAGCAGCCATGTAGTTAGCGGTGAGGGTTAGACATTGACTCACTTATATAAATCAGCCTAACCCAGCTCATCCAGCTATGATTGTTTCACATAAACCATGCATAATCTGAATTATCCATGGCATTTGTATTGTCACAAGAATGGACAAATACGTACTTTGGCAAACAGATCTCATTATGGTCCTATCAACATAAGTATTACAGTAGTAGCATTTTCTTAATGTGAACTGCTCTCTCATCAAAGGAGAAATCCTACTTGGCAATGGTGAATTGTTCTTTGAACGCATCATTTACACCTTCTAAAATATTACTTAGATTTGTTTATATCCATATTAATGGGTAAACTACGAATCTATAGCTTTGATTTTAACTGTCTTTAAGTTTTAGTGTCAGGTTAATGTTAACTACGCAAGATAAATGTGTACACTCACCTTTTTCTGGCAGCAGGAAAAAACTATAAACCACAGAAATACAGTGATTCTCAAAAGTCTGGATGAATGCGCCAAGTGATCAGGACTCAATTGAGGAGATACAATTCACTGATAACTATCTAAATTTTTTCTTTGGTTATTGACCTGCTCAGGTTTTCTAATTCTTGTTGAGTGGACTTTCTAAACCTGTGTACCGAACATTTCATAACAAATGTTTAAGTTAAAATATATAGTTGAGGATGACATTTATTTTAAGTCTCCTCTGTTTTTTCATTACTGTTACTGTTTCTGGCTTTGATTTTTTAAAGATTGCACTTGCCAGGAGGTTGCCTTTTAATTGTTTTCTAATTTATTTCTAATGAATCTTTATTATGTTACTTTTCTTTCTAGCGTTGTAATGTTTAGTTCATTCATTTTCCCTCTCTATACAATGGCTATCAATTTGCCTTTCAGTATAGCTTTGAATACATCATGCTCTCCTTTTTCGCCATTTTGTTTTCACTTTATTTTACCACATTTTTCTTGACAAAATAGCTGTTTAGATGAGGGTTTTAAAATTATTTTCCAGGTGATTGTGCTTTTATTGTTTCTAGTTTTATTACCTTGTGGTCAGAGGACAGGGCCTGTATAACTTCTGTCTTTCCAAATGCTCTTCAAGGGAATTATCAGGCTCCAAGGACTGCTCTCAGCTCTTTTAGAGTCCATTCAGATGCTGACGCAATGTCCAGCAGGTGGGCACCAAATGCTGACCCACTACGTTCCTTCAGGAAATCCAAGGAGACCCATGGAATCTAGGCTCAGGGTAGAAGAGGATAGGTGGTTTCCTTGCAATTTGTCTTTAGGACACAGAGGCTGGAAAGAACAAGTTTGAGGGTTTTTTTTTTTCTGTTTTGTTTTTAATCCTGCTGTAAATATTCTAAATCAGTTGACGTGCAGAAGTTGAGATCTTCCTGGGTTCCTTACGCTGCCTCTGTCATTCAACATTGCTATCTGACTGATTTGTAAATTATTCCATTTGAGAAAAAGTTACATCCTCTTTTTCTATACAAACTTCTTTTTCTTTTTTTTTTTTTTCATTTTTAGGGTAATTCTCCCTTCTATTTGATTTGTGTAATGATAGTTCACAGAACAGATGTTAAGATTTCCACCACAATCTCCTGCACTATTTTAAAGGCCTCTGTACTTGTACCCTTTAATCCTATATTATCCTGCATACAAATGTTGGGGTTTGCTGTCTTCACTACTGATTATGATTTTATTAGTAAATATGTTACTGTTATTCAGCCTACACTTTCTCCCTTAAATTGTACCCTGAGATACTTTTGGTGTTAGGTGTGTGTGACAGATTTGATTTAAACATAAGTCTCTCGGAAGAAGCAAATCATTCCATTTTGTTTTCAGAATTTAAACAATTTAAACAGCTTTTGGTCTGAAGTGCTTTTGACTTTTGTTACATACGCAATTTTATTCTTGTCTTTTTCAAAAATTTGGACAGGAAACATTTTGTTATTAATTTTATTATTAACCACCTTAACAGATTTCAAAAGATTCTTAAACTTACATTTAATTTTCAAGTAAAAAACAGAGTAATAAATTTCAATTTTTCTTTACAAAAGGTAAGGATTTTTCCCCTTACTTTGCCCCACCCCCCACTCCCCCGAAACTGCCTTCATTAACTTAATCTGGGGTTATAAATCCCATTAAAAAATTTTGAGATAACTTACTAAATCTCGTTTTAAATATTACATTTATAATAATTATCTGCATTGTCCTAATAATCTCAATGATTTCAATACTCACCGAGTGGCCTTTCCACATTCTTTAATTCTTAATTTTGATTCATTTTGGTAGTGTAATGACAATATTCAAGCAATTTTTTCTATAAAGGGCAAATGAGTAGTATGTTGGATATCACAGACCTTTTTTCTGTTACCGTCACATTTGGATGAGTAGAGAAATCCTGAACTAGACAACTCTGTAGACACTGCTCCACTCAGCTGACATTTAATGTGTGGAAGAGGATCTTCAGACTTGAGCCTTTTTTTAGATCGAGGTTTCTTCTATTAAAACTATTTATTGTTTAATTTTTTTGTTGTCTTCTTTGGGAACACCTGTTGTTCGAAGGATAAATCTTTGTAATCAGCCTTTTAAATCTCTACCTTTTCTCTCACTATATCCACCTGAGGGTGCTTTTGGTTTATTGTAACTTATTTAAGCTGCAGAATCCCTTAAAGGAAAGCTTATTCAGCACAATATACAACTGATGGAGGCAGCTCTGATCCGGTTGCTGAACAAGTTGGGGGAACCCCCTCCATCTTTCCTTTGTTGGTTCATGCAAACCCATTGAGTTCTGAAAAGCAGTTTGATAGTCACTGTTCTACATTATGGGTTAGATTTTCTTCAGTTCTGTGACTTTTTACTGTTTCTGACAGAAATTTTAATTTAGCTTCTCCCTTTCCTTTGCTACTCTTATTCTTCTCCCCCTCTTGTAATCATAATGCCCTGTTGCACCAGAGCGGGAGCTGAAGCAGATATTCTCTAATATTTCTTGCTAGGCATGCACTGGAAGAACAAAGAAACCCTTCCTTCTAAATGTCTCAGGATATTGCTCTTCTCTCATACTGCAGAATGTCTGTCCCGTTAGCCTCACGTTGATATTGCTTAACTCATTAAGAAACAAAAATCAAATTGAAGTGTAAGATAAGTGCAAAAAAATGCAAAACCATAAAGAGTACAGCTCAAAAACTTGTCATAAAGTTATCACCATGCTGGTCAAGGAAGACAAGATTCCATAAGCCATAAGCCCCCTTTGCGACCCGCCCTCTACTCCATTCTGACTAAAGGTACGTTTTGCTTGTTTCTGAACTCTTCTATAAGTGGGAATCATAAAGCATACTTTTTGCTGTTGGCTGGTTTCTTTTGTCAACATTAAGGTTATGAGATTCATCCAAATTGTTACATGTAGCAAGAGTTAGCTCATTTCCTTGCTAAAGAGTATCTCATTGTATGCATTCTGTAGATGGACACTGGGGTTGTTTCCACTTTGAGGCTATTATGAATAATGTTAAGAACATTCTTGTATAAATATTTTTTGTACTCATATGTTATTATCTCTGTTGCTTATATGCTTAGAAGTATAATCACTGAGTTGAGGGTAGACGTATGCTTCAATGTTAGTAGGTATCTGTCAAACATTTCCAAAGTGGTTCAGTCAACTTACAATCCCAACAGCAGTTTATGAGAGTTCCTGTTGCTCCACGCTCTCACCAACACTAGGTATTGTCAATATTTTAATTTTTGCTGTTCTTATCAGTGTAAGGGTATCTTACTGTAGTTTTAATGTGCATTACCTTGATGACTAATATGGTTGAACATTTAATAGATTTAAAAACTTCTTAAACTTATACTAACTGTCAAAAAGGAGAATGTTTTAATGTTTCTTCACAAAAGATAAAGAATTTACCCAATTTTCCCCTCCTTTGCCAAAAAAAGGAACTGTGATCCTTTCTTGGCCTTCTTTTGTGACGTGCTGGTTCAGTCTCTTGCCCATTTACTCATTTCTCAGTGAGGATTTAGCTAGGCAAATTGCAGAACTGGCAGATTGAAGATTGCTTTCAGCTCTTTTACAATCCACTCAAGTGCTGTCATATCCAGCAGGTGGTCAGAAATGATAGTGCCATTTCATTCCTCCAGCAAACCCAAGAAGGTCCGTCAGGTCTAGGCTTAGGGAAGAAGCGGGTAAGAAATTTCCTTGCAATAAGACCAAAGTTTTTAAGACAGAGGCTGGAAAGAACACTGTTTCTTTTTTTAAAAAAAAAAAAACTTGCTGGAAGTATTCTAAATCTGCTAGTGGGTAGAAGCTAAGAGATCTTTCTGGGTCACTTACGTTGCTTGGTCATTCAGCATTACTACTATGGTCAGAGATGGGCTCTCTTTTATGATTCCCCTGCCCAGGTGAATGCTAGTTGTAGTTCTCTTGGTTAATGAAAAGCTCCAAGATAGAGCAGCTTCAGTGCCGCTAGTTAAGAAACGCAGAATGAAGCCTCTTCTGATGGGACTTTCAATAGTTGTCTTAAATTTCTAACACAGCCTTCTGATACATAGGTTAATAAGGAGTGTTAGAAGATGGAAAACTAAGGGGTCATCTTGCTTTACTGACAAGTTGTTTTGATGTGGAATTTGAGTCAGCTATTTAAAAAAAAATCCACCCCTTATCAGGATGATGCTGAGAAAATCTACTTCCATTCTTTTTTGTGAAATACTTTTGAGTGACTACAGTGAAAAAAGACTGGGCTGGCTAAAAGATGGGACTACATCATAGTGCCTACAAGTCCCAGATTTAGAGTAAAAGTCGTAGGAAATGAGCCCTGTTAGGAGTTTCTAGTGAAGGGATTAAGCCAAGATGGTACCTAAAGGTAGACAAACCCTGGTCGAAGTTTGTGATGACAAAGCAAAGATAAGTGCTCCTTCTCCAAGCATACGCTTTTTTTTTTTTTTTTTTTTTACCATTGTTGATCCAATTTTGACATTGCTAAGGCAGGTCAGCTGGTCCAAGAGCTGTCAGCAACTAGCATAGATTCTTCCTACAGTAAGTCCTACAAGTCACAAATTGCAATCTCCTTCTCTACCTTCCCCCAAATGTCACAACGGCACTTAAATTTCTTCAGTTACTAATGTACTAATGTGGAAGAGGAAAGAAGTCTTTTGCGCCAATGGATCAATAAAATAAGAATGCAAAAACTATCTTCTAGGGCTAAAATCCAACACAACAGACAGACTATCGATGATGAAAGGAAAAACAAATTAAATTATGTATTTTTAAATATCAGATCTTCTAGTAAATTAGTAGATGACTTTAAAATAGATGACATTAATTCTCATTTAAAAAGCAAGCAAAAAATAACAGAACAAACATGCAAAACCCTCTAAGAACTCTGTGCTAATGAATGTTGTGACCTATGTATTACCAGTGCTGTAAAAATGGTAATAACATATGAGCAAGAAAATCAGTTAGTAGCAACATTTACCTACAAAATCAGAAATGGGGATAGAGGCAGGAAAACAGAGTGTAGATTCACAGGAGTATCTGTGAGTCAGCACTTTAGTTATTCTACTGTGCTCAATATTTTTCCCAATTTCTGTGGAAAACAGTACTTGCCTTTTCACACTCTTCTTGATTTTTCTATCTCAAATGCAAATAATTTTCCTAAAACAGTCTCTTGAGGTCTTCCTTCCAGCACTTCTGCAGCAGTGTGGTCAGAAAGGCAGTCTCTAGGGTGTGGCAGTCATTGCAGCCATGGCCATCTTGCAGCTTAGCTAGCTCAATGGACCCTGATGTCCACATATTGGCTGCAATTCACTGACAGTCACAGGACTCCCTTTTCCTGTGATAACCACTCAAATGGATTTTCACAGAGCCTGGTAACTTTCTCAAAGTATAGTGGGATCTGCACATTCTCCTGAGGATGTCTTTTCTACTTAAATAAAGTCTAAGCATGGTCATTGTAAAGAATGAACCGTAACTTCATATTTTAACTAAATATTTCTATCTGATCCCCTAGCAATACCATACCTTCAGTTCCCAGGATCCATGTGTTCTTGAGTTACTGTTTCTAGAAAAGGAAATAATGCAATCCACTTATTAGAATTCAGATATTAAAATGGAACTTATCTAATAAGGATGACCCTTATGTTTTCTTTCTTTACTGAAATCATATGTAAAAATAACTGCTATGATTTTTAATAGAGCTTACCATCCACATAAAGAAGAAATAAAACTTGCATGTGGCTATACCTCCAGGTGAGAAGGCTACATAAATATTTCATTTGTTCTTGCCCTCACTGATGTTGTTTTACGTATTTGTTAAGAAGTTATTGAAAACTAAACTGCACCTAGAAATCAATAGATTTTTTGAGTGCACCAAAAAAGTATTCATTTTAAAATAGGATTCACTTTAGGACTGCAAAAATGCTCTCATACATATACATGTATTTCTGCACCCTTTTGATTATTTTACTTCAGTTTTTTAGGCACTGATGATAATTACATCACTTTTATACTCCTTTGTCATTGAAAAAGAACGACACTTACCTATATATTTCTTTAGACCTAAAATCTTTGATAATTTATTAACATAATTCACTTCAAAATAAATGTAAATAAAAAATAAAATTAGGTAGAAGCTTTGAATGGCATAAAGCAAATAATTACCATCCTTTCTAAACATACAAAAATATTTGCTAAGATGAAAAAGCTGGCCTGACATTTTTCATTTGTGACACTGCTTGTGTTTTTCAATTTCTTATTGCAGTTCGTATTTACTGATATTAAATTAGGGAAAGTAGGTGCTTAATTCTAAAAAACGCCCAATGTAAAAAGACTTGGAAACTTCTTGATGTCTTACTTTTACAAGACATCCAAGTGTCCAAGATATGGCATCTCTTTAGGTTAGTATACTGCAAAGTCAACGCCATTGACAATCCTATCAGAATCACTTAGGGAGCTTGTTGAAAAACCCACCCAAACCTGCAGAGTCAGTATACCTGTATCTTAAACCAACACCTGAGGTGATTCTTGTGGACACCGAAGCTTAAGAACCACTGCTTTAAACTATTCAAATCCTATCATTTCAGGCTCAGAGCCTTAAATAATGTTGGAAAGCTGCACTTCACTGTTTGTGAGCGGCAAAGTTTATCACCACCTAGTGGTATAATCTCTTATTGCTATTTTCCATCGGTTCATTAATATTGAGTAGGTTCTGAATTAAAAGAGAATAAAATTCAGAGAAAGCTGAAATTTTAGAGTAATAATTTCCTTAGTATTTTGCATTAACTTTTTGTCTAGTGTGGGATAAAAAAATTTTAAAAATAAACTTGAAAATAAAAGTACACCATACCATATGAATAAAATATTGTATATGTGCTAGAGGAATCTTCCCCAAAATATATTCCTTGGGCTACCAGTGCCCTGTTAGTAGTGTGCCTCTAAAAATACATATCACAGCACAAACTATGGTTTTCTTTTGGAGATATAGGGATGATGCTCATTAGCATATTTAAGGCTCTGAGAAGTTTCATGGTCAAAAATCCTGTGGAACTAATAACATTTCCTAAATATATTTGACCATGAAAATTTCTTTCCTAAAGAATATTTATCGACTTCTCTTAAGACATTAGTATTTCAAGGAACATAGTTTGAGACATGATGCTCTAGAAGCAGCAAATGTGATAGCTGCCTTCAGCATCTGTAATCTACCATAAAAGAACTGACAATGAATTTACAAGAAAGTTTTGATCAGGCTTTATTTTAAATGTTATTTATTATTTGAACCACATATTTGAGAGAGAAATTTATTGACCTGTACTGTTTAGCAATTTTTTTAGAAGACATACATACCTAATAAAAACCCAATTATGTTAGCGATTTTAGTAACTGACATATGCACAGCATCTAATATCAACATATCATGTTTTTATACCCAAAGTGCATTTGAGAAGTAAACATTTAGGCAAAGACATTAAGTGCTAGATTACTAAATGCTATTTCTTAGGTTCTAGAATTTTCTCAATTTTAGAAAAATGTGACATTCTGGCTTTTAAAGTTTTAGGAATCAACTGCAAGAGTCAGGAAAGTAGGCATAAGGCTTAATAATTGAGAGGATTACGATTAAAGGCACAACAAAGCCAAAGTAACCATTGTTCACTGAGACCTGCGACTGGGAAAGAAAACATAGCAGAAGGTTGCACTACAGAAGCAAAGAAGTGTTTCGTAGGCAGAGAGCTGTTAGACGAGTCTTTTTAGAATTTATATGAAGGACTCAAGAAAGGATGAGGCACTTCACTGAAACCACAACTGTTTGCTGGAACTGGCCCCCTGACCTTAAATACAGAATGGACAAATTGGGATTATTTAATCTGAATAAAAAATCTGGAGTGCAGGAGGGTAGCAGGATACCCACCATGTGAAAGATTCAACTTCTTCATATGGCCCAGTGAAATACTTAAGAGGAATAGGAGAAAATTGTAGGGAATCAGATTTTACGCCAATTATGAGGATTAACCAAAGATGCAATGGACTCAGGAGGTAGGGAGCTGCCTATACATTATTTAACTACCTGGAAGGAATATTTTTGGGGGAATTTAAGCATTACTTGAGTGACAGAGCCAGATAACCTATAGGCACAATTTAATTCCAATCCGTGAAAATGGAACTATGTGTGCAGTAAATGAGTCTGGGATGAATAAACGTATCTGTTGGTAATTAATCTTTAACTCTCCTCATTTAGGTTTTTCATTTCTAAAGACAGCATTTACTTACTTTTTAAAATATGCCCTTTGGCTCACAGAAAGATACTTGGTTCAATTCTCATTCAGTAAATCTTGCTTGGAAGATAAGACTAGAAATTTTCTTATCTAACTTTACTAAAATTACTGATTCAAAAAAAGGATTTTAACTTTTCACTGGAGAGATGTCTAAGTATGAAATACTCTATTATGCTTAGTGAATTTAATGCTTCACTACTTTCAGTTTAACTCAGGATATGAGAGGCATAATGAGGAAGTAATTAAACGATGTTTTAAAAACTGCATTTATAATGTCTTTTTTTAAGGTGCCAAGTTCCTGACTTAGATATACCTTTTTTGATACATATCATTCACCTCAAGAGCAGATAAAATTTTTTTCTTGGATTTTCAAAATATAAGCAGAGTAGGTTCCTAATTTTTAATCTTTTTTGAAAGGACTATTCTTTCTATCATAGTCTGTTTTGAAAACTGCTTACATGACATATTTTTATATTTATAAAGGGAAAACGTCTACTCCCTAAAGCCACTGACATTTATTTAAGCTTTATTATCAACGATAACTTAAAACAATTTTTTTCTTTGTCATCACTGCTCTATAATTTTAAAGGATATTTACAAAATTAGCAACAAATTTTGGTATAACTGTAAAAATACAGTAAAAGAATATTTCCAATGATATGTCTTTTGGCTCTTGCCTTTGAGCCAGTGTAAGCAGCCAATCTGCATGTGTAGATTGAGTGGCAATTACCATATTTTATTGAATCTAAGATGCAACTGATTGAGGAAGCACCTTTATTTTATGTTCTACTAAGAAAGAAAAAAAGGTTGTCAATTACGTTATGGCACACAATTGATATTAAGTTGTTTCAGATTTTAGAAGCATAAAAATATGAAAAAATGTGCATCTCAAAATCAATGAAAATATGTCATGTGGTCAAATTCTAAACACTGTCTATTAAATTTTTTCATTCTCATCTTTCACATAAATAAGGCATGATTTAGTTAAGCAAAGAAAACTTTATTTCTGCTACACATAACAACATGTTGCTCTAAGAAACAACTACCATATTAGTTTTAGCATTAATGTGTGGATTCAAAAATACAAGTCAACAATTCCTGCTCCCCAGACAAAACAATGTACACAGACTATCAGGTATATGAAAAAAAAAAGCTGTCAACTGTCCACAGGGAGTGCGTCCAGTCACATTTTCAGTCAGTCAGCTGAGGATTATGTCATTATTTAGTCTTTGTTCTGTAGAAAGAACACAACACAAGTATGAAAATCATCACCTGAAAGGAAATAGCTGTTGTATATAGTATTCCTAAAATGTTAGGAACTCTTCCTTTATTTCAATATAACCAGTGTTATCTGCTTCCTTAATCACAGATGCCCCCAAATAAGCAAAACCAAACTTACTCAGAAGGATGATGCAAGCAGGTACTGAATTTCTGGAGGGAAAATGCTGTAAATTAATACAAAATCAGGATGCTCTGAAATACTAAATCTCTATTTTCCTCAAATAGAAAGAGAAACATATTTTGCATATCAGACCCACATCAAAATAGAACTCAACTACTTTCAAAGTTATATTCTTAGACCAGTTTCTTTGCCCATTTCCCAGGCAGGGCTCACTTAATCCTAGGTGTATTACTCAGAGACAAAAGGAACTAGCCTTCAGGAGCAGTGTTTGTGTCCTCTTGAAATTAAAGAAACAAATAAAAAAGTGCCCCTAAAAAAACTCAACTGCTGCAATCACGTAAAATTTGGGAAAGCCTTTCATACTATTTTATTGAATCTTAAAATCAGATAATATATTTCTTCAATGTACCAACAAAGGAGGAGAACCTCATTAAGGAATCCACGGTAAATGGAACATCCACAGCAAAAATAAATTAAGAAGCCGTGCTGCAACTACCAACGTAGCTAATTACGTCTCACCATTTTTAACTAATCTGACCCTACTTTATCTTTGTTCTGAATATGTATAACAGTTCAATAAAGGAAAAAGAACAGATTTATGTTTTATGACTAGTCATGCTGAAGAATATGCACTTTGCTAATGTAGGGAATTGGATGAATGTACAACTTTTATGGGGGAAAACGATATTATAAAGCTTCATTCTCACAGCACGAGCTGGCCATGAGGTAGTGTTATATCATTAAACTTTCAGTTTCTGATCATTTGGATGAAATGATATCTCAAAGCTTTCACTGAAGTCACCAATGCAAGAGTTTTAGCTTATACTTACAATGCATTTTTAAATTTTACATTATAAGAAACTTTGCTGGCTCATTTTCTCTCAATAAGTCTATGAAAAAACTTGGCCTTTGAAAGGTGAAGAGAGCTGCCCAATCATAGTCAGTGAAGTGTCAGAGCTGGAATTCCAACCTGGATCTTCTGATTTTAAGTCTAATATTCTCTCTACTATATAAATAATCATCAGGAGAGGCTCAACCACAGGAGTAATTTATATATTTTCCCCCTACTAAGAAGTTAGTATTATTGTCCTTTTTCAAGAACAAAGATTCTTTGAATAAAGGTAAGAATTCTTACCTATATATTGAAACATTCACAGACATGAATAAACACATTTTTGCACGCTGTTTAGAAGATAGCTTGTCTAAACAGAATTCAGTTCTTAACATTTTATTTATAAATACTAAAAACTGCTTTGTTATAAGAAAGACTTGCTAATTCTTTTTCACTGGCAAATTTAATATTTCTATCTTATATAGAGTAATGAGAGTGGATTCTGTAATTAAATAAAATATTTGAAAACATTTCTAAATTAGGATTATTCATAATGGGCCCACTGGGCACTTCCTATTGCCAACTGCCTTCTAGGAAGGAGAAAGTAACCACTGACTGGCTCTATTAGAGGAAGGGTCATCAGGAGTAAACCTTGAGACAACTCATTCTGATACTGCTAGTTCTCATAATTGGTCAGAAAGAAAACCTAAAGTGAAAAGAAAATTGCTTTACAATTAGTAACTTCAAACTGAATCTAACAAGTGCTTGCCAACTGCTAGCATTTGACCAGCAGTGGACTTGGGAAGCTGGTGTGTGTGGCACTAGGGGACTCTCAACCTCCCCTAAAACTCAGAATCCATTTCCAGAATAAAAAAGTGACAGCTGAGCATTGATAACTTTAAAGAATGTTTCCCCAAACCATGGAGATAGGAATTGACTGCCATAGAAAAAGAAATTTAAATTTAACTTCTGAAAACTAAAAGAAAAAGGAATTCATATGGTTATATGTATCATTATTTATTATAGACAAGAGTTTCTGGTAAATTGCCAGGGTTATTTTCTTAATAAATATATGCACCTGACAATATTTTCTGAATGTGTAGTCTGAGTGCACAAACTCACAAATTAAGTCCAGAAAAACACTAACATTTAGGTTCCAAAGGTCCAAAAAGATGTATTATTTAATACTGCTTTTTAGGTATTTCATTAACGAAATGTCAAAATATTCTTTATAAAGACTGCTATAAATTACCTCAATTTATAACTCAAGACATTAATTCTTCAAGTTAAAAATCCTTAGAAGTATTTTAATTTTAAAGTTTATGTAAGCATATAGTAGAAAGTTCAACTCTTAATATCTAACACATTCTATTCACAAACAAACAAAATACTATTTAATTTTCTAAATTGAAAGCTGATTTTATTTTATAGAAGGGCAAAAACATTCTTCCAGGAAACATCAAAAACATTTTTTTAGGTTTAAGAAGTACAAGTTTAAAAAATATATTGTAAAATTAACCCCTGAGCTGTGGTTTTATCCGCGAAGTTTTAAGCCACAGTGCTTATAATCAACACCTTCTAAATCCTAAATAGACACTCTATGTACATTCCTCTTGCTATACTAGTTAGCCAGTGCGTTTTAAAAGTCAGATTAAAAAGGGCTTACCTCAAGACTCAGTAAGTTCTTTGCCGTTTGTTAGATTCTTCTCTTGGGGAATCCGCCAGCATAACTTTAAGTCTGACTCCATTCAGGATCTTTCCATGTAAAGTAGTAATGGCATCATTAGCGCTTATTCTATCTGCATACTTGGCATACCCCACATTTTTTCCTGACACAAGGTAAACTTCGATCAGGTTACCAAAACGACTGAAACAAAGTAAAAAAACCAGCTGAAATTGATAAACACAGCTGCTCAGGTCTAAAAATTGGAGTCCATTTTGGACTCCTTTTTCACCCCTCTCCTTACATCCAATCTCCAGTTCGTGTCAATCTTCCTTCTTAAACATCTCCTCAGTCAGTTTCTCTTCATCCTCACTCAGGTCTCTCCTCATTCAGACCATCACTCTTTCTTCCTTGATTCCTCTAATACCTTCTTCAGTAGCTTCCCTGCCCTCTGGGCTCGTCCCTCTCCAATCTATCCTCTACCCTGTCTTCTGAGTGATCTTCCTGAAATACAAATATGATCTTCCTTCCTAAAATCCCTTCGGCAGCTCCTCAGGCCTCCAGGGTAAGGAGAAATTCCCTAACACAGGGCTTGCTGGCCTTTCTTGACAGGGTCCCTGTCCTCACCAGCTTCAGCTCCCCTCATGGTTCCTCAAATTCCATATTCTAACCACCTCCTCTCACATTCTCGCTGGCAGGAATAACCACCCAAACTCCCAGCTTTCTTCCCAGGCTAAATGACTATTATTCTTCAGGCCTTCACTATACCTTGCTTTTCTCAAGCAGTCTTCTCAGAGTTTCTACGGGAGGTGCCCCTCCTATGTATTTCATAGCTTGAACATTCCTTTCACAACATCAGTCTTGCTAGGCTGTAATTCCTATTTACCTGTCTGTCTGCTGCATGAGATTAGCTCTAAGAGGACAAGGGCCATTACGTCTTGTTTACACAATGTCTCTTGCCCTTAGCAAAATCACTGCCTGGTACAGAGGAGAGATTCAAGAAAGAAACTAAATGAATTAGTTAAATAAAAGTCAAAATACTTGAACCACATCCCTGATATTTTGTGCAGCTCTTTAACAAGCTTCCTATCTATCTTTTTAGTTCACTAACATTGTTGTAAGGCAAACAGGAAAAAGATCAAAAAGAAAAAGTTAAGGTTAAAGGAGTTATATGAAAAACAAAGAAATGAACAAGAGCCTTCTCCTTTTACACTTACATACTCTTCCCTACAATCAAGTTATTGTTTACCTAATGTAATTACAGTCATGAGTCGCTTAACAACAGGACACGTTCTGAGAAATGTGTCGTTAGGTGATTTTGCTGTTGTGGGAAGACTGTAAGAGCATCCTTACACAAACGTAGATGGTATAGCTTATACATCTAGGCTACATGGACTAATCTTATGGGACCATCGTCACGTATACGGTCCATCACTGACTGAAATGTTGTTTTGCAACACACAACTGTATATAATCCTTAAGGATCCAACAGAGTGCTAGCAAAATAGAAGATGCTTAGTAATCACTGTTCAGGTGAATTAAAATTACAAAGGAAAAGATATGTGAAAATAATTCTAGAGGACAGGTCTATATAGATCTATATTCTATCAAGAAACAAATGATTTGTCCATTCTATGCATGCAACTTTTCAACACAATACTACAGGACTTACGTCTTTCGAACAAAATAACAGGAAGTTCTGTGTAGAGACTTAGGATGTGTAAATAATAAAGAAGAGAAGGAAATGATAATATATTTTAAAAGGTGATATGAATAAGGACTTTATTAAACTACAGTACAAATCATCTCTGATAGCTGATAGCTAGGGGATATACGAAGTTTCAAGATTGTGAGTGCTTAAATTACTGGTTTAAATAAATTATATTATAAAACATAAGTTTGTGGAATACAAATCTTACCAGAATATATCCTCCAATACATCTAAAGGTAAAGGATGAGGATTAAACACGATAAAAAGTCTTTCTTTCACAGGAGTTTCAGGAGGGGCTTTTTTTTTGCATGATGGAAGTACAACATCTGTCTGGATTTGAGGCAACTGTGATCCAGAACTTCCTCCAAATTGCTGTTGAAGAGTCAGGCACAAAATGAGAAAAAGAAAAACTGCACTTTAGAGATTTTTAAGGCAAGAACTAAAGAGATGTGTATCATTGCACCTATGTGGTGTTTTACTATAGCTCTGAAAATTTGCTTACATAGGAAACAAACAAAGGCCACATTTATTTTATATGCTATGCGTATTGTGAGGGTTGAATTCTTACCTACTTACCAGAAATTGCTGCTGACTTGGGTTATTCCACACCATTGACGCAAGCTGTGCAGCTACCATCTGCGTTGCCATTTTTCTAAGGAGACTGGAGATAAGAACTAATAATTTACAGAAAACTAGAAACATTCAATCTCTTAAGAAGTCACCTGTTTCATGTGACTTCCTCACGTGAGAGGTCAATTTTTTTCTATTTTCATTCTTTAAGTCATATCACGTACATCCAAAGGTCGGCTTTGGCCACTCCTGGAATGGTACTTACTCTGTTGCGTTACTCCCATCATCAATGAAGGAAACACCTATCCGATTTCCAGGAGGGTACTGAAATCCATGTAACTTGTATTTTGCATAAATAGCTGATGCTACATTAAAATATTGAACCACTCCATGACCTAAAACAAAGGAGAGAATATACAGGAATTAAAAAGAAAGCAGACTGAATACCTAAAGCCTGTGTTGCTACAAAAATGAAACAATATAGAAATACCCTAATATCACACAACTAGTAAATACAGAATCAAATGTGTTAGGAAACAAAGTTTTCTTACATGTGTGCAACAGCTGTGCTCCTACAAGCAAAGTATAAACCATATTATGGTGAAAACACGAACATTATATTTTAAGGAAAACGGAATCATAAGTTCTGTCCAATGAATTTAATTTTAGGATATTGGCTTTTCTCATATGACAATGAGATACCTAAAAACTAAGTAGTTTTTCTTAAATTTTGATTCTTTGAAATCTACTTTGAAATTCTAAAATTTTCCCTATCATACTGAGTAGGAAATGAAAGGAGAAGTGATATATGAAAAGAATACATAGTCATCTTGGCTAGCTGCAGTGGTAGAGAGAGGAAAAGTCATATGCATGAAAAAAAAACAAAAGGTTGCAAACAGAGGGTCTCAGATCAGAAGTCATATTTCACATTCCTTTGCAGAGCTTCCAGCTAAGGGGATAGATTTCAAATCAGGTGGGTGGGGCTGAAGGGGGGGATAATTTTATACTGGAGTCCTTATACGGAGAGCCCAGGAGCTTGTAACACAACCAAAAGACAATACAACACAATCATAATTATATATTATGTATATATTTATAATACAACCCACTTTGGGGAAAACACTGTTATAGTTTAACGTTCCTCTCTAAACCCACACATTCCAACATATTAATGTAATTAAAATAAAAGTCAGAAAGTAAACAAACATATAAAATTCATATAATTTTTGCATATATGATTCAATAGGATTCTAACTATATGGTGATACTTCCATTAATAAAAACATGTTCCAATGACACACATATTTATCAAACAAATCCAACCAGAGAAACAATACAGAAGGTAAAGGAACAAATAAATTTCAACATACCAGATAAAAGGGAAAGAAAACACAAAACAAATAGAATTATATATGAATATAACAAATGTGCCAGAAAATACAAAATGTGTGCCTTTGAGTGAGACCAAAGAATGATAGTGTAAGATTGGGTTAAGGTTGGAGATGGTCCAAAGTAGGTTCGCATGGGCAGTCTTGCTTAAAAGACCAGCACTGGGTAGGGTAATATTAAGTATGTGGGGGATCTGTGTGAAGAGTGGGGGCACTCCAGGCCTGTCAGCCCATACTACCTGACTCACTTCTCTACTTTCCCTCAACATCCTTGACACCCTAAAAGGACTAAGTCAAGCATATCTTGGAAGAAATGCCAAGTATGATTTCTCTATACCACCCCTCACCTCCAATTCTTTACAACCAACTAACCAACTGAGATTTATTGAGAGCCTATTATGTGCCAAGACTTACATTAGGTATTTTACATATATTGTTTCTAATTCTTATCTAACCCTGGCATAGACAGCATTAAGTATCTCAGTTTACAGATGAGGAAAGAGAGGCTTAGAGAAGATAAGCAATTTGCCAACATCTCAGAGATACGTGCCACCGCTGGGGTTTGCACCTAAGTCTAATGTAAAATGGAAGGAATGTCAACCTTTTTCATTATGCTACAATGATTCCATTTTAAAAAAACACCTTAAAAAATCAAAAGGCTTAAAAAAAATACAAAGACAGGGGCCGGCTCCGTGGCTGAGTGGTTAAGTTCACGCGCTCCGCTGTGGCGGCCGAGGGTTCGGATCCTGGGCGTGGACATGGCACCGCTCATCAGGCCACATTGAGGTGGCGTCCCATATCCCATAACTAGAAGGACCTGCAACTAAGACATACAACTGTGTACAGGGGGGGTTTGGGGAAATAAAGCAGAAAAAAAAAAAAGATTGGCAACAGTTGTTAGCCCAGGTGCCAATCTTTAAAAAAAAAAAAAGAATACAAAGATGGATTAAGCTAACACTAGATAATAAGTTTAATCGATTAACTAGTTAACAAGTTCAAATGGCTGATATTAGAGCCTTGCTTCTATTAAGAGTGGGACTAAGTAGAGAGAGAAGTAGGGCAATTAGATGCTTGACATGAAGGGAAGGAGTGTCATTTCGAGGGATAAAGTTCAAGAAAAAGAGATTAGGGCTGAGGAGGAAACTTTAAGGGTTTTATAACTTTGCCTAGCATTAATCAAGAGTACAGAGAAAGACTCTATTCTGAGGTATTTTTGTTGTACAACTGGAAACAGAGAATGCTCCATTGTGTGGGAATTAAAATATTTCTAAAAAATAAATGACTATAGAAGAGACATATTCCTTGGGGTTTATTTATTAAGGTATCACTGTATTTGAAAGTTTAAAGTAGAGAAAAGGAAACAAAACCATCACACAAACGGTATCTGATGTAAAAAGTGCCACTAGAGAAAAGCATTTTAATAAACTACAGTATATTTAAAAATAATATAAAGATTATTTTACCATAATTAGAATAAGGATCTCGCTGAACCTCACAATATTCCAATCCTGGTACTATATCAAAAATGCTGAAAAGCTGCTCTTCAGTGAAAGGAACTCTTGACACCACTGACAGGCGTTTGGAGATGGCTTCCTGGCCTCTGTTGTCATTCTTGTCAAAACTTGAAAAATCAGATTGTTGTTCTTCAACAATACAAAAAAAAGTAAATCTTTAAATTTCTACACATTCAAGAATTCACTTAACAATTTTAGGTCCTGGATAATAAAATGAACTGTCATTAAGTCCACTGCACTGAGCAAAGGCACTGTACTTTGTAGGATGCTCTCGGTCATCAGCACTAGCAGAAGGGACCAGTGATGAGAAAACAAACAACTCTCCCCACTCCCCTACCTCCACCACAGAAATATAAGCAGAAATGTGTAATCTACCTTCACAGGAATACGTTTTGTATGCAAAACTGCAAAATCTGCCTAGTGTTTCACCTAAAAGAAAGTTTATGCCAAATAACTTTCCCAGGCCTTACTTTCATCATTCACTTTCCCCTTTTTCTAGTTTCTACTTTTGTCATTCCTCTCCTTTCTAGCCCTAATTTTAAAGCAATAGTAGTTTAGGGATAAAATTCTAGTACTCATCCTGAGGGGACATCTGTCCCTGTCTTTCATACTTTTTGGTCAGTTGCATAGAGGCAGCAGCTCACCCAAAAAAGTGGCAGTGATGTGGTCTAATAACTAGATAATGCGTGACTAAGCATAGAAAACTATCATTGGAAATAAGTTAAACAAAATAAGTGTTAAATATTAAGGACATGAGGAGTCATGACCAACTTCTTAAAAATAAACCCCACTACATTATGACTTTTATTCACAAAATGAGATTTACAGACTGCTGATAAAAGAATATTTAAAAAAAAATCAGATTGCATATACTACTTCTACTATTAAGTATAGGCAGCCCACTTACCAAATGGAAACATATTTACTCTAGGTTCATGTCCCAAAGTCTCTTGCCTCATGTTACTATAATAATCTTGTTCTGAGGATTCAGATGCTTTATTTTTAGGTTCAGCCAAGATAGCCCTAAAACCTGAAAAAGAGAATCCATGAATTTCAAGTTTCATAGCAAATTTAACATACCTATAAATATACTGGATTGCTAGTGCTTTACTTAGCTTTATAAATATAATTGTAGAAAAAAAAGTCTACACAATGGCCCTCTCCACCAAACCTCCTTCTCTGCTTTTTGGAAGACAGCAAAGAGTAAATGAGAAACAGCAAGAATTCCAAATTATGGGTCAACGTAGACATGAAAGATCAGCTCTTCTATGCTATTGTTTCAAATCTCCCCCTGCCACAGATGACATCATCATTCATTCTCCCTGTCTCCTCAACCCCAGAATCCTATAAGCCTTCTTCACATTCAACCTGCCATCAAGATTCTTCCTGTGAAATACACTTAGAAGACTTTATCTTTCACTCAAACTTCCCTGCCTCTGTTTTTAAGTTAGATCCTCTTCAATTAATTACAACAACCCTTCAACTGGTCTCTTTGCCTCTGGATCAAAGGTTTTAATTAGGAGCCCAAGGAAGAGCTTCAAAAGGTAAGAAGGCTCCACAAACCCTCTAAAACTTTAAACAAAATGTTTATGCATATGTGCATAGGGGCATATTTCAAGGGAGACGTTTCATAGCTTTCATCGTATTATTCAGTGGCTCCCAAAAGAATACAACTAGCCACTTTGAATTCATTCTCTGGAAATGCATCCTTGATACTGTGGTTAGACCAACAGACAGTTGGTCCTGAAACAGTTTTTATTTCTTTTCTCCTTTTAAAACAATCTATGAGGGAATCCTAACATAGACTAAGCTGGAACTCTTCATAAGCTCCCATATATGGTTCCAATGTACCTAGTCAACTTTGTCTCGTAATTTCTCAACAGGAATATTATGCTTTCCTCAGACTGTCGCCTTCACAGTATTAAGCAAAGACATGGTTATTCGTAGCTCTGTGTCTCTGCTAACACTGCTGTCACCTTCTGTCCTGCCTACTCTACACCACATGCAAAGCCTACCTCCAGATGCATTCCCATGCTCATTTGGAGCACTTGTTTTTCACCATTGATAGACTATACCACACACTTTTGAAAATTTTCTCATTTGGAAAATTTTTACTGAGTCTACTATAAACTGCACTATCTTTGACAGAGAGCTCAAGAAATCTTTTTGAGGACCTATTACTCTACTAGGTACTTGGGCGACAAAAACAGACAAATAAGACATACTCCTTGCTTTCAAAGAGCCTTAAAAAAAATCCTCTATTATTTTCTGGCTATTTTTTGCCTATTAGATCTTGGCTACCCAATATAGCTATAAATTCCTTAAATGCTGGGGCTGCTATAAGTTCCATTTGTATCCCTTTACTTAACATATTGATAAGTACACCACAGCTACTCAATTAATACTGACTGAGAAATTGAGAAGGATCTGAGAGTAAATTTGGGTGTGTACCTTAGAGATATCTAAGAATTCTACTGATTAACCATAATTCTTTCTAGTGTATAGATTTTTATAATATCCTGAAACCCACTAACTTAATTATTCCCATCTCATCTCTAACGGTCAATATAAATAGAAGCATGACAACAAAGAATATTTTCCCTGGCTTCTTTAAAATTCCTATTCTTCATTATGTATACCAGCAACAGCAGAAGAACCAATTAACGTTACTCTAGTTGAAATTAACCCAACGTCTATTTACTTACCTATGTTAGTGAACCTTATAAATCCTATGTTTATTAGTGTACTCAATTTTATTTAGGGTTTAGGTCAAATATGAACAAATATTACAGAAAATTTGAGTTTTTTTAATATAAAGAATATTTAAAAGAAAAAAAAACCCGTGAAAACGTATGTCAACTTTTTAATATGTAAAACTAAATTACTTTAAAAAACCCAAAAACCTATAGAAATAATAACCAAAATATGGCCACAGCATTTTCATTTATGAAGTTAATGCAGTTGCTCATATTTCTCTTCAAGATAATGCCTCAATGAAACCTCAATCACGGCCCCAAAATAATTTTCATCCTCGGACTATATATATTTAAACTCTCATTGCTAAGAGTAAATTAGCACGTATGGTTATTACCGAAAACCAAGATTAGATTCAGTTATTTAGAATAATTAGAATTTTTTAAAAAAAGTCTTTAACAAAGTTAAATGAACACATCCTTACTTCGATCACAATTTTCTATTGCTTGGGCAGCTTGTGATGGTTTTAAGTATCGAACATAGCCCAAACCTTTACTTTCTCCAGTGACTTTATTCTTAATAATGCTGCAATACTCGATATCTCCATACACCTATGAGAGTTAAAAGAAATGATCTTAGAGGAGTCAAAATTAATAATTGAACAGACTATTTCAGAACTAACCTAAAATTTGTTTATTTGTGCTTCTTGCTCGCAAAAAAGAAATTAGAAACAGACTTCACAGCCATTTTTAATAATGGAATCAAAATGTCACAAACTAACGAGGCACTACAAAAACAACCATAATAATGATATAACCAAATAAAAATGTAACTAAAATAATGATCATTTTTATCTACTGAGCATTTGCTTTACATATATTATCTTTTTGTTACAACAATCCTTCAAGGATATATATATATATATTATACTGTGTATTTCACAGAAAAGAAGCTGGGCCCTAAAGAAATCAAATAATTTGTCAAAGTCATGGAGAGACAGTAAGAATTTGTGAATGGTCTGGAAAGCTCAACATTTTGCTAAGTAGTGGTTAAGAGCAGAGGCTCTGGAATTGAACCTTCTAGATTCAAATCTTGGCTCAGCCACTTATTAACTGGGCAGTTTAGTTATCCTGTGTGCCTGTCTCCTTATCTGTGAAATGGGGCTACTAGTTGTACCTACCTCATGGGGTTGTTTTAAGGGTTAAACGAACTAATATACCTTAAGTGCTCACAGAGGGTCTGAGACATACTAAACACTCAGTAAATGTTAGCTATAATTATTTGTCTGTCTCCTAAAAGGAGCAGAAGTGAATGTGCATTCTTTTGAAGGAGAGCCTCTCAAAGTATATCTCTAAAACACACTGGTTCACTCACAAAGTTAATACTCTGTGAGAAATACGTGATGAATATTTGCTTTTAATGTTGGAAGAATTATGGGATGTAAATTCTCAGTATTTATAATTTATGTTACAAAATTCTCATGTAACCAATTAGCAACTTAATTACTACGTATTTAGATAAAAATGTCCTATTTGTTCATTCAGAAAAAGAAAAATTTATAAATACAGAAGGTAAAAACTTTTTCTTATTATTGGAGAAAGTAAGGAATATATATTTTTGGTATTTGTTATTCTTCAAGTATTTAATTCAACTCTCAATTGAGGTAGGACAGAGGGAGCTTGAAAATTACTTTTTACTATTTGTTTCTTTTCTTTCCTGCTTGCTGCTTATCTGATTCATACTACTGGGAAGATTAGTAGGAAAAGGATGAAAAATTACAACTCAAAACAATTTAAAAATTGCCTTTTAAAAATTTTGTGAAAGTATATCACTACATATAAAAGTCAATGGCTAAAAAGAGATTTAAAATTGTCTCCAAATTTCATTGACTATAAGCTTACTATAGTTCAGAGCTGCAGTTAGTTTTTTCCTTAAATAGAACTCCTTCAGAGGCCTAATATGAGGACAAAAATCCTATGAAGGATAAGCCTTTCTGTGAACAAGCACAACATCAACATGCCATAGGCTTGTAACAAATGCTGGATAACACAGTCCACACCCTCAGGCTTGCCTGATTCATCTCTACATGAGAGGCAATAGAGAGGAGTGGTAAAAAGGTGCTTTGAAATTTTAAGGACCAAAAGCAGGCTCTGCATTTAGACAGCCTGGGTTTAAATATTGGCTCCATCACCCACTAGGTATGTGACATTACTCAAAACTCTGAGCTTTATACGTCATTTTTCTGAATCTGTATTTTCATTATATGGGGGGGGGGAAACACCATCATTAATATTTTCCAGTTTTTACATATTCTTTAAAAAGTTAATTTATTCTAGGTTTAATATTTAAAAACTAGAAATAGATGACTTAAAAATAGTTATTTAATTCTCCACCACCAATCTAATGATCTAACTCAAAGAACACAAGATTTTGTAACTATACAAATGACAGGATTATAAGTTATCACAGATGCTAGTTGATTGGAAAATGTAAGTACCTTAAATTTTTCCCGCAGATCTTCTTCCGTGTAGGACTTTGGTATCATAACAAATATTCTTGTAAGTTCTTCATCTTCAACATCTCGGTGACTTCCAGATGATCTGGACTGAGCAATGAAAACCTAAGAAACAAGCAAAACCCCAAAAATAATGTGAAAAAGTCAACTGTTTTCCTATTCCTTAAGTATTTACTTCCTTATTAGAATGAGATTCGTATTAGGTTAAATGAAATACAATAGGGTCCCATCAAAAAGTTTTTTTAAGCAACCTTTATTGCAGTGACTTTTTATATGAGGGTATACCAACCTCTGTGGTGAGTTTTTTCCAAATGTATTTTTACTTTTGCATTTTTGTTTACCAAGAGCAACAGCCAGTGCACCGAAAAAGAATGTGTACTCTGCAGTTGTTGGGTAGAATATTCAATAAATGTCAATTATATAGCTGATTAGTAGTGTTATTAAAACGTTACATATCTTTACTGATTTTGTCTACTTGTTCTATCAGATACTAAGAGAGGAGTGTAACAATCTGATTGTGAATTTATCTTTTTCCTTTGAGTTCTACAAATAACACTTCATGTATTTTAAGCTCTATTATCGGCTGCATAAACATTGTTATGTACCTTTTTTTTTTTTTGCTGAGGAAGATTAGCCCTGAGCTAACATCTGTGCCAATCTTCCTCTATTTTATATGTGGGTCACTGCCACAGCATGGCTGATGAGTGGTCTAGGTCTGTGCCCGAGATCTGAACCTGTGGACCCAGGCCACCAAAGTGGAGTGCACCAAAGCCAACCACTAGGCCATGGGGCCAGCCTGTTACATATTTTTTGACTGATATTTTTATTCTTATGAAATTACCCTATCTCTATTAATACTCCTCATGTTTAAGACCATTTTGTCTGATACCACACGAGTTTTTCCTATCCATTTACTTTCAACTACTTTGTCTCTTTATGCTTAAAGCATGTCTCTTGTAAAGAGTGTTTAGTTTGGTCTTTTGGTTTTTTAAAATCCTGACACTCTCCATCTTTTAATTGGAGTGTTTAGTCCATATATGTTTAAAGTAATTAATGATACAGTTAGGTTTAAGTCTAGACGGTCATATTTTTCATTGTTTTCTTTCTAATATTAATCTTTTAAAAAAGGTAACGTAACCATATTCTGGATGATCTCAGTGAGCAGACACAGGATTTATGTGAGCAAGAGAACACAAAGGATGACTTGAGGCTCTATTTTCCTACTATTAGCAATTTTCATTGAAACATCATCTGTGACATTAGATTATTACTTGGAATTTAATTTGTAATATTCTTTTTATTTAATTTGCAAAATTGTTTTGGTTATATATTATTCCAGAAGAATGTTTAAATCTCTAACTAGGATTATGGATTTGTTTACAGAATTCTAAGCACAAGAATTTTAATGGCTAGTTTTATTTTTTTATAACTTGAAGAAATGTAATAAAATTAATATAAATCATCACACAGGGTCCTTGAAGGTTTTTTCCTTCTTCTTCTTTCTTTCTTTTTTTTTATATGATGAGTGAAAGCTGTTATGTCCTCTGTAGGTACTGTGCATCATCTGGATCTCAGGTCCCTGCCACTCTCTCTAGCAGTGTGTATCTGATTTTTTCCCTTCTGGCTGACTTTATATATATATGTATTTTTGGGGGAAGATTAGCCCTGAGCTAACATCTGCTGCCAATCCTCCTCTTTCTGCTGAGGAAGACTGGCCCTGAGCTAACATCTGTGCCCATCTTCCTCTACTTTTATACGTGGGATGCCTGCCACAGCATGGCTTGCCAAGCGGTGCCATGTCCGCACCTGGGATCCAAACCGGTGAACCCTAGGCTGCCAAAGCGGAACGTGCACACTTAACCGCTGTGCCACCGGGCCGGTCCCTCTTTATTTATTTTTAAAGACTGGCACTTGTGCTAACCATCTGTTGCCAATATTTTCTTTGTTTTTCTTCTCCCCAAAGCCCCCCAGTAGATAGTTGTATATTCTGGTTGTTGGTCCTTGCAGTTCTGCTATGTGGGACGCCACCTCAGCATGGCCTAATGAGCAGGGCTAGGTCTGTACCCAGGATCCAAAGCAGTGAAACCTTGGGCTGCTGAAGCAGAGCATGTGAACTTAACCACTTGGCCACGGGGCCAGCCTCTCTTCTTCTTTTTTAAAGGGGGGCTGCATACCATTCAAGAATGAGAAAATCTGGATCTATGGAATTCCAGAGTAGGAGGCAGCAACCAAAAGACGCAGAACTTCTAAAGCCATGGGATTTTAGAAATATTGAAAAAATAGGTCGTTACGTTTGCTTGGAAAACAGCTTGGAAAACCCCACCCCCACAGCCCAAAGATTCTTCCCCAAGGTGTAGGACCTTGCTTATAAGATACAGCTGGTGACATATCCCTCGATAGAGTCTATTTCTGGTTATTCCTTCAATAAACCTACATTCTCTGCCAAGCACTATATGAGCTAATAGTAATAGCGTATCGAGTAACACAGAAATGGTCCACTACAAAGTTAGTCCAGGGGCCAGCCCAATGGCGTAGTGGTTAAGTTTGCACACTCTGCTTCGGTGGCCTGGGGTTTGCCACTTCAGATCCCGGGTGTAGACCTAAGCACCACTTATCAAGTCATGCTGTGGCAGGCGTCCCACATATAAAGTAGAAGAAGATGGGCCTGCATGTTAGCTCAGGGCCAATCTTCCTCAGCAAAAAGAGGAGGATTGGCAGTGGATGTTAGCTCAGGGTTAATGTTCCTCAAAAAAAAAAAAAAAAGAATAAAGTTAGTCTAGTGGGTGTATCAGTAATGAATGGTCAATAGGGAAGTACAAATATGGAGCCTTTAAGTATATGGGAAGACACCAGGGGAAAAAAGAGTCTCAAGTAAGATTTGAGATTGCAGGTGCCATCAGATCACAAATTTCTAAATTTTAGAAAACGGAACATTTCAAACTTCTGATAAAGGAGACAGTATCTAAGTAGAACAGATGTATAATAATTAACCACCTAACAGGTGATTTCTCCTGAGATTTTATGCTCACAGACTACGGGCTCTAAATAAGAGGCAGTCTTACAAAACTAAAAACCAAGATTTTTCTCTTCTGGTTTCCACGTTTACTCCTTACCTCCAGATAATGTAGCTGGTCAGAATGACTCCTACTTGAAAAATCTTTTCTGGCTGTAGGCCTGGTGCTATAATTTTCTTATTTGTTTTAAGGATCCCTTGGAACTTTGCAAAAGCAAAGTACATGAGAAAAACTGAAACTGAATTAACTTAGAAATACTGAAAAAAAACATATTCCAGTGGAAGACAGCCCAAACTGAAGCTGATGAAGAATGAACTTAGACTGTCTAACTAGGCACTGTAGTGCAACAACCTCTGGCTGAAGCTGAGTGGAGAAAAAGGTGAAAAAGAGAATTTAAACTTTAATAAGGAACAATTTAATTTCTCTGTGGCTACAAGAGAGGGTACCTTTCAGTGTCGGGACTTTTATTTCTCTTGTAGGAATTTAATCAGGGAAAGGGGGGCCTATAAGTTTTAAATTTAGGGCATATTTTTGGGTTGCCTACAAGATCTCTGTGGTTATATTAAACTCGAAGTATAAAAACTGTCTCTGCTAAGATCGTAACTGCAAAGAGATAATTATCAATCTGGTCAAGAGTCAGCAAACTATAGTTTCCTGCTTTTCTAGAGCCTATGATTTAAGAATTGTTTTTACATTTTTAAAGGGCTATTAAAAACAAAAAATATGGGGGCTAGCCCGGTGGCGCAGTGGTTAAGTTCACACATTCCACTTCGGTGACCACACCAGTGGTTCACCAGTTCAGATCCTGGGTGCTGACCTACTCACCACTTGACAGGCCATCCTGTGGCAGGCGTCCCACATATAAAGTGGAGGAAGATGGGCACAGATGTTAGCTTAGGGCCAGTCTTCCTCAGCAAAAAGAGGAGGATTGGTGGCAGATATTAGCTCAGGGTTAATCTTCCTCAAAAAGAGAAAAAAGAGCAAAAAAGAAAAAAAAACCCCAAAAATATGTGACAGAGACCCTATGTGGCTCACAAAGCCTAAAATATTTACTATCTGGCCCTTTACAGAAAAAGTTTGCCAACTCCTGATCTAGTATATGCTGTGGCCTTCTATGTAATTTGACTGATGATCTGTTCGGACCCATTTCAGAGGGCTGGGGAGGTGGGAGCAGCGGGAGTGTCTACTGCCTTCTGTGTTGGTATATTCCCAGGCTCCTTCTCTTTTGTGAATGGAGGTACAGGGAAGACATCCAGAGACTGAAATATCTGAGTCTTGCACTTACACCAGTCCACATTAATAATGTTCTTCTCAGTTTTCTGTAGTAAATGGGAAAAAATGAAAAAAAAAGTTGAGGGAAGAGAGAATTTTGTGGAAAGCTCCAACAGAATTACATATACAGCAACTTTTCTACAGGACAGTGAAGACTACAATTTGTGCAACTGCCAGATTCTCAGGAATGGGTTCTGAATTGAGTCCACAGCAAGTAAGGAATGACATCTTGACTGCTATTGACAAACAATGATATGCTGAGGGCTTACCTGTGCCAGGCACTGTGCTCAAAGCATAGAGTAAATCAAATCACCTCGAAATCACCCTTCCTGCCATGTGTCAGTTACCTTAATTTTACAGACAAGTGAGTGCAGAAACTTAAAAATACCGCCAGGGTGAACTAAGAGTACACAAAGAAGCATTTAATAACAACATAACTACATTACCATCACAATGATTTGGCTCTTCTTAAAGCAGTTTACTTTGGTCTGCTTTCAAAGAAAAGTGGCAGTAACAAAACATGCTATTAATACCTTCACAAAGAGGCCTTATTTTAAAAACCACAGAAGTACAATATACAATAGTAGCAGTTTTAATCACATGCAGCTAAATACTATATACACGCATACTTCTGTCTGGGACTGGGAAAATGCCCAACACCAGAGGGCCAGAGCTTAATGTACTTTTATCAAGTTGCTAAAGCCCCGGACCTGCCTGAGGAAAGCCGAGTCATCTGTTTTGATACATCGTAATCCGGGGGTGTGAGAGAGGAGGGCCAGAGAAGTCCTCCACGCAAGCCAGGGCCAGAGCCAGGCCGCGGAATCCCGAGGTCCGGATTCGTGACAGCGAGAGCGGGGAGGCCCAGCCACTGCAGCTCTGCAGCCCGAGTCGCCGCAGCTGCCCGGTCCGACCCGGGGGCGGATGTAGCGCCCGCATCCCGCAAACCCCGCACCGGGGCCCTGAGGAAGCCTCTCTCCATGCCATCCTCCCCTAGGAATGCCAGGTGCTGCCGGCCCGCTCCCGGGAGCGGACGTACTACCCCTACCCTACCCTGACACAGCTTTGGGGGAAGGGGACCCATCCCTCCCCGACACCGCCCCCGCGGGCACCCCGACCGGCACCCGCACCTTGATGGGTTTGGTGTCGTTAGGGCTGAGGCACTGGCCGTGCATCTCCTCCATGGCCCTGCAGGCCTGCGAGCTGCGAGCGAACTTGACAAAGGCGATGCCCTTGGACTCCTTCGTGTGTTTGTCCCGCACCACCCAGATGTCCTGGATCTCCCCGAAGGGCGAGAAGCGTTCCCTCAGCACCGACTCCGGCGTGTATTTGCTGATCACCAGGAAGATGCGGCTGTTGGGCGGCTCGTCCAGGCTGTCCACGCCCGGGCGGAAGCCTCCGCCGCTCGCGCAGCTGCCTGCCTCGTCCATGGCGCTCCACCCCGGCGCGGGAGCCGGGCCCGGGTCTCCTTCCGTCCTCCTCGCTTCCGCCGTACCCGCCACTGCAGCTGTCGCACGCTCAGCCGTTGCGGGTCCGGCGCTCCGCTTCCGGAAGACGGAAGAGTGTGGCGGCCGCTGCTGTCCGGCCGCAGCGTGCCGGCTTCCGGGGAGCGGCCTGCAGCGCCCCCCAGCGGCCCGGGGGAGCCTGACCCCGCGCAGGCCTCCAATCCCAGACGTCAGGGATGCCGTCGTCCTTCCCACCGTCAGAAGAGCCCCGTCTGGTGCACAGACTTTCCCAACGATGGCCTTACCCCACCCCCACAGCCCAAAGATTATTCCCCAAAACTTGCCATTTTGGTCATAAGCTTAGTAGAAGACCACTGTAGGAGAGAGTTAAAACTATATAGCCTTGGAGCTGGAAGGAATCTTTGAGGTAATCCAATTCCAGCCTCATCTGTTGAGATGTGGAAATTGAGACCCATGGAATAGCCAAAGGTAATAGAGAAACAAGTAACAGAGCCAAAACCAAAACCAGCTTCGAATGCTGATTTACTCTACTCCCGAAAGCACGTCTGGGGGCTGGAGAGCTGAAATGGTGGCTTGCTCAGCCGTGGAACTAGGAGAAATTGTAAGGTGCAAGCAAAGTGGGAAATCTGTACTGACTTCCAAGGCTTCTTCATAAGCCTTAGAGGAAAGGCCAGCAGAAAACTAGCAGAAATCCAGAAACAAGGCCTGGATTTAGCAATGGCATTGAAATGAAATGAAAGGCGATGCCCTTGGACTCCTTCGTGTGTTTGTCCCGCACCACCCAGATGTCCTGGATCTCCCCGAAGGGCGAGAAGCGTTCCCTCAGCACCGACTCCGGCGTGTATTTGCTGATCACCAGGAAGATGCGGCTGTTGGGCGGCAAACCAGAAAGTGGTCCAAGAGCAGAGCTCCTTAAACGTTCAAGGCCAGGCTGCTAAGACCTGTGTTGCTATGAAATCAAACAGATAAATATTATTTATCGTGTGCCAACTATGTGCCAGGCTCTGTGCAAGGAGCTAGACATACCATGGGGAACAGGAAGGACATGATCCCTGCCCTCAGACAGCTTTTGTTCTGTTGTGGAAATCTTACATATAAATACATAACGCAAAGTAGTGTCAGATTGTGTTAAACAGTATTGCCACTGAATTCTATGAGCTTGGACAAGTTACTTCATATTTCCAACTTCAGTTTCCTCAACTGTAAAGTAGAAATAATATTACCTACTAAATGGTGTACTCGTCAAGCTTAACTAATTAATCCATCCATTTATCTAAGCAACAAATGTTTTCGACTGTTTACTATGTGTTGGGCACTGTACTATATTCAATTGATATAGTATTAAACAATATGGTTACTCTCCTTCCCTCATGAAGTTAGTAGTTTGGTCTTGTCTGGTTAGGATTGTGTGAGATAATCTATATGGAGCTAATAGCTTAGAGATCATATGAGATAATATGTGTAGAATGGCACAGTAGAGATTAACTTTCTTGCTCTCTTTGACTATGGTGTCCACTCTGTCACTATTGATGTTGTATAGTTGTATGATGGCAGCTGAGAGTTAGAGATTCTGGGTTTTTACCTTGACTTTAGCACAAAGTTGTGACAATTTCCCCTTGCATTATATTCCACATCTGTAAAATGAGGGCTCTGTTCACCCTGGAGCTTAGCAAGTCAAGGAAGAATTTTATCTTAACTTTCCAGTTCTCTTTACCTTATCCAGGCCAATCAAGATGAATGAAAATAATGTGGTAATGTAACAATTTTATTGATGTGAGGAAGTGCAAAGATCGTAGCAATACTACTTGCACCCTAGTGCCATCTAGTGGAAAATGTGCAATTTTCTTAAACTGCACTGACTGGGCAATTTCTATTTGTAAAACATTACTACTGACTTGGTATCCTGAAAATTTTAGGCTGATATTCAGAGCTGTTACTTTTGTTTTTTTTCTTAGAGAAGGGGTACAAGATTGCATAAAACAAAACCAGGAACATAAATGTTTCGAAATGCTAGGAAAGCAAAATTTCCTTACTACTCAATCATGTGAAATACAACATATTCAAGGAAAATAAGAAACTTACTTATAAATTACTAAAATACAGTAAGTATATTTTTATTCATATGACATCTATTTATTTTAAACAGCTTTTTGAGATCTAATTCATATGTCGTACAATTTATCCATTTAAAGTGTTAAGTTAAATGGTTTTTAGTATGTTCACAGCATTGGATAACCATTGCTACAATCAATTTTAGAACATTTTCGTCAATAATGACAGATTTGTCATATTTCAAATCATATAATATCATATGTGAACATGAATCACATATAACTAAAACAGCTGAAAATTCTGAAGTTTGAGAGAATGATTATTCATTTGTCTTATATTACAGAAAAGATGTTCTGGGCATTTGAAGATTAAAATTTTTCAAAGTCTTTAAAACATGTAGCCTATAATGCACAATTATTAGAGTGATAAACACGTATTTATTTCACATGAAATTCAGATTTCCTTTGAAATTTTTTCTTCCAAAATTCTTATGAATTTCTTTTTAAAAAATAAGAGATGATATTGTGACTTAGTTTTGAAATGCAAGAAGAAGTTAGTAAATTCTTGTTTGTTTTCCAGAAAGTCTTGAATTATGATGTAATTACAATAAGGCTTACTGGTCATTGATATTAGTCTTCATACATTATGTTTAATTAAGTAAAAACGTTTTGCCCTATTTGCAAATTTTTAATAGATTTTACCACTGATATTTATTAGTGATCAATTATTACCTTTCATATTGTTCTGTAGGAATATGATCCAGAGTCTCCATTTTTCCCATCTGTAAGGCTACTGGCTACTGATAATGTATGCAAGCAACTAGCCTGGCCTGTGGTAGGCACTCAAGAAATGATAGTCTCCTTTAATTGAGTTTGCATGTCTTCATTTGAGTTTGAGAATAATATTTAACTCCTGACTTCTTTCTCCCAGTAGACCTGGTCCTTTTGATTCAATTTGATGACGTACATCTTTTAAATATGTAGATCACAGGACAGAAGTCACAGGTATCAGTTAGAATAGTTTCATCCAACCATTGGGTAATTGTGGTTATTTAAATTAAAATAAAATTAATGAAAATTAACAATAATGAACATTATTAAAAATTCAGTTAGTCGCATAGCCAAATTTCAAGTGCTTAAAAGCTACTTGCAGCTAGTAGGCAGCCCTCATGAAGAACATTTCCAACATGGCAGAAAGGTTTATTGGACAGCGCTTTAGAGAACAAGAATATCGGGTAAACCTCCCACTTACCTAATTCATAGAATTTTCACGATCATTTTCCCAAGTACCTTGATTGTTGAGCAATTTAAAAAATTATCTTAATCTTCCTATTTCTCTGTCATAGCCCTACCACTCACGTCTCAGTGAGTAATTATGTGACCACAGGTAGGCTCCTTTCCCTTCCCATGTTTTCGTAAACACAACTTCAACTTTCTCACTTGTCTGCCTTTGGGGTACCCTCATCTCCTTGTACCTTTCTCAGTCCTTCCCTCCATATCTCCCTCCCTTGCCCCTTCAGAACTCATTCTCTCTCCGTTTCTATCCATACTCCATTCTGCTCTTTTGGCAGTTAGCAAGCAGCTTGCTGTCAGCTCTGGCATTATTGTATTTTTATGTAGCTCATTTATAATGATTTAAGTTTTAATATATTTAAATCTTGCTCTAGCTGGATTGTAACTCATAGAAAATCGGGGCTCCGGTTTGGTGTTTGTATTTCCAAGTTGCTTGTCACAGTGCCCTGCCCATAGCGACTCTCGTTTTATTCTTTTGTTGACGTGATTTCATTCTTGTGATCAAATGCTAATGGACCATTCATAAATGTCGAGTTCCTATTTCAAGCAAGAACTGGTACATACTGTAAATATACATAGATAATTGAACTCTTTGGTTAGGTAGAAGTTAAACAAACGAAAAAAGCGCCAGGCTTGGGACTGTTGCGCTCGAAAGACATTCATTCACTTTGCCAAATTTAGACAGTCAGCGACAGCACAGCAGGCTCAAGGCTTTAAGGCCCCGCGAGAGTTGCGATCCCACGGGATCTGGGGGCCAATCAGTAGCGCGGATGGAGCCCGGCCTGCTGTTGTCCCCCGTGCACCGGAAGCACATGTCTGGTAGGACCTCAGTGCCGGTATTTGAGGCTCTGCTGCGGAATTGCCAGCCTCGAGTTTGGGGCGCAGGCTCTGCCCGGCAGCAGCCCCGGTGACTGCCAAGGGTTACCCTGGGAGGCAGAGGGCAGAGCCGCTGGCCCAGAGGTAGGTGTGAGACTGGCTGTGAGGGAGCGGGCCAGGCACTGATTATGAGCCAATGCAGTTTGGGCCTGAGTCCACCCAGAGAGGTGTATCCAGCCATCCTGCTCCCTGCTCGTCAGAGGCTTGCCCTAGCGCCGGCCTGGTGGGCCCCAGGTGTCCTTAAGTGCAACAGAAGACTCTTCTAGCGAGGGGCCTCTGCAGCCTTTCTGAATTCTGGGTGGGACCGATTTTGAGTAGAGCCTTCCGCCCACGGTTGGCAGAAGTCGACTCAAAATGGAGGTGGTGGCATGGAAGAGCCCAGATTGGGTGTTTGGAAAGGTGGATCGTCATTCCTGTTCGGAGGTTCAGTGACAGCTGATTACAAGGGAGAGAGGCCGTAGACGCCTGAGTGTGTGTGTGTATGTGTGGGGGACGGCAGGGGCGGGGATCACAGACGTGAAGCGATTTACCCAGGATCCCACCTTTGTGATGCATCCCACTTTAGTACTTTTTCCACTACAACACGCAGAATCCCACTTAATCATTTTGAGTCTTTGTAGCATTCACCCTTAAAATATTCTAGTGAGCTTACCCTCTTTCATCACTTCAATTTTGTGGGTTTTGTAAATTTTGAAAGCTTTATTGGTGCCTTGATTGTTCTTAACACATTCATCTTTTTACGGTTAAAGTGAGAAATGGCAATGGTATGTACCAGTAGCAGAAAGTGTTTCACTTCCTCCTCTTTAATCACGCTCGCTCAGTTAAGCATGCGCAGTGTGTCAGACCTGGTGTTCAACCTAGGGTTGCTTAGATCACTCTTAAAAGGGAATTGTTAAAATTCAACTGCAAGGATTATACATTTAATATTGCTCTTCCGTTCACCTTTCGCCATTTCTCTCCACTTCTCATCAACTTGTGACTTTAAACAAGCTACTTAATCTCCCTCATCTGTAAAAATAGAGATATTAATGGTATCTGTCTCACTGGGCTGGTGTGAGGATTAAATGCATTAAAAATATATAAAGAGCTTAGACTTATGCCTGGCACATAGTAAGCCATGTATACGTGTTTGCTACTCTCACCCTGTCTATTTACCGTTAGAATTACTTCATTCTCTGGTGAGTCATCATTATCATACCAGATGTCACATCTTTGCCTATTTTTAGTGAGGTATTTCTTCTTAATTACTAAATACCAGTAGAGAGTGCCAAATGATTATAAGACAAAATGAATTCTCTTGACATCCTTTCTGATTTTCCTGCCTCCCTGCTGCCACTGCTGAATCTATTGGTTTAAATGCAATTTGAAGAGGGTCGTTGGAATTGCAGGTATTGCACAGCAGTGATTAAAGATGGCAGCGGTGAATGTTTTAATTCTGATAAATACTGGTAGTTTGAACAGTGGTAGTGGAAATTTTCTCATAAGTGACTTGCATGTGAAATCTATATAAATAAAGAGAATGTTAGTTTTTTCTTTTTTTAAAAAAGTCTCGGGGCTGGCCCCGTGGCCGAGTGTTTAAGTTCGCGTGCTCTGCTGCAGGTGGCCCAGTGTTTTGTTGGTTCGAATCCTGGGCGCCAACATGGCACTGCTCGTCAAACCACCCTGAGGCAGCATCCCACATACCACAACTAGAAGGACCCACAATGAAGAATATACAACTATGTACCGGAGGGGCTTTGGGGAGAAAAAGGAAAAAATAAAATCTTAAAAAAAAGTCTCATTTTCTGAATTACCAGTAACATTTAATTGGTATAAAAATCAATCCGATCTTTCTGCTTTATATAAAAATTGGAAATAAGGATTCTTTAGTTAGTACTGAGATGACATTTTGTTTTTATATGATACCAAATTTATAGTTACAGTGAATGTATTTTGCTAAAAGGCTGTAAATTTGTTTTTCTGACTAAAGTTTTTCTCTCTATGGCTCCTGGTTCAAAGACTCAGTGGATTCTGTATCTAAATAGAGAATTGGTTGAACTCATATAGTTAGAAATTGAATGCAGTGTTTTGAGTGAAGTTTGGAATTTTAATGTAAGCTTCTCTTGGATAAAGTGAATTTTCTTACTCCACTTTTTGTTGGACCTAAAACATTGATTAACAGCTTATTTGTTTTGGATACTGCCCAAAGAAAACTTCTATCTTTCCTTTAGGTGGACTATTGACACTGTTTTGGGTTTCCACATAGATTTAAAGAAATTAGGAAGAGCAGTATATTTTACTGTATGTGAAGTACTGGCCTCTCTTTGAGTAATAGCTAACTTTAGTTAAACAATACTGTACTTTTCAGTACTGTCAGAATAAAATAAACATTTTCTAGTTTTCAGTAGAATTGTAAAGGTGAAAAAATGTGCGTAGAACTGTACTGTCAAAGAATTAGGTATTTTCATGATTTCTATGACAGTGACTTTTATGTTGAAATCCATCCCCACTCCCACCTCCCCAGCACCCATTCTTCAAGTAACACAAAGAGCAGGCAGACTGAAACCCAGCTACTGCATTCATTAGCATTTCAAACTACATTTTTTTTCAATAAGTTGAAATTATTTTAATTTTTACATCATTTTAGATGGAGGAGCATTTATTTAATTATGTAACAGTTTTTGGCAGTCAAAATATCTTTGTATGAAATTTATTGTATATATCTATCACCATATAATAAAACCTTTCCTACTTAAAATTGTGTATTTTCCACTACATTGGTATTAAACACGTAATGCCTGCCACAGCATGGCTTTCCAAGTGTTGCTACGTCTGCACCCGGGATCTGAACCGGCAAACCCTAGGCTGCTGAAGTGGAATGTGCGAACTTTGCTGCACCACTGGGCTGGCCCCTGTGTGGTTTTTAATTTTATAGTTATGTCTATTATTGTAGGCATGTAAGTACTCATAATAAATATCATATTTAAGCACCTTTTCGTTTTGTTCTATTCTTATTTTTAAGTAAGGGGATATCAAGTTAGACCTATGTGTTTCATGTCATTTTTTGTATATGCACTTTTTGGAAGTGAAAAGAAAAAATGGAATATGATTGACCTAGATAAGTTACTGTAATTGTTTGAAGGCTGAAGTAAAACAAGGGTTATACCAATAGCAGTTTCTGAAGCAGCTAAAGCTAAAAATTGAAGATAAACCTGATAAATGAGATGATTAAGTCTTCGTAAAATTGGATGCTATGTTCATGTTTTTGAGCACTCAGATGTTAAAGCATGTGTGCTTTAAATTATGTTTTTGTTTGATATCATTAGTATTGATTTCAAACTGATGGAATTCCTTTTTTCCCAGCTTTGTAAGTCTGATATTTTCTTTGGTCTGTGGTTTAATGTTTCATTGCAGAACAAAATGGGAGATGCTGAAGCAGGCAAGATCTTTATTCAAAAATGTGCTCAGTGCCACACAGTGGAAAAAGGTGGAAAACACAAGACAGGTCCAAATCTCTGGGGCCTTTTTGGCCGAAAAACAGGACAAGCACCAGGATTTTCTTACTCTGATGCAAACAAAAACAAAGGTAAAAATTAGGCAGTTATGGGAGAGAACCAGAAACTTTGTAGCAAAGAAGAAAGCGCATGATTTAATATTATAATAATTTCCTAATTTGCAGCATTAAAATGAAATCCGCATGTTTATATTACTGAAATATTGATTTATATCATAAGATCTACGTTTGGATAACTGTTCATCTTTTTGATCAGAGGAATTAGCAATTCTCTGTGGCATAGGTTTTTGCCTGTACAAGGTATTTGATTTTATGCAGTACATGTATGTTGAAAAAGCATGATCTAAATTAAAAAAAAATCACATCATATTGTAGTGGCATAATGGTAGTTTTCTATTTGTGGTAGTGATTCTTCGGAGTGTAGGGGGACTGCTATATAGTTTGAAACAGTATATTCAGTGATTTCTTTGTTGGTGGAAAGTGGATAGATGGCAGTTAAAGTGAGAGCATTTTAGGGTTGAAATTAAAAATGGTTGGAAAAGACTGTAATATCTTTGCAAAGCAATTTATTCCTCCTGGATATGCATATACATACACATACATACATACATATGTGTATATCATTAGGATTCACTTCAAAAATAGGGTACAACTCTAAAATAGAGTGCAACTCTATTTTGAACTGTTCTTGGGGCCTAACATTTCTTACAGGCCCAAATTTCAGATCACTACTACACTACTTTTTGGAAAGGTTATTTTATTTTATCTTATTTTTTATTTCTTTTTATTCCTTTTATTGAGGTGAAATTCATGTAACATACAATTAGCCATTTTAAAGTGTGTAATTCAGTAACATTTAGTGCATTCACAGTGGTGTATGATCACCACCTCTCTGTAGTTTCAAAACATTTTAATTATCCCATAAGAATCCCTGTACCCATGAAGTAATCACTCTGCATTTCCTCCTATCTCTAGCCCCTGGCAACCACTAAACTGCTTCCTGTCTATGGATTTGCCTATTCTGTATATTTCGTATAAAAAGAGTCATATAATATATGACCTTTTGTGTCTGGCTTTTTTCACTTAGCATAACGTTTTCAAGGTTCATTGAAGTTGTAGCATATGTCAGTATTTCATTTCTTTTTTATGGCCAAATAGTATTCCATCGTATGTGTATATCACAATGTGTTTATCCATTCATTAGTTTATGGACATTTGGATTGTTTCCACCTATTGCCTTTTGTTAGTAGTGCTGCTATGAATATTTCTGAATAACTGTTTGTTTGAGCCCCTGTTTCTTAGTTCTTTTGGATATATATTTAGAAGTGGAATTGCTGGATCATTTGTTAAATTTTTGAGGAAAAGTCAAACTGTTTTCTGTAGCAGCTGTACCATTTTACATTCCTATCAACAATGTAGAAAGATTCCTATTTCTCTATTTCCTCACCAACACTTGTTCTTTTCTCTTCTTTTTAAAAATTTGTATCTTAGTGGGTGTGAGGTGATATCTCATAATTTTGCTTGTATTTACTTCATGAACTGTGATTTTGAACATCTTTTCATGTGCTTGTTGGCCATTTTGATAATTTCTTTGGAAAAATGTCTATTTATGTTCTCTGCCCATTTTTTAGTGTGGTTGTTTTGTCTTTTTGTTGTTGAATTGTAAGAGTTCTTTATGTATTCTGGATACTGAATGCTTATCACGTATGTGATTTGCAAATATTTTCTCCTATTCTATAGATTGTCTTCATTTTCTTGATAATGTCCTTTGAGGCACAGAAGTTTTTAGTTTGTGTGAAGTCCATTTATCTATTTTTCTTGTTGATGTTGCTTGTGCTTTTGGTGTCAAATCTAAGAATTAATTGCCAAATCTGAGGTCATAAAGATTTACCCGTATCCTTTCTTCTAATAGTTTTATAGTTTTGCCTCTCATATTTAGGTCCTTGACCCATTTTAAATTAATTTTTGTATAGAGTGAGGTAACAGTCTGGTGTCATTCTTTGCATGTGGTTATCCAGTTGTCATAGCACCATTTTTTGAAGAGACCATTCTTTCCCAGTTGAATAGTCTTGACACTCTTGTTGAAAATTAGGGCCCACCTGGTGGCACAGAGGTTAAGTTCGCACATTCTGCTTCTCAGTGGCCTGGGGTCCGCAGGTTTGGATCCTGGGTGCAGACATGGCACCACTTGGCAAAAGCCATGCTGTGGTAGGTGTCCCACATATAAAATAGAGGAAGATGGGTATGGATGTTAGCTCAGGGCCAGTCTTCCTCAGCAAAAAGAGGAGGATTGGCAGTAGTTAGCTCAGATCTAATCTTCCTCAAAAAAAAAAAAAAAGAAAATCAATTGGCTGTATATGTTGCAGTTTACTTCTGGACTTTCAGTTCTATTCCATTGGTTTCTATGTTTATCCTTATACCACTACCACGCTGTTTTAATTACTGTAGCTTTGTAGTGAGTTTTGAAATTGGGAAGTGTGAGCCTTCCAACTTTGTTTTTATTTTCCAGTATTGTTTTGGCTATCCAGGGTCTTTTGCAATTCCATGAATTTGAAGATCAGTTTTTCCATTTCTGCAAAACACGCCTTTGGAATTTTGATAGAGATTGCATTCTATCTATAGATTGCTTTGGGGAGTATGCCATCTTAACAATATTAACTTTCCAATCTATGAACATGGGATGCCCTTCCATATTATTTAGGTCTTTAATTTCTGTCAGCAATGTTTTATAATTTTCAGTGTACGAATCTTTTACCTCCTTGGTTAAATTTATTCCTAAGTATTTTATTCTTTTAGATATCATTATAAATAGAATTGGTTTTTTTTTTCCTTTTTGGATTGTTCATTGCTTGTGTATAGGAGCATAAATTATCTTTGTATGTTGATCTTATACCCTGCAACTTTGCTGAATTGATTTATTTTCTCTAGTAGATTTTTTTGTGGATTCTTTGGGATTTTCTGTATATAGAATCATGTCATCTGTGAATAGAGATAGTTTTACTTCTTTCTTTCCAAGTTGGATGGCTCTTACTTCTTATTTCCCCCTAATTGCTTTGGCTAGGACTTCTAGTTGAATTCTGAATAGTCCTGGTGAAAGCGAGCATCTTTGTCTTATACTTGATCTTAGGGAGAAAGCTTTCAGCTTTTCACCTTGAGTATGATGTTAGCTGTGGGTTTTCTGTAAATCCCCTTTTTCAGGTTAAGCACTTTCCCTTTTATTCCTAGTTTGCTGAGTGTTTTTATCATGAAAGAATATTGGACTTTGTCAAATGCTTTTTCTGCATTTATTGAGATGATCGTATTTTTTTTTCTTTCTATTAATCTGGTGTATTACATTGATTGATTTTCTTGTGTTGAACCACCCTTGCATTCCTAGGATAAATCCCACTTGGTCATGGTGTGAAATTCTTCTAATGTGCTGTTGGAGTTAGCTTGCCAGTATATTGTTGAGGAGTTTTGCATTTGTAGTTATAAGAGATAGTGGTTTCTAGTTTTCTTGTGGCTTTGGTGTTTGGAGAAGTTTTAAATATAGATAATTGGGAGCTGTAAGTCCTCTTCATATATGATTTGAATTTAGTATTTTCAGACTTTGTAATGCATCTTATAGTGCTTGTATAGACTATAATGTACCTTATTGGATTGAGCTTTGCAGACCATGTTGTAGGAGAAGGGCTTTAATAGGGAAGTTGTCATCTGGTGCACTAGTTTTTTGAGTACACATATAATAGCTTATACTTTGTCAAAGGAGGGATTCTGCTTATTTTAATCTGTGTTAATGTTTCTAAGAAGATAGTGTTTTGGGTTGGTCTCAGCCTATCAATAGTGATGCTATTGGCTAATAATGCCTAGGGACACTCACCTGGGCCTGTACTACTTGTGGTGAGCTCCCACAGACCCTTCCCCCACTGAAGCCAGTGTTGTGGCTGGACTGGCCCTTGTGGTTCTTATTATGATTGCAAGATGCACCTCAACAACAACCATCAGGGAACTTTGAAAAGACAAAGTTTATTACTTACAAGTCCTGGAAGGTACATGGAGCCTGTGTTGCTGTGATTTTGCTGTATTTTGTAGATGTAATTAACATCTACAATCAGTCGACCTTGAATCAAAGGGGATTATCCTCAATAATCTGAGAGGACCTTGCCCAATCAGTTGAAAGACCGCAAGAGCAAAAGTGAGATTTTCCTGAGGAAAAAGAAATTCTGTTTGTGAGACTGCAGCTTCAGCATCTGCCAGAGAGTTTCCAAGGGCCTGGGGCAACATAGTGAGGTCTTAGGGAGAGAGAGAAAGAGAGAGGGAGAGAGTGTGCAAGCATGAGTCTGGGGTTCTGCTTTTATTGGGGTCAAGGGTGGGGTGCCTAGGATTTCACAGGTTCACTCTTTACTGGTGAATTTAAAACATAAAAGTGGAGATTAAAGTACAAGAAGGAAAAAGCAAATGGTCAGTTTTCTAGGTCTACCAGAGCTTTCTTAAAAAAGGGAACTTCATGGGTGGGGCCACCTGGCTTTTTATCTAGTCAGGTATCTGGCAATGTGTTTATTTGAGATGGATGTCTTAGAAGTGGATGTCTTGGTAATCAGAAGCTTAATGTCAGGCACTTACATTGCAATCAAAAGACTAATTGTCAGGTGTTTATACTGCAGATAGATAAGATATAATGAAATGTTTGTTATCTGGAATTTTGGGCAAAGGGACCTTGTAGATAGTCCAATGGTTTGGTTAAAACAAAATTAGCACATGTAGGGGTTGCCAGCTCTTTTTGAAGATAAGATACTTTTCATTTTCCTGAAGCATTGAGAACAATACAGTTTAGTAGGATGAGAGGTGGCAAAGACCTTGGCCCCTAGACTTCTCTTGTGTTTCCAAGCAAACCAGGGTGGGGTGGGTGGGCAATATATAGTAAGTCTAACTGCTTTAGAGCACTACTAAAAGACCTTAGCATTTGAGGACTGTGTTAATTTCCTAGGGCTGCTGTAACAAAGTACCATAAAGTGGATGGCTTAAAATAGCAGAAATTTATGGTTTCACACTTCTAGAGGCTAGAAGTGCAAAATCAAGGTGTCAGCAGGGCCATGCTCCCTCTGAAAGCTGTAGGGCAATCCTTCCTTGCTTCTTCCTAGCTTCTGGTGGTTTGCCAGTAATCTTGGTGTTTTTGGCCTACAGCTCATAACTCCAATCTCTGCCTTCATCATCACATGGTCCCTGTGTGTTTCTGTCATCTCATGGCCATCTTATTGGGATACCAGTCATATTGGATTGGAGGCCCATCCTACTCCAGTGTGACCTTGTTCAACTTAACTAATCACGTCTATAATGACATGTTTGCAAACAAAGCTACATTCTCGGGTACTAGGGGTGAGAACGTCAACATACCTTTATTCAGGGAACACTCATAATAAAGGGCCATATATACATAAAATAAATACATAGATAATTGATAAAATAGTTATATTAAAACGGAATGAATAAAATTTAATCTTTCTCAAATCAAGGATGCTTCAGCATCTTTTTAAACATCAGTGTCGTTGTTTTTAACACAATATCACTGTATTTAGTATGTGGAAAAATGCTGGATAATGATAATAAGGAATTTGTCTGGTCTTTGTCCCAGGTCCCTGGGAGGGAATCTCTGAAACCTTGGAATTTCCTGAGTGATAGGAGTGTCTTTGTTATTTGAGGTTGGGCCCTGGGAGGATGGCCTGAGTTTACACTAATGAGATTATTTATGGTAGGTCTATTAGCCTACCATTTCAGGATGGTGGCTAGCCAAGCTGGAAAGATCAACTATGTGATTAGAGAATTGGAGCTTTGTGCTAGGTGATGTCAGTTCCACCTCCAGGGATAAGGGGTGGGACCTGGAGATTGAGTTCAGTCATCTGGCTAATGATTCAATCAATCATGCCTATATAATGAAACCACAATAAAAACTCTGGACACTTTAACTGGAAGCTCTGGTTGAGCTTCCTGGTTGGTGAACACATCAATGTACTGGAAGGGTGGTGAGTCCTGATTCCACAAAGACAGGACCCAGAAGCCTTGTGTTTGAGACTTTCCCAGATTTTGCCATGTGGGTCTCTTCATCAGGCTGGTCCTGATTTGTATCCTTTATAATAAAACTGTAATTGTAAGAATAGTGCTTGCCTGAGTTCTGTGAATCATTCTAGCAAATTATCAAACTTGAGGGGGTCCTGGAAACCCTGAAATTTATATCCATTTGGTGAGAAGTTTGGTGGCCTGAGGACATCAGACTTGCTGCTGGTGTCTGAAATGAGGGCAGTATTGTTGGGGACTGTGGAGTCTGTACTAATTCCAGGCAGTTAGTGTCAGAATTCGGTTGCATTTTATTGCAGTAGGGTTTCTAGTTGATAGAATATTGAGTAAACCTGGTTTAAACTTGCATTTATTGTTGGTATTTATATGGCTTTTTAATTTTCGAAGTCATGTTTCTCTATATGATCATTTTATTACTTTATAATCCTATTACAAGAGCAGTCCACTTTTGAAGTCCTAATTTGTGGAACACTTATAACAATATTTCTTCCTTTAGCTGCCACTATTTTGAGGACTTTATTGCTTATTAGCATTGACTTGCAATTATATTAAAACTTGTTACAAATATATCTTTTATTATAGATTATTGTCAAAGATTAAAACCTGTATAGAAGATTTGGCTTTATAACATTATATAAGAATTAGAAATAAAATTTCCCTAAGTCAGATCATTTAAGTAAAATTTGTGACTTATTTGGGAATATAATTTGTTAGTTCTACAGATGAAATAAAAATAATAAGTAGCAGAATGAAATTGGACCCCTATCTTACACCACTCACAATATTTAACTTGAAATGGTTTAAAGACTTAAAACATAGACCTGAACCTGTAAAACTCCTATAAGAAAACATGGAAATCCTTGCCATTGGTCTTGGCAACAATTTTCTGGATATGATACCAAAAACACAAGCAACAAGAACAAAAATAAATATGTGAGACTACATCAAACTAAAAAGCTTCTGCTCAGCAAAAGAAACAGTCAACAAAATGAAAAGGCAACCTATGGAATGGGAGAAAATATTTGCAAACCATATATCTGATAAGGGGTTAATATCCAAAATATATGAAGAACTCATACAACTGAATAGTGAAAAAACAAACTGATTAAAAAATGAGCAGAGGACCTGAATAGACATTTTTCCAAAGAAGAGATACAGATGGCCAACAGGTACATGAAAAGGTGTTCAACATCACTAATCATCAGGGAAATTCAAATCAAAACCACAATGAGATATTGCCTCATGCCTGTCAGAATTACTATAATCAAAAAGACAAGAAATAGCAAGTGTTGGTGAGGTCGTGGAGAAAAGGGAACCTTTGTGCACTGTTGCTGGGAACATAAATTGGTAGAGCCGCTATGGAAATCAGTATGGAGTTTCCTCAAAAAGTTAAAAATAGATCTATATGATCCAGTAATCCCCCTTCTGGGTATATATTCAAAGAAAATGAAGACAGGATCTGGAAGAGATACTTGCTCCCCCATGTTCATTGCAGCATTATTTACAATAGCCAAGATCTATATATATGTCATATATACACACAAACACGATAAAATATTCTTCGGCCATGAGAAAGAAGGAAATCTTCCTGTTTGCAACAACTTGGATGAACCTTGAGGGCATTATGCTAAGTGAAATAAGTTAGAGAAAGATGAAAACTGTATAATAACACTTATATTATACAGTGGAATAAAAAAAAGTCAAACTCAGAGAAACAGAGAGTAGAGTGGTGGTTAACAGGGCCTGGGGTCAGAGGTAATGGTGACAAACTTCCAGTTACAAGATTAACAAGTTCTGGGGATCTAATGTATAGCATGGCACTTATAGCTAATAATGCTGTATTATATACTTGAAGGTTGCTAAGAGAGTCCGTTTTAAATGTTCTTACCACAAAAAAGAAAAAGTAATTCTCAGATGGTGTGGAGGTTTTAGCTAATGCTATTGTAGTAATCATTTTGCAATATATGTGCATCAAATCAACACATTGTACACCTTAAATTATACAATGTTATATGTTAATTATATCTCAATAAAGCTGGAAAAAAGAATAATGTAAGTAGCTTACTACGTTAATTGAACTAGGGTTTTAAAATGAGGTTATTTAGAATAAAATAAGGATTTAAAACATATTTTATCATATCTTGACCAAAGACAGATTTGAATAATTAAGAAGAAAAAGGAAGTCAATAGTTGAATTTTAATACAAATTCTGGAAAACTGTGTATTGTATTTCATTTTCTATGTATGATCTTTCTCTTGGAAATAGTTATACTATTTTAGTTTTCAAAAGAATATGGAAATTCTCTTTTTTTTTTGAGGAAAATTAGCCCTGAGCTAACATCTGCCACCTATTCTCCTCTTTTTTGGTGAGGAGGACTAGCCCTGAGCTAACATCCATGCCCGTTTTCCTCTACTTTATATATGGGACGCCTGCCACAGCGTGACTTGACAATCAGTGCATAGGTCCGCACCTGGGATCCAAACTGGTGAACCCCAGGCCACTGAAGGGGAACATGTGAACTTAACTGCTGCGCCACTGGGCTGGCCCCCAAAATTCTCATATGTTAAAGAAGATTCTTTGTCCCGTATGACTGACTTAGAGCATAGTTTTACAAAATTCATAATTGTAGCAATAATCTTACATGGTGTGGTTTTTAAAAATTGTGGCAAAATATATATAACATAAACTTTATCCTTTTAACCATTTTTAAGTGTACAGTTCTGTGGTGTTAAGTACATTCACATTGTTCTGCAACCATCCATCTCCTGAACTTTTTTATCTTCCCAAACTGAAACTCTGTACCTATTAAACATGCCCTGGCAACCACCATTCTACTTTATGTCTCTATGAATCTGACTATTCTAGGTACTTCCTGTAAGTGGAGTCATATGCCTTTTTGTGACTGCCTTATTTCACTTAGCATAGTGTCTTCGGGGTTCATCCATGTTGCACCATGTGTCATAACTTCCGTCTATTTAAGGCTGAATAATATCCCATTGTATGTATATACCACATTTTGTTTGTCCATTTATCTGTCAGTGGATACTTGGGTTGCTTCTAATTTTTGGCTTTTGTGAATAATTCTGCTATGAACATGGGTGTCCAAATATCTGTTCATGTCCCTGCTTTCACTTCCTTTGGGTATATACCCAGAAGTGGAATTGCTGAATCATATGATAATTCTGTGTTTAATTTTTTGAGAAACAGCTGTACCATTTTCCACAGTGGCTGCACCATTTTATCTTCCCACCAGCAATACACAAGGGTTCCAATTTCTCCACATCCTCCACGACACTTGTAATTTTATTCCTTTATTTTTTTTGAGAATGGCCATCCTAATGGGTGTGAAGTTGCATCTCATTGTGGTTTTGATTTGCATTTCCCTAATGGTTAGTGATATTGAACATCTATATTGTGTTTTTGAAAATGTCAGTAAGTTGATAAAATTTTTGTTCTCAGAATAATATCTTTATGAGTATTATTGAGTACCTATATCCCATTTGTATTTTTTGGGCAATGATAATTGAAGCAGGTTTTAGAAACAAATTGTTTGAATTAATTCATGAGTTGGCCGGGGTTCTATGCTAACAAGTGATAGAACTAGGATTCAAACTCAGGTCCTCTTGGGCCTTTACAGAAATCACATCATGGGTTAGCATATTAACTAAACTAACTTATTATTAGAGATTAATCTTTATCTATTGTCTATTGTCATGTCAAATCTGTTAAAAGAGGCAGTAGGACACACCAAATCATAAATGTGTTAATAATTTGAAAACTATTTTGAAATCCAGGTACATTATATCAAAATTCAAATAGTTCCAAAGGATACCTCCCAGTATGAGCCATGAGGAAATTGTGTATGTTCACTTCTCCTCGTCTTCCTCTGTTCCTTTCCCTTTACCAGCTAATTTTATTTGGTAATATTATTAATTTTAGTGGCCATATTTGTATTTTAAATAATATCCATATGCCTCTATTATTTGATTTAGCTACTTTAAATAATATCTGTGTATCCCCTACCATGAAGGATGAGAAAATCAAAGTGGTTATACAACCTCCCATTTTTCACACCATCTCCTAACTCTTGCTACTTATGTTGTTATATTTACTCTGACGTGATGTATATCATTTACATCTTTTGTAATCATTATTACCACAGTTGTTTTAACATTTGTCTTACATTTAAATGGTATCAGTGCTTATTTCTACCTTTTATACAGTGTCTGTATTTGTCTGTTGGTTAGTGGAAGGTTATCTTTCAGTAGTTATGCCAAGAAAGGATTCTTGGAACTATATTACCCTAATTCTTGGATATTCGAAAACAACCGTGGATTCTCATTATGCTTGAATGATAATTTAGTTAGACATAAAATTATTGGGTGATACTTTTAATTCCTCAGGATTTTGTATGCTTCATGTTGAATTATGCTTTGGAGAAATCTGATGCCAACCTATACTCGGTTTTATTTTTGTTTTATTCTCTTTCCTCTAAGTTTCAGTAAATCCTTACTGAAATTTAGTAACTTTGCTAAGCTGTGCAGAAGTCTTGATTGACTGGTTTCACATTTTCCTGGAATATGTGCTCTTCTAATTGGTGGATGTAGGACTTTTATTTTTGAAAGTTTTCTTGAATTATATGTTTTAATAATTTTCTTCTATTTCATTTGTTTTTAAAAAAATCTTACTTGGGCCACCAATTATACATATTTTGGATCTCCTTTGTCTAAATATCTTCTGTATCTGGCATTTCCTTTAGATCATTTTAAACTCTTCATTCTCTGCATTTTGCTTTTATTCATGTTTTCAAGCCTCATTGTGCTATCAGCAACATCTGTTCTTTTTGATGTCATTTATGTCTTTCTGTTTTATCATATTCTCCTTGAGCCTTTGTAGCTCTGCTTTGAGCCCTTGATTCATAAATACCTTTTTTGAATCCATAGGAATGTGGTCATAATTTTAATCTGCTTAATGTATATAATTTCTGATGTGCATTTTTCCTTTAGCTTTTGTTTTTTGTATTCCTTTATGCGATGTGTGTGTGTGTATGTGTGTGTATGTGTTTTTAATACTCTTTTGTGCTGATTCCTTTTTGATTATTACTCATCTTTTGGTGAGGACAATTTTTATTGGACTGGTTATTTGCACAAGGACAGTAAGAGTGAGGGTCTAAGTGTTCCAGTTAGTTATGAGGTCTTCCTTACCCACAGTATGTGTCTGAATGTGTATCTGTGTATGTTTGGTGGGGAGTTTTTTGGCTCTTAAATTCAACTGACAAAGACTGACAGTTCTAGGGTTAGCCAACACCCTCAGTTTCTCTTCTATAACAAGGTAGGATATTCTTTTAAAGATGGCATGTCGGTGTTTTCTTCTTTAATCCTGGCTCCCCTGGCCCTCCATGGTGTCACACTGAATTTAGGTAGACTTTCACAGCAAGCCAATATACACTCAACTTTTTGGGCTGTAGGATGCTGACTTTGCCCTTCAGGATTTGTTTCCTACTTTGGAGAACGTTTCTCTTCTTCTTTTGAGAACATTAGTGACAGCTGTCCTCTCACTTTGGTCCAGGTTTTATGTCCTTGGTAGTCTTCTAATTATATCAAGTTTGGGGTTATAGGTGCTTCCTCAAAAATTTTATCAGAAGTGGAGTTAACGTTTCTGTTTCTTTTTGTCCATGTTCTTTTTGACTGATTTTAAAAAGGCAAAAAGGTAGAGGCAACCAGGAACTGGATTCTTGAAATTATAGTTTTTTTGATAGAGATCTGGGCAGAGGCAGCTTGGTATGATGGGCAGAAAAAACATGGAAATATGAGTTAGTAGTCACAGATTCTTGACTCTAAGTAGCCTTGTCACCTCAGGGCAAGTTATTCCCCTCTCTTTGAGTCATCATTTACTCATCTGCAAAATGAGAGGTTGGATTAATTGATCTCTAAGATCTTTTCTAGAAGGAACTCTCTGTGATTCTAGGAGGATGGGGTGCTGCTTGGGCACAACATATCTGGGGTGGTAGTTCATTGGTATACCTTGAAGAATCCTAAACAGCCTGTGGAGTATTGGATTTCTACAGGGAAGCCAAAGTGTGGATCACCAAAGACTAATTTTGGAATTTTCTTGTGGGTTAGAAACTGAGTATTCCTGGTTATGATAGTCTTCATATTGAATCCAAAAGTAATCTTTTGTTCCCATACATGGGTCATTTCAGAAAGTAGGCGTTACAAATGTAACTACACAAACTTAAAACTTATTTTCACCTTTATAGGTGTTATCTGGGGAGAGGAAACTCTGTTGGAATATTTGGAGAACCCAAAGAAATATATCCCTGGAACTAAAATGATCTTTGCTGGTCTTAAAAAGAAGAATGAGAGAGAAGATCTTATTCAGTATTTGAAACGGGCAACATCTTCATAAAATGCTCTTGCTACTTAAAAAATATTAGTTATAAGCCAAATTTTCCAATTTCAAATATTGCATGTTCAAAGAAGTCATTTGATCTTTCTTATCAGCCTGTAGTAAGTTTAACATTTTAAAATAAAACTTGAGATTTTTGATTATGTGCGATCTACTGATCAAATGCCTTCAGAGTCTGAACTTACTTTTGTCTGCTCACTAAGGATGTGCATAAGGTCAGAATGGAAGAGGAGAGGAAAGGAAACTGAAGTCTATTGTGCTTCAGTTGTCTCTATATGCTTAAAATATTTTATAAGCCTAACAACTGCTATTGATGATAGAGATAGCTTCCTCACATTTCTCTGAAATTTAAATGTAAATATAGCAGGTGTTAGCTTTAGTTTTTACTAAGCTGTGTTTGGTTAGGTGTTTGTCTTTTATTCTAAACAGTACTTATAGTAACTTTAAGAAAAAAATGTAGGGAAAATTAAATCAAAGGTTTGATCTTATTTTAGGAATATTATTGGGGAAAAAAAGTGCAAATTGTTGACCATGGGTGACATAAAACCTAGAAAGAAGGAGAAAAGCATCTTCTATGTTAATAAACATTTATGTCACATAACATATAATCTTTTTGCATTAATCTTATTATAGATATCCTTTTAATCTTGAATAATGTAAAGCTGGACTTCAGGGGAGGAATAGCAGGGACCCTGAGAGAGAGGGAGAGAAAATGAAAAAATAACCCTATTAATGTGGAAAGACCTCTGGTCTCACTGTAAGTGGGAGTGAGGCCTGGTGGAACAGGTCCACAACAGGGCCTGGGTGGAAAGGAACAGTGGCTCTTGTGGTGTGAGGTGGCCCCTGAAGTGGCTATGCAGTCTATAAGTATTCTGTCAGCCATATAGTATGGCCCAAGGCAAGAAGAAGTTTCCTTACGAAAGAGGTGGGTTATGGACTGGTCAGGGGTCGTTATGGGTGAGGATAGGACATCCATTATCTCATTTCCACTTTACAACATCACCCCTGTGAGGCAGATTTTACCTTCTGCATTGGGACTTAGAGATATCTGGTGCCAGAACCAAAACTTAAATCTTCTACTCCAAGTCCTGGTGACTTTTCACCATATCATAGTGATAATAAGTTAGCTAGTTAATTTATCAGCAGATGCTACTACTGAGAAGATACCCTAACAGAAAGTTCCCGAAGTGAGAGGAACATGGTTGAGAAAGCTGTGATTTCCAGAAGGTTCTATTAAATCAGCTAAGTGTCCGGGCTCAATTTTAATGCTTCTTGCAAGTGGGAGAAAATATGCTTCTCATGAAGCCCAGTGCCACTACTGTATAGGAGGGTTTGTCCCTGGGAGCCAAGGAGGACTTCAGGTAAAGCTGAGCTTGTTACCCTCTTCCTGGAGGAATTCTTTGATGAGGGCAGAGAGATCTGTAGGGACTCCAAGAGGGTGTTAGGGTGTTGCTAGTCTCAGAGCTGAGTTGGGTTTGCAAGGATTAGAATTAGGTGAATTAGAATTAGTAGAATTAGGTGACATACCTCATATCCTGATTTACATGAGAAGAGAACTCTGTGAGAAAGAACTTGAACTTAATTCATATTCATAGTTACAGTTCAGATTTATACAATCCTGATGGACTTGGTGGCTTTGACAAAAAGCCACATTATAGGGAGGAGCAAGAATGCCTTATGTTTGGAGTTTAAATTCTTTTGGCCTAGGAGAAGTAGGAAGTAAATAGTATGAGATGAACTGAGATGGTAAAAGGCAATTGGGTGGAAATGGAGACATATTAAATAGATTTCTTCCATTTAAGAATTGTTCAATTAGTGATAAGATGTTGAATGTTGCTCTACATTTATGTTTATCTTAACAAGAGCAAAAGAAATACCTCTTTGTTGGTAGCAATATTTCTAGTATTAGATAGAAAAAAAATTTGGAGGAAAATTTGCAAATAAGTGTAGTAATTAAAATTCTGTATTATGATAGACTTTATTATTGAATGAATCTGTATTGTCTCTGAGAGGCTTAAATCCATCTTTGGATCAATTTACATGAAAGGACTTCTGGGCACTGTGGTGATTTTATCTTGTACCAATTTAGCTAAGCTGGAACTGTGTTTGCCAGAATTCTTTTTTCTGTATGGCTCCTGGCTCTGTAAGGCTGGTCACCTGAGAAATCTGCCTGAGATTTGGGGAGCATTGGAGTTAGGCAGAAGCCTTTACCTTTGTAAGGTCAGTGCAAGGCCCCAGGTGCAACTCATACTTGGTGTCATTTATCTGTTGACAGTAGCCTTCGTGCGATGGGGCAACAGCTGGGCGCTCAGCTCCTCCAACTGCTACCAAATCTCTTTCAGCTTCTGAGTCATGGGCCAGGGGTATGTGTAGCTTTGAGGGGGAAGGGCCTAGCTTCTTCAGTTCATCCATGTGATCAAAGTTTGAGTTGGTGAGAAACAGACAACACAGGTACCAGTTTGTCCTTGCTCTCCCTAGTTTGCTCCTGGCTCTTCTTCCCAACTTTAGGCCCATGATCAGATGCAGAGCCAGCAACCTTCCCGAGTCTTCACCAGCTGCCCTTTGTGGTCTTAGCAACTTTGCTCCAATCCCTTTGCTCCAATCCCTTCTAGGACATTATTTGTTTCCTCAGCTTTTCTCCAAATTCTGTAACGCCTAATCCCTATTATAACTCCCTTATTCATATCATTCATAGTGCTCCTGCCTCCCTGGTAAAACCCTAACTGATACAGGCACCATATCTATACAACACACGCTTGTGAATAACAGGAACCTCTAGGGGGATTACTTTCTGAGTGCTCTTCAACCTAAATTTGGCGTACCTTGACAGAGCAAAGGGAAGAATAGTTAACTTCATGACAATCTGAAGTTGTAAAGTTATTGAAGTCTGCCAGTCTCCTAAACTTGAATTAAAGATTCAGTAGAAGAAAGATTCGTATTAATAAGAGAACAGATTCCTATGATTATGAAATCTGAAAGAAAAAGTAAGTATCCTTGTTTTTTTTTTTTTTTTGTGAGGAGGATTGGCCCTGAGCTAACGTGTTGCCAATCTTCCTCTTTTTGCTTGAGGAAGATTGTCGCTGAGCTAACATCTGTGCCAATCTTTCTCTGTTTTATATGTGGGATGCCACCACAGCATGGCTTGATGAATGGTGTGTTAGTCCATGCCCGGGAACCAAACCTGCAAACCCCCGGCTGCCCAGGCGGAGTGCACAATCTTAACCACTATGCCATCAGGCCGGCCCCAGGAAACTTGTTTTGTAGCACCATTAACAGGAAGCAGGAGACTTCAGTGACCAGGAAATGTTATGTTGACTGCATATCAACAAAAAAGTATTTGAAAAGTATTGTGACTGTTGGGTGATTGCATAAGATGTACATCTATCGCTGTAGCATAAGCAATTCTAATATATATCTTGATAAGGATCTGGAAGAATAAAGTCTTCTTTCGTTTAATTAGAGTAAAAATGTGAGCTCAGTTAACTTGGCAATAATTTGTGTGTTCCAGAAGGAACAGAGAGAACTCTTCAGAAAGCAGTGGAACATTGTTAGTTTTGCGTTCTTAAAATTTTTTACACCAGCCAGTGAAGTACCTCCCAGATATAAACCTCTAATCAGTGATTCTTGTCGGAAACAACATAAATAAATGTATTTTTTAGGAAGAGTAATTTTTTTAATTGAACTCTTGTATCCTACAAGATGTATATAATACAGTGTGATTTTGAGAGTATTTTGTTGGCTTATTCTCCCTCATCATCACTTTCTTTTAAAATATTAACATAGATAGGAATTTAGAATAAAATTTTCTTCTCTGTGTTTTTCACTCAGTGATCATTATCATCAACTTGTGAGTTCACGTAGTGCTTCAGCTTGAATTCCTCATTCCCCACCAAAGTGGGGCCTCATTTGAGCACAGAATACTATAGTAGTAGGGCAGGTCGGAGTGGGGAGCCACCATAAGAGTGGAGTGGTGCATGCGGGCACAAAAACTGATGGCAGGCACTAAGAAGGCAGAGGGAGCGGTGCAGATCCAACTGATGGTTCATATACTCTCGTTTACTGTTGCAAAAACTGAGGTCCAGAGACCTTTTCAAAATAAAACACTTGTTCCTCAAAACTGGGACTAGAACCTGTGTCCTCATTCCCAAATATCTGATTTTCTTACTTTTTATGTGTGGTTCTGGCTAAATCCATATACTTTTAATTACTATTGTCCATCCATCTACTTCGTCACTTTTAACTTTCCTTTATAAAAACTGCAACAATGATATGGAATCAAAATCTTTTTAATAAAATCTTTCTGTATTAATCCTGCCAAGAGGTTTACTTTTGGTTCATTTTCCTTTTTTGGTATGGTATTTGGAATAGTATGTGAAAATCATGACTATATAAATGCTGTTTGATAATGAAAATAAGGTTGATAATTTTAAACCATTGTGTGCCAATCTCTACCACAATAACAACATGGTCTGCTACAGTAGAAGGTCATTAATTAATTAGTTTATTTAATATTTATTGTTCATTGTGGCAGCTGGTCTCCATAGATGTCCCTCAATAAACCAGCTTAAAGGTATTTCTGCCTTTGTGTATTCCCCTCCCACACTGAATCTAGGCTGACCTTGATTCAGTTTAATAACAGAATGTAGTAGAAGTGATGCTATACCAGTTCTAGTCCTAAGCCTTAAGAAGGCCTGGCAGCTTCCACTTTTGCAGTTTTGGAAGCCCTAAGCCACCATGTAAGAAGTTCAGCAATCCTGCAAGAGAGACCGCATGGAGAAACCTTGGAGAGTGAGAGGGCCTGAGACTTAGAGGGATAGAAAGGAGAGGGAGAGAGAGAAAGAGAGGGAGAGAGATTGATTGATTCAGCTGGGAGAGGGAGTGAGAGAGATGGATTGATTCAGCTGTTCCAGAGTCCCATCGAGCCCAGACTTCCAGCCATCTCTGTCAAGGGGCCAGACAGAGTGAGCCATCTAGTCCAGACAAATCCCCAGATGACTGCAGCCCAAAGATTGTTTTCATGTTTTTAACAGTCACAGTCCTTTCAAAACCTAGGATGGTGGTACAACTGTCTCCAAAAATCTCTTTCATTTTTGGTTTTTGTCAATAGTATCCTGGGTTTATCAGGCTTTCATGGAGTCACATTCTTTTTCTGACCCATTTCTTTGCCCCAAGACTGAGTCTTATTTGGCCTTTGTTGCACAGAGTATTTTTAAATTTCATCTGAAGTTGAGATGAGAAGCAGTTGTAGCTTTCAGGATGGCAACTCCTAGCATTTCTGGATTCTCTATTTCCCATGCATCCTGCTTTTAGATAGGCCAGTCCTTTTCCTGAGGTCAACTCTTTTGTAGAATCTTGTCAAACACAACTAGTAATGACCAAGGTACACTTGTAACTTTTTTTTTTTTGCATTCTCTTCACCCAAAGCCATATATTCATTAGGTTTATTACCTATTGTTCAAATTATTGCAGGTGATAATTTCACCAAATATTTGATCCCTACATAACATGGGTCACCATTTTTCTAGCTCTGAATAACAATTTCCCTGCCATCTGCTATCTGGTAATGAACATAGGGCCACATAGCATCACCTCACTTCTAGGTACTGATTCCTGTATTAGTCAACTTTGCTGTGGTAACAAAATCTTATGGGCTTGCAACAACAGAACATTTATTTCTCATTCACATAGCATGTAGCCTTTGGTCAGCTGTGCCTCTCCAAGTGTCTTCTCATTCTGGACCCAGGTTAAAGAAGTACCTATATGGTATGTTCTTGTTCTTGTGGCAGAGGAAAGGTCAAGAGCCCTGGAAGAAGCTCCTGATGCTCCATGAACCTTCTGCTCAGATGTAGCATACGTTATGTTTGCTTATATTCCAAAGACCAGAACATGTTAAGTGGCCAAGCCCAATGCCAATGAGGTGAGGGGGTATATTCTGCCTGCAGGAGGAATGGCAAGTCACATAACAGTAGTGTGTCATCTTAAAAGGAAGCAGGTAGTGAAAAATGGCAAATAAAATACCATCTTCCATGTATATGCATTTCCTTTGCTCGTATTTTCACTTCAGACAGTCACTCTGTTAGACCCAGCCTCTTTGCTCTTTGATTTGCCTGTTACCCTGACTGATCATACTCTATGTGTTAACTTTGCTCTATTCTTTTTTTATTTATTATTTTACTTTATTTTTTAATTGAGGTATAATTGAAATATAAACATTTTGTTAATTTCTGGTGTACAACATAATGATTCAATATTTGGATATATTGCAAAATGTTCACCACAATAAGTCTAGTTAACATTCATCACCATACAAAGTTACAAAACTTTTTTTTCTTGTGATGAGAACTTTTAACATCTGTTCTTCTTAGTCACTTTCAAATATGCAATACAGTATTATTAACTATAGTCACCATGCTGTACATTACATCCCCAGGATTTATTTATTTTATAACTGGAATTTTTGTACCTTTTGACCCCTTTCACCCATTTTGCCCACTCCCCATCCCCTACCTCTGCCAACCAACAATCTGTTCTCTGTATCTATAAGCCTGATGTTTTTGTGTGTATGTGTGTGTGTGTGTTTTAAGATTCCATGTATAAGTGAGATAATTTGGTGTTTGTCTTTCTCTGTCTGACTTATTCCACTTAGCATAATGCCCTCAAGGTCCATCCAAGTTATTGCAAATGGCAAGATTTCATTGTTTTTTATGGCTGAATAATAGTCTATTGTATGTACATACCACATCTTCTTTATCCATTCATCCACCGCTGGACACTTAGTTTGTTTCCGTATCTTGGCTATTGTGAATAATGCTGCAATGAACATGGGGCTGCAGGTATCTTTTTGAGTTAGTGTTTTCATTTTCTTTGGATGAATACCCAGAAGTGGGATTGCTGGATCATCTGGTAATTCTATTTTTAATTTTTGAAGAAGCTCTGTACTGTTTTCCATAGTAGCTACACCAATTTACGTTCCCACAAAGAGTGCATAAGGGTCCCCTTTTCTCCACTTCCTTGCCAACATTTATTGTTTCTTGTCTCTTTGGTAACAGCCATTCTGATGGGTGCAAAGTGATATCTCATTGTGGTTTTGATTTGCATTTCCCTGATGGTTAGTGATGTTGAGCATATTTTTGTGTATCTATTGACCATCTGCATTTCTTCTTTGGAAAAATGTCTATTCAAATCTTTTGACCATTTTTTAATCAGATTTTTTTTCTATTGAGTTGCATGTGTGCTTTATATATTTTGGATATTAAGTTCTTACTAGATAAATGATTTGGAGATATTTTCTCCCATTCAGTAGGTTGCCTTTTCATTTTGTTGATGATTTTCTTTGCTGTGAACTTTGCTGTGTTCTTGTTTTTGGTTTCTCTACTTGCTCACAGTCTATCTGTTCTGTTTCAAACTTGCTCATATCTGCCTCTGGCTTGTGATGCCAACAACTGTGCTCTGACTATCCCTGCTCTCCTACTACCTCTCCAATTCTGATATGTAAGGGAAAAATAATGCCTTTGAAAATTCCAGATTAACTATAAGCTAATGATCAAATTATTGTGCAATTTTACTTGAAGCATGAAAAATTAGTTAACTGACATTCTTTGGTAGCTAGGACTAGAAGATTCCATTCCACTGTTATATCCGAGAACTACTCAAGAAAATAATCTATCATCAGAGGTTAAATTCTGCTTTAGAAGAGAAACTTATTTCTGTTATAATTCTCGAGAGAATCAACACGGTCTTTCTTCTTGGAGTTAATTTTACTTGAAGATAAAAACCTTTTTTGAATTTTTATACTTTGAAAGGCTTTATTTTTTCTATGTAGAAGGATGTCTATAATACACTGAGTAAAGAAAGCAAATTTCTGATCAATGTTATAGAAAGGTTCAATTATATTTATAGTTTTTTCTATGCACATACAAAAATATGTATACATATATATGTATACATGAAGGTATCTCTGTATCTATTGGTCTATTGATACGTACCATACTGATGAGTATGTGTTTCTAGGGGATGGAGATGGAAGACTTGTATTTTTCCTTTATATAATCTTGTTATATTTAATTTTTTAGAAGCATATATTATAGTAAAAAAAAGAAAAAAGGATAGCTTAAAAGACACTAAAATTTTGTTATAGATACAAAAGCAAAATCTGTGAAACTTTTTTCTGTCAGTAAATCTCATTTTATGAAAATCCAGAAAGAAGAACATTTTCATGCATAGCAAGTCATTGGAAAACTTATTTTGTATGTATTTTGGGACTGTGCTGTTATTAGTAGTACAGCCTGTCAAGGGCACTGTGGCTACGGCAGCAGGGAGAAGTAATGCTACACTTCCTGAGGGCTGGTTGTGGTGATCTGTAAGACTCCCCTGAACATGTGCTTTCTTGGCCAGTCTCTGGACACCAGCACAGCCAGTTCTTTTGAAAAGCAAGTGTGTCATCTGTCTAAGTAGTGTTTTTTGTTTGTTTGTTATTTTTGTTTTTTTGGCTCCTCAAATTGGTTCAGTTTCCTTCCACAATTGTGCTCCTTCAAATATTAGTTCTGTTAAATTCTATTTTTTTCTACAGTGATTTTTCGGTTACCCCCAACTAGCAGAAATTATGGTTTTTGAAATAATTATTCATGTCAGCATTTACTTTCCTTAAAAAATAGTATAAATATTTTAAAACTATATTTCTTTAAGGAATATGCATTGGTGGTTAAAATAACGATAACAACAACAATAACAGAATGGCTAACATTTGTTGAGAGCTTAGGGTGTATCGGATACTGTTCTAAGGACTGTCCATATATGAACTCTTTTAATTCTCACAACAGTCCTATTATGGAAATGATTCATATTTTGCAAACGTAGAAACTGAGGCACAGAGAAGTTAAGTAACTTGCCCTACCATGGCTCAACACTAGGAAAAATATACAAAACAGGGAAATTCAGATCAACCTAGAATCATTAAGGGTGGTGACAGAGATGGCTCTGTGCCGGAGGCTCCCCACAGTGGCGTTTGCTGTAACTAAGATGATGACAGATAGCATCATTCACACTTCACTAAATCTACTAAATCTTCCCCATCTACTAAATGAGAAGAGCCAATCTACAAAGTATTGGATAGTTTCTGATATATATTTAAAGCAGGAGTTTGCAGTTTAAGAAAGAAAAGACTGGGCTAGAAGCAGTACAGTGAAGTCACTACCACAAACAAACAAACAAACAAAAAATGCTTCATACTCCTTCCAAGATCAGTGTCAGGATGTCCTTGGAGGGTGAAGCTCACTTAATAGAGGAAATTTGGTGAAGCCCACTCTGAAGAAATGAATGAAATGGCGCAAGAAAAGGCAGCCAGGCTGAGAAGGATATTTGTTTTCATTGTTAAATGACACATTTTACTGTGCTCAAAAGATTATTTCGGTGACAGACTGAAATTAATCACATTCTTTATCTTATTGTTATAGCATGAATTTAATAATTTGGCCAACTTTTGGTTTTTTTCTTTCTTCACTATATTTATAATGTTAATATCTGGTAAGACACTTAAATTGGTCTATTTCTTGGTGGTAAAATAACTGGTAAATAAATTTCCCATACATATGAAAGTCTTGTTAAGGATCAGGTTTTATGCTATAAAAAAATGCACAAGTGAGAAAATCTTTCAGAGGGTAAACTTCAGGAAAAGTATCCAGCATCAGGTTCTATCTTGGATTGATTGGTTACAATGTGCACAGGACTACATTCATTATCTGTTCTTATAACATATAGCAGTGATGTAATTAAAGTTTCCGGAAGGATAACTAATTATATTAGCTGCTATTTCACATTATATTCCATATTAGTAAGATTAATTCGGCAAGAGATTCACGTTTTCTCAAAGTTCAAACTGTCTTTAATTTTGATGTATTTATTTTAGAAAGGTAGGTTCTGACATTAAAACGTAAATGTTTTATGAGTAACATACAGTATATTTTCAAAAATGCTTATTTGAAACTTATAGCTGCTTGGCCTTGCTCTAGTCTTTCATTTATCATATCGCTCAAAAACTAAAATAAATTTAATTGAGAATTGACATGTTTGGTTTTTTTTATATTAGTTGCTGTAAAAGTTACTTTTGGGAATAATATTTCATCTTTGAATCAAACCATAAATAACAGATGAAATAAATGGAGACTGCCTTTTAAGTGATAAGGCATCTTTATTCTATTCTTATAATATTTTCCCTGGACATGTAAAGCAATGCCTGGATGATTAATTAGTTTTGATTTAGTGAATGAAGGCATGGCAATTAAGAAGAAAAGCATCGATGTTTAAATTTATTTCCACTCTTCTTCTTATATATTAGTTCCCTAAATAAAAACCAAATCATCTATTGTTGAATGTCCCTCCAATTTTTTCCTTCTTTTGTACTGATATTAGTAGGCCTATACATTCAATATTAATACTAATTATGGATTATTATTGAATGTAAACAATATTATATAGCATTTAAGAATACTTCTGATTTCTTTTATAGATTTGCTTATCTGTCATACTCCATCAATGGTATCTTGTCAATGGTACTTTAATGTACATATCCTATCTCTTTAGCTAGACTGGAAATGTTCTTTGAGGAAAGGGATGGTCTTTATACTATTTTATATCCTCAATGTCTAACTCAACAGTTGATTGTTAAAGATATTTTTAGCAAAGTTACCTTTATAAAGATTCAAGGAATTTTTAAAATATTGAATTTGCCTATTTTCTAAGTTTGAATTACCAAATATAGAGAAAATAATTTGTAACAGTTTAAAGCCAATCAACTTATTTTTGTCAACAAACAATTTTTCAGCAAAGTAGTTTGATCACTGCTGTTTTTTCTGTGGAGATAAAATACTCTGTTGACTTTAAGAAGAAAAAAATAGAATATCTAAAACATTTATGACATGATATTGAAGTTTATTTTTCTGTGCCTTCATTGGTCATTATTGCTCATCTAGATATGTTTGAGATTTTAAAAATTTACCTTTCATGTACTTATTATTCTTTAATTATGAATGCAGTTGGCTTATTGCTCAGAGTGATTTCAATTTCTAAACTGAAAGAAGAAGAGATAAATAAAAGAATAAAATGTGCTTTAATGTAAAAATCTTTTTTTACATTAAAAATGGAGAATTAAATGCATCATGTTGAGTTGAATAAATACCAAGTGTTAAATGATTTATAGCAGATATCTGACCAAAATGTGTGGAAGCAGGAGGACAGATCACACAGCAAGACAGAACACAGCTTCTTACTTTGGAAACAGATAAAATTTAACATAGGATGACATGTCAGATAGGTCTTGATGAAAAAGAGAAGTTTGAAAAGGAGGAAAGGGGAGAAGGGTATTTCAAGAGGAAGCCCAGAAGAGAGAAGGGATCTGCATCCTTGGAGATTATATGGCAGGGGGTAGCAGAAGATGAGAATAGAGATGGAAAATAGAGGTGCAATGATGAAGAGTCTTATATTAGTTTCCCAAGGCTGTTCTAACAAAGTACCACAAACGTGGTGGATTAAAACAACAGGCATTTATTCTTTAACTGTTGTCGAGACCAGAACTCTGAAATCAAGGTGTTGGGAAGGCTGATTTTTTTGTGGACGCTCTGAGGGAGAATCCGTTCTATGCCTCTCTCCTAGCTTATCGCTGCCAGCAATCCTTGACATTCCTTGCCTTGTAGATGTATCACTCCAATCTCTACTTGTGTCTTCACATTGCCTTCTCCTCTCTGTGTCCCTGTCTTCACTTCTGTATCTTACAAGAAAATCGTCATTGGATTTGGGGCCCACCCTAAGTCCAGGATGATCTTATCTTGAGATCCTTAATTACATCTGCAGAGACTTTCTTTCCAAATAAGTTTACGTTCACAGGTTCTTGGAGGACATATCTTTTGGAAGGCTGCCATTCAACCCACTACATATCTTTGACAAGGACTTAATCCTACAAATAAAAGAGTTTATGAGCAAGGCTCTGCCATTATTACACTTGTTATGTGGAAGAAAATACTATTTGGTAGAGAATGGACAGATAATGAGGACTTGAATTAAGGCAAGTGGGTGTGGAGAAGAGAAGATGGATTCAAAGAGAAATTTCTGAAGTAAAATATACCTCAGACTGAGTGATTTAAGGTGGAAAGGAATGAGAGTGATCTTGGAAATGATAATTTTTGTGTGTGTGTGTGTGCGCGCACCTGGGATCCAAACCCATGAACCTCAGGCCACCGAAGTGGAGCACACAAACCTAACCACTATGCCACTGGGCCAGCCCCAGAAATGATAAATTTGAGGTGTCTGTGAGACATTCAGGAGCAGATGTCTTGTAGCAGTTGGGAATTCAGAGGAGAGCTTGTGTGGCTGACTGTTAAATTAATGGCTCCCAGTGAACCACACCTATGAGTATTCACATCCCTTGCCCTCCTCCAGCTGACTCTGTGCTTGGCTATTTGACTGGTTTTGGCCAATGGGACATTGACAAGTATGGTGCAAGCTTGATAAGCTCTTGCATATTGAGCTTATCCTCTTGAAACACTCCCACACTGTAAGGAAAGACAGATGGTCCTACTGGAGAGAGAAGCCATGTGAAGAAGACCTGGAGGATGAGACATTATGTGGAAAGGGGTCTCCTGGAGGAGAACTGAGTGGCCTCAGCGCTGAGGCCCTAGATATGTGCAAGAGGCCTTCTTGGATGTTCCAGTGTAGCCCAGTTGCCAGCTGAATGCAGCCACATGTGTGACTCCTGCTAATACAAGTGGAACAGAAGAACCACTGGTCAATCTACAGAATCATAATAAGTTAAAAAAAAAATCTTTGTTTTAAGCAACTAAGTTTTGAGGTTCTTTTTTATGCATCTGTTATAGACTGAATGTTTGTGTCCCTGCAAAATTCCTGTTGAAGCCCTACCCACCCATGTGATGGCATTTGGAGATGAGGCCTTTGGGAGGCAATTAAGGTTAGATGAGGTCATGAGGGCAGAGCCCTGGTCTGATAAGATTAGTGCTTTAATAAGAAGAGACACTAGAGAGCTTTCTCTCTCTCTGCTATGTGAGGACACTGTGAGAAGGCGGCCATCTGCAAGCCAAGAAGAGTGCTCTCATTAGAATATAACAATGCTGGCATCCTGACCTCAGACTTCCAGCCTCTATAACTGTGAGAAAATAAATTTCTGTTGCTTAAGACACCTAGTCTATGGTATTTTGTTATGGCAGCCCAGCTAACTAAGACAGCATCCGTTGACAGAAAACTGAATCATCTTGGAACATAATATATGGATTGGGGAGTGTAAAACAAGAGATAATAATTGAAGTCATGGGAATGGACCTTAAGTGAATAATTGCAACAATTAAGGAAGGCCACAGGAGGTGGGAAAACTAGTGAGATAAACTGAGAAACAAGGGTTACTCACTGTTTTGAGAGAATGTAATTCAAGTCCATTTAAATAATAAATAATCAGGAAATGGTGCTGTTGAGAAAAAGTTTCAAAACAGAGGACTATCATAAAACTAGTGTGAAGATTAAAATAAGCTATTAGATTTGGCAATTGGGAAACCATTGATGACATCAGTGAATAAACAGAGTCTTGGGGCTGCAAACGATCTTACAGCAGCCTTCTCAAATGGAACTTTCTAAGGTGTTGCAAATGTTCTATATCTGTATAGTCCAATATAGTAGCCACTAGCCACATATAGCTATTGAACTCTTGAAATGCGACTAGTTTTCCCAAGGAACCGAATTTATTATTAAATTAAATTTAATTAATTTATTTTTGTGAGGAAGATTTGCCCTGAGCTAACATCTGTGCCAATCTCCCTCTACTTTGTATGTGGAATGCCTCCACAGCATGGCTGATGAGTGGAGTAGGTCCACACCTGGAATCTGAATCTGTGAACCCCAGGCTACTGAAGTGGAGTGTGTAGAACTTTAACCACTTGGCCACTGGGCCAGCCCCTAATTTTATTTAATTTTAATTAATTAAAATTTAAATTCACTTAGCCACATGAGGATAGTGGACACTATCAGGTAGCACAGTATTGGGAGCACTAAATCCAAGGAAACAGCTCCTTGAAGGTTAAGTGTGAGAGCCATATTTTGTTCAAAGATAATTTAGGGAGAAATAGCTCAAAAATGTTAATAGTAGGAAGGGGGGAAGAAAAAGACAATTGAAATGGAGTAAATAAGAGAAATTAACATTTAGAATATTTTAAACAATAATTGCACCATTACAATGTACTGTATATGATTACTGCCAAGAGTATAAGAGCTATTGAGGGCAACCTATTAATTTGGATAATGACACTAGGAAGTAAGTCAATTATACTTTGTAACACAGTTATATTTGTCCAGGTAGCATGTAAATACATGTTTCAGAATTTACACATACAATTTCTTCTCCTGAAGTAAAAGAAACAGACTTCATTTCCAATTGCTTGGCTGGACAGTGCTAATCTAATTTACCCTGCCCAGCATATATTAATCCACACAGTGTCTTTATGTATTTATCATTCTCTTGTGAGTTACTATGGGTTACAAAATTTGACTGGATTAAGGTGAAATCACTACTAGGATAGGGAATGACAATTTAAACATAGACACATGTTGAGATTCTACACAAATAGAATGGGAAAAAAAGTGCTTATAAAATTTAAAACCAGGTAAGGCACCTGAGGTAGTTAATTTTATGTGTCAACTTGAGTGGGCCACAGGGTGCCCAGATTAAGCTTTGTTTCTGGGGGTGTCTGTGAGAGTATTTCTGGATAAGATTAGCATTTGGATTGGTGGACTCAGTAGATCACCCTCCCCGTTGTAGCTGGGCATCTTGCATCTTGCATTGGGCATTGAAGGCCTGAACAGAACAAAGGGTGGAAGAAGAAGGAATTCTTCCATTTTTTTCTTGCCTTCCACCTTAGCTGGGACATCTCATCTCATCTTCTCCTGCCCTTGGACTAAGATTTATAGCGTTTGCTCGCCTTGTTCTTAGGCCTTCGGACTTGGACTGAATTACACCACTGGCTTTCCTGGATTTCCAGCTTGCAGACAGCAGGTCATAGGACTCAGCCTCCATGATCATGTGAGCCAATTTATCATCATAAATCAATCTCTCTCTCTCCATATAGATATATGGATAGATAGGTAGATATAGATATGTAGATATATCTATATCCTCTCTCTCTCTCTCTCCCCCTCTCTCTATCTCCTTTCTCTATATAAAATCCTATTGTTTCTATTTCTCTGGAGAACCCTGACTAATACAGCACCTCAGATTTTGAATTTGGCATAGACTATGACCACTTCTGATATTAAATTCCTGTAAAGATAAACATCTCTGTGGAATTTACAGTTCAGAGGCTTTTGTTTGGTCCTGTGGACTCCTATTTCCTAAAAGAATAATATGCCACTTTAGATTTTTTTTGAAGTGAATGTTTCTTTTTGAAAATTGCATCAACCTATTTGGTGATGCCTGTTGGTCACACAATGAATGTCTTCTTGAGGAGATGGAATGATTAGAAGACAAGCTTAGGGGACAGAAGTTCATTGGGTTGCAAGAGGTTGGTATCAAGTTGTGGGATGTTGGTAAGGGTGGGATGGAAACAGGAGTAGATCAGAGGTTGTGCTGGGCAGGTGACTTTGAAGAAGTTATGTGTCTGCTCTAGATCTCAATTTCCACATGTGCAAAATAAAAGTGGAGTATTAGATGATCTCTAAGGTTCCCTCTAGTACTAAAATTTAATGGGCCCCCTTTGGAATAATAAGAGTTATCTTGCATGTAAACCAGAGTTTTACACATTAAGAGTGCTCAATAAATGCTAATCAACAAAGGCAGTGATAAGGTAATTAATACTTTGATCAAAAAGGAAGCCCTTATTCTTGAAAACTACAAATAAGAGGGCCTCTTTATCTTCTCCAATGATAGGCTACTTGGTTAATATTTACAGCTTGGTGGAAAGGGGGAGGGTAGATGAGGAGGGAGTCTGCAGAGCTTCTTCCTTGAGCTGAGTGATTTATCTTCACAATATCATACCTTTTTCGGTTAGTGCCCTAGAGGGTTCTGGTGACTGCAGATGTTGTTGTGGAGTGTACTACAGTATAGACAGTTTGGATGGAATTAGTAGGTGAGCAGAAGAGAGCAGAATTACACAGAAAATTCTTTGGAGCTATAGCATCCATTATTTCCTAAAGGGACCTCTTTAATTTTCCATATTGGGCCAAGTATCCATTTGCCTCTCCAGATCTTATACACATCCTCCTTAGTCCTCACTACTCTCTGCCCAGGGAGGATGACCTATATGGATTTCATCAACAAGCTTCAGCATCCTCCAGCTTCTAGTTGGGTCTGGTCATGACAGGAGGGAGGAAGGAGAGTGAGTTCAAGGTATTTATTCCTGATATCCCTCCTTTGAGGTCAACTTGAGCTGTTTATGTCCTCTGACAGGCTGTCACTGCTCCTTTCATGGCAGTTGTCACTACGAAAGCCTCTTTTGAGTCCTGGTGTCCTTTCCCTCTCTCCTCCCCTCAGGTCTAGGGGTGGTGACTTCTCTGCTGCAGTGAGTCCTGGGTTCCTTCACTATCCCAGTGGTTTATGTTTACTCCACCTTTGTAATTAGTCTCTTTGTAAATTAACCCTCTTGGGATTACTTTGAGTGTTCTCTGTTTCCTGTCAGGATCATGACCAATACACATACCATTCTACAAATTGAGGATGAAGAGGAAATGGCATTTGGGGCCACATCAATACTCATCTTATTATGCAGCCCTCCATCATAGCCATCTGGTCTATCTCATGTGTGCTCTCTGTCACCTTCTCACTTTCTTCCACAGCCATTGACTACTTCCATGACCTCCTGAACCAAGCATCTGACATTTCATATAAATGAAATCATACAATATGTGGTCCTTTGTGAGTGACTGCTTTCACTTTGCATAATGTTTTCAAGGTTCATCCAAGTTGTAGCATGTATCAGTACATGCATTCTTCCTGTTTGTTATGGACAAATAATATTCCATTTTATGGATATACCACATTGTATTTTATCCATTCATCAGTTGATGGACAATTGGATTGTTTTCACTAAATGCCAGTAAATGTTTAACAACTAGCAATAGGGGGGAAAATCCTGATTCATAGCATTTGCTGATTTCCACTATGTAAATACTCCCATCATGGCTGATTGCAAGCTACATGATGTCACTGAACATGGAATTAGAAAGAGATGCTAAAAAAGGCTCTCGTGATTCTCTACAAGCCAGTTCCAGCATACTATTAGGACTGTCTTTACTGATGAATCACTCAAGGTACCAGAGATGTGGGCACATGCAGTGAGGTTTCCACACACTGTTACTTCAGGATAATAATAATGGTAATAATAAAAGTAATACAGCAGCTAACGTTTATTGAGCATTCTTTATGTACTAGGCACTGTACTAAGCATTTTTTTCTTTATTTAATTCTTGATCACCACTCACCTCCTTAACAGCCAGCGGCTCCAAACTATCAATATTCTATGCTTGTTCATTGCCCCTAGCTGGTCTCTCTACTGTTTCTTAAATACTCCAAACACATTACATCTCTCAACTTTAGCACTCACTTCCTCTAACTGGTACACTCTTTTCTTCAGATATCAACACAGCTCATTCCCTTATTTCTACCAGATCTCTGCTCAGGTGTCCCCTCCTCAGAAAGGCCTTTCCACTACTTCATCCCTTTATCTAATCCTTTGCCAAGTTTTGTTTTTCTTCATAGCACTTATCACTGACATTCTCTTATTCTGTATATTTATTTTCTTATTTATTTAAGAAATAAATGATGTAAGCTCCATGAAGGCAGAATCTTTGTTTTGCTCACAGTTGTCTTCCCAGTGCCAGGGCCATGCCCTAACTTAATCATGCTGACTAAGCTGGGGAGTTTGGAATTTTTCAACAAGTCCCTCTCTTTCCCTTCTGTGCTTCTCTTGGTGCTGTCAGAGGAAGGTTTAGAGAACATTCTGCCCTGGTCCCTGCATCTCTGTTACTGCCCCAAATCCTGCCACAGACAGGCCTCAGCTGACACAGGTGGGAGACAATCCATTGATGTGGCTAAGAATGTGTCTCACTCTGGAGCCAAACTAAATAGATCTGCATCCCAGCTCTGGTGCAGACTGACTGTGTGCTTTGGATAAGTTCCTCAACTTCTTAGAGTTTCCCTATCTTTAAAATGGGATAATAAGAGTCCCCACCTCATAAATCTGTTGTGAGGATTAAATTAATATGTTACTGTAAAGTGATCAGCACATAGCAAGTACTCAATACACCTTGTCTGCTTAGCTGCAAGGACATCTTCCAGGAAGAAGCTTAACTTATTGTGTAAGTCACCTGTGTGTGCCTGTGGAAGCCCTGTAAAAGTCACTACCCATCACCTCTGCAGCTCTTTTCTATTACTCTCATCATAGGCATTCTCTAAGAGCCTTTCTAGATTGTCTTGCTGTCCCAGAGAACTGGATGGTTCTCTGTCTGCATTTGTTTCTCACAAAAGTAGAGACCCTTGGGCTTCAAGAAAGTGTTATCAGCCTGATCCTCTTTCTTGGGAAATCACCTACACTTAACCACTAGGTTTGGAAAACATCTAAGGGAAACCTGATGTTATTCTCAGACTAACTAGCTGAGCGTAGCCAGATCTGGAGCATCCCGAGGGCAGGAGAAAGAAAAGCCTCCCACAGAGGAGAAATCCTAACCCACAGGCCCTAGGATATTGAGAGTAAAGGAAGCATTGGTGGCTTTGCCAGACTGAGTGGAGAAAGAAGGAAGAGATGGTAAGCTGTTCATGAAAAGAAGAGAAACCACCCAATATGCAGGACTAACTTAGAAGGAAGCCCCCTGAGGCCCTCAAGTACACGTTGCTGTATGTCCCTGCTAGGGAGGGTCTCCCTAATCCAGGTAACTGTTTTACATCCTCCCTCTATGTATTCCCCCTCTCCCCCCAGCTCCATGAATTTGTTTAAAGCCAGTGAATTGCTCAGATAGAGAACTTAATTTGCTAATTTCGGATCAATCTAGTTCCATTAATATTTACTGAATGCCCACAAGAAGCTGGGCAGTGCTAGCAGGCAGTCCCAGGAATCATAGGAACCAACAGTTCACACTCACATCCCAGAAAAATAACCCTGCCTGTCTCTGAGCATCTCCATTTCCTCGGACGGAGTCAGCTTCTGTGTCTGATCCCTGCAAAACATCAACACTTCCTCGTACTTGGGCTCCCACTGGGCTCCCGCTGGGCCTCCTTGAAACGCTGGAGGATTAAGGGGTGGGGAATAGGGAGGGCTGGGGAGGTAAGGAAGGAAGGAGGGGGAAGGAACAAGGTGCGTTTCCCCTCTCTAATCGTGTTCCAGTCAGCAGTCAGCCGTGTTCCCAGGCGCCGATTCCAGCCGTCCAGAGACACTTCCAGGAACCGCCTGGCTTCCTGGGCCGTGGACTTTGGCTGGTCCAGTGCTGGCGTCTCCCTCCTCCCACCTCTCTCCTCCCTCCGGGCTCCGTGCCTCACTCAGGGGCGTGTCCTGCCCTACCTCCCTTTCACAGTGGTCCACTCATCCGGTTACAGCAGCGGCGGCGGCGGCGGCGGCGGCAGTCAGAGCAAGAGCAGCGATAGCTCCGGGTTTCCAGAACAGGATCTGGGGCCTCGGCAGCAGCTCAGTGGGGCACCTGTTCGGAGCAGGAGTAGCAGGACGAGGGGGCGGTTTCGTGCCAGTCCCTCTCTGAGCCGGAAGGAAGGGGCACTTCCCAGCTGGGATTCCACTGCTCCGCAGAATCTCGTCACCAAGCTGGGAGCTGGGAATACTGGTGGGGGTAGACATGTGCAGGACCAGCTAGAGAGCTGGGGCAGGTAAACATTTGGTCCAGGTGTAGAGAGGCAAGAAAGCCGTGTCTGGGACCATGACATCCTCCCACCTGGACTTTGGGGAGGTGGAAACTTTCCTGGACAGGCACCCAGAGTTGTTTGAAGATTACTTGATGCGGAAGGGGAAACAAGAGATGGTGGAGAAGTGGCTGCAGAGGCACAGTCAGAGTCAGGGGGCTTTAGGCCCAAGGCCCCCACTGGCAGGCACCAGCAGCTTGGGTCACAGTGCTGGCAAAGGCAGCAGTAGCATTTGTGGTGACACTGGACCAAATGGCTCTGCCAATAGCCAGCCCACTCTGGGTGGTGGGGACGGTTGTGGGAGCCCCCTGAGTCCTAGCTGGGCCAGTGGCAACCGGGGCGATGGGAGCCTGCAGCGGAGAGCTTCTCAGAAAGAGCTAAGGAAGACTTTTGCCCGCTCCAAGGCCATCCATGTGAACAGGACCTACGATGAACAGGTGACCTCCCGGGCCCAGGAGCCGCTGAGCAGTGTGCGGCGGAGGGCACTTCTCCGGAAGGCCAGCTCCTTGCCCCCCACTACAGCCCACATTCTCAGTGCCCTGCTGGAATCAAGAGTGAATCTGCCTCAGTACCCCCCTACGGCCATGGACTACAAGTGCCACCTCAAAAAGCATAATGAGCGTCAGTTCTTCCTGGAACTGGTCAAGGATATCTCCAATGACCTTGATCTTACCAGCCTGAGCTGCAAGATCCTCATCTTTGTCTGCCTCATGGTGGATGCTGACCGCTGCTCTCTCTTCCTGGTGGAAGGGGCAGCTGCTGGCAAGAAGAGCTTGGTCTCCAAATTCTTTGATGTGCATGCAGGAACCCCACTGCTGCCCTGCAGCAGCACAGAGAACTCAAACGAGGTGCAGGTCCCCTGGGGCAAAGGCATCATTGGCTATGTCGGGGAGCATGGAGAAACGGTCAACATTCCTGATGCCTACCAGGTAGGACTTTGCATTGTCCCCCTTCCACAGCCCCACTGGCCTGGGAGCCAAGACTTCAGTTACCCTTTGGCATCTGGGAACACATTAATTTAGACTCTTTCTAATACGAATCTTTGTTTTTAAATGCCTTCTGAGTTTAGGCTAGTTAGAATGTTACTACACCATCCTTGATGTAATGGTCTTTTCCTAACACACAGTGACTGGAAAATTCACATATCACAAGGGCTACATTTTGTACCTAATAATACCACGTGTTTCTCTGTCAAGATACTTTGTCTTTAAGAATATCAGTGTATGGTTTCAGAGTGCATTTGCAAGGTACTAGAAAGAGATGTCTACTCCAGAATTCCAGTGTTAGTCTGAGAAAAACGGGCATGTTGGTGTCTCTGATGTCTTTTTGGGACCGTCACACATTTCATTCTCATTCAAGGTTTGAAAAGGAACAAAGTGCCTAACTACTTCCCTGTCCTCTTTTCTAGTTTACATTTGCATGAGTTCCAAGGTAGGGAAGAAGAGGAAGAGTGGAAAGTCAGGAAAGAATGGGGGTCTGACCCATTTGTGCCTTTTAGCACGTGTTTTAACTGTTTCTGTTGTTGAGTTTAGAGAGATTGGACAAATAGAGGGGGTATTTATCTTTAGGCTTGATACAGCATTATCTGTAGTCAGCTTTTGACAGGACTGAGCAAATAGGTTTTTAGTTTGTGAAACAAACAAAAAAATTGATAATTTTCTAGTAACTCCAAAGGCAATCAGCAGGATAAACATGCTAGTTTCAAGTGGAAAAGGGAACCCAAAATGCTGTTGTCTGGTATTTCTAAGCCTTTCGTTTTCACAGTGATTTGAACTTGATATCAGATGCCAGATCCAAAAGCCAGTCAGTTCTAATTTCTTCAGTATCTTTTCACTGAACATGATGAAACTGGATGCCACTTTCTATGAGACTTCTTCAGGGTTTATAAGAATTAAAGTTCTTATTCTTGGTTATGAAAGTTTTGTGGTCATTTGATGAGCACTTCTTCCAGTTGTCTAATAGAACTACATGTTTCTCTAGAGTTTGGTTGCTGTTAATCAGAATAGCAAAAGTGGTGGGAAGGACACTAAAAGTAAAATTTTCTCTATTTTATCTGAAAGTTAAGAATTTTACATAGAAAATTGACTAGCTTGTACTAAACCCAAGTTTCACGTTTTTTGTGAGTTGTCTGTCAATATAACACTTCAATATTAAGAGATGCTTGTGAGAATACTATTTTCGTTGACCTTTTGTTATTGATTAGGTGCATTATTCATTATTATCCTTCTTGAAGATTTGATAGGTTTAAGTCAAGCAACCAATGAATGATCTTTAACAAGTGTCAATTTCTCTACAATCCTAGAAAGCCATGGGAAGAAATAAAAGCATTTAATAATTGATATGTTGAAGAATCTGTAAAAAGTCGAACAATCACAAGCTCTTCTCTTTCCCATGATTTCCACATCCTTATTGTGTGCTTGGGCTAAAAAAATCCTTTCCTATTTGAATGATACTTGTTATAGTCTGGGATTGCTGTCTTTTCTCTTTATTGCCTTTACTTTTTTAATTCTTTCCCAGTTGATTTTCTCCCATTTCTATAACTTTTATTTCTTGCTCTCCTCCTTCAGCTCCTGACTTTTATTTAATATTGCTCATAGACTACCTTTTCTTCAAGAGCATAATTCCCAGCTTCCGTAGCAGTTAACTTGTCTTCCTGCCACCTAGAATTGTGACCAGAGGTGTTATTAAAGACAGAGAAAATCAGGTTTTCAGCAGCTGATGTTTCTTCTGGGCCCTACTCTTACTCTGGAGACGGAGTATAAAGTAAAGTTGCCTTTTAATATTTGGAAGCTGAATTTAGGAAAGGAGAGTTTGTTTTTTTCCCCCAGAGTAGTAATGATGGCTGTAAAAACTGGGTTGTTGTAGAATTTAAGATCTTGGTTCATTCCTTGTCTTTGTTTTGATCTGCTTAGAAAGTTTCTCTTTTCTTTACCCATTGGTTTCTACTATATATTTATATATTTTTAACCTGGTGTGTTTTTCTTCGTTTTACTTATGCTACTCTTCTTCAATAAAACTACTTTTGTTCTTTATTGTGGTACACAGCAGTCACCACTAGTGTGACCTTGGAGGAATTTCTTGATTCTCCGAGTCTCAATTTACTCATCTGCAAAATGGGAATAATAACACCTATGTGGCAAAGATTATTGTTTTGAAAATAAAATGCGACATTGCATTAAAGCCCCTAAAACAGTACCTGGCACATTGCAATTACTCAGGAAGTGGTAACAGTTGATGATGATGATGATGATGATGTATCTAGTTTGATAGTATTCTTTTTCTTTCTCTTTATCTCATTTTCAATTGTTTTTCTTCTAATCTGGGACTGAGATGTGAACTCAGCACATTTTGACCAGCCTAATCTTTCCCTGAACTATGCTCCACCCTTAAATTAAATGTTTTAGAACCAGCTTTACATTCAAGGAATATAGAAATATGTACTCTTCCACCCTCTACTTATGATTCTTCTAAATGTGATTGATAACCCTTGATCATATCCTAGCCTATCAAAAGTTCTACAATTTGTTCCTCTGGAAAACACATGCAATATGAAGTTTTTATAGAGTTGTATTAATATTACATCCTTCTCAAGTTCTAGTATTTTCCCCAGCCTTTCCGTTTCATGCTGTTATAGATTTATCTTAATGAAAACTGACAACCTTCCAAATTCATGTTCTTTTATCATGATATTGTTGTAATTCTGATCATATATGTAAACATCTTAAAGTTTCTATGTAAAAATATAACCATCCTCCCTGATTCTTTATTAACTGCTATATTTTAAAGATATTTCTTGCTCCGATTCAATTAGTGTACTTTTATTTCTTCAGGAGATGAAATTATCACACAGTTTCAAAATTTAATCATTTGATAATTAGATTGATGATCCTCTTGGAGGTTCAGAATATGAGTGAGAGAAATGCATTAAAGACACTTATGAAATTATGATAATAAGCATGGCATTTTTGAGTCAAGGGTAGACTATTTAATGAAGTACTAAAGTTAAATAAAAGTTTTGACAGCAAAAAAACTCCTCAGTTTATTTCATTATTTTTCATTACTTTCCTCAATTAGTCCTAAAAAACAGACTTGAAATTAGGAGACAAATAAAGAATAGCAAGTGGAAAAAAAATTCATTTTAGGTATCCAGTATGGATCATAGTGACTGTAATTTATCTTTTTCCCTGACAGTTATAAGTTATTAAACAGCCCACTTTAATATAGTAATGAAAAAATTGCCCTCAAGAGGTTGAAAAGAAGAGCACTCAAGTAACAGGTGTTCTCCTTGAGATTATTCTAAGCGTTCAGAATATAGCACTTTAAACATTAATAAAAAGTGTGAGATTATATTTTTGTTAGTGTTGATAATGATGATACAGGTGTTTGATGGGCTTAAAGAGCAGCCAGGATGTTTTGTTAGGTGAGCTGAGAGAAGGAAAGGGGATGACGCAGAAGGGTTACAGGTGTGCCAGGCCTTCAGAAAACCTGCTCTGTTTACACAACAGATTCATTTGTTCATTAGTTCCAACAAACATACACTGAGTGCCTATTATACCTAAGGCCTGGGATGGGGGTCTTAGGTGCACAAATGTTGAGAGGACATGCTTCTTGCCTTCCAAGTACTCATAGTCAAAGAGCATACGATTCACAAACAACTAATGCCCAGCTATACTTAATAAATAACACAAACTAAATGGTATTAGTCGCAGAAGAAAATGGAAGACTTCATGGAGGAGGTGCCATTCAAGCTGGGAAAAGGGTTAGATTTCCCTGTTGGAGATGGTTGTGGGGGTGTGGGGAAGTGATCCAGGTACAGCAAAATGGCTTCTGCAGAGACATGATAATGAGCAAGCCCAAAATATGTATAGGGGACAGTGCTTGATTTAATTTGGCCAAAGTATTGCATATGCTATATAATGAAGATGCAAAAGCAAGGTAAGAGCAAAAGAAGAAAGGATCTTGACTGCCTGAGTAAAGAACCTGAGCTTCACTAACAGCAGGCTGCAGGGAGCCCTAAAAAAACCTTTTAGCATGATCAGAGAGGTGTTTTGGGCAACCTGGTGACAGTGGCTGAATGGGTTGAACAAGGGGAGGCCCAAAGCTGTGAAAATAACCAGGAGTCTATTATGATGGTCTGGTGGAGCCATGATGAACCAGTGAACTAAAGCAGGAGCAGCAGGAATGGACAGCAGGGGACAGATGGGAGATGTCCTGCAGGTGTGGATCTGGGCTGGGAGTGAAGGAAGTCAGTGGTGACTCAGAGATTCTAAACCTGGGTGATATGGAGAAGGTGATGCCGTGATAAAAAGCAGGAAGAGAAACTGGTTAAGTCAAGATTCTAAGTGGAGTCACATATAATTTGTGGAGCTTGATGCAAAATGATAAAGTGGAACCCTGCCTGGAGGTGGAGAAGTTAATCTTCCATTCCCAAGGTGTGCTGCCCCTACTCACAGCAGACATACTGAGTGGCTTGCTGAATGCGCCATAGTGGTGCCAGCTCTGGGTGGGGATGACCACAGCCTTGCTCCTCCCTGTGGTAGTGTGGGGCATGCAACTGACCCTCCCTACAGTCCCACCCAGACCCCAACCAGGAGCAGAGGGCAATGGCAGATGTGGAATGTGGGCCCTCTTCCCCAACCAGTGTGACCTGGTTGTGGCTCCCAGTTCCAGGGCAGGATTGAGGGGTAGGCTGGGTGTGGTCCAGGACACTAGGGAGCAGGGATCAGTGACCAAGAATCTCCTGGGCAGGCAGTGAGAGGGGAGACTGAATGTGAGCCGAGGTTCCCAGCTCTGGGCTCGTATGCCTTTGTCCCATTGGACTTCACTTATAAAACACAAATTCACAGATAAAATTATTAAGAATTTCACACAGCACAGCGTTAAACTCAAGCAGGGGGCTGCTGAGCAAGTGCACTGGTCACGTGCCCATGAAGTGCTGATTCTGAGTCGTATTGAGTTTTAGGTGGAGAAGTTCAGTTTTATTCTAGCCTAGTGTCTACTGCTTTCACATGGCCTCAGCTCCATCCTAATTAGATTACATGCCATTTTCAATGCCTAGATAGTGCTTTTCTATTTCTGTGCTTTTCATCCTTTCTGCCATGACTACTCTTTCTCCATCTTTGCTCATTCAGATCTTGCTCTGCCTTCTCATGATGTAAGAAGGGAGAGCTGATTGCTAATCCTTGAAGAAAGGAGATGGAAAACAAAGCAAAACATTATACAGAAAGTTGTATTTAAGAATGCATTGTACAATACTGTATTATATACTTATTATTATTAGATAATACAAATGATATTTAATAATTCATTTTCACTTGTTTCATTTTAGAGTGATCTCCATTGAAATAACTACATTTAAAAGTCTTTGGTCTCAGAAGGGATTAATTTCATGTATCCAGAAAATTCAGTGATGAATTCATTGCTTGGTGAGCTAGTGCCGACAGCCATGGGTCTACAGTTCTGTGACGCATTTACTGAGATTTGCATAAAAGGCAGATGTTGATCCCACTCCAACACTATATTATAAAGGTGTTTTGTGAAACCTTATTTCAGCTTTGCACAAAGGTTTTAGAAATTCCCCCAAGCCCACAGACGTGTTCACTAGCCCAGAACCAGGATTGATTTTGTGCTCAAAGCAGGAAACATTTGCTGTTTCAGCCCCTCTTCCTGACAGACACACGATCACGATAAACACAGTGACAAATTGCATTTGCTGCTTTGTACATGAGGATAGATTACAAAAAAGTACAGTTCCTACAGAATCATGGGGAGGTAATTTAAGGTTAACTTAATTTTTTCCCACCCCATAAGCTAAATGTTTACTAATCTGACCACTTTATTTTGGTTCCTGAGGTTTGGGTCACCTGTTTATTTACAAGGCTGGCTTAATTTGGAAGTGAGTGTTTCATGTTTAATATAGTGTTGAAGAGTCACATGAAGCTTTCTTCTGAAATAGCTTTGAGTTGTTTTATGGGAAAGTCAACAAGATCCTTGAGGTCCACTCCTTGCTACTTTACTCACTTATTTTAAGGGTGGTGTTTTGCAGTATAACCACATTCTTTCGCAAAGTGGAATATGAATCATAAAAAAGCAGTTTAGTCATAAACTAGTGGGTTGCATTTATAGTATTTTAGGAGAAACTTTGGTTCCTGGTCATTTATAGGCATTCAGGCTAAATTTGTTTATTTATTTATTATTTTTAGGATTAAAAGAGTAAAGCAGTTTTCATGGCATTAGAAAAATGCATATTTTCTATAATTCCAAGGGTTTCTTATTAGTTGGTTGCTTTCAATGACTGAACACTGGTTTCACACATTAATGATAAATTCTGTTTCCTATCATAAAGTATAGCTTTAGGCTGTTGTAAATTTAGAACAAAAAATATTTTTTCACCTGAGTGAAAAAATGAGGAACCTTTGGGATACCTCTTTAGGGTGTCAATTTTTTAAAAAATTAAACGTAATGCTAGAAGGGAAACTGAAGCTCCACTGTTGATTAACAATTACTGCATTTCTGGAGCACTAACTATGAGCTAGGGATCAGGTCATTAGCAAGCATTGCCTCTTTTAATTCTCTCACTAATCCCCAGAGGTAGCTATTACTATCCCCATTTTGCAGGAGGAGAAACTGAGGCTTGGAGGGGTTAAGTAATTTGCTCAAAGTCGCTCAGCTGGTAAGTGCGGGAGCTGGGATTCAAACTGAGATCTTCAGCTGCAGTACTTTCATGCCCGGCCACTCCCAGTGTGGCCTCTACTGACCATTACCTATTGTATGCACACTCACATCCATCCCTCTGCCCTCCCTTTTTCTCTGCCAGTTCAAATCCTGTCACCCCACAAAGCCCATCTTCAGGAAACTCTTGGAATCCCTGCCCCATCTCACCCAAACTGGACATGAGCTCTCCCCACTTTGGACTTCTGTAATGCTTTAATGTGTTCCTTTCTATTTTCTTAGTATTCTAAGTATTTGGGTACTTAAATGACCTCTAGGCTTTGAACTCAAGATCATGATCATGACTTCTCATTTCATCTCTTGAATGCATCTTTTAACTCTTTGGACCTTATTTTGTAGACTTTTTTTTTAAATAGGGCTCATGAAGCCCAGATAACTGGTGAATTATCTGAATTGCTTTTCTGTATTAATCATATCTTCATTTTAATTGCTGGACCCCTACCTTCCTGCCCCCTCCATTGCTTTTTTTGTTTTTTTCTTTTACTGCATTCCATGTGGAGACCATGTTATATAGAAAGCAGACTGCCACTGACCAAATAGAAACAACTAGCAGCAGCCCACTGCCAGCTTCTTCTAGGCAAAGCATAGGATGGAGCATGACCATTTTGGCTAACTGAATTTTCTAGTTTTCTCCTGACTACCCCATTCATACAATACAGCTTATTGAAGGTAAAACACTCCTTCTGGCATTAGGCCTTGCAGACTTAGGATTTTTTCTTTGAACATCCTTTCAGGTATGGGAGATTATATTGACCAACCTTATAACTATTTATAATGGGCCTTATGAAGCCCTATTTTTATACTGACCAACCTTATAATTATTTTTCAGGAGCAGTGCACTTTCAAGTTTATTGGTTATTTATCTTGTGTTTCACATACTCTCAGAAGCTTTCATAAAGTTCAAACTTCTGAGATGGTTGCCTTTATATCCTACCCTTTCCAAGTTGTAGTTATTAGATGTCCATTCCATGGGGCGTGTCCAAGTGAGAACCATCTCCTTCCCTTCTGTTCCTTATAGTTGTCACCAATAAATTGGGCTGGTTGCTACACCTCCTCCTTGTCTCACCTCCCAGATGAAATAATAAACTTTTTAAGCATCAACAGAACAGCTACTCTTGTTGTATAGAAATTGACTGCTACCCCTAGATCTAAAGAGGAGGGTGCAACTAGCAGAGCCCTGAGAAAGAGCTCCAGTGGAGGGGAGAGCCAGAGCTGTGGCCCTGGAGGGAGAAACTCAGCCACCGGCAAACGATGACCTGGACAAGAGGGAGCCATAGAAATGTTACCCTCCTCACACCCTCTACCTCCTGTCAGTGCCACTCATTGGTTGAGCCCAGCCCTGGTTGAGGCCAAGAGGGCAAAGGAAGCCCTGGTGCAGCAGTTCATAGGATTCAGCCTTCTGGCATAGAATAGGGCAGAGAAAGGTGGCAAGGGCATCTGGAGAGCCAAATGGGGACTATCCAGAGTCACCAGGGATATTAGTTTACTCACCAGGAATGTAAGTGTGAGTAGAGGCCAAGTCAGGTAGGAATATCCTTCTTTGACGTCAACACTAAATTCCGTCAGTATATAGAGCATAGTGATTGAAGTCTGTTGAAAATGAGTTCAGAAATGCCATCATGGTATTTGGCTGTCTTATTCTCTCCAAGTAATTCTGTTCATTCCCAATCTCCTGTTTCCCAGAAGAAACCCTATAGGAGGTAGCCTGGGCCAAACACTCCTGCAGAGAAGGGATGACTTTGGTCTAGTTCATGGAACCTTTTCCCTGCACTACCCGGTCAAGCCTATTTGTTTGAGAATTGAATTCTTAGATTACAAGTCACTTTGTTAAACTGTAAAAGACATCAGAGTATAAAAGAACTTGCTCTAGATTTGGGGATAGGAATTTTAGATTCTATTTCCAGTTCTCCCTTAGTTTTTTCAGCTATAACATAGGGATAATATGTCTGAACATGTTTTTTGTAAGGATCTAATCATTAAATCTAATCATTAGATTCTAGTGAGATAATGGGAAGACATATTCAAAAGGATAAAGTAAGAAATGCAAGGCTTTATTAATATTTTTAAGTGCATAGTCCAACAGGCTTTATTCACAGGGCCTGGCCCTGGAAAGGACTTTGCACATAAAGGAGAATTTTGACTTAAGATGTGGTAGTACTTGTATTGACTATATCATCTCATTTTGTGTATTTTTTTCTTTTTGAGGAAGATTAGCCCTGAGCTAACTGCTGCCAATCTTCCTCTCTTTTTGCTGAAGAAGACCGGTCCTGAGCTAATATCCGTGCCCATCTTCCTCTACTTTATTTGTGGGACGCCTGCCACAGCATGGCTTGTCAAGCAGTGCCATGTCCGCACCCGGGATCCGAACCAGCAAACCCTGGGCCGCTGAAGTGGAACGTGTGAACTTAACTGTTGCACCACCGGGCTGGCCCCTATTTTCTGTATTCTTGATATTCTGGTGTTTGGGGCCTTGATCCCAGAGAGATTTTCCTTCCCAGGGCTTGCAAATGACTGGAGATAGCAACTACTGCCCTGCAAGCATGCCTTTGATATACAAACCAACCAACCCAGAGCCCACATCCTCAACTCTCTCCTTTATCAAACTCTCACACACCAAGCCAGTATTCCCCTTGCCCTAAGTCATCCCAGGCCCAGGTACTGGGCAACAAGGGAGCACCCTAGAGTCCAGAGTCCATCGAAATTATTCCAACTATCCAATCCTAGTCTGACTCAGGGAACCTACCGTCCTTCACCTATTCCTTCCAGAGAGAACCCCAGTAAAGGCTCTAGGCCACGCTCTGCCCTCTTCCCTTCTGCCTTCTGACGGACCCTGGCCCGTCCCCATGTGGCTCTGCGTGGTACACTGTGCCTCCTGTTTCTAGGTATTTGTGACTATAAACATCTTTCTTGATGACAGTCATTTCCATATCTGCATGTCTTACCATACCTGATTCAAATAAATCCCGGGTACATTTTAACACATACACCATGTATGCACCACACATACATGATGCCTTATGCACAGGTAATGATTACTTTGAAATGTAATCAAGTGCTTTAATGAACATTAGACTGTCATTTACTGACCATAATACATATTCTTCATATGACAATCATAAAAAAAGTGATGTTAAATTTTTTTACTGTCGATCAGTATGCCTATTTTTCTAGTATAATATGTAATCCCCAAGTATCCATTGGGTTTCTGTGCTATAAATTCACATATGAAGTCTCCAGATTGATCATTTGTAGTTTAATTCTCAAAATCCTGGGCATTTTTAAAAAATGACGGGATTTGGATCCAGTACTTGTAAAATAAATTCTAGCCACTGACATTAAAGGATAAATGAACACTAAACCTCAGTGTTTCTAATCAGGCTCTAATAATTTATTAGGCTAGGTGGAATCTATACACAATTTTATTTTAAACGTGTTGACTATTTACCAAATCAAAGATAGGCTTTCTTTATTTTATGTTTTCTGTTTGGACGTGGTGTTAATTTTAATACTATGTGTTATCCTTTTTGTACTTATGCTGCCAATATTAATTTATCAGATTATCAGAATGTTTTAACCTGTACTTTTTTCAATTTAAAGCAATTGGATGGTACTCCTTTTTCATTTAAATGGCTGTGCACAGTTTAACGAGCTAATAGTTTTTATGGATATTTGGCAACTTAATGTACCTGATTGCATATTTAAAGTTTTAATAACGGCTGTAATGGAATTAAGAACCGTAGGCTTGGGACATTGTGGGAAAGATTATCCCAGGGTTGCTAAGGAAACCAGTCTGGATTTTTATTCTTTTCTGCATAAGGTCCTCTGGAAAAGTGAAGCCATAATCCCCTGTCTCAAATGGCCACCTTTGTGGGGTACCCACATTTTCCCCTCAGCCTCTTCCTCCTTTTGCTTCCAGAAGACCACTAAGTGAGAGGGTGTATGCTCTGCACAGCTGTTAAGGCTGGCTTCTTTTTTTCTTCAGGTATGTGAGACTGGGGTCAGATTCTTTTCTCACTTGCTCTTCTGTGAGCACTGGCGTTGAAAGCCCGGGACAGCCATAGCTTCTCTTTTTTATCACGGCCCAGAGATTATCATGCAGAGAAGCAAGGAGGAGAGGAGCCAGTGGCAGTGAATCTGCTAGGCATTGACCAAGTGGGCAGAGGAGCACAGAATCTCTGGAGGGGAGGCTGATAGCACAGCTGGGAGCTGAGGTATCTCTCCCCTCTCCTCTCCTTTGCCGTCTATTTCTTAAATGAAGAAACAAGAGGAACCGTTTCTGATTTAGTCTCACCTTTTTGCCATGCCTGCTGTGGGAAGGAAAGCCGGAAAGGAACTGACACTCAGGGAGTGCCTATAATTTAAAATAGAAAGGGCAGGAAAACATTTTTCCACCTCTGATGAACTGAATTGAGATGATCTGCTATGTTAAAGGACAAAAAAGTCAGCTGGGGAAAGAGGAGCCCCTGTCATCGTAGGCATGTTTCATACTTAAGACCTTGGGATTCTGTTGAAGAAACAACCAGTTTTATTCTTTAGAGACAGCCTTGAAATAATCAGGATCAAGCATTCATGTATGAAGCAATATAATAATATTAATCATTTCTCATAGGAACCTTGTGAGGCTGTATAATTTAATGCAAATTATATGGAAATTATTATATGTTTTTCCTCTTCTTCTCCCCAAAGGCCCCCCATACCTAGTTGTATATTCTAGTTGTAGATCCTTCTGGTTGTGCTATATGTAAATTATTTAATGTAAAATTATATAGAAAGATATGAAGGTATAAAATTAAATAGATATGTTTTCTCTTTAGCAATTGAAGCCAAAATTTACTCCTAAGCTGCCTCCTCTCTTTACTTTTGGCTATTGATCAGATCCTCCTCCTTGAATGCTAGCTTCTGGCTCTATAGTAGATCTGGCATATAGTAGGTCCTTTGTAAATCGTGTTTGAATGAAGAGAAGAGCCCTATTATAGTTTTTATTTCGTCTCAAGACTGACACGTACTCATGGAACCATTATGTAGGTTAGAGTTTCTCAACAGTGTCACTATTGACATTTTAGACCAGATAATTCTTTGTTAGGGGGTTGGGGGACTGACCTGTGCATTATAAGATGTTTAATAGCATCCCTGGTGTCTACCCACTAAATGCTTGCCCAGTTGTGACAATTAATGTCTCTGGACATTGTTAAATGTCCCCTGGGGGCAACATCCCCACGCCCACTTTTTGGAAACCACTGATGTAAGACAATTTGCCAACAACCATGTACTGCCTTGAGAATATTCATAACTACTAATGTAGCACTTCCAGATTACCCTAATGAAATATTTATGGGTATGTGCAAAGATTTGTCTATATGAATACTCATTGTAGTATTATTTAATAATGTAAAATTATCAATCCAAACATCCAACTAGAGGGTTGGATAAATAGATTATGATACATCATAAAATGGAATATTTGATCAGAGGAAATTGCTCACAAAATATTAAGTGAACAAAGCATATTAGAAGACCATGGCATCCCAGTTTTCTTAACAATCACAGCAATAAAAGCATGAGAGAATGGCTTGAGTTCAGAATCAAACAGATTGGATTTGATTCCCAGTCCCACCACCTAAGAGTTGTGTCATATTTTACTTCTGTAGTTGTTAGTTTCCGCAATCCTAAAATGAGGATAATGATACCTATTTTAAAAGGTTGAATTAAATAAAATTATTTATGAAAAGTGCTTAACATGCTGTTTGTTACATTGTGAGGACTCAGTAAAAAGTAATTGGAATGGTGCCTGGGGAAAGGCTGAAAGATGATATGCCAAAACGTTAATAGAGGTGATCTCAGATTTGCGGTCTGAAGAGTAATTTTTCTCCTTTATTTTGTTTCCTTTTATGTATTTTTCCAAAATTTCCACATATATATTCATTAATAGTTAAGGGTAACTGTAGGTTACTTTAAGAGATGTACCTTCTAAGTTCAGTGGCACAGTGGTAACACAACAGAAGCTTATTTCTCACTCTTCTGAAGCTCTGCACAGGTCTTCCTCAATGATGGGTAGCTCTCCTTCAAGAGGGGATTCTTTCCTTCCTGGGTCTCCATACCTTCAACTCGGGGCTTCAACATCTGGTCAGCAGATGAGGGGAGAGAGAAATGGACAATTGAAGTGGGAGGATTTTTTGGGTCAGGTCTGGAAGTGGCACATATCATTTCCTGTTCCCATTTCATTGTCTTTCTAGACTCTAGAACTCAGGCATGTGGCCATACCTAACTGCAGGGAGCCTGGCAATTGTGGCTTAGTCCTGCCCTAAAGTGCATCCCAGCTCCAAGTCCCATCCAGTCACTACAGGCAGCTCAAAGTCCAGGACCTTCAAGTGGTGAGCCATCTTCTCCAGTAGATCCTCCTGGTTTCCACAGGCTGGCTTATGTGTATGATTAATTACCCACAACAAGATATGAGAAGGAAAATCAGCTAGGCTTTGGAAAAGGGGATCAGAAGGCCATGGGGAAAGGATTTTTCTTTTTTTTGGATAACATGCATTTTTTTTCCTTTTTTTTTTGGTGAGGAAGATTGTCCTTGAGCTAACATCTGTTGCCAATCTTCCTCTTTTTGTTTGAGGAACATCATTGCTGAGCTAACATCTGTGCCAATCTTCCTCTATTTTGTATGTGGGATGCTGCCACAGCATGGCTTGATGAGCAGTGTGTATGTCTGCCCTGGGTTCTGAACCTGCGGCCTGGGCCACTGAAGCAGAGTGCACGAACTTAACCACTACACCACTGGGCCGGCCCCTACGGAAAGGATTCTTGCTGTTTTTCATTGTTGAGAATGAATTGGAGATTAGGACTCTGAAGTCCTAATTTTTCTCTGAAGGCAGGAAATTTGCTAAAGAGGTTGTTGTCTCTAAGCTCAAAGGTCTGAGGATTACAAGGACAAAGGGTGAGGCCAGACATAGCTACACAATTTGTGAGACCTAGTAAAAAATGAAAATGGGAGTCTTGGCATGGGGTAGAGAAATTGATCTCCCCTTCCTCTGGGCCAGCTTCCCCAGGACAGCCACCCCAATCCAGGACATATGGGCAACCCTAAATGATTGCAACCTCTGTGGCAGAACGTGCTCCATACCTGGATCAGGGGTGGGTGAGAGGCCCCCACAGAGTTGCTTACTGAACCTGCCATGGTGCTGTCAGCCTGGGGTGGGGATGGCGAGCACCTGTCCCTCCTTGAAACACTGCAGGGCCCTTGACCCTCCCCATGCCCATGCCCATGACCTCATTGGGAGTGGAGGGCAACAGCAGAACATGAGCCCCCTCTGTCAACCTGATTGTGTTGCAGCCCTGGACAAAAAGAGGCAGAGGTCCTGGGGCTGGAACAGTGAGGCTGAGAACGCATCAGAGGCTGAACTGTGTGTGAGCCCCTGGGGCATGCTCCTCTAGACTTCATGGACAAAGCACAAATTCAACTTAAACTTCAAGTAGGGAAGGCCCTCCTCATTGTGGGGCCCTATGTGACTGCACTGGATGTACACCCATACAGCCATCTCAGAATGGTGCCTATACTGTGCCTTGAACTGTCAGAATAAATAACGAGGATGGCAAACTTCTTGTGGAAGTTATTTTTTTTCTACTTACTCCCATAGCACTTTGCCCGTAGGACTCTTGCTATTCATTACATTTTCAGTAATTTAAATTTTGGCTCACCTATCTTTCTCTCCATTAAATTGTGAACTCCTAGAAGGCAGATGCTATAACTTTCTTGACTTTATAGCACTCCCCATTTGTAGCACAGTGCATAACATGTAGTAGTTAGGTACTCAGTAAATATTGGTTATATGAATAAGTGAGGAAAAATGTTAAGAATTTGGTCACAAGGGCATGTGGCCTAGGTAATAGTACTAGGTTACAAGGTCAGATTAAGACCGGGGTTTAGCTAATAATGCTGGATTAGGCCACTTAGAGGCCAAAAGTCCTTTCAATTTTTCATACATAGGGATGAGTTGGGTTCCCAGGTAAAGTGGTCAGGTAATGGGGCTATAGTGGTCCGGGCGGTGAATGTTAGAGAGATGAAGGTACAGGGAACCAAACAATTCATCTATTACCAATAGAGAAGAGGAATTAGCAGCGTTGAGAGGATGAAAGCAAGAGAAAAAAAGTATTGACTATGACTAATATAACAGGCCTGGGGCTTTGGGAAAATAGTGATTATGTAGTTAATAATGGCAATATTAGAGCAAAGGAGATGTATTCTGCTTTTTATATGTTTATTTAAATGGCAGTAGTGATTTGTTTTAGGAAAGGCAGAATGATTCGCTAGAGAGAATACAGAAGGTCAGACTGGGAGCTCTCTGATTTAGGGCTGGTAATTTAAACCAAATTAGTGTATACAGAGAGCCCAGCACCAAGCCTTTGATGAACGCAAATGCACCATCACCACCACTACTTCCATTTCCCCCCAAAGAACCAAAAGTGTTTATGTTTCTCTAGTCTGTACTTGTTTCCAGGAAGCATACTCCAAGATTGTCGGATTCTTTTCTGGACTCTAGATATTTTTATTTGAATTATCTATCATTACCCTAGAAAATATTCAATCCTTTGAGAAGTATGCAATTCTTCTAAAGTCATCTGTGACCAGTTGTGTTAAATAGTTAAATGACATTTCCAATGACAGTGATCACAATCGTTAATGCTCCAAGACTCAGTGGAGCAATAGTGTCAACAAACTCATTTAGCTGACATATTTCAGAATTCTCTGAACCTCTGGCTTGCCTCAACCTCTTTCTTTTTCCTCTGTTTTCCTATATTTCCTTTCCTTCCTCCTGTCCCTGCCAGCTAACCCTCTCCCTCCTCCTTTTCCTGCATTCCCGCCTCCTGCCCTTTACCTTGCCTGTCTGTCTTTTTTCCTTACTCTTTCTTCTTTTCTCTCTGTCCTCTTCGTGTCCTCTCTGACATTACTGACCTTAACATAAAATGGATATAACATGAAATAAGTGTTTGTTCCTAATTTTTAATTTCCAAATCCAATTTTAAAATCTCATAGGCCTCCCTCAGAAAACAATTGAGTTTCTTTTTTACTTCCATGTGGCCTGTGATTGTATCTTTCTTTTTAATTTTAAAATCAGATACATGAAATATTTGTCTTTCTTTCAAAACACATAGATTTTAATTACGTTTCAAATTGTTACCCCATGTGGCCCTTGGTTGTAATTTATTTCCTGTGGGTCAATGCCTTGCAGTATGAAAAAGACCTTGCTCCTCAAGTACGTTCTAAGTAGAACAAGTGACAGGGAAATTGGTATTTAAACACTTGGTATACAACATCCAGGCTTTTATTAAAATGAGAACAATGATAAATATTATTTCTTTGGTATGTTTTTCTCTTAGCCTGGTATCCACCAGGAATTCTTAGCAACAGCAACACAGAAGTTACCATGCCAGCAATTCTCAGGCTGATTGATTGTTTGAGGTCTTGTCTCTGTTAACCTAAAGTTCCTAATGGTGAATGTCCCCTGCAGGGTTCTTTTTTTCCTTTTGTACACATAAAAGAAATATTTTCCATCCTCCTGAATCCGCCAGGAAGCAGGTGGGATTTAATCACCTCTGTTATTATATTGCTTCTCCCCCAATGTATCAACGCGTTGAAACTTGCTTAGTCATTTGTAAAATTCAGCCACAGGACTTACTGCTGCTCTTCTGTGACAATCCATCACAGGGAAAGTCAACCAAACTCTATAAGCTGTGTGGCTCTGTTTCCTAGAGCTGACGTTTGCTCTTGACTGAGGTCCACATTATGCCTTTACATCTGCATCTTGCTTCATTATTCTATCAGAATGTAATGCCTGGCTTGTATTTTTTTTAACACCTTTACACTCCAGCTTTATGAAAGATAATATTTTCTTTCTTTGATAAAGGAATCTGTTCATATGAATGCATTTCTAATTCACAAATTCTCTATAAATGTACAAAGCTAAAGATTAGGCCAGTTTTTCAACATTTGAAATAGGATAACTTGAATAAATGAGCATTGGACTACTTGTTTTTTTCTTTCTTTTCCTGCATGGCTTTCACCTTTGATAAACCACCATTTGCCTAAGGAGACGTGTATAGAAAAATATCTATAATAACTATTATCACAATAGAAATATTAGTTTGTCCATTTTTTGTGTTCTTTTTGCAGAAGTTCCATCTTTAATTTCCTTAGTCAATGCATTTGGAGCTAAAAGTAATGTTTCCTATATTTGAACATTAATTTGAGCCTGGCGCTTTTGCAGCCTCATCTCATATGATCTTCGTGATAACCTGGTAAGAAAGGTGGAGTGGGTGGTATCCTCTCCCTTTATAGATTAGGAAGCAAGCACTGAGTCTTTTTCCTGAGGTCACAAGACCATGAGTGTTAGTTAGGACTCTGTATTCCTCCATCACTGTTTCTCCCATTCTTGATCTTTAAGAAGCCCCAATAAATAACATCTTTCTTCCCTGCCCTGATCTGACTAAGATGAGAAATAAGACAAAGGAGGAAATGAGACATCACATTATCACATTTATAACTTATTAAGCAAATATTGGAGTATGGGCTTATATTTATGGGCTTATAATACTCCCAGAATTAGATAGACCTACCCTCCCAGATACAGACGAGGCTGGATGCCTACAGTCCTCCCCACATGAAGGGGCTTATCCCTTTGAAACTCACAGCATTGAGGAACAGAGCAGAGGCATGCTTCCTGTGGGCTGCCTGATTCCAGAAGATAAAGGGGAGGAAGTGGCTGGGCTATGCATGCCCAGTTAGTTTCCCTAGCACCCTAATCAGGTAGCTTACCCTACCTCCATGAGGAGGAGCAAGGGCTGGGTCCAAAGGCTGCAGAGGTTAAGGGAAATCTTTCCTCTTGGAATCCAGAGAAGAAGGAAGAGTCATTCCTCCTTTTACATGTACGTGCCACCTCTCAAGTAGGTTGTTATTTCAGAAACATTAACTCTTTCTTTCACTACCTCACCCTGCAACGTTCTCCTGCTCCTATCTTGTCTTCTTTATCCTTAGTTACCCAAGCCAGAAACCTAAGCATCATCTTTGATTCCTTCCTTTTATTCACCCACCATATTCAATCTATCAGAAAGTTCTTTTGATTCGCTCTTTAAAACAGATCTCAAGTCTGTCTGTTTTTCTCCATTTTCATTACCACAACTCCAGTCTAAGTCACCATTATCTTTCACCTAGATGATTGAAACTGCCTCCTAATGGGTCTAATTGTACTCTTAATCATTTCCTACATAGAAAGTTTATGAGGCAACAAGGAGTCCAAGCAGTGGATAGGAAGGTGGGGGCAGATTATCCAAGGGATTTGTTATCCTGGTCACCTTCACTTTGAAGACAAAGAACCACAGAAGGCCTATGAGCAGGAGAGCAACACAGATTTGGGCTGCCCTGCACTCTTCACATATGGGAACTTGGTCAGATGACCTGCTCTGTGGACCTCAGAATCTTCACATGTAATATGAGAGGGCTAGGAAATGATTTCTAAGACTTTTCCAGCTCTAAAATTTCATCTTAATAATGGAAGCAAAGAGCAGAAACCTTACAAAACAATTCTGCTTTACAGAGAGTTGTACAATTAGTAGCTTTGTAGCAAGGTATGCTTAGTGTTGAATGAGACTCATGTCTGAGCCACTCATAGTGTTACCAGTGGCTATTCCAGAATGTTACTGGAGGGGCTCAGGGCTACTGTCTGGCTGGAAGTATAGACTAGGGGACTTGTAATAAAGCTCTATTTGTGTAACAAGATGTTGTCTTTACATATCTTTGGAAAGGCTGGAGATAAGCCATTCCTTGGTATTGCCATTGGGTGATATCTTTAAGAAAGACATGATTTGGGCTCAGATTTCCTTCTGGGTTTTCCCATTAACTGCAACAGAGGATATAGCCAACTATTTTGTCATAGGATCTGAGTCTCTTTGTCTCCAAGTCAAAAATCAAAGAAACTTTTTCTGCATAATTATTCCAATCTAAGAATACTGAGTCCACAGGAAGAAGAGAGGCCCTAGACGTAGGAATAGTGAGCAAAAGATATTGGGCAATGGTCTCTACCCCAAACTAACAACTCCACAACCTATAATTCTACTATTATAGCTTAATTCCCCTCAATATCTCTGGCTTTTCCAACTGTAAGAATCTCTAAACATCTCTGAGAGCCCATCAGCAGTGAACAAGTTGACTAGAAGTTAACACTAACAGAAATAAATTGACCACTTGGTAAGAACAATAATGGAACCAAGATAGGTTCGATGACTGAGAAAAGTAAAGGGAAGCTACAAGGGAAGCAAAGATGAACTGACTAGCTCAGCTTTGCCAAAGGCAAACCATGTTTAAGTCATGTCTGCCTTACTTGAATGAGGCAGTCAACAGCCCTCCTTGACTAGATATCCTCTAACCTTCTAACTCTATAATTTTATCATTCTGAAGTTCTGATCCCAGTTCTTAAATTATAAAAACAAACCAAAGTCTTAAGTAGAAAGAATCATTGATGATTCTCTAACAGAGGTCAACCACCTTATCAACATATTTCTATACCTTTCATAGACAGCTACTCCAGGATTGTTCTATATTATAAGGTTGATAATAAAATCTTCCAAAAATGCATCTTCAAGTGAACTAAATCTGACATTATAATGACACGAGAAAAGACTTCCGCTATTAAAACTTCATTGTTACAAATATAGGCATTGAAGTATCAACTGCAAATATAATTTGTTTTTCAATTAACACTCAAGGACTTGTATCAACTGGACTAACCAAACTAAAGAAAAATTAATAGCAGTAGCCAGCACTTATTGAGTATATGCCTTGTGCTAGGCACTGTGCTAAGATTTAGTTATCTTATTTAATCCTCACAAAGCTCTGTGAGATAGATACCATTATTTGCCACATTTTACATATCAAGAAACTGAACATTGAGAGATTAGTGACTTGCCCAAGTTTACACAGCTAGTAAGTGGCAAAACCAGGATGCAAACCCAGGTTGTCTGACTTTGTCTAGACTCTGCACTTTTATTACTATGGGAGATATTAAGGATTATACTTATGTTCTGCTCACATATTCATGTGTATTAATTCTGTCTGTGAAAGAAGAAGGCTTCTTGACAGAATATGAAGTTAAAAAATCTGTCAGAATGCCTTCCAGAAAGTGCGTTAGCCATTCATATCCATTAACATCAGGTGATATTGATAATTTACATGCAAAGATCCCAGCAATTGTATCATGTTTGGAGAGTTTGGGAGGCGATGCCTCTGGAAACTTCACTGTATGCAATATAACCCGTTAATGCCTGTGAAGGCAAAATAATAATAGTAGCAATAGTTAACATTTATAAGGGGCTTACCGTGTGCCGGGCACTGTCTTAAGCACTTTATATATAAACATATTTATTTTGTGCAACCATTTGATACAGTAGGTCTATTATCAATCCTTTGTAAAGTTGAAGAAACTGAGTACGAATAGATTAAGTAACTTCCCCAAGATCACACACCTAATAAGCTGGACAGCCAGGATTTGAACCCATGTTGTTTGGAGCCACAATTTGTGTTCTTAAGCACCTGCTGCCTCTGTTGTGGTGTGTAAACAATGAGTAACTAGCTATTCAACATCTTTTCACAATGCCCTTTACCAAAGTTGTGAGACAACTTTGACATGGACTATACAGTTGATATTTCTGGAAGCTGGGTTGTAAGTGTGAAACATGGACAGTTCCTTTAAAAATTTAAACCTTTCATTTTGCATCACAACTGGTCAGTACCAAAACCTGCTGAGAAAATCTGTTTACATCATTAGGGATTAACTGGAGGAAATTGTTAACAGATTTCCCATGATATTTTAGAGATATTGATTTATTTTCAAGGCAGAGCTAGGGTTGTTCTTTGCAGATCTTATAATTGCATATATCCATTGTAAAATAAGAGATATACACTTGTCTCTGAGAAAAGACCTAGAGCTCTGGAGTATATAAGCAAGCAAATTATCCTAGAATAAATTGCACATTTTTCTTTACTGTTGAAGCATTTTGGATACTATGGGTGAACTGTAAGTAGGGCTTGAAGTTGTAGCCATAACAATGATTTGTTGGTCCAACAGCTCTTTGCTGTTTGGCTAGAGAGGAAGTCCTTTGGGGGCATTTGCTGCTTTAGCTATGAATTGGTTTGATTGCTGGGGAAAGAAAGCCACTGAAGCAATCAAAAATAATAAGTGGGGTGTGGGATAACATCGGAAATAACATCTAGGGAAATCTCACAGAACTCAAGACAGGAAGTTAGTCAAGCTGTGGGGACAGAATTTGGAGAGTTCCTAATGCTTCTAGTCTGATTCCTGTTCTGTATTCTGAATGTAGTGGTCTATTTGTGTAGCACTTTATGAGTTATAAAATGCTTCATCTCAATTCATCCCTACTGCTGTGAAAGGTAGGAATCATTATCTCCATTTAAAAGGTAAAGAAACTGAGGCTTAGAGAAGTTAAATGGCACAGAATTTTGGGGCCTAAACAGTAGCAGAGCTGAGACAGAATTGAGGGCTTTTGGCATCACATCCAGCAGTTTTTGCACTTCCCAAGAACTTCCTATATGACCATGATCATGAGAGGTTTAGCTCAAGGGAATATATTGGGAAATCATACATTATACTTACATATCAACTTTCTGTTTTCGGAAAATAAAGTAAAATCAGGATTCTAGTTTCACTTTCTTTAGTCATTTCATCATTTCTCTGAAATGGGCTACACCTGGGAAAAGATATTTGCAATTTATAATGTGCCCACTCTTCATGAAGCAAGAGCTTCAAACTTTTGGGGGGCATACTTGATTTCTTCTCTGTTTTCCTTCTGCAGAAGTCAACCTTTGCTGATATGTTTAATTATAGACTGGAAAAAAAGTGATCATGTACTGGCCACCAAGAAGAATGACAAACAGTGTTAACTTCTGACTTTTTCTAGTGCGTTAAGTTGAACATAATCTACTGTTTATTACTGCTGACAGATCTCTTTATGGTCTTGGAGCTGCATTTAACAACAACATGGACAGTGGCCCTGAGCATAAATGGCTAACTCTTCAGAGTGGCATAGTGTGATGAAAAGAGCCCAAGCTTTAGACTCAAGCATCTCTGAGTTAGCACTCTAGGTCAGTTATTGGTAAGTTACTTACCTTCTTGTAGCCTCAGGTTCCTCATGTATGTAATGGAGCCAATCATACTCACTTTGCATGGCTGCTGTGAAAATTATATATATGTAAAATGCGTGGCATGCATACCAGGTCCATGGTAGGCTCTTGGTGAATGATAGCCACTGTATCTGAAGAATCATTCAGTTCCATAGTTACCTCAATTCCTTTACAATTTAAACAGATCACATGCCTCATTTAGTACGTCTTTTAAAGGCTAACTTACCACAAGCAATCCTGGAGTAATTGGTATGACACTGTCTACCTTATGCTTGTCTGCTGGCTTGGAAGACCAAGATTGAAAGCCAAAGTCATGAACTGTCTGCTGTTTCAAAGCCAGATTGTGTTGCTGCTCTCTCTTCAAGGCAAGTTTTAGTGTCAGTAGAATCCTGACCTGTCTTTTCTGGATGGGTAAATATATATACTTAGCACTGCAGAATTTGGCTAAAATCTTGAATTTAGTGTGAAGGGAGGGCACAGTGGAGAAATTTCCTAAGGAATTCATGCTATTTATGAGGTATCAGTATGAGTCACATGTCCATGACAGAGACTGTCTGTGAGGAAAATAGCATTGGTTCTTATCAAAAAGCATACCACTCCTTAAATTCCATTTCACAAATGTGCACTGATTACCTAATATCAGCCAGGTATGATTATAATAGTATAAGGCCACATTGCATGAACCACAACCAGAAATTGTCTTTATGACAATACTGATTAGAATCTATGTCTAAAGTTCATGTCTTATAATTATGAATAAGACGTGAATTATGTCTCATAATTCATCTTTATATTGTAAAAGAAAAAAAACCTATGAAACCCTCCTCCTCAGCATCTGAAATGGGTTCCTCACCACCCACACCCAAGGGGAACAGTAGCCCCTCATCTCTGGAGATTGTTTCGGGTGTTGCCTCCCCCCATTCTCTGTCTCCTACTAAACTCTCTGAACTTCCTAGTCTTCTTTGAAACAGTATATCTAGATTGTTCCTCTCTTGCTTGCCCCTCTGATTGACTGCTTTTTGCATGCTCTTCTTAGCTTTCTGATTTGGCCTTCTTTTCAAATGCTACCTCTGTTTGCCATCCTCTTCCACCTTTTGACCTCATGAACAACATGTGATACCCATCCCTACATCTAACCGAAGCTTTTGTTGTAACACACACTGGTCCAGATCCAGTGTTCTGAGATCTCAATTGACTGTTGGAGGAGACAAGAATAGAGCTTAGGCTCCCTGTCATGACCCATAAAAAGCACTTACCTTTCTTTAGAAATTTATTAAGAAAGCTTGGCCAAGATGTATTGAGTTTTGCAGGATTATCCTGCAGAAGAATATTTTAGCTGTGGTAATTCCTTCTCTTGATAGCTTTTAGGAGATTGTATTATCTCAGATCACTACTGCAGAAAGTACACCTCTAAATTAGTTATTTGCAAAGATATGGATTATCAGAATCATTTCTCATCTGCTTTTATCTCAGTTGAATTTAAGGAATTTGTGGCTAGGAAATTTACAAGCTGTCATGATTCTATTTCATTTAAGAGACCCATCTGAAAAGATGGTGTCAAATGCTAAGGATGCCCTTGGGTGGATGGTTGGGGATGATAAGTCAAGAAGTTTAGGCAGGTTTCTGTTCCTCAGCATGTCACTCTATATACCACAATTGGAAACAATCTTGATGAATTACTAAGGGTCTTAAGACCTCCATCAAGACTAAATTTAGGAGCACAAGACAAAAAACAACAGGGAAAGTTTTTATCCCACCTGTAAGTCTTTGCTAGTTGCTGTGGATCTGGACCAAAGTTGGTTCAAGTTTTTCTAATTAATATTCAGACCACAAGGCATATAAAATCTAAGCACACGATGTGTTGTGTGGATTTGGAAAATCAAGCAGTCCGCTATTAATATCCAGGCTTAGTCACTTATTGCCCTTGGCCTTGGGTACATTGCTTAACTGCTCATTACCTTGGTTTCCAAATATATAAAATACTTACCACGCAGTTCCAAGGGTGTTCTTCTCAGTTGACAAGAGCAGAGCTGTTAGAGGCATTAGAGTCTTCTGTCATTGACATTTTGGATATATTTCCTTAGTACCCCGAACCACCAATAGAAGAAGCCTAAATCCTGTGTTAACCCCTGCTGTCAAAGTTAAGTTGTTATTAAGCTCACAAGATACACCCTCAATAATGCAAAAGCAAGATCAAAAAAGGTACCTTATTCCTGGTTAAAATACTCTGTCAGCTAAGGGAGAGACAGGTGTCATGACTGCTTGGAATCTCTGGGGTTCAATGTTGATGAATTGCTCAGAATTTTTACCTTTCGTTGCCTGCTGCAATGTCTTGGTTACAGCCCTCTTGCCCCTAACTGCTGTTTTTTAAAAACTTCTATGTAACATAATAATGATTTTAGAGAATTCATGGCAGAAAATCTTACATACTTTCAGGATTTTAAAATCAGTTTTTCCATTCTGAATATTAATCAACAAAATCACATACTGAGGCCCATTGTGGAGAGAATGGAAAGCATATTATATAAAACTGATTACCTATACTTTAATATCTTCCAGTATGCACAAAAGTCTATTAGTTTTGATTATCCACACACCCTTCAAAATTCTGTATATAAAGTTCTGTATTAGATCTTTTATAATATAAAATAGGTAAAGTATATAACCAATATGGATTTTATTTAGTTATATGTATCTTTAGAATTATTGCATATTTATGTGATATGTGAGGCTAGCTGAGCCTATATAAGAAAATTGCCACATTTACTAATTGTCCCCTTTGCTCACACAAGAAAGCATGCTCATTACTTAACACCTATAGAAACAGAAAGAAAGAATAGTAATATTTATACCATTTCTTTAAACATCTTTGAAAAGAAAGCAACAGCTTCTTATGTGAGAAAATCATTTTTGTCTGATCATCTAAAGTTTTTGTGAGATGATAAATGTGAGTGTTATGAGGAACTTATGCTCAAGAGAGTCCTTTAATTCACAGGCAGATTCAGCTAATTGTATTGTAACATCTAGGGGGCAATGCTTGAAATATTGTCTTTTCTTAGAGAAAAGGATACAGGACAGGTATGTGAAACTGAACACATAGTTCAAAAGGGGAATTAAGTGCTTTGGTACCTTGACAATGACATCTGTCATATACAGTATTATGGAAAAACTGGAGAACTATTGCCACATGGACTTACAATAAATATTGAGTTCTGCCGCCTTTGAAAAAAGTTTTTTTTGCATGCGAAAATAGCTCATTTTAGGTTTTATCCAATTAGAGGTTAATACTTCTTTGGACAAACAAATGACATAGTTTTTTTTTTTTTAGTTCTGACTGCTTATTATTATCAATCTATATTTGTTGATTAGATTATTAACTTCACATTACATGTCAGTAGATCAAAGTCATAAAAGTTATTTGGACAAAACAGTGTGGAAAGGACTGTAGAGAAGGAAGGCAATTCTATTTAGTAGATTATCTGTAATACATAGCAATGTCAACACAGTAAAAGACAAGACAAGTGAACAAATTGAAGTGTATCGTTCTCTGAATAAACATTCAGTTTTAGTACCAGTAACTCTGGAGAGTAAAGTCTTAGTTTAGTGGTCTAGCCACAGTGTTGCCATTACCATAATGAGAGTTGGGTTATTAACTGCTCACGTACGTTGCTAAAGCATGCCCCTTAGAACTCTGCAAATGAAAGTAAAAACAAAATGTGTGCTGAACATATTGGCAGTGATAAGAGCTTTAGCCCCTCAGTTTTTTTGTATTGTCCATTGCCTTTTTTGAAAATTGTGAAATGTGTCATTATCCAAAGGGGAGAAGAAAATGTATACGTACAGCCTAAAGAATGATTATAAACTGGACATCCTTCTACTTATACCAGGTTAAGACATAAAACATTGCCATTACCACTGAAGTCTGCTGCCCCCTCACAGTTACGTCATACTCCCTCCCCAAACTTACTCCTGTAATCACCATTGTGAGTATTGTGTGATTATTCTGTTGCTTTGCCATCTATGTCTGTTTTCCTATACAATTTCATTTTCTCTGCTTTTGAACTTTGTATAAATGGAATCATTCTATGTACATTCTTCTTTTTCTGCCCAACATTATGTTTTTGAGATTAATTCATGTTGAAATGCATAGTCATAATATCCGCTTCTGTATAATATCCCTGTGAATAAATATGTCACAATTTATCCATTCTACCATTGATAGGCTTTTGAGTTATTTCTGGGCTTTTTTTGCTACTGTAAATAATGCTGCTGTAAACAGTTTGTACATGTCTGCTGGTTTACTTGTGTGGTATGCTGAATAATGGCTTCCCAAAGATGTCCACATCCTAATCCTCAGAACTTGTGAATATGTTGCCTTGTATGACAAGAGGGACTTTGAAGAAGTGACTAAGCAAAGATTTTGATGTGGGGAGATTATCCTGGATTATCTGAGGGGGCCAATATAGTCACAAGGGTCTTTATAAAAGGGAGGTAGGAGGGTCAGAGTTCAAGAGAGACATAGGGAGATGCTGCACTGCTTTGAAGTGCATTTGAAGATGGAGGATTGGGCCATGAGCAAAGGAATGCAGAAGGCCTACAGAAGCTAGACAAGGCAAGGGAGTGAATTCTTTCCTACAGCCTCCAGAAGGAATGCAACCCTGCTGACCTTGATTTGGGATTTCCGACCTCCCAAACTGTGAGGATGAATTCATGTTTAAAGCCACTAAATTTGTGGTAATTTGTTATAGCAGCAATAGGAGACTAATGTACTTGTGTAGGAGTTTTTTTGGAGTATATATGTAGAAGTAGAATTTTTGGGTCCATAGCTTATGCACATGTCAAATTTAAATGACAATCTGTTTTCCAAAGGAGGGCGCAGCATTTTCACTCCCTCTAGCAATGTGTGTTGGTTTCTGTTGCTCCACATTCTTGCTAAGATTTGATATTGTCAGATTTTTTAGTTTTTGCCAGTCTGGTGTGTTGAAAGTTGTATCTCATTGTGGTTTTAATTTTTATTTTCCTGGTCACTAAAGAGGTCCATCAATCATCCCCACCCTTTGTTTTTCAGAGATGCTGATACCACCAGCGTGATTTACCCAAATTATGAAAACAGCAACACTTAAAATCATGCACATTATTTGACCATTTCCTGAAACTACTTTTTGAAAGTTTTATATAAACTTTCCCAGTATAAAAAGATTCCTCAAAAAGTGCATGATAATATTAAACTACAAAATCAGTTTTGGAAAAGTAAGGAGTTATTCTCTAATTTTGGCTTCAAGTTTTTTTTTTTAACCTGTTTTAAAAATATGGTGGGGAGTGTGTTGGGAGAGGTGGAGAAAAAAGGGTTTCCAGCTGATGGATTCAGTGTATTGAAAAATACAGAAGTGATATAAAGGAAAAACTTTAAGAGCAAGAGCACGTTAAAATAGCAGTCTTTCAGCAAAATGAGCAGATGAGAAGTTCTTGTATCAGTTTACGGGAGAAAGGTGTTCCTGAAGAATACTTATTTATAGAAACTTGTGTAGGATAGTGTTGGCTACCTCCAATGAGTACTAAACTGTACTAAAACAATATTGCAAGAGCCCTTGTACTTTTCTAAAAGTTCACTTATTCACTTATTATTATTATTGTTGTTAGTGCTGTCAAATTGATTCTGATTCTTTGTGACCCTGTGTACAGTAGAGCTGAACCCTCACCTTCTGGCACTATATCAGACAATGCTCCACTGCTATTCACAGGGTTTTCGTGGCCAATTTTTTCATAAGTGGGTGGCCAGGTCCTTCTGCCTAGGCTGTCTTAGTCTGAAAGCTCCACTGAAACCTGTCCACCATGGGTGACCCTGCTGGCATATGAAATACCAGTGGCATAGACTTCAGCATCACAGATGCCACAGTATGACAACTGACAGAAGGGTAGTGTGGTTCCCTGACTAGGAAATGAACCCAGGCTGCGGCAGTGAGAGTGCTGAGTCTTAACCACTAGGCCAGCAGGGCTGGCTACACTCTTTCATTTAGATACCCAATTTTCTGAATGTGTTCGACATTGGCTGCTCCATCTGCCATTCTTAAGTCTTCTTGGGAGTCTCCCAACAGAATCATGGTGCTATTGTCTTTTAGTGGATTGAAATATTCTGTTTTTGTTAAATATGTGGATTAAATCCCCTTTATGTTGTTTGAAAACCCCATTTCCATCAAAATCTATGAAATTGGACACTACTTTGACATTTGGATGATAACACTAGCTTGACAGGTAACCTCTTGTAGCACCTCACCTATACAATACAAAAAATATGAACACAGGGATATTGTGTTGTTGGAGCTTATAAAATAAATCTCATATCCTTCCTTGAACATGACATCAGATTATTCCATAATTTCTTTAAGTTTAACTTTGATAGAGTGTTAAATAGTGGCTGGCCCTGTGGCCAAGTGGTTAAGTTCACGTGCTCCGCTTCAGTGGGCCAGGGTTTCACTGGTTCGGATCCTGGGCGTGGACCTAGCACCGCTCATCAGGCTATGCTGAGGTGGCGTCCCACCTAGTAGAACTAGGAGGACTTACAACTAAAATATACAACTATGTACTGGGTGGCTTTGGGGAGAAGAAGATGAAGACAAAGAAGAAGAAGAAGAAAAAAGATTGGCAGCAGATGTTAGCTCAGGGCCAATCTTAAAGAAAACAAAAGCGTTCAACAAGCAAATTATGTGACTTAGTATACTATTCTACCACATAAGGGTAATTCTCTTCTCTGGTAAAAACTAGGTCAACTTCAAAAGCATAATATTTTTCCTTTAGTTGAATATCTTTTTTTGACAATTATCTATAACCAGTTTACAGTTGTCAATGATATGATGACATGTTGGGCATCTTTTTCTTTGGAGGAAAGTCTACTTAGTGTCATATAAAAGTCTGTTATTATCTGAAGTATGGCAGCTCCTTTGACAACAACGCAGATAATTTCTTCTACCCTTGTAGGGTTCTTGATGTGAATTGCATGTTTCTGGAATTTTGGCATCATTTTCACAAGGACAGCAGACTCTTGATTAGTCATTTCTTATTTATCCAATATTCATCTCAATGATCTTGATTTTCTTTTTTTTTTAATTTTTATTTTTTTCAGATGTACATCATATTTCAAATTCTGGATACATTACATCATGTTCACCACCCGAACACTAATTATAGTGCATCCCCTCACATGTGACCCTAATCACCCCTTTTGCCCTCCCCCCTCCCGCCTTCCCCAATGGTAACCACCAGTCCAATCTCCAATGCTATGTGTCTTTTTCTTTTTGTCATTTTTGTCTTCTACTTATGAGTGAGATCATATGGTATTTGACTTTCTCCCTCTGACTTATTTCACTCAGCATAATACCCTCAAGGTCCATCCATGTTGTCACAAATGGCTGGATTTCGTCATTTCTTGTGGCTGAGTAGTAGTCCATCGTGTATAAATACCACATCTTCTTTATCCATTCGTCCCTTGATGGGCATCTAGGTTGCTTCCAAGTCTTGGCTATTGTGTATAATGCCGCAATGAATATAGGGGTGCAAGTATCTTTATGCCTTTGTGTTTTCAAGTTCTTTGGATAAATACCCAGCAGTGGAATAGCTGGATCATATGGTAGATCTATCCTTAATTTTCTGAGGATACTCCATACTGCTTTCTATAGTGACTGTACCAGTTTGCACTGCCACCAGCAGTGGACAAGGGTTCCCTTCTCTCCACACCCTCTCCAACATTTGTTGTTTCCTGTGTTGTTAATTATAGCCATTCTGACTGGAGTGAGGTGATACCTCATTGTAGTTTTGATTTGCATTTCCCTGATAGCTAATGATGTTGAGCATCTTTTCATATGCCTGTTGGCCATCTTTATTTCTTCTTTGGAGAAATCTCTGTTCAGATCTTTTGCCCATTTTTCTAATTGGATTGTTGGTTTTTTTGTTGTTGAGCTGTATGAGTTCTTTGTATATTTTGGATATTAACCCCTTATCTGATATGTGGTTTGCAAATATCTTCTCCCAATTGTTAGGTTGTCTTTTCGTTTTGTTGATGGTTTCCTTTGCTGTGCAGAAACTTTTTAGCTTGATGTAGTCCCATTTGTTCATTTTTTCTTTTGTTTCCCTTGCCCAGTCGGACATGGGACTTGAAAATATGCTGCTCAGACCAATGTCATAGAGCGTACTGCCTATGTTTTCTTCTAGAAGTCTCATGGTTTCGGGTCTTACATTCAAGTCTTTAATCCATTTTGAGTTGATTTTTGTGCATGGTGTAAGGGAATGGTCTACTTTCATTCTTTTGCATGTGGCTGTCCAGTTTTCCCAACACCGTTTATTGAAGAGACTCTCCTTTCTCCATCGTATGCTCTTGGCTTTCTTGTTGAATATTAGCTGTCCGTAAACGTGTGGGTTTACTTCTGGGCTCTCAATTTTGTTCCATTGATCTGTGTGTCTGTTTTTGTGCCAGTACCATGCTGTTTTGGTTACTATGGCTTTGTAGTATAATTTGAAATAGGGGAGTGTGATACTTCCAGCTTTGTTCTTTTTTCTCAGGAATCCTTTGGCTATTCGGGGTCTTTTGTTGTTCCATATAAATTTTAGGATTCTTTGTTCTATTTCTGTAAAAAATGTTGTTGGAACTTTGATAGGGATTGCGTTGAATCTATAGATTGCTTTAGGAAGTATGGACATTTTAACAATGTTAATTCTTCCAATCCAAGAGCACGGAATGTCTTTCCATTTCTTTGTGTCTTCTTCTTTTTCTTTCAACAATGTTTTATAGTTTTCGGCGTACAGATCTTTCACCTCTTTCATTAAGTTTATTCCTAGGTATTTTATTCTTTTTGTTGCAATTGTAAATGGGATTGTATTCTTAATTTCTCTTTCTGCTACTTCATGGTTAGTGTATAGAAACACAACAGATTTTTGTACATTGATTTTGTATCCCACAACTTGACTGTATTCCTTTATTATGTCTAAAAGTTTTTTAGTGGACTCTTTAGGGTTTTCTAGATATAAAATCATCTCATCTGCAAAGACTGATGGTTTCACTTCTTCTTTTCCAATGTGGATCCCTTTTATTTCTTTTTCTTGCCTGATTGCTCTGGCTAGGACTTCCAATACTATGTTAAATAAGAGTGGTGACAGTGGGCATCCTTGTCTGGTTCCTGTTCTTAGAGGGATAGCTTTCAGTTTTTCTCCATTGAGAATGATATTTGCTGTGGGTTTGTCATATATGGCCTTTATTATGTTGAGGTATTTTCCTTCTATATCCATTTTATTTAGAGTTTTTATCATAAATGGATGCTGTATCTTGTCAAATGCTTTCTCTGCATCTATTGAGATGATCATGTGATTTTTATTCTTCATTTTGTTAATGTGGTGTATCACGTTGATAGATTTGCGCATGTTGAACCATCCCTGCATCCCCGGAATGAAACCCACTTGATCATGATGTATGATCTTTTTAATGTATTGTTGTATTCGATTTGCTAGTATTTTGTTGAGGATTTTTGCATCGATGTGCATCGGTGATATTGGCCTATAATTTTCTTTTTTTGTGTTGTCCTTGTCTGGTTTTGGTATCAGGATAATGTTTGCTTTGTAGAAGGAGTTAGGAAGCCTCCCCTCCTCTTCAATTTTTTGGAAGAGTTTGACAAGGATAGGCATTAAGTCTTCTTTGAATGTTTGGTAGAATTCACCAGGGAAGCCATCTGGTCCTGGACTTTTATTTTTTGGGAGGTTTTTAATTGCTGTTTCGATCTCCTTACTGGTGATCAGTCTATTCAAATTTTCTACATCTTCTTGGTCCAGTTTTGGGAGGTTGTATGTTTCTAAGAATTTATCCATTTCTTCTAGATTTTCCAATTTGTTGGCATATAGCTTTTCATAGTATTCTCTTATTATCTTTTATATTTCTGAGGTGTCTTTTGTAATCTCTCCTCTTTCGTTTCTGATTTTATTTATTTGAGCCTTCTCTCTTTTTTTCTTGGTGAGTCTAGCTAAGGGTTAGTCAATTTTGTTTATCTTTTCGAAGAACCAGCTCTTGGTTTCATTAATTTTTTCTATTTTTTTTAGTCTCTATTTCATTTATTTCTGCTCTGATTTTTATTATTTCCTTCCTTCTGCTGATTTTGGGCTTTGTTTGTTGTTCTTTTTCCAGTACCTTTAGGTGCACTTTTAGATTGTCTATTTGGGATTTTTTTTCTTTGTTGAGGTAGGCCTGAATTGCTATAAACTTTCCTCGTAGAACTGCTTTTGCTGTATCCCACAGATTTTGGCATGTCGTGTTTTCATTTTCATTTGTCTCCAGGAATTTTTTTATTTCTTCTTTGATTTTTTCATTGACCCAATCATTGTTCAGTAGCATTTTGTTCAATCTCCACATTTTTGTGGCTTTTCTGGTGTTCTTTCTGTAGTTGATTTCCCGTTTCATACCTTTGTGGTCAGAAAAGATGCATGGTATTATTTCAATCTTCTTAAATTTATTGAGACTTGTTTTGTGGCCTAATATGTGATCGATCCTGGAGAATGTTCCATGGGCATTTGAAAAGAATGTGTATTCTGTGGTTTTTGGGTGGAATGTTCTGTATATATCTACTAAGTCCATCTGGTCTAATGTGTCCTTTAAGGTGAGTGTTTCCTTATTGATCTTCTGTTTGGATGATCTATCCATTGGTGTAAGTGGAGTGTTAAAGTCCCCTACTATTATTGTGTTACTGTCTATTTCTCCTCTTATGTCTGTTAATAATTGATTTATATATTTACGTGCTCCTATGTTGGGTGCGTAGATATTTACAAGTGTTATATTTTCTTGTTGGCTTGTTCCCTTTATCATTATGTAGTGCCCGTCTTTGTCTCTTATTACAGTTTTTGATTTAAAGTCTATTTTGTTTGATATAAGTATTGCTACCCCCACTTTCTTTTCTTTGCCATTTGCATGGAATATCTTTTTCCATCCTTTTACTTTCAGTTTGTGAGTGTCTGTAGGTCTGAAGTGTGTCTCTTGTATGCAGCATATACATGGATCTTGTTTTTTTATCCAGTTGGCCATCCTAAGGCATTTGATTGGAGCATTTAATCCATTGACATTTAAAGTAGCTATTGATAAATATGTATTTATTGCCATTTTGTCACTTTTTCTTTTTTTGGGTTGTTTTAGTAGTTCTTCTCAGTTCCTTTCTTTTTCTCTTGCTCTCTTCACTTGTGGTTTGATGGCTATCTTTAGTAATATGTTTGATTTCTTTTGTCTTACTTTTTTTCCTGCTTGTTATAGGTTTCTGGTTTGTGGTTACCATGAGGATCCTATTTAATATGCTATGCATATAACAGTCTATGTTGAGAAGATAGACTCTTTAGCTTGACCTCTTTCTAAAAGCTCTACTTTTTCACTCCCCTCCTTCCACATTATATGTTTTTCACATCATATATAGCCTTTTGTTTAGTGTGTGTCTATCCATTACCCTCTTATTGAAATAGGTAATTTTAGTACATTGTCTTTTACCCTTCATATTACCTTCACAGGTAGTTGATCTGCTGCCTTTACTATACTTTTACCTTACGAGTGATTTTATTGCCTGTTTTTTCTTATTGTTGTTTGGGTTTTTTTGATAACTTTTTTTCTTTTATCTCTATTTGTGGTCATTACTTTCCCACTTAAATAAGTCCCTTCAGCATTTCTTGTAGAACTGGATTCTTAGTGATAAACTCCTTTAATTTTTGCTTGTCTGGGAAGCTCTTTCTCTCTCCTTCCATTCTGAATGACAGCCTTGATGGATAGAGTATTCTTGGTTGTAGGTTTTTTCCTTTTAGCACTTCAAATATGTCATGCCATTCTCTTCTCGCCTGTAGGGTCTCGACTGAGAAGTCTGCTGACAGCCTGATGGGCTTCCCATTATATGTCACTTGTAGCCTTTCTCTTGCTGCTTTTGGGATTCTCTTTTTGTCTTTAATTTTAGACATTTTGATTATAATATGTCTTGGTGTGGGCCTCTTTGGGCTTCTCTTGTTTGGAGCTCTCTGTTCTTCCTGAACTTGGATGTCTGTTTCCTTCCTCAGGTGACGAAAATTTTCCTCTATTATTTCAACAAATAAATTTTCTGCCCCTTTGTCTCTCTCTTCTCCTTCTGGGACTCCTATAATCCAAATGTTAGCACGCTTGATATTGTCCCAGAGTTCCCTTACACTGTTCTCATTCTGTCTAATTCTTTTTTCTCTTTTCTGTTCTGCTTGGGTGATTTCCTCTAATCCTTTGTCTAGCTCGCTGATCCGTTCTTCTGCTTCCTCTACTCTGCTATTGAGTCCCTCTAGTGAATTTCTCATTTCAAGTATTGTATTCTTCATTTCTGATTGGTTCTTTTTTATATCTTCCAATTCTTTGCTGATGTGCTCACTGTGTTCATCTATTCTTCTCTGCATATCTGTGAGCATCCTCATTATATTTTGTTTGAATTCCTTGTCAAGGAGGTCGCTAGTTTCTGTTTCACTTAGTTCTCTTTCTGGTGTTTTGTAGTGTTCTCTTTCTTGGAAAGTATTCCTTTGCCTCCCCATTATGCCTCTTTCTCTGTGCTATTTTCTTTGTACTAGGTGAGTCGGCTATGTCTCCTGATCTTGGAGAAGTGGTCTTATGTATGAGATGCCTTATGAGGCCCAGCAGTGTGCTTCCCTGTCGTCACCAGACCATAAGAACCAGGAGTGACCCCTTTGTGGGCTACTTGTGTTCTTCTGCTGTGGCAGGGTTGCTCCCACTGCAGGTACCCAGGGAGTCTGATCTTTCCTTCCCTGGCCAGCTGTTTGTAAATCCGGTTTGGAGGGGCCTCAGCACTGTTGGCTACAAAGTCTATTAGCACACTCTTATTGCAGGTGTCCTCTTAATTGGGTTGGTACCCGGTGTAGGTGGTTGCTAGGCTCAGGGGCATACAGTTGTGATAGGCCTGAGGCCAACAAGGCTGATGTCAGTTCTCTTAGAAGTGCAGCTGAGTGGAGGTGGCCCTTGGCATGGAGGCACTCAGTTGTTTCAGGCTTTGGAAGGTGGGGCTGATCCTTTTTATGACTATTTGTGAAGCACAAGTCTTCTGCCTCTGATAAGTCTCACCCCTCTCTGGACCACATACACTGTCAACACAGTCCTGGTCCGTGCACACTTCTCAACCCCCTGGAGCGTACCCCACGACCACACCGCAGAGGCCCCCACCTCTGCCCGAATGCCCCCCACAGTTCACCTGGTCCTCACACAAGCCCTGCCCCACAGAGGCAGACACCCTTGCCTGCCTGTAGAGGATCAAGGCACTCAGTCAATGCAGGCTGAAAAGTAGCCTGAGGGTTTGCTGTTAGGTGGGGCCAGTCCCTAGGGCAGGTTGCCTGCCCTGGCTGAGCTGGATTAAATCTGTGCTCTAGTGGGTGTGGCAGACCCCTGGGCTAACAGCCTAAGGGACGCACCTCAATGGTCCCCACCAGTGTCCGTATCAGCACGCCTGGACCAGCTCAGAACAACGACCCCCACCAATGTCTCAGTCTCAGGAGAGGATCCTCCTCTCACCAAGATGCACCCAGAGCCCACCAGGTGAGTCTTGTTCCACCAAAGGACAGTCAGCCTTCTCTGGTGATTTTACGTTGCTGCAATGAGTGAGTTTCTGCTTAAAGGTGGGCCCTTTAAGACCCGGATCTTTTCGGCTTTCGACCGATAGCTTTTCTGGGGCATCCTCGCTGCAGTTAATAGCCAGCAAAGCTAGATAGTAAGATCCCACTCTCAGTTGGGCTGAGTCCGAAGGATGGTTATAGCACTATTGCCCCTGCTTCAGACCTCACTCCTCCAGGGAGGGCTGCATACCTTAGGTTGGCTCCCGCCTGGCCAGCTGAGAAGCTCTGCTGCTCCCAAAGGTGGCTTTTTTCCTCTCTGGCCGGAGTTACTGCCTCTTCTGCTTTCGTCAGGACTGTCCCTTGTCGTGGGGGTTCTTTTTATCCAGTTTTCAGTTTTCAATCCTGGGTGATTCTTCCCAAAATTGTTGTAACCTGGTTGTGTTCGTGGGAGGAGGCACGTTCAATGTCTGCTAACAGCGCCATCTTGACAAGAACTCCTGATCTTGATTTTCTACTGGCTGTCTTCAAGGTGAATATGTATTGGGCCAGCAACACCATGGCCACCAGGCACAAACTATGGCTTTCCCTGCTGAACCACTCTCCCTATAGCCACTTGGTCCATGGCCCTCATTTACCTCCAGGCAGGAAAAGAAGAAGTTACTCACAGTGGATAGGAAGACATGCACATGCTCCATGGTGAACCCTGTGAACATCTCCTCAATCATCTTTTCGTATGTTTGTGTTATTTGTGTTTCCTATTCTATGAAATTCTTGTTCATGTCAGTTGCCCATTTCTCCTACTGTTTGCCTTTTTCTTATAGACTTTTAAGAGATCTTTACATGGATATATTGTGAACACTAACCCCCTTATTGGTTATATTTATTGTTAATATCTTCTTCTCTATGGCTTGCTTTTCATTCTTAATGGTGAGCTTAATGCAATTTAATTTATTGATATTGTTATTAAATTTTGCATTCTTTGCTTCTTGTTTAAGAAACAAGAGGTTATAAAGAAAAATATTCTATATTGTTTTTGGAAAATTTTATAATTTGGTGTTTGATAGCAAGTATTTAATCTAATTACACTTCATTTTTGTGTTAGAGTGTGAGATAGGAATACAGCTTCTTTTTTTTTCCTATTTGGATAAACAGTTCACCTAGTGTTATTTGTTGACTAGTTCGTCTTTTCTCATGATCTGTAATGTCTGCTTTGTCTTAAATCCATTTTCCATATAAACATGTGTTTGTTACTAGGCTCTCTATTCTTTCTTTGGTCTATTTGGTCTTTCTTTGGGCTGCAGATTTGGTCTGCACCAATGTCACACAGCCTTAATTTCTGTAGTTTATAATAAGTTTTGATAGCTCCTAGGGAGAATCTCCCAACCCCACCACACACTTTGTTCTTCTTCAGGACTCTCTTGGCCTTTGTTGACTCTTTATTCTTTCAAATAAATTTTGTAATCAGCTTTTTGAGTTGGACATGCACATGCACATTCTGATAGAATTTCTATTGGAATTGTGCTGAAGTTGTAGATCAATTTGGAGAGAACTATGATATGCTTTATAATATTCAGTTTTCTTACCAAATAATATGATGGATCTTCCTATTTACTTAATCTTCTTTAATGTTTTTCAATAAAATTTTTGTTTTCTCTATAGAAGTCTTACCCATTCTTTATTTTATCCTAGATATTTAAAAATGCTTATTTCTATTTTAAATTGTATCTTTTAAAAATTTACATTTTTAGCCAATTGTTGTCTGTATCTAGAAATGCAATTTATTTTTGTGTATTGATTTTGGTTCTAACATCCATCTTATTAATTTGAGTTTTTACTTTTTAAAAATCCTTTTCCCCTGGGGTTGGCCTGGTGGTGTGGTGATTGAGTTCAGGCACTCCACTTCAGTGGCTCAGGGTTCGCAGTTTCAGATCCTGGGCATGGACCTACACATCACTCATCAAGCCGTGCTGTGGCCACATAGCACATACAAAAATGGAGGAAGATTGGCACAGGTGTTAGCTCAGCAACAATCTTCTTCAGTCAAAAAGAGGAAGATTGGCAACAGATGGCAGCTCAGGGCCAATCTTCCTCACCAAAAAAAAAAAAAAGTGAATAAAAATCCTTTTCCCATGTGACATAGAAACCTAAAAGTAAATTTTAAGGGAAAGGAAATTAGTATTTACTAAGTTCCTACTCTGTGCCAAATAGTCAACATAGGTTATTTCACTTAATCCTCACAACTATTTTGTTGCTTATTTTCCTGAACAAACATTTATTAAATAGCCACTATGTGTTAAGCTTTTTTTTTTTTTAATTTTCCATGTGAGCAGTCATATCATCTGCAAATAATGAAAGTTTTATTTCTCTCTTTCCAATTCTTTACCTTTATTTATGTTTCATGCTTTACTGTGCAAGGACCTCCAGTACAATGTAAAATAAGATTGATAAAAACAGTAATCCTTATCTTGAACTTGATCTTATGGAAGACGCTTTCAAAGTTTTGTTGTTAGGTATGAGCTTTCTGTGGGTTTGTGAAGCGCCCTTTATTGGGTTAAGAAAGCACCTTCCTTCCCCAAGGGGAAAAAGGACTATCACTTAAAATATGACATGATTTCTTAAAAAAAAAAAAAAGAAAGAGCCATCTATTCCCAGTTTGCTAAGGAGGTTGTTGCTTTTATTTTTTAATCACAAATGGATGTAGAATTTTTTCTAATTTTTTCTGTCTCTATTAAGATATGATTTTTTCACCTTAAACTGTTAATGTGGTGAATTACTTTAATTGATCTTGTCTTGATAAACCAATCTAGAATTCCTAGGATACACCAACTTGGTCATAATAAATTAGCCTTTTTATATATTGTCTGACTTATTTTATAAAAATGTTTATTATAAATGAGATTGATCTCTATTTTTCTTTTCTTATAATATCCTTGTCTGATTTTGAAAGCAAAGTTATATCACAAATGGATCTTTTTCCATTGTGTGAAATAGTTTGTGTAAGATTAGAATTTCCCAATGTTTGAATGTTTGGTAAAATAGCTGAGATCTCCATCCAGTGCCTATGTGTGTATGTGTATGTGTGTGTTTAATGGGACTATTTTAAACTACTGATTCAATTTCGTTAAAGCCTATAGGACTCTCCATGTTCTGTGTGTTTTAAAGACTTTCTTTTTAACCTGTACATATCTGTTTATTTCATCTAAGTTTTCAAATTTATAGGCACAAAGTCGTTCATAACATCTTATCTGTTTAATCTCGGAAGCAACTATAGCTTTGCCCCCTTTTTATTCCTGGTTTAAAAATTTTAATGCCTCTCTCTTTTTTCCCCTTGATTATTCTCTCTAGAGATTTGTATATTTTATTACTTTTTTGACCTTTGTGATCCTCTACATTATATGTTTATTTTCTTTTTCATTAACTTCTACTCTTATTTTTATTATTTTCTCTCATCTTCCTGAGTTTATTTTACTGTTATTTTTTTTCTAATTCCTTATGGTTGGGTGATCACTTTATTAAGTTGAGCTTTTCTTTCTTTTCTAATGCAAGCACTTAAGACTAACCTTTAAGAACCTCTTTAATTGTGTCCTATAGTTTTGGTACATAATATTTATGTAATCATCTTGGTAGTCTTCTAAATAGTTTATAATTTCAATTTTGATTTTTTTGATTGACAGGTTGTTCAGAAATGTATTTTAAATTTTCAAATATTTTGTTTCTTTAGTTACACTTTTTTATTGTTTCTAACTACAGTACATTGGGGTTAAATGATATGTTCTGCGTGATACCAGTTATTTGACGTGGTGATTTCAAATTGGCTGACTTGATGACCCAGCTTTTAGTCGATTTTTGTAAATGCTCAATGTCAACTTGACCAATAATATGAAGTGTCCTGTCATTGGGTATAGTGTGTAGACAGATGTATCAGATGTACTTGTATATGCACATGTTGGTGGGTGGATTATGGTGGAGGGGACAATACCCAATGATACCTGTGAGGTAATCTTTCTTTTTAAGTAAGGTAAAGGGACAGGGCACTGAAGTTTTAAACTTGGAGTTTCCATAGATATTATTGGAAGTCTGTTATAGCTCTGTATAAAGAAGCATGTGGGAGTCTTGTAGATTTGAGCAGCCCAGGGTTTGTTGTGCTTTTTGCTTTTGTTGTTTTATCCTATGCAGATCCTAAACTAGGAAAAAATTGTTGTTGGTTTAATTGATTGCTCATTTTATTAAAATATCTCAGACATGAACTGAGATTTATGGAATTGTTCCTGACTATGTTGCTTCTATGAGAGTGAGTGCCAGCTGGTATGTCCAATTTTCCTAACCCAGCAGAACCCAGCCCTGAAAATACAATGAATGGTGTAATTGGCTGGCTCTGCCAAGGGCTGGATCTAGTTTGTAAAAAGGCTACTGCAGCGTTTTGCCAGCTGGCCAAGGAAATATCTGGAACAAGGCAGTAGGCAGGAGACCAGTTCCAGGAGGGGCTAACCAACCTATCCAAGGTGAAATAACTTAGATGAGGCTGCCAAAAGCCAGGCTGACTCAGTTCTCCAAGGTAGGCAAGCATTTCTTAGAAAGCATTTGGTGCTTCATACTGGAAAAGGTACCCTGAGTGCCGAGACAATCCCTGTGTCTATCCAGACCATTTACAAATGATTCCTGCTGATGGAAACAATCCTCTGAAAGACTTAACCACGTGTTGACACCTTCAGGTGGATGTATCACTCTTCCTCTCAAATTGGAGGGCTGGAAATTTGTGTCTCCATTGTTTTGTGGAGCACAAGGCCGTATAACTTCTAGATGGAGTCCAAGTACTCTCAGCACTGCTGCTTATTTGCAGTCAAGCTGGGGTGAGCACCAGAGAAATGGAGAGCCTGGCCTAGGGACTGGAAAGAAGGGCTTCAGGGACACAGTGGCTTATAGTGGGGAAGGGAATGTGTATGGAAACCACCAGCCCCAGATCCACCTGGAAGGTTGGTGGGAAGTAGTGACATGCTGCTTCCAAGTCCTCTTCCCAATGGATGGGACCTGATTTTTTCCAACCTGGGCTTTCAGTGGTTGAACACACACTTGTGGCTGGAAGATTTGTTCTTATCCTTTTCTTCCAGACTTACATCTACTGATTTAATAGTTTGTTGAGAATTTTATTTTAGGAACCAATATCAGGCTACTAGTTTTTGGTTTCTAGTATTCATCCTTTTGGAAAGTCAGGATGTTTTCCAGCATTATATCTATGCCACATAAGATACTGTGATGTTTAGCAATTAAATGTGGAGAGGGTGAGAGTCTGAGAGAGTTGAAAAATCCATCCATTTCACATATCAGAATGTTGCCCAACTGTGGTAGCTTGGCAATCTTTTTGTTCTTAGTTCTCTGTGATTTTCAGGAAATATCAAATTCCTTTGGCACTGGTATAGCATTTCAATTGGACTTAATTTTTATGGTGAAGAGTTTTATAGCCAGGGTGATAATGGCTTAAAAAATAACAGGGCCATTTAGACTGCTGCTGTATCCTGCTGAAAGTATAGAATGCTATGCTGTCTATTTTTCACATATTTTTATTATTTATTAAGAATGACCTGTCTCCATCTTGACAGTCATTTGGTATATCTTGGCTATCTATTTTACTGACAATCCAATAGTATAATGACTTCTGTCTTTTTGGAGGGCATTTTTGAAGCTATAGTGCTGGATATAATCCCATCACCTCAAGTAACTATGCTAATTAGTGCTGCTTTCTCAACTTCTTCTTCTTCTTCTTTTTTTTTTTGGTGAGGAAGATTGGCCCTGAGCGGATATGTGTTGCCAATCTTCCTCTTTTTGCTTGAGGAAGATTGTCACTGAGTCAACATCTGTGTCAGTCTTCCTCTATTTTGTATGTGGGACACTGCCACAGCATGGCTTGATAAGTGGTGTGTAGGTTCATGCCTGGGATCTGAACCCATGAACCCTGGGCTGCCAAAGTAAAGCAGGCAAACCTCACCACTATGCCACCAGCCTGACCCCTAAACTTCTTTTTTTCATATCATTTCCTCATGTCATAATAAAATGACTTATAACTTGTATAATAATAACCTACAATGCTTTTTTAGTGGTAATGTGGATATACCATAATATAATCAATTTCCTGTCAAATATTTAGGTATTTTTCAATTTTTCTTATCCTAAATTACTAGAGATGAAATTACGGTATTGAAGAGTATTAAAATTTTGAAGGTTTTTGTCACTTATTGCTAAATTGTCCTCCGTATATATTGTACTAATTTGTATTTTCATCAGCAACGTATAAAAGTAGACTTTCACAAAAATTTTCAATAAAGTCAAGTATCTTAACATCTTAAATTTTTAATCTTTGCCAGTTTTATAGCAAAAGCTACAACCATTGTAATTTGATAGTTTTCACGTATTTATAGCCCATGAAAATTTTTTCTTTTGGTAATTGCTCTTCCTATCCATTGCTCATTTTTTCTCATTGATTTTTAAGAATTCTGTATGTTAAAGATTTAATGCTTTGTCAGCCATAAGTGTTTAAAAATATTTTTCCAATTTTATTTTACATTGAATTCTGTTTGTATTTTTTTTTTGCCTTTTTTTAATTGCAGTCATATTGGTTTATAACATTATACAAATTTCAGGTGTACCTCATTATATTTCAAGTTCTGTATAGAATGCATTGTGTTCACCACCAAAAGTCTAGTTGCCATCTGTCACCATACTCATGTGCCCCTTTACCCATTTTGCCCTCTCCCCACCCCCTTCCCTTCTGGTAACCACCAATCTTTTCTCTATATCTCTGTGTTTGTTTGTTTATCTTGCATGTGTGAGTGAAGTCATATGGTAATGGTCTTTCTCTGTCTGACTTATTTCACTTAGCACAATACCCTCAAGGTCCATCTTTAATGTCGCAAATGGCAAGATTTCATCTTTTTTTATGGCTGAGTAGTATTCCATTATGTATACATACCATGTCTTCTTTATCCGTTCTTCTGTTGATGGTCGCTTAGGTTACTTCCAAGTCTTGGCTATTGTGAATAATGCTGCAATGAACATAGGAGTGCATACATCTTTTTGATTTAGTGTTTTCATGTTCTTTGGATAAATACTCACAAATAGAATAGCTGGATCATATGGTATTTCTATTTTTAATTTTTTGGGGGTCCTCCATATTGTTTTCTATAGTGGCTGCACCAATTTACATTCCCACCAGCAGTGTACAAGGGTTTCTTTTTCTCCACATCCTCTCCAGCACTTGTTTCTTGTCTTTTTAGTAATAGCCATTCTGATAGGCATGAGATCATATTTTATTGTAGTTTTGATTTTCATTTCCCTAATAATTAGTGACATTGAACATCTTTTCATATGTATTGGCCATATTTATATATGTGTTGGAAAAATATCTGTTCATATCCTCTGCCCATTTTTTGCTTGGGTTGTTTGTTTTTTTGTTGTTGTATGAGTTCTTTATGTATTTTGGATATTAACCCCTTATTTGATATATAATTTTCAAATATTTTCTCCTAATTGGTAGGTTGTCTTTTCATTTTATTGATGGTTTCCTTTGCCGTGCAGAAGCTTTTTACTTTGATGTAGGCCATTTGTTTATTTTTTCTTTTGTTTCCCTTGCCTGAGGAGACATGGTATTCAAAAAGATACTGCTAAGACTGATGTCAAAGAGCATGCTGCCTATTTTTTCTTCTAGGAGTTTAGGGTTTCAGTTCTTACACTCAAGTCTTTAATCCATTTTGAGTTATTTTTTGTGTGTGGTATAAGATAATAGTATACTTTCATTCTTTTGCATGTGGCTATCCAGTTTTCCCAACACCATTTATTGAAGAGACTTCCTTTCTCTATTGAAAAGATATCTGCACCTGCACGTTCACAGCAGCATTATTTACAGTAGTCAAGACATGGAAACAACCTAGGTGTACATCAATGGATGAATGGATAAAGAAGTTGTGACACACCCACCCACCCATACACGCGCGCGCACACACACACACACACACACACACACACACACACATACACAATGGAATATTATTCAGCCATAAAAAATGAGGAAAACCTACCATTTGCAACAACATGGATAGACCTTGAAGGCATTATGCTAAGTGAAATAAGTCAGACAGAGAAAGACAAACACTGTATGATCTCATTTATATGTGGAATCTAAAAGAAACCCAACCAAATTTACAGAAAAAGAGATTGGACTTGTGGTTACCAGAGGTGGAGGGTGGGGGGCGGGAGGAATTGGAGGAAGGTGGTCAAAAGATACAAACTTCTAATTATAAGATAAATAAGTACAAATAAATAGTATAAGATAAATAAGTAATATAGTGTACAACAAGATGACTATAGCTAACACTGCTCTATGATATGTAGGAAAGTTGTAAAGAGAGTAAATCCTAAGAGTTTTCATCACAAGGAGAAATTTTTTTTTCCTTTCTTTTCTTTTTATTGTATCTATATGAGAAGATGGGTGTTAGATGAACCTACTGGGGTAATCATTTCACAATATATGTAAATCACATCATTATGCTGTATGCCTGAAACTTATACAGTGATGTATGTCTATTATTTCTCAATAAAACTGGGAGAAAAAAGAGTATCAGAAAGGTGCATAGAAAAAAAGTCTTCTCATCTTCAACAACCAATATTTCTAAGAGTTTGCAGAGAGCAGTTTAATATTCATTAAAGCATGTCGCTGATCTAACTGTTCTGTCATTTACATTCCTGTGTTTGCAGTGATTAACTCCACTTAGTCTAAATCACCTAGATATTTAAATAAAATTTTAATAAAAGAATTAAAATAGCGTCATTAGTTAGACAGCTGTAGGGATCTATATAGTGTACTGTGCAGGCCTGACTTCTGAGAGCAGATATAAAAAGTAGCGCTGTTAGGTTAATTTAAACTCAAACAAAAGGTCAGCTGGCAAAAAGTAAAGGCCTCTATGACCTCTTGTTCAAATCCTGGAAGCTATAAATCCCACTAAACTACTTAGGGCTTTATTAAGCAGGCCCAACAAAAGATAATCAACACTGTAATTATTGTTCAATTACAGGCAGAATAAGAAGCCTGGCTTTTATTTGTCAAAGTAACAGGCCTTAAGTCATTTGCAAAACCATTTTAATGAATACAGTCATGCATCGCTTAATGATGGGGATATATTCTGAAAATTCAGTCAGATGATTTTGTCATTGTAGAAACATCATAGAGTGTACTTACACAAACATAGATGGTACAGCCTACTACACACCTAGGCTATATGGTACTAATCTTACAGGACCATCATCATATATGTGGTCCCTCATTGACTGAAATGTCGTTATGCAGTGGCACACAACTGTAGTAGAAAGCTGTAGGTTACATAACCAAAGAAAAATCATAAACCCGAAAACTTAAAATTGGTTGAAACCTTAACAGTATCCATCAAGCTTTATGAAAGTCAAGATTACAAGGGCAACTAAAATGCAAAACTCAAGGACAAAATCTATTCAGGTTTCACAATTTCCAGTGTCTCATTTTTATCAAAAAATTCAGCCAAAGAGGGAAGAAAAATGGAAAAACCTGTAGGACTCCAAAATGCAAGTTGTGACCTTGGTTTTTCCTTGTGAAGTGTCTTAAAAACAAGAAGCAAGATGTTCTGTAAAGCAAAACTTTTAAATCTGGGTAACAATTTACAGTGTATTTTATAAGTACTTTAAAAAAAACAATAAACGATTGGGAGAGAATTCTATCCTTAATTATTTTAAGATATATTTGTGCTTCATGGCTCATGCAATGTGCAATGCAATGTGTTTTACAAGGCCCTTAAAACTGATTATTAAATAATTTTAAAGCACTATATTTCCTGAAAGCCTGCTAAGTTATTACTTCTAATCACTGAGTAGAAATAATTTTGAAAATACATTTTTATTGAATTCTTACATTTAATACTTTGCAATTATTGATAGTATGTGTTTCTTTTGTAAATAAAAACTATAGAGAAGTCATCAATTTCCTATTCTAAATATATTTCTGTTATTGATTAAAAAGTTAAAAATGGAAAGTCAGAATGACACCTTTTGAAAAGAATTGAGTCCCTCTTGAAATGTAAAATGCTTCTTTTTCTGTCTGAATATATGTTTTAAGTTTTTTAAATTGCTTTCACTGGTAGATCAATTAGTAACACTGATTTAATTCCAATTCATAAAAGCATCTCCTTACATTTATGTCTTATCATAAACATCACTTATTTTCCAGAAAATGCTTGCAAGGCTAAGTTCTTGAAATTTTTGATTAGTCTTTAATGACTTGAAATGTACTATTCTGCTTTTCTCCACACAAAGAAGGATAACTAATTGTTCTGAATTGACAGAAGGCTTGAGATTATATCGCATAAAAACAAAGACATGGCATATGTTAACTAGATAGCTAAAGCTTTGGGCCTCCTAATTTGGCACTTGCTGAGAAAAAGTGAAAAATTATCATTGTTATTCTTAATATGTATTCAGAGAATGTCCTTGTTCTACAATAAACAAAAATCTTCTCTCTGAATTGTTTCACAAAAAACTTATAGAGTTTTGAATTGTATAAAATATTACCGAAAAGTCTGTATCTTTTGAAGCTTCCGCCTGGTATGGACCTGAAGTGATGTGGCAGGGGGTGGAACTGCCTGTAAATACATACAGGTCTGCTTATTTGGTAAACATTTAATGGGCACACTTACATTTAATTCTTCTGAACTGAATTAGTGGTTAATCGACGCCATAAAAGAATTTAATATGAGGTTTTGAAATAGTCATTGTTATCACCAAGTTGCTTGGGAGATTATCCATTCTTTAGTTGTGTTGCTAAAGCAGAACAATGTGTCACTTGGCGACAGGGATATGTTCTGAGAAATGAGTCGTTAGGTGATTTCGCTGTTGTGCGAATGTCATAGAGTGTACTTAAACAAACCTAGATGCAACCAAAGTTGCAGGTGAGGTAGTACAAAAGAAAATGATGAATTCTTAAGTTTTTTAATAGATAGCACAGATATCTTTTATAGATATATTGTAAGTGTCCAGATATATTCTAAGTGGAGTTAAAATGCAACTTCATGCTCTGAAAGCTTTACTGTGTGTAATTAAAATGTCTGAGAAAAGGCCAGTACATGAAGAGAGAGTTATGGGAAGAGTCAGCTAGCCAGAGGCAGCTTTCTTCCTCTCACAGTGGGGTCATCTAAGAACTGCAGTGAATCAGGGAGACGAGGCTGTAAGATAGAACCGGGAAGGCCAAGAAATCTGCAAATACGGACCAGGGATGGTCAGCATGGAGCTGTGGTTCAAATGCCAAATAGTCAGGAACCAGGGGATACAGGAAAAGCCAAAGTCAAGAAAGTAATGCATGAAAAGCCAGGTCTGGGTTAGGAGTATAGATGTAACAGTGACACACTAGAGACTTGGTCTCGTCCACTGGTTAAAACCTAACAAGGACCACCTCCAACAGAAAGCCTTTTGTACTCTTCCCACTGTGGCCAATTGAGACAATCTGAAAATTTTAATTACGTGTTTTATTTAGGTTTTATTGTTGATATGTGGAAGTTACTGTTTCTGTTTGACAAAAGTTTAATGTTAAAAAGTAATTTTAAAGTTTGCTTTAAAAAGTTCTAAAACCTCTAAGACATCTAAAATACATGTTAAAGTGAAATGTTTTAAAAAATATTTTAAAATCATTCTTTCTTGTGAGAACATAATGATAAATACAGTGACTACCTCATATTAAAATATACCTCAAAACTATAATAATTAAAACTGTAAGCTACTGTTCTAAAAATAGAAAAATTGAAGAAAGGAATAGAAAGCCACACATATAAACATATGCATATATGTGTGTGTGAATAAATGTATATAGTTAATCATAAGAGTAATATTTCAAATAAATAAGAAAATTATGGATTATTACATTAGTTACATATTTGGAAAAGATGAGTAAGATACTTATCTCCCATTATACATCAAAATTAACTTTAAGCAGAATAAGGAATTAAATATACTCATCTCTTGATGAATTACAAAAGTAGGACAGAAGGTTTACTCAAATCCTACCAAGACACATTTCTTATTTGAACCTAAAATACTAGGAGAAAAACAAGTTTGAGTATTATTATAGTCAATATTATGAGAATGCGTATATTCCACATATTATCAAGTAAATCCTACATTTGCACTCAGAAAATTCAATGGCTTTTCAAGTGTTGGCCTTCTTTTCCACCAAACCTTTAACCAAAGCAGCCAATAAAAGTAAGATTAATTCCATTTCTTTCATTTGTTCTATTTCAGTTAAGATTCTTATCAGAAGTGTAAATGGTCAAAAGTTTTCAGTAGAAGAATGAATAATGATGTGGTAAACAACAAACTAAATCATCCTTTACTTTACTTGAAAATTATATTAAAACTTTATTTAAAAAGTTGAAAGAGGAGAATAAAGTAATAAAAGAATGGAAGAAATATAACTGAAGATTTGTCTGATCTCATGAGGGGAAAGTCTTTCAACTTGTAACCAAAGGAAAGAAGCACAGGGGCCAGCCCCGGTGGCCTAGTGGTTAAGTTTGGGGTGCTCTGCTTCAGCAGCCTGGGTTCGGTTGCTGGGTGTGGACCTACACCACTTGTCAGTGGCCATGCTGTGGCGGCAGGCCAGATACAAAATAGAGGAAGATTGCCACAGATGTTAGCTCAGGGTGCATCTTCCTCAGCAAAAAAAAGAAGGAAGCATAGAGCCACCCCTGATAGCCTAGTGATTAAAGTTCAGTACTTACCACTTCAGTACCCCAGGTTCACTTCCCAGTAGCAGAACCACACCACCTGTCTGTCAGTTGCCATGCTGTGGCAATGGTTCACATAGCAGAACTCAGATGACTTAAAACTAGAATATACAGCTATGTACTTGGGCTTTGGAGAGGAAAAAAAAAAAGGAAAAAAAGACGAAGATTGGCAACAGATGTTAGCCCAGGCTGAATCTTCCCCTGGAAAAAAAAAAAAAAAAGAAGGAAACATAGAGGAAAGGACTGGTAGATTTGATTAATAAATACTTTAAATTTCAGTACCTCAAAAATCATACAAACATTGATTTAAAAAAACTCTCAATAAGATGAGTATAAAATTCTCAACATAATATAGGCCATATATGACAAACTCACAGCCAACATCACACTCAATGGTGAAAAACTGAAAGCTATTTCTCGAAGAAAAGGAACAAGACAAGGATGTCCAGTCTTGCCATTCTTACTCAACTTAGTATCAGAAGTCCTAGCCAGAGCAATTAGGCAAGAAAAAGAAATAAAAGGTATCCAAATTGGAAAGGAAGAAGTAAAACTGTCACTATTTGTGGATGACATGATTACACATGTATAAAACTCTAAAGAATCCACCAGAAAACTATTAGAAATAACTAACAAATACAGTAAAGTTGTGGGATATAAAATCAACATACAAAAATCATTTGCATTTCTATCCACTAAGAACAAACTAGCAGAAAGGGAAATCAAGAATACAATCCCATTTACAATTACAACAAAAAGAATAAATTTAACCAAGGAGATGAAAGACCTGTACACTGAAAACTGTAAGACATTGTTGAAAGAAATTGAAGAAGACATAAAGAAATGGAAAGATATTCTGTGCTCATGGACTGGAAGAATTAACATAGTTAAAATGTCCACATTACCTGAAAAGACTCCAGAAATCTACTGATTCAATGCAATCCCAATCAGTATCCCAATGACATTTTTCATGGAAATAGAACAAACAATCCTAAATTTTATGTGGAACAATGAAAGACCCCAAATAGACAAAGCAATCCTGAGAAAAAAGAACAAAGCTGTAGGTATCACACTCCCTGATATCAAAATATACTTCAAAGCTGTAGTAATGAAAACAGCATGGTACTGGCAGAAAACACACAGATCAAAGGAACAGAATTGAAAGCCCAAAAATAAACCCACACATCTATGGACAGTTAATCTTTGACAAAGGAGCCCAGAACATACCACAGTCAAGTTAGTGTTTTTGTTTCCTTTGGATGTATTCCCAGAACTGGAATTGCTGGATCATATGATAGTTCTATTTTTAATTTTTTGTGGATCCTCCATACTGTTTTCTTTACTGGCTGCACCAATTTACAATCCCACCAATAGTGCACAAGCGTTCCCTTTTCTCCACATCCACACCAGCATTTGTTATCTCTTGTCTTTGGATGATGGTAATTGTAATGGGTTTGAGGTGATATCTCATTGTGGTTTTGATTTGCATTTCCCCGATGATCAGTGACGTTGAGCGTCTTTTCATGTATCTGTTCACCTTTTACATATCTTCTTTGGGGAAATGTCTGTTCAGGTCCTTTGCTCATTTTTAAATTGGGTTAATTGGGGTTTTTGCTATTGTATTGTATGAATTATTCATATATTTTGGATATTAACCTCTTATCAGATAAGGTATGCAAATTTTTTTCCATTCCATAAGTTTTCTTTTCACTTTGTTGATGTTTTCTTTTGTTGTGCAGAAGCTTTTTAGTTTTATGTGGTCCCATTTGTTTATTTTTGGTTTTGTTGCTTGTGCTTTAGGTGCCATAACCAAAAAATCATTACCAAGACCCATGTCAAAGAGTTTATTCTTATGTTTTCTTCTAGGAGTTTCATAGTTTTAGGTCCTACATTTCAGTCTTTACTCCATTTTGAGATAATTTTTGTGAGTGATGTAAGATATGGGGTCAGTTTAATTCTTTTACTTGTGAATAAGCGGTTATCCCAGCACCATTTATTGAAAAGAATGTCTTCTCTCCATTAGGTATCCTTGGCTCCCTTGTCAAATATTAGTTGACCATATATGCTGGGTTTACTCTTGGGCTCTTGATTCTGTTCCATTGGTCTGTTTGTCAATTTTTATGTCAGTATCATACTACTTTGATGAGTATAGCTTTATAGTGTAACTGGAAGTCAGGAAGTGCAATTCTTCCTGTTTTGTTCTTCTTTCTCAGGATTTCTTTGGCTGTTTGGGGTCTTTTGTGGATCCATATAAATTTTACGAGTGTTTTTTCTACTCAGTGAAAAATGCCTTTGGAATCTTGATGGGGATTGCCTTATTTCTGTTGAATAGAATGTTGATTATACTGACGTTTCAACAATATGAATTCTTCTAACCCATGAACACAAGATACTTTTCCATTTATTTGTGTCTTCTTCGATTTCTTTCATCAATGTCTTCAGAATAGAGATCTTTTACCTCCTGAGTTAAATTTGTTCATAAGTACTTTAATGTTTTTGATGCTATTGTAAATGGGATTGATTTCTTTCTTTTTCAGAAAATTTGTTGTTACTGTATAGAAATGCTACTGATTTTGTATAATAATTTTGTATCCTGCAACTTTATTGAATTCATTGATTAGATCTAACAGTTATTTGGTTGAGTTGTTAGGATTTTCTCTATATAAAATCATGTCACCTGCAAATAGTGACAGTTTTACTTCTTCCTTTCTAATTCTGACACATTTTCTTTCTTTTTCTTGCCTGATTGCTCTAGGTAGGACCTCTAGTACTATGTTGAATAAGACTGGTGAACTTCAGCACCCTTGTCTTGTTACTGATCTTAGAGGAAAAGCTTTCAACCTTTCACAACTTTTTTTTATTTTGGTTACATTGGATTATAACATTATATAGCTTTTGGATGTACATTGTAATATATTTTGAATTCTGTATAGATTACATCATGTTCACCACCCAAAAACTAATTATAGTCCATCACCACACGTGAGCCTAATCACTCCTTTTGCCCTCCCCCCTTCCGCTTCCCCTGTGGTAACCACCAATTCAGTCTCTGTTGCTATGTATTTGTTTGTCATTGTGTTTATCTTCTACTTATGAGTGAGATCATATGGTATTTGACTTTCTCCCTCTGACTTATTTCACTTAGCATAATACCCTCAAGATGCATCCATGTTGTCACAAATGGCCGGATTTCACCATTTCTTATGGCTGAGTAGTATTCCTTTGCGTATATATACCACATCTTCTTTATCCATTCGTCCCTTGATGGGCATCTAGGTTGCTTCCAAGTCTTGGCTATTGTGAATAATGCTGCAATGAACATAGGGGTGCATGTATCTTTATGCATTTGTGTTTTCAAGTTCTTCGGATAAATACCCAGCAGTGGAATAGCTGGATCATATGGTAGATCTATCCTTAATTTTCTGAGGATACTCCATACTGCTTTCCATAGTGGCTGCACCAGTTTGCACTGCCACCAGCAGTGAACAAGGGTTCCCTTCCCTCCACACCCTCTCCAACACTTCTTGTTTCCTGTCTTGTTACTTATAGCCATTCTGACTGGAGTGAGGTGATACCTCATTGTAGTTTTGATTTGCATTTCCCTGATTGCTAATGATGTTGAGCATCTTTTCATATGCCTGTTGGCCATCCATATATCTTCTTTGGGCAAATCTCTGTTCAGATCTTTTGCCCCATTTTTAATTGGGTTGTTGGTTTTTTTGTTGTTGAGATGTATGAGTTCTTTGTATATTTTTGGTATTAACCCCTTATCTGATATATGGTTTGCAAATATCTTCTCCCAATTGTTAGGTTGTCTTTTCGTTTTGTTGATGGTTTCCTTTGCTGTGCAGAAGCTTTTTAGTTTGATATAATCCCGTGTGTTCCTTTTTTTTGTTTGTTTCCCTTGCCCGGTCAGACATGGTCCTATCCTCTAGGTCACTGATTCTTTCTTCTGCATGGTCAAGTATACTTTGAAGCTCTCTATTGAATTCTTCAGTTCAGTTATTGTATTTTTCAACTCTAGGATTTCTGTTTGTTTTTTTTTGCTGGTTGCTATTTCCTTGTTGAACTTCTCATTTTGTTCATGCATTGTTCTCCTAATTTTGTTTAGTTTTCTATTTGTGCTTTCTTGTAGTTCACTAAGCTTCTGTAAGAGTATTATTCTGAATTCTTTGTCTGGCAGTTCATAAATCTCAATTTCTTTAGGGTCAGTTACTGGAGCTTTATTAGCTTCCTTTGGTGGTGTCATGTTTATCTGATGTTTTTGTGATCTTTGATTCCTTACATTGCTATCTGTGCATTTGAGTAATTCGGTTCCTCTTTCAGAATTTACAGGTTTGCTTTGGCAGAGATAGTTCTTAACCAGTCAGCTTAGTTTGGGCTTCTGGGCGTGAATGCTAGTAATGTCCTTGGGCAGGTGGGGCCTGATATTATGGTCTATTTTGGCGTGAGACAACTGTTTGAACTCTGAGGATGGGGATGATGGAGGTGTGCAACTGGCTCAGAAAAGTTGGATAGGACTGCTGGCTTGGTTCCCTACTCAAGTGAAGCTGTAGGATGGGCTCCACAGGTGCCAAGATTCTCTGGCCAGGCTTTCTAGATGGTTGGGACTGGGTACTATATGCACTGCTAGATGGGGCTATGAATTAGGGGCTATGAATTAGCTTCCCTGCCCTGGAAGGGCAGCAGGACGGAAGACAGGGCCTGTATAGCTCATTCTTTGGGGAGCCAAATCAGGCCAGAGTGTGCACTGAATTCCTTGGTTAGGTGAGGCCACCAGTTTTGCTCTGCAGACAGGGGAAACCAGAGGCTGTGCTCTCTGTTCAAGTGCCACTGCACGTAGGATGTTGAATGGGCTATGCAGCTTCCCATGTTAGGTTCCCTGGCTGGACAGGCTGAAGGCTGTATTCGGTAATGAACAGGGCTACAAATTAGATTCCCTGCCCAGATACAGTGGAAGAAGCAGCTCTAAAGCCAGTAAAGCTCTTTGTTTGTTGTCTTAACTCAAGACAATTTGTGGACCTGCACCCCAAATTCCCTGACCAAAGAGTGCCACTGACTTTGCTCTGCAAATTATTGGCTCCACTTTCCCACCTCTTGGCTCGAGTGCTGCTTGGTTGCACAGCTTCCAGGAGTTGTCACCAGCTCTTCTGGTCAGATGAGGCCAAAAGACATTTTCCATAGTGGGTGGGGCTATGTCATAGTTCCCTTGCCGGATGGGAGGGGGAGGGGCCGCTCCAGGCTACTCTCAATTTCCCAAACAGGCTTTCAGGTTGGGAGGGACTGGGAGCTACCCTTAGCCTTGGCTATGAATTAATCTTCCTGCCTATGCATAGCATGGAAACTTTTCCACACCCATTACTGGCTTTGCTCTGAGGGTGATCAGCTCTGCTTACCCACCTCTCAGCTTGAGTGCTGCTGGGCTGCACTGCTTCCAGGAGTTGTCACCAGCCCTTCTGGTCAGATGGGGCCAGAAAACACACTCCACAGTGGATGGGGCTATGATTCAACTCCTTGCCCAGGCATGGGCAAACCATGCTTTAGGGCCAGCAAAACTCCTCATTTGAGAATCCAAATCATGCAGATCTGCACCCCAATGAGTTCCCTGGTCAGAGTGCGCCCCCAACTTGGTTCCGCAGATGAGCAAAGCTGCTGGTTGGGATTACTACTTGAGCACTGCAGGTATGAACTTGGTCTGCCGAGATCCATGTGCAGGTTGTTGCAAGCCCCTCCCCCTTCCCCTTCTCTATCACAGTCAGATTCACAGTGGTTGAGCCCCACAGATTCCCCTGCAATCCTCATGGTGCAAGATCAGAGTAGGGCCTCCCACAAGGTGACCCTGAATGCTGGGGGAAGCTGGTTGTCCTCCTTGGGTTCTGTTTTCCTACTGGAGGAACCAGAGGCTTAGGGGAGACCTCGCCACATGGTGCTGTGCTGGTTCAGGGGAGGAGCAATGTGATCAATGAGTAGCCACTTCTCTTATCCTTCTAATGCGGTCTGTCTTGGTATCTGAGGTGCAAGGGGGTGCTTCAGCCTCACTCCTGTGTTTAGGATTCTCTCAGTGATGTCTTGTTCTTAAATAGTTGTTAGTTGTTCTTCTTGTGAGGGAGAGTGAAGTAAGGAATGATGTATGTTGCTGTCTTGGTCAAAAGCAATTTTCTTTTAAGCTTCAGACAGTTTGGCAGTCTATTGGTTTAAATTTTAATAGCTTATTCATTTTATATATTATATTTCCATTAGCTTCTCTATGTTTCAACTCCATAAAGCATTTGAAAGAGAATGTGGGTGAAACGTGGGACTGAACTTTGTCTCCAAACCTTCCTGTGTTGGGAATGGATAGTAGGGTGGTGGGGAATGTATGCAGGCCTGGTCTGTTAAGCCTTTGTGGAAAGTGAATAGAAAACATAACAAAATAAAACAAAAGCTAACAAGCAGATTTGTCTTGAAATATCTAAAGCAGTGGTTTATAATCTGTTTCCCTCAGACACCTAGAGGCCTTGGATATATTCAGGGACCTCTAATGCATTGGTCCTTAACCTTGACCAACAGCCAGAAGTCAGACCCCCTGCTCAGTCCCTGCTCCCACCAATTATGATTCAATTGGTCAGAGGGGAGCTAGGGCATCAGTGCTTACCTAAAGCTCCCAAGTGATTCCAGTGTTGGCAAGGTCTATTCCTGTGAATACCTAACAGTTTCTATAGATGGAAGAAATACCACATGTGCACACATATCTTCTATCACCTTTTTTCTATAATTTATGGACACAATAACTCAGATACAAATTCATTAAACATTTCAAGGAATTAATAGGGGCTTTTTGTATTTAAACGTTTCCTCATCTGTATGTTCTAAAAGCATAATTACCATCGTGTGTGTGTTCTCAGACTTGACGAGTTTGATCATCTCAGCTCTGAAGAACCCAAGGTGGAGTTGAGATTGTGGTTAAAAAATCACCCTTATAGGTTAAATGGTGGTTAAGACTAGTTCTTGGCTTAATCATGAACAGTGGAAAATTTTACTGTAAAGTGTTGGAGAGAGAAGCCTTGTATACAGAAGGGATAAAAGAGATCTAATATGACCCTTCCTTGCCATGAGTCTGAGACCTGGATAAGATTCTTAACTCTGGCTCCTGCCTTGGGAAGCTTTGAGTGATTTCTCTGAGAAAGTGAAAAGAAGAGGGGATGGATTGTCTTTTGCTTTGAGGCTTCTTATGTGCCTCCAAAATATGTCTCTTTGGAGCTGGCTGGGATTCTCAAGGGCAGTGAACATAGCTCTTTTATCAAAGACCTGAAAGCTCAGACTGCAGAAGCTTGTTCTTCTGCAGCCTTAGTGGACCTTGCAAGTGGGACCCATTTTCTGTGACATCACATGCTACTCAGGAACTTGCAGATGAGGCTGCAAGTGCAAGATCCTGAGTCAAAAAGGTATCCAATTACTGATCTCCATGTAGCAGGTATAGGTCAGTTCCATTGCTAAAAAGTAAAAATTGCTTTTGGCCTTATCACTTTGACTTTTTAAATATTAAAAATTATAGCTGAGTGTCACGTGCAAAAAATAGGTCTGCACAAAAGGCGCTGAGAAGATCCCTGCACTTCTCAAAAGCACTTATACTTAAAATATCTGAGATAGGAAAAATATTATGACATAAAAATACTTCAAGCAAGAAGAGTCTACCACAATCATAAGAAACTCATTCCAGATTTTAACAACCTTATTAAAGAAGCCTTTACTTTATTAGAAATCTTTCCTGTTGTAGATCATTTCTTGTTCTTTTGTCCTAAGGGAGATGAATAAAAATTGGATACTATTCTCCATGTGATATTTCATTATAGACCTAGAGGCATTTGTTAGTTTCCTATTCAAGTTTCCATTTTCAGCAATAAATAGACCCAATGTTTCTACCTTCTTTTTTTTTTTTTTTTTTTTTGAGGAAGATCAGCCCTGAGCTAACTACTGCCAATCTTCCTCTTTTTGCTGAGGAAGACTGGCCCTGAGCTAACATCCATGCCCATCTTCCTCTATTTTATATGTGGGATGCCTACCACAGCATGGCTTTTTGACAAGCGGTGCCACGTCCGCACCTGGGATCTGAACTAGCGAATGCCAGGCCTCCGAGAAGCAAAACATGTGAACTTAACCGCTGCACCACCGGGCCGGCCCCTCTACCTTCTTATTGGTACTATTTGCTCTTTACCTGGCCTTCTGTGAAGCTTTGCTGATGAGTGTGGTGAACTCCTGAAGGAAGACCTCAGGTTAAAAGTTACTGAGCAGAGTCCCTCATCTTTACCTAAACAGTCTCTATTTACCAGTCCAAGTCTTTTTCCTGAAATTTAAAAAATATATAAATGGAGGCCGACCCCATGGCCTACAGGTTAAGTTCAGTGCACCTTACTTTGGCGGCCTGGGTTCAGTTCCTGGGCACAGACCTACACTAATCATTAGCGGCCACACTGTGGCAGCAACCCACATACACAAAATAGAGGAAGATTGGCACGTATATTAGCTCAGGGAAAATCTTCCTCAAGCAATAAGAGGAAGATTGACAACAGGTGTTAGCTCAGGGAGAGTCTTCCTTGGCAAAAAAAAAAAATATATATATATATATATATTATGATATATAAGAGAGAGATATATATATATCAAACTACTTGTGGGGCAGCACCACCATGTGAATGGCCTGTAGTCAATTAAAGCTAAAAATGTGCACAAGGCAACCCCTATTCCCTGTCACAGGATCTGTCCCTCCCTGTGTTCCTCACTCAGCGAATCACCCTACCACTCACCCAGGTACCTGCACCAGATACATGGGCTCATTTTTGATTTTTCTAACTTTCACAGCCTTTCATCAAATTAATCAACAAGTCTGATTGACTCTAGTTCCTAAATATCTTTCAACTCAGTCCATTTCTCATCACCCCTACCACCACTAACCACCATGTCAGTCCAGAGATGGTTTGTCTCTCATCTGGATCTCTTGCTTCCAATCCATTCTTTACACGTAACCCAGAGTGCTCTTTCTAAAATGGAGAATCAGTCATATTAAACTCCCACCCCCTTCTTAAAGCCCTCTAGTGACCTCCCTTCCTCTGTGATAAATTTCCAGTTCTAAACCTGGTCACTAGGCACCCCTTCATCAGCCTCCAGCTGGTCTTTCCTGTCCCATCTCTGACTCTTCCCTTGAAAGCCATCTTCAGCTTCTTTCATTTCCTCAAATTCACAAGCTTTCTATTGCCTCTGGGTTTTAGATACTATTCCTTCTTCCTGGGACACTGATCTTTTGAATATCAGCTTAAACATTTCACTTTCTTTGGGAGACTTTTTCTGACCTTTGACTAAATGTGGCCCCGGCTTTATGCCCTATGTTTCTCCTACTATTATGCTCATTTGTGGTCATTACTTGACTAGCAAAATATATTGTTTGCTATCTTCTGTTTTTAAACTTTTCTTCCCTCTGTAACATTAGAGTAATATATCCTTTTATCTCGTTATTTTCTTAGCTTTCTTCATCTCCTACAATTAATTTATACCTCAATTTTGGGCTCAGCTTTCTTCACTTTTTAAATTGGAAAATTAATCTAAAGATTAGGAAATGTGCAATTGTATCAGCTCTTCTGATCTCCCATTAGATTATATTAAGTTTTGGATTATATGAAGTTTTGAGTTAATTTTTGAGAATTATCCCATAAGTAGTATAATAAAGACTTGGACAAAGCATGTTTTAAGATGTGTTGTTTTTAAAAAACTACTAAGACTTAATGAAATAAATCTTCCCAGCTTTTAAATTGGAAGATTAACATTTACACATGTATCAGCATAATTATTTTTTCTCCTCAAGTTATAAGTTTATCAGGTGGTGTAGAGAGCTGGAGAGATGGTGGGGAGGGTTTATAACATTTTTGTGCACCTTGGTCATGCTGAAGCATCTCTGCGTCTAGTTTTCATGTGGCTTTGGATATTTTGGCAATGAATACCCCGCAGTCTTGGAGTTCGTCTACTCAGAGTTGGTCTGTGGTGGATGAGGCCCTTCTCCAGAGATGCAGACCCTCACAAGGTAAGAACAGACAGGCTGTGCTTAACATGGTCCACACCACTGATAGGCAATCACCAGAATACGTGCTGACCTCCTTATTTTTTCCCATTCTAAGGCTTTCCCTATCAGAAAAATGTTATTGATCTCACTAGTGGCCTAAGTCTTTATCATTTAGGACAATTTAAGTCTTTATCATAAGGACATTTAAATCTTTATCATTTAGGACAATTGTTCTATGTTTGAAGCACCTGTGAACATTTAAAGAATACTAATGCCTAATATTGATTGATTCAATTTGAGATGGGGAGGAGGCCGGGTGCTGATATTTTGAAAACCTTCTCAGGTAGTTCTCACATGCAGCCAGAGTGGAGAACCACTGATTTAGGCCACAGGATGTGCCTCACCTTGCTTAATAAACTGATTTATCAACTTTTTGACTTTCTTTATATGTCGACTTTTGCTTCATTTCCATCTCCCTCATTCCAGTAAATGGCTCTTCCATCCATACAGTTTCTCAAACTGAAACCTGAGATTCTTTCTTAAGTCCTCCATCCCCAACCAATCCTTCAGAAAGTACTGTAGACATAACTTCCAACATATCTGTCTGCTTCTCCTCACCTCCGCTGCCTTTCTCTTAACCCAGACTATCCTCTCACCTTACCTGGACCACTGAAATTTCCTAACTGGTTTCTCCTGTTCCAATCCTGCATCATCTTCTGCAAAGTTCTTATTTTTTAAAAAGTGATCTTAAACTTTTCATTATAAAATATTTCAAACATTTAGACAAGAATAAGCCATTAAAGTTTATAAAATCTTAACATTGTAGTATATTTAATTCACAGTTGTTTTTTTTAAAGAAGGAAAACTTTGTTGTTAGAGTTGATGGCATCTCAGTATACCTCTCCTTAATGCCATTTTCTCCTATCCTTCCCACAGGTAGCTATAAATTTAGAGTTTATTATTCCCATGCATGCTCTATACTTTTTGCTACATATTTGAATCCATACATAATATTTAGTATTGTTTTTAAATATTGGTAGTATTATATAGATGGTATCAGATTGCAGCTTGTTTGTTTCACTTAACGTGTTTTTTATATTTGTTCATGTTAATACAAGTAGCTTTAGTTTATTCATTTTAATTATTGTACAGTATGCTATCAAAATAGGTCATAATTTATTTTTCTGTTGATCAACATTCAAATGATTTTCAGTTTTTTCTTTTCATAATTGATGTTGCAGTAAACATTTGTATATCTGTCTTCTGTACATGTGCAAAGTGTCTCTAAATATATGCCAAGGAGTGAAATGTGAGGCCTTAGGACCTTTTCAACTTTTCTACATTTTGCGTGATTGCAGCACAATTTCTAAAAAAAAAATCCTATTACTCAAAAACATATTATGGAACACCTACAATATGCCAGTATGAAGCAGTAAACAAGAGAGACAAAATCTCTGCTCTCTCAGATCCTATATATTAGTAGGAAGAGAACAAGTAAACAAATAAGATGGTTTCAGAGAATGCTAAGTGCTGAGTAATGAATCATATCATCCTTCTGCTTCAGGATCTTCAGTGATTTTCCATTGCGTTTAGGATTAATATAACTCCTGTCCAGGCCTATAAGACTTGGCACCATCTGCTCCCTGCCTCCTTCTTGCATTCTACCTTTGGCTTCCTATGCTCTCACCACATTGACCTTTGAGTTTTTGGAACTTACTAAGCTTTTTCCTGCTTCAGGACCTTCACATGTATTGTTCCAGCTTCCTGGAAAGTTTTTCCCACCATTCTTTGACTGGCCAATTCTTACTCATGATTCAAGTCACAGCTTACGTGTCCTGTTTTCAGAGAGACTTTTCTTGATCACCATAAAAATAGATCCCTACTTTTAAGTTTCTCTCATGAAACCTTGTTATTTTCCTCAATGTCACTTAGCACAAGACATGGTTATACATTTATATGTCATCTGCCTCACCTATCAGATGGCAGGTTCCGTGAAGCTTCCTGTTATATCTCCCAGCCCACAACCTGACACATAATGGTTCCTCAGTGAATTTAAAAAAAAAATCAATACAAATTCATGTTATTCTGAAAGTTTGGCTATGGGCTCATTTTGAGCAGGAGATCTGGTTTTGTTTGGGTTTGATTTCCCTTTCTCCTGTGGGGCTCTCCCCTCCCTAACTATGGATTTCAGGGCCTCCAAAGCTCTAGATCAAGGTAGACGGCAGTGCTTTGGTCTTGTTTTGTAAGCTTCTTTAACAAGGGATCTGGGGGCATTTGACGAAGCCTCATTTCAGGCCCTGGCTTGAAGCAGCGAGCCTGGATCCAGTTTATCATCTTCCCTGGGACATATTTAGTCACTGTTACCCTTTCAGGAGCCAGTCTTTCCTCTCTCTCTCTCTCTCTCTCCCTCTCCCCTTCCTCCCTTCCTTCCTTCTTTCTCTTTCTTTTTTCTTTCTTACCACTTGAAAGTAAGTTGAAGGTGTTATGAAATTTCACCCCAAAATACTCTAGCATGTATATCCTAAAAATAAGAACGTTCTCCAACATAGTTGCAGTACAGTCACGCGCCACATAATGACATTTTGGTCAATGACAGAACGCATATACGACAGTGGTCGCTTAAGATTATAATGGAGCTGAAGAATTCCTATTACCTAGTGATGTCATAGCCACCATAACATCCTAGTGCAACATATTACTCATGTGTTTCAGGTGATACTGGTATAAACAAACCTACCGCCTGTCAGTCATATAGAATAAGGATATAAAGAAAGAAAACATTTCTGTACAGCTGTACAATGTGTCTGTGTTTTAAGCAAAGTGTTATTACAACAGAGTCAAAAAGTTTAAAAAAATTTAAAAGTTTGTAAAGTAAAAATATCACAATAAGCTACGATTATTGTTGAAAAAGAAGTTTTTTAAGAATAAGTTTAGTGTAGCCTAAGTGTACAGCATTTATAAAGTCGACAGTAGTGTCCAGTAATGTCCTAGGCCTTCACATTCACTCAGCACTCACTCACTGACTCCCCCACAGCCACTTCCAGTCCTGCCAGCTCCATTCATGGTAAGTGCCCTGTACAGGTATACAATTTTTTATCTTTTATATCATATTTTTACTGTGTCTTTTCTATGTTTCGATACTCAAATATTTACCATTGTGTTACAATTTCCTACAGTATTCAGTACACATCATGCTGTATAGGTTTGTAGTCCAGGAGCAATAGGTTATACCATCTAGCTAGGTGTGTAGTAGGCTACACCGTCTAGGTTTGTCTAAGTACACTCTATGATGTTTGCACAACAACGAAATTGCCTAACGATGCACTTCTCAGAACATATCCCTGTTGTTAAGCAACACACAACCGTGCCACTATTGTACCCAAGGAAATTTATATTGATACAATGATATTACCTAGCATAAAGTCCACGTTCAACTTTCTCTTAACTGTCTGCCCCAAAATTGCGTAAGAATTCCCAGTGAAGGATCATACATTTTATTTAGATTTCCAGTCTCTTCAGTCTTCTTTAAACCAACACAGCTCCCATGACTTTATTTTATTTTTATTTTTGTTTTTTTGTCTCTCATGATATTGAATCCTTGAAAAGTTCAGATCAGGCTTCTGATAGAATGACCAATAATCTAAATTTTTCTTACTTTTCTTTTCCTGAATGATCAGATTCATGCTGTACATTTGACAAGAACGCTCCCTGTTCTTGGTGATGCTGTATGATTCTCATTGCATCACATCAGGAGGCACACAATTAATGGTGATGCTAAGTTTGATTACTTGCTTAAATGGTGTCTATCAGATCTCTTCATTTGAAGACATCACTTTCTCTTTGAATTTAATAAGGCATCTTTGGGGTGGCACTTTGAGATGATGTGAGTATCCTATTTAGCAACAACACTTCACCCAGTGATATTAGTATTTACTGATGATCCTTGCTTGAATCCATTTATTGGTAGTTGCAAAAAATAGATATTCTGTAATTTAATCATTCTTTCTACATTTTTTTAGCTAAATTCTATAAAGAAGCCTTTTATCTCTTCCCTCCCCACCACACTTTTTTTTAGAGTATTTTTAAGGTACCACTGTGGGCTCATAGGTTCTTTTTTCACAGGATCATTTTGACCAGAAGTAAAGTATTGCTTTTCTGCATATTTTTTATACTGCTTAATGTGTATTTATTATGTATTTTTCTTATATGATATGTCATAGCCAGTTGTCTATGTGAAATAACATATTCCAATAAATAGCATAATGTGGAGTTCCGCTAAAAACACTTGCCCCTTCCCCAATTTTGTTATGCTATTATAGACAGGTTTAAACTTTCTCTCTCCATTTACCATGGTTAACAACTATGGTGGTGATTTATTATCGTTTATGTTCCTTTGGTTAATTCAACATGAAATCAAATCTGTTATTGTTGTTTAAAAATCCGTGGGGTAAAGTTCCCAGTGATAAGTTATCATATGCAGAAATACGCTTCTGTCTCCTTCTCCCTGACGACAGTGTACTTGAGTTAATGCCCTCTCTGTCTTATTTTTAGGATAGAAGATTCAATGATGAAATTGACAAGCTAACTGGATACAAGACAAAATCACTATTGTGTATGCCTATCCGAAGCAGTGATGGTGAGATTATCGGTGTGGCTCAAGCGATAAATAAGATTCCTGAAGGTGCTCCATTTACTGAAGATGATGAAAAAGTAAGATTTCATGCCTTTCGTGACTTGTACGTTCCTTCTTGATTGATTGCTATTCTCCCTGAAAAGGAAAAGGAATTACGCGAACAACTGTTGGATTAGCCTATTCATGAATCACAGAGCTTTTTCTCATGTAATGCAAAATATAATGGGAGTTTTCTGATATTTCATAGAATGTTATATAATTGACAATAATTACTTTAAATTTTTTTTAGCTTACTTTTTATTGAAATCCTCAGTAGTATTCTTATTATTCTCTGGTCTTTATCTTCCTTATAAGTAAGCTTTTTAATTGAGGATCGCACCACCACCACGCATAGCCCAAGGGGAGATAGGAAAGTTACTGTTTCAGAAACTCAGCACTACTATGAAGAATTGTTTTCTCAGTTATTATATAAAAATCTCAATAAAATGAATGTTATTTAATTGTTATTCCAAATTGCTAATAAAAAGAACAGTATTTTTGTCCCTGAAGAGCAGTTGACCTTGGTAGAGGTGATGTACTTTTTGCTTTGAAATTTTCAGTTCTTTCACCAGTAGTTTATTCACCAGCTGTGTTAAAAGAAAGACTCATCAGAGACCTAAAGTTCTTGCTTCATGTTGAATAGGATCTGGTGGAATATTTATAAGATTTGTGGTAAAAGCAAATTTCAAGTTAGTTTGTTTAAGTTTGATGACTGCCTTACTCCTATTTGATTAAAAAAAGCACTTTATAATTTAACCTTCTGGATGTGGGGTTGCTATTTGCCAGTGCTAATTACTAATGCATGAAATTAATGCAAATTTTCTGGTACAAAAGGTCAATATAAAATATGATTATAAGGAAACAAGACTTTTAAGTGAAGAGAGTCCTTTATTGAGGTGATTTCTATAGTGGCATTTGAACAGCCTAAATCCCAAAACAGTTTTATAAACTCTTAGAGCATGATAGGACCTCAGATGATTTCTTACTAATTCTGTAACCAACCTCAAGGGATAAGGAACCACCACCTCATTTGAGTATTTCCTTGCTCCAAATGTTATATTTTTCTCCTCTGCAATTATCCCATGTGCCCACAGTAGCATTTTGTCTTCTAGCCTCTACAATTACCTCACCTAATTAAAAAAACCCAGTCTAGTCTCACTTCTTGGAAGAAGCCTTACCAGTTAGGGCAGGTAGATTGTGTTCACGCAGGTGACGCTTCATGGAGAGTATTTTATCTCAACTTCTGTATCTGGTTATTGTTCTTTCCTGCAAGGATTCTATATATATTGTAAACTAACAGGAGTGAAGAAAAAGTAAAGCAGAAAACAAAATCTGGAAATGGTTAATGGGAAAGAACAAGGTCTAGATACTTCCAAACAAGACACTGTGGCATAATGGCTGCATACAGGCCATATGATGAGTCTAACTGGGTTGAAATTCCATGTCTGCCATGGCCTTTGTAACCTAGGGCAAGTTTCTTAGCTTCTCTGTGCTCCAATTACCTCCCCTTAGAAGACAGATGATAATAATAATACTTATCTCATAGGGCCATAGGGGGATTAAATGAGAGAATACAAGGAAAGAACCTGGAAGAGTACCCAGCACACACTAAGTCCTCGTAAAAGATTAGCTTTTACTGACAGCATACTATGTGTGAGATACAGCAGGGTCTCAGTTGAAAAATTACCTCTGTATAATTTAAGTCCATAAGTTTTTACTAACCACTATCTATATCCCTGGTAACCTTCCACTGTTGGAGTTTCAACAATGAAATGGGGGATGTACTTCTTTCTAAATTCACAGTTCTCTTGTGTGATTGTTAATGCACGTATTGTTTTACTTGGCTGTACAAGGTTAGGCTTATACTAATTTGTATTCTACTTTTTAGTGTAAAGTTATTTTTACACATATGTCCACATGTGAATGTAGTCTACCTTTGCCATTTTTAGGGATTATAAAGTTTTCTTCTTTTTCTTTTTTTACAGAACCTAGTTTGCTTAGTCATTGTCCTATTATATTACTGAACATTTGAGTTGTTTCCAGTTTTTCAGTAATACAAATAGCCCCTGTATGAGCATCTTGAACAAATTACCTTTTTCTTTTGTGTTATTTCCTTGGGGCATATTCCAAAGACTGAAATTACTGAGTCAAAGGGCAAGAAAAGTTTTATAGCTCTCATTCCAGGTTATCAGAGAGCTTTTGGGAATATTGAACCCATTGACAATGGTAGCAGCAGGCATAGACCTCTTTTCTCAGAGCCCTGCCAACTTTGTTCAGTTCACATTTTAAAACTCAAATTAGTTTTCCTTTGTCTGCCAGGCAGGCTTCAGACAATCTCCTCCCACATTCACCAGAATAAATTCTAGCAACAGAAGTTTCAGTGTTACCTATAAGTAAGGAAAGAAGGAAGGGAAATGGAAGCCCAGCGGTTAGTGTTGAGTATGGGTCTCCAGATCAGACAGCCTCCAAGGCAGGTTCAAGTCTTTGCCCTGCTGCTGACTAGCTGAGTGGCCTTGAGCAGGTGGCTCAATCCCTCTTAGCCCCAGAACCTCCATGACAGGGTTGTTGTGAGGAGTAAAATGGATAATAGATGTAAAGGGCTTCGGGTAGCACTTATCAGTAAATGAGCTTCATGACATCTCACCGTCTATTTAACAGCCAAACTAAAATAATTTGAACTCTATTTGTTATTTTACTTTATATACATAACTGCTATGTCATCGTTCATATGGGTAGTGGTAAATTTATTGCACATTTTGCATTAATCGTATGTCCTGATATCCTAAAATGTCAACTTCTGGAGACTATTAGCTGTGTTATGTTTGGTATAATTCCAAAACATTTTGCAATATGAAAGTCAGTAAATTATTTGCCTGAGGTAAATTAAAAATTAAATGTGGCATATTCATTTCCGGGCTATTTCTTTATCTAATATAACTGTGTATAGGATCATATTGTGTTTCTTGAAAATTCTATACCTATGTCTCGGTGGCTATGGTGTACTATGTAATAGTTGAATAGTTGAGCCTGGAAAGGTCATCAAGTCCATTTCCTACCAACTCTGCCCTCATCCAATGCAGGAATCTTTACCTGACAGATGGTCAACCAGCCTCTGCCTGAAAACTTCCATTTTAATGACTTTAAAATCATCATGCTCTTTAAAGTTCTTGCATAATTAGCAATAATTTTATCAGCAGTAGTTAGAGCTTTGTGTGAAATATAGTCTGCCATATGCACATATTAATAATTTAAGTTACATACTGACAAATTCCTAGTTTGGTAATTCACATTGCAAGTGCACACAAAAGCAGACCATACCAAACTGAGGATTAGAATTTCCTGGTTCTCTTCATGTGTTTGTAGCAAATGTTCTCATTTTCAGTGATAGGTATAAGCTAACTGATTTAGGCTGTATGATTAGACTCCTTGCAACCAATTAATTTGTAAAGGGAGGTATTATTTTGTAAATAAAATAATGAGACCTGGATGGGAACAAACATTTATGATCTATTAAGATGTATGGGCACGCCAGAATGAAACCTGGGATACGGAAATGAGCGCAGACTCTTACATACCCTTCCCAGGTTGCATGTACCTCAGCCCCAAAGGAGCCATTTCTTATTGCAATGTTGCATAAAGAATAATATGTCTATTGCAGTTACTTTCCAACAGCCAACATATAAACCGTTGTGGCTTGAAGTTCTTTAGCTAATCTCTATAGGGTTTCTTTAGCCTGTGGTCACCTGTCTTCAGCTAATAATTCAGAGTTTCAGCTACTCTGCTGAATATTCTTCATGTGGACATGTTCAGACTCCCTGCAAAGCTGGAATGCAGCCAACTGAGCTTGGCTGCCATGAGACTGGCCATGTTCCAGGAGCTTGTTATGGGTGACGCTGCCCTGCCAATTGATGTTGAGGATGGTGCATGGATAATGCTAATAAGTCTCACAGAAGCTGGAGTTTTGTTATTTGCAACAGGTCTGAGACTCACAACCAGATAACGGGGGGATTTGATAAGCTCTTGGCCTTACATCTTTAAGCTGTTCCTGATTGTGTGAAGGCTAATGTTTAGGATCCTGGTGAGATGTCAAGGGCACAAAAGGTATTAAAGTTCCTTTTTGTGAGGAGGAGGGATGTTGAGTACCTCATGCTGATAGGGTTGACAAATTGGTGGTCCCAGAAGACTGAATGCAGCTCACAGATGTGTGACTTGCATAGGATTTGACTGACATAGGATTAATTTTTTTTTTTAATTTGAAAGCCCTCAGACAGCTGAAAACTCTAGTTCTACCATAATAACCAATCCCCAAACAACTAGTCTGTTTAATAAAATCAGCTTAATAGGAGCAAAGATGGACAGGCTTCTTCTGTCATCTTCTGAAGAGTTAGTTTCTACACAAAGGTACTTTTCAAAAAGTAATTTAAAAAAAAAAAAGCTTGTTATGTATAAGGCTAGTGGTATTACAACAGCTCTGCCAGGCAAGTTTGTTTTCTGTTAACACTCCATTGTCTTTTAGATACTCAAATGCTAAGCGAGCAGTGAATTAACTAATTGTAAGAAGTAGCCTTTGTGTTTACATCTCATTTTTTCCCCTTTTCTGGCTATATTGCAATTAAGTTAAATTTTCAAACCAGTTGCAATAAAATTATAATTAAAAATGAGTGTTTGGCAAAAAGATTTCAAAAGTCCTGGCAGATGGCTCATGATTTCAAATTACATTTGATCAATAAGATTTCAGTCCTGGAAAAATTTGGATTGAATCTTGTAACTCGTTCATTGTCATGCTTTATCTACATTTAAACTGTCTAGTCGCTGCACTATTTGCCTTTTAATGACTGTTACCCGGATCCCATTAATTGCTGTGAAACTACAAGAGCTTCAGAGACACATTTGTTCATGTTCTATGTGTTCCCTGGACTATAGCTGACTGAGAGGTTCAAAAACAAGTGAGATTTACAAGAAAACTATTACCAACACAGTCCTGTCAGAACTCAGGTTAAAGACTCTTGCTTAGGCAGAGTCTAACTTTGGAGTTGGAAGGCCAGGCTGCCCGCCAGGGCCCAGCTTAGGGGGTAAGACTCAACAGAAATGCATCACTCTGCCCCTGCTTTGGTCCTGTGCTTCCCCTCCCACACCTTTACTTATATTCTTATCTAACTGCGCGAAGTTCTCCTCTTCTTCACCCTCTCTCAAGGCTGAAGTAAAATCCTGTCATCTCAGACTTAAGTAGGCACTATTCCAAAAGTGATTATTGTTTGTCCTTAACAGTGGTTCCTAATTTTTTATAGTTCAACATTTTTTTTCAGATGTCCCCAGTGATTGCAGTTGGATTTTGACTAACCATTCACTGAGAAAATATATAATGACCAAATATTCAAGAATTAAAAAAAAAAATCAATAACAGCAATTGACAAAAATAAAGGGCAATACCTACATAGTGTGTTTTATGTTCCAGATGCAGATAATGCTTTGTATGCGTGCAGATTTTCAGGCCCCTGCCAAAAGTTCCAGTGTCCTCAGATGACTGATATGCTGGCATTTGTAATTTCCTGCTTCCTTAGCCTCTCTTTTTTTGTTTCTAAGAGTTACCAAGGAAATGATAAGTGTTTAGATGAAGGATCCTTCCATCTCTTCCCGTCTACTTTGCAGAACCTAGTAAGGTAGTTTGCATTTAGCAGAAACATGAAATAGCAGGAACACAAAATAAATGAACTAAATAAGTTACAGGGCTGTAACTGTTACAATGCAGAATGGGGAGGATTTTGAGTGATCATTGACCTGAGCATCATTCTTAATGGCTAAATAGTATTCCATTGTGTGGAAGAACCATTGGTTCATTCACTACTTACTGAGTTTCAACTTAGTAGACATTACTATGTTTGAGGCATTGTTCCAAGTGCTGGGGTTAAACCGCTGAATAAGACAGACAAAAGTTCCTGCCCTCTTAGAGTTTACATTCCTGTGGTAAAAACACACAATAAACAGAGCAAATATACAAGTAGAAAGCATAACCTCAAGTAGTGATTAGATATATAATTTTTATAATTTAGATAACTCAACAATTTTTTTTTCTGTAGCTTTTATTCATATGCTTAATTAGGTTGAGGCAATATCAAAAGCGCTCACATAAAATAGCGTCTTTCACTAGGGAACAAGATTTGATCCAAAGCTCTCTCAGATAACTATGATAAATTGTGGCAGACTCTGACTGAATGTCTTTCTCTTTTCCTCTAAACTCCAGGCATTCACGTGAGTCGTGGGTCCCTCTAGGCTGCCTCAAGCACCAAATGTGAAGTACAAGAAAGTGTTGTCTTTTTATTAGATTCACATCAAGCATCTTTGTGCTGCATCTTCTCACGAATATCAGGCTGTGATCACATTATCAATTTACCATCACCTGGACGGGGAAGTTAAGAGACTTGACCTTCTGAACCTGACACAGCTGGGCTGTAGATAGATAGTACTGGACAGACAGGACTCTGGGGCAGCGGGCAGGAAAAGGTCAGGGGCTGAGAGGAGTTTGGTGCATTCTCATTTTCAGGGACTAGTACATCCACAGCTTTGAATAGCTGGCAGGTCATGAAATAGTCTTTTAGTCGAGCCCCGTCTAAAGCGCGAGATGACAAAAAACTGTCTTATAAATTGTATCTCTGATTTATACAGGGCTTGGACGAGGGAGAATAATCTGCAATCACAGATTAGAAACAATAAGCATTTGTTGGCAGGAAAAATTATTATTAAAGAACTAGAACAGGGTGTTGTGGATTCTTGTTTACTGGAAATTTCAAATTGAGACAGATAAGTGTTTTCTTTGAATAACTAGCTTAGTGTTATCTGAATAAAACAGCAAGTTTGCTTCTTTTCACCTGAGAATACTGAAATAGTTGAATTGGAATTTTGAAAACTTAAGTCAAATTCTTTTTTTATTAAAAATGGATTTTAGTAGAATTACAAGTATATTTGGCTATCTTTCTGGGTTTATTTTCCCTTCCTTTTATGATAAGATTATTTCCTAATTGTAGAGGTAATATAAGCTTGTTATAGAAAATTTGCAAAGTACAAAAAAAAAGGGAAAACAAAAAATCACCCATAATCCCAATGTTCAGAGATAATACTGTTAATATTCTTGGTGTATTCTTTATATTTATTTATTTTTACCTATAAATAAAGATGTATTTCCAAATTTGCATCATAGAATATACATGGTATTTTATCATGCTTTAAACAGTTCTTCAAGGATGCAATTTATATGTTTGCATTATATGCTACCGTGTAGTTATACATAGTTTATTTATTTATTTTATTCTTCACCATTTAGGTTGTTTTCAAAATCATGTTATAATAAAATTACAATTAATGACCTTCTTTATAAATAAATCTTGGACCACATCTTAGGATAGCTATATTAAATTGCTGTTTTGTAGGTCAAAAATATTGGTAATTTCTTGTGGTCCAAACTGATGCTTAGGATTACTGGGTCAAGGAGTTTGAACATTAGTTTTTGTATAACAGGCTTAATGAAATATAATTCACATACCTTACAATTCATCTATTTAAAGTATAAATTCAATGGTTTTTAGTGTATTTGTGGAGATGTGTAATCATCGCCACACTCTATTTAAAACATTTTCACCACACACAATTTAAGACATTTTCATCACCCCAAAAGAAACCCCACACTCATTAGTGGTCACTCTCCATTTACCCTCAGCTCTCTCAGTCCAATTTACTTACCAATTTACTTCCTGTCTCTATGGATTTGCTTATTTTAGGCAGTTCAAATAAATGGAATCATACAATATGTGGTCCTTTATGACTGGCTTCTTTCACTTAGCAGAACATTTTCAAGGTTCATCCATGTTGTAGCATGTATCAGTACTACTTCATTTCTTTTTGTGGCTGAATATGATTTCATTATATGGATATACCATGTTTTATTTATCAGTTGATGATTATTTGGGTTGTTTACACTTCTTGACTACAACGAATAATGCTGCTATGAACATTTGCATACAAGTTTTTGTGTGAACATATGTTTTAATTTTTCTTGGCAATATACCTGGGAGTGGAATTACTGGGTCATATGGTAACTCTAATGTTTAACCTTTTGAGGAACTATCAGACTTTTCCAAAGTGGCTGCCCTATTTTACATTTCCACCAGCAATTTTTGAGTGTTCCAGTTTCTCCACTTCCTTGCCAATTAGTCATCCTGGTGGGTATGAAGTGGTATTTCATAGTGGTTTCATTTCATTGTGGTTTTGATTTGCCTTATCCTTATGGTTAATGATGTTGAGCATCTTTTCTTGTACTTATTGGTGGAACATTTATTTTTAAGACTCTTGATAAATTTCACCCATTTTCTCTCCAGAAAATTGTAATGCCAATAGTAGTATATTAACTCACTGAACCTTTACCAGCTTCGATATTATAATTTTTTAAAATTGCATTGCCTTGATTTCTAATTTCATTTTATTTCCACTCCTCTGATTTATTCTGGGTATGAATACATTGCACAAGGAATTAATTAACCATTGGTCTAAGTTAAAATGTATTTTTTTAACTAGAAAAAAAAGACTAGCATGATGCAACTGACCTAAGCCAATTTGATCACACATAACTACTAGGTTGTTCACAATAGCTCCTAGGTACATCATAATAGCTGCCAAAAAGTTTGAAGTAGACAAGAGTTGACTACTGACTATCCTATCAATTTGTTGCTTGCTTTTAATGAAAGCAAGTCTCAGACCAAATTCTACTGCATATAAAGACATTTATTTAAACAAAAATTCATTGGCAAATCAGGTCAAATAGTTCAGACGCTCTGGGCAGTAAGCTTCATGAAATCCAAGCTCTCTTTGTTTCAGGCAATCTAAATATGCCCTCAAAACATTTCAGAAGCAGAATCTGGCTGCTCTTGTGGTGGCCATCGGGCAACCAGAATCCTTTGACCCAAAGGCAGGCTTGGACAGCGTCATAGTCTATCCTAAGGATACAAGTTTGAACTTCCCAGATTTTTATACCTTATTAATACAAGGGTTAGGGGTGTCTCTAGAATATTATTACCGATATACATATCTTGAATACCACTAATCGCAGTAATTAAAGTCTATATCTATATTCCATTGTGCTGATTGACAAGCTACAAATTTCACCAGTGAAATTTCTAACATTGGCAAAGCCCCTCACTATTGCTGGCAGGTAGAGCTCTCTGGAGCACTTGTCATAGCCACATTTGGAATATGGCTTTCTGATTACTCCTGGAGGGTAAATTCTTGATAGGGCAGCTGTCTGCTCTTTGATGGCATAAGAGACCTACCCCCCTCCACATGCATACATAATTTCACATTATCTTTGCTAAAGAACTTAAAGCAAATTATAGACATCAAAAGAGTATGCAGTGTCTCTCAGTGTTTGTTTTTCTTCTCAAGTGAGAAAAATAGAAAATAATAGAAACCATTTATTAAGTGCCTGTTCTGTAATAGTTGCTTTGCATGGTTATCTCATTTAATTACCAAAAACTTTGTGGGTAATTATTATCACCCTCATCTTATGGATGGGAAAACTGAATGTGAGAGGTTTTAATAATGTGTCCCGGATCACTTGGCTTGTACGTGACAAAGCTGGGTATTGTCTCCGCCTGTCCGTCTCCTCATGGCACATGGGGATGCTTGATGGGTGTCCAGGATTTTTCTGTTGTGTTATCCTCACTTCAGGGACTCGTGACCACATACATAGATCATGTTGTACCTGATGCACATGTATAGGTGGTTAAATACAATTTGAGATTCTACATATTTAATAAATTTGGGGAGAGTGTGTGACTGAATAAAACATTATTTTTAAATTACATTGCCTGATGGCATTTCAGCCTTTCATAAATATCTGTAACCAAGTTTGAGCTTTATGTCTGTAAGAAAAATAGCAAGACTAACAGGGTAAAGAGTTAGGAATTATTAAAAAAATAATTGATGGCTTTGAACATATACAACTATGAAGCAGATGATTTAATATTTTCCTTGTATTTCATCTTTGTGTTTTCACTGACAATTAACAAGACATTTTAAATTTGTGGTTTTTAATGTATTTTTTTCCTCCTGAGGATGAAAAGGAGGTGACAATCAGTCTAACTGTAGCTTTCTTTTGCTTTAAGAAGTTGTGCTTCAAGTCAGAATTTGCAAATCGGTGTTCAATTTCACTGGGCAGAGAAGTAAGGTGTTCTAGTGTAAATTACCCTGCAACCTACTTAGAGGGTTTTTTTCTATGTTTAGCAAAATTATGGAGTATGCTGCTTAAATGAAGCTACATTATAGTCCTTGTTGGAGAATTTCAAATAGAATATAAGATGATTTTGTAGCATGCTTTGTAGTTTTTATTTTAACAATATATTGATTTTTAAAATTTACTTAGATATTTCTTTTTTCTTTTTCTTCTTTCCTGTATTGGAGGTAGAAATGAAACCATTTCTTTTTGTCATTTTCCATTATTTCATTTCATTTCTCCCACATGTGCCCTGGATAATATCCTGGCTAGATATGATTGTAGACTATTTTCACTGGCAGATTCTGATTCCATTGCCAATCAACAACATTAAGGAGCATTGCCCCCACCCCTTTCACATTCTGCACACTCCATTTAGAAATGAGAAAAAGTCTCAAAGGTAGGCTCTACTATATTACCAAAGCAGGCAGCAAAGTCCCCGCAGGGAGGCCCTGAGCTGGAGTGAGAGCATGTTAAGAGGGGGAGAAAGTAATGAACAGTTTTGAAAAATGAGGTTATGTAAGTTAGAGCTGCCCAGAGATGCTCTGAAAGTCTATTAGACACAGTTCTTGAAAAGGGTTTAAATGAAACTAAAATGTAATAATGAAACTCTCTCACTAGAGAGAATTTAGAATGATTCTCACTAGAATTAATTGACACCATCAGAAGACCAAAACATGCTTTGTTCATCTGAAAAGTATGTTTGGTGTTTTAGAAGAATTGCTGTCTATAGCATATAATAAGTGACTGGGAAGTCAATGCCTTTTCTTTAAAGGTGCCGCCAGTGTTTAATAGCACTAATTGTGTCCACCATAGCATCTGGGAAGTCTTAACTCTGTCTTCAGTGCCTTGTTTTTTGGTATACTTCATTTCCAAAAACCTATCCGTATCTGTTTTCTTTCTGTCTCTTAAAAAAAACGTGTTTCTGATTAATTTTGTGAACCATTTAATACTGACATCAATTTTGTTTGTCATTATTTCTCAATGGTACTTGTAGTTTAATATAATTGAAATTTCTTCTAGGTATTTTGTCCAACTTTCTATTTCCAAACCTAGGATGAGGCTTCAAAATAATCCTTGAATTATTCTCCCCTGTCATGAAGACAGAGAATCACAATCTTGATGGACCTTGAAGTGACCATTGCTCCTTTTCAATGTTTGACTCTAAATTTATTTTAAAATCTCAACTCAGTAGTTTGACATGATATCTTCATGATTAGGATAATCATGAGACAAGATGAAGGTTTTACTGTTCTTATTCTTTTAGCCTGTGAGACAGGGTGACAGGAATAATTATGTCTTTGAGACTGAAAGCAAATTCATTTTGCTGTAGATCCAGATGTCTGTTGTTTTAAGATTTGATCTTGATGCTTGTGGCTTGTTGCCATAGATCTTTCCATTGCTTTATGCTTTAAAGACCCATCCGGTTAAAAACAACAAAACTGTACAAATTATGGCAAACCTCTGATCTGCAGCTTGGATTTCTTAAGTAAAAGAAAACTTGAAACCAAACTGCTTCTTCTTTTCTTGTCTTCAAATTGTTGCCAGGGGGAAGATTATGCACAGATCATTGGGTTAAGCAAGGGTTATTGTTCCTCCTGCCATGCACAGAATAATAAGTCATCCTCCTTCTTGAAATTACATCTTCACTAGGACCAGTATATAAAACACTGTTCTATTTGTGCTGGAAGTACAAGGTCACAGCCATTCACCTGGAAGATGATCCTTCATAATTATTCCCAGAAAAATACTTTGGAAAAATACTCTCTGCTCTTCATGGTTCAATGATGTAAAATGTTCGCACTGCACTTGTTATGGGCTCTGAAGGCCAGGAGCTCATCCAACAGATAGACCTGTGGGTCTGGTGCTATATTTAGAAAGACAGTCAACTGGAAGATGGTAGAATACATACCATGTATACAGCTCATTACATTTACTATAGTAGAAGCTATTGGAAGCATCAATCATAATGATATCACAATTTACATGTGCACATTCACACATACGTTAACTCATATGATTCTGTAAATATGCTTATGAGATAGGTAAGACAATCGTTAAATTTTTTATGATAGGTGAGGTAACTGCAGTCTGTCTTGTCCAGTAAGAAGTTAAAGGTGGAATTGGGAGGTCAGTGTTCTTCCCTCTCCTTCTGCCTGGCCTGTCGTTTTTGTGAACAGTGCATTGACTATTCCCATTACTTAAAAAGAAGAGAGCTCAAAGCAAAGAGTATCCATGGGTTAAGTGTAGAAATGATGCCATTGACTATGCCAGAATATACAGCTAACCAATCAGAAGGGAAAGGAAGATCATAACAATGAAATCACAGTTCTTCATGTGTGATGCACAATGAGCTTGTTAAAGAGATAAAGGTGACAAAAAATCTTATCTGATCAGTCCTCCTGGAAAATTGTTAAGAACCATCTGCTCTGAATGTATGAAAATCATAGAAAGCAAAGATACTTCAGAAATTGTTTTGTTCAAACTCTCATTTTACAGCAAAAAAAAAAAAAAAAAAAAAGAGGTTCAGAGATTTTAAAAGATTTACTCCAGGTTACACAATTAGAAAAAGACAAAGCTGAGAGTTGAATCTGTGTCTTTAAACTCTGGTGTCCCTGGGCCTTACTCTATACCTTGCAGATGTTTGACTGCCTATTGGCAGAGGGCCAGATAACAGTGGTGGTCCCATTCAACTCTGTGGTTTGGTGGACAGCACCACAGAGCCCCATTTTATGGGTAGAAAATCCTGCTTGAGGAGTATGAGAAGCAGTTCGTGTGTCAGTGGTGGAATGTGTCTCCCAAGTTCTTCCATGCCTGTCTTCTCACAGATGCTGGAGTCTACAATGTTTCTGTTTCCACAATAAAAAGGATTTGTGGAGAATCACCTATACACTTCAGCCACAAGATTTGAGAATGAAAAGATAAAAAAAAGACTCTCTGTTCTCCAGCCAATATTGAAATAAAGTAAATATTGTCATGTTCTGTGACAGTCTCAATCATGCTGGAATCACGTCAAAATGCCAAGGTGAGATTCTAGGCTGGCATAGTTCTGATTCTCTTAAGCTGATATTTGGATAGATCAAGGTTATATTATGTCAAACTGAGGAATCGTCAAAATTTGTTATGTAAGTCAGTAGCCTGCTTGGTTCAAGAACCTTAGAAGAGAGCTACAGTTAAATATTTAACTATCTGCTGGTGATCATTGATCTTTGGTAGTTAACACAATGTATTTAAAATGAACCACTGGAATAAAGTGCTATCTGGAATGTACTCTTAAGAACTATACGAAATAGCAATGTTGGTGGAGATGGGTTAAGAGTAAGTAGGCGGCAGATGTTTATTGGAGAGGAACCTGGTGTGAATGGTAGGCATGTTTTAGTAACTTGTCTTTACCATCTATCTGCATAGAACATTTTGACTCAAGTGTTTTTGATGCAGGCATTTTCATGGAATTAAAGCCAGCAGACACCTTAGAATCTTGTTCCAACCTTAATCCCCATACTAGTTCTGGGCAATTTTTACTTTCCAATTTGTTAATTTACATACTGGTTGGAAACTTGTTAACTTTGGGTTTGTATGGCTTTTATTTCTGGGATGAATCCTGTTTGGTTATTGTTTTGATATATTGTTGGGTGCAGTTATCACTTAGTAAATGAGTTTGATCTATAACTTTGTTCATACTATTTTTAACAAGATTATGTTAGGCATATTAGTTTAGAGTTAGAAAAACAGTAAAATATTGTTTAGTCTATTATAATTGGGAAGTCTCCAAGGGGTTATCAGATACACCCCCAAAAGCATTATTATACATGAGTTTTACTATAAGTGTGTTATTTAGAGAAGAGTTAGAAACTTAATTAGGGTCCCTTGTGCCGTCTGAAGCTGAGAACTAGAGATTTTATTATGGCCCAAATGTCCTTCCCACCCTCTCTAATACATACCAAATTAAAAGGGAAATTCAGGAAATGTACAGGAAGAAGATAATGTTCTTCCTTTAGATAGGTGTTTTGCAACATTTAAAAACTCATGCAGGGGTCTGCCCCAGTGGCATAGTGGTTAAGTTCGTGTGCTCTGCTTCAGTGGCCCAGGGTTCACAGGTTTGGATCCTGGGTGCGGACCTACACACTGCTCATCAAGCCATGCTGTGGCAGCATCCCATATACAAAATAGAGGAAGATTGGCACAGATGTTAGCTCAGGGTCAATCTTCCTCACCAAAAAGCAAAAAAACCCCCCAAAACTCATGCCTTCCTAAGAATCTACAAGAGCCCTACCGTGACCAGCCACGAAGATGCTGCCCAATGAGACTTTCTGCAGTTTGTTTTATGGAAACAGTATATATATTTCCATTTCCAAATATAAAACTATATTATATTTTAAATATTTTTTCAAACTGTCCCATTAGGAATTTGTAGCTCTGAAAATTACTGCTATAAATTTTTTAAGTAAAAATTGTAAGTTCTGTTATTGATCAACTACATTATATAAAAGGCAAAAGTAAGTGAGTGTCACTATTGTGACAATAGAGGTGGAATTGCAACATCTGAGATGCAGAAAATTCAAGGTGCAAGTGAGTTCTCATTGACTAAGCAGCTATTTGATTGGGATAATTCATGTTTCCTTTTGAGATGAGTGCATGACTACTAACCATATATAGTTTGTACTACGTTAACTTCACCCCAACGCCACCTATCTTCATTGGTGCCAGGGTGAGATTGACCAGAGAAAGAATGTAGTTTTGCTTATTTTTTATTTGCTATACACATATATATAAAATATGTATGCTGATACTGTAGTAGCGTATGTTTTAGGTTGGATCAAAATGTCACACAGTCAATTCTCTCTCTCTCTCCCCTCCTTCCCTCCCTCCTTCTCCCTCTCATTCCTTAAAGGATTTGAGACAACTGATGGGATATACTGGGACATGAATAAAAGTCTCATGGCCAGATGAGGTGATGAACTGGGAATTCTCAAAGGTTTTTTGTTTGTTTGTTTTGCAATGCAGATTTTGGGAAATATAAGGACTTCAAGCTGCAAGGATATGATGGTAATCTCTGACTGCCTTCAGTCTTGACTATAATGTGTCATTGATCCACCCTATCTTTCTGGCATGGGGTGGGGTTGGAGAATTCCAGTGCCCTCCTGGTATTTGGACTGATGCTCCTAAGCAAAGGAATTTCAGACCAGAAGCAGTGACCCACTGAGAATGAACAGAATGAGTAACACTACTCAGGAAATAAAACAGTTTGTGACCTGCCAACCAGGAAAGCTGCTGTCTCTCAACATGGAGAAATTTATCAACTATAATAAGAAACTTTACAATGCTTAAGTATAATTATTAGGATTTTGACCCTAGCAGATCAGTTAGTGGATCCATTTCCCCACTGTGTAAATGGCATAAATCCCTACTTGTGCATAAAGGAATTCACAGGAAAAATGTCCTTTGCTTACAGAGGAAATGAGCCTTCCTTTCCTTTCTTATTTGTAGCTTGCCTCAGGGTGCGACAGGAGGATTTAGCCCTGGGCAGATTCCTCTGAAGTTCATTCATTCTGTGCTATGACAAATAACTTCCTCATAACCACGTCAAGAATTGATACTGCTTTAGGAAACAGCATTCCACATCTCTATTGAATTGCTTATCTTTCTTGAAGCAGAGTGAATTGCTCATCTTGTCATTCTTATGTATATTCTGACGTAATAGAGGCACTAAGGCTATTGATTGCTTTAGCCTGTACAATGGGTATTGAGGACCGCTTAACAGAATGCTGTGCCCAACGACTGAATCAGACTGAGCTCACCAGAGTTCAGCAGCAAGCTTACTTTGCTGTCCTCTCTGAGATGTCATACTGAAGTTTTGCAAGCAGAAGGGACATATTTTTATGTACAGGTAACACACTAACCTTGGTGCATCTAGAATTCTCTGGTTAATTTGGAGCAAGGAAAAAATAATGGGGCTACAGAAGACCTTAAGAAGGTTTCAGAGGCTCTAATTTCAGTGTCCATCTCTTGCTGCCCATACACTTGTCATAGGAACAGGCTTTCCACAGCTGCTCTCTGTGAACCCCAGCTCAGCTCTAGCATTCATTCTTCCAGCATTAATTCTTGCCTGAATCCCAGAGTCACAGACAGTGAAGAGAAAAATGGGCTACCACGTGAGAATGGACCTAGACAATTCAGCCTCTGTAGCAGGGCAGGCTACATAATTTGTAGGACCCCAGGGCAAAATGAAAATGTCAGGCCCCTTGTTCAGTAGAGCATGAAACTGAGCTCGGGACTCTTCTAAGCACAGGATGCTGTGTGATCACCCAGGTTGCATGCCCGAGAAGCCAGCCAGCTCTTTGGTCTGGAAATATAAAGGTAGAGAGGGCTTTGTTTTAACTCTACGGAGTTTAGAAAGGAATAATAGAATGGATGCATTTTGTTTATGGCATCTCAGAATATTAAATTTAAGGAAGCCATTGAAGTTCCAGGGTGGAGGATGGTAGCATGTGCTCCTTTATGTAGTAGAAGCAAACTTCTTTGAGAAGTTTCACAGGGTGGATCCAGCCACAAGGTCAGGTGGAGCCATGGGGGCATTGAGAAGTGACTCCCGAAGGCTCAGTTTGGGTGGCATTCCTGAACTTCTGAAATAATCTTAGAAGAAGACTAAAGGTGAAAGTTTTGTTTATGGCTCCAGACGTGGTTTGCTTTCATTAGTTAGAGTTTTAGAGTGAAGATTCTCACAAAACTTCCAAGAGATGAAAAAATATTGCCTCTCAAGATTTGGTGTGTGGCAGTGTTGGCACCTGGTGACTTCTCATGCATAACTCACTAGAAATTATGTTTGTAGTCATTCTCCTCACTGACTTTATTTTACACAGCTGGTCAACTTTTAACGAACGGACTGTGACAGTGGAGGAGAAAGCATTAACTTAAGAAAGCCTTCTCTGAGGGAATGTTCTAGAGTCAGTGAAAAGCTAGTAAAAGAATATTGCCTGGTTCTATCTGTCATAACACAAAGTATCAAGCAAAAAATAAAAACAAATAATAAATGATAAAAATTAAAACACAACAGAGAAATTTCTTCTCAAGTTCCATAGGAATGTCGTAGACTCCATCTTTTTAAGGTAATAGTCACATATAGAATATTTGTTTCCAAATAAAACAATGCCAGAGACAACAGTCTATTCTCTATTCATCTAACAGTTTAATAAAACATCTGTTTATTTATGATGAGAAAAAATAACTCATGCAGGGACGTGAAACCAGCATTTATGAAGTGGCTCACTATATTAGACACCTTCGTATGCAGTATCTTTATCTTATGTGACTACCCCGTTTGGAATGTACCATTATCCCCACTTAGAGATAAGGAAAATGTGGTTCAAACAAGTAAACATTTCACTAATCATCTTCCTCAGAATAGTGATTCCATAAATCATTCCATGGTAGTTGGATGCTTGGGAAAATACTTGACTTTATCAAGCATTAGGACACTGGGAGTATATAATAGACATTCCGAGGCCCTTTGCTCTTTGCCCTTTTCCCTCTTACATACTGGGAGTATGAAATGGATTTGCTGAGGCCCTTTTCCCCATGGAAGGTTAGAGGGTTCTCTGGTCTTCAATTCTGATTGTAGGAAAAACTGCTCTCAGACAGCAATAAAAAAAATGGGATCAACTATAGTGTTGTAGACACCTGCAAGCTGGTGGGGAGTATACTTAGGGGACAGAGGGTCTTCAAGGAATCTTTGAAATTTTACTATGTGAGCAGACATCCATTGGTGAATCTGCCTCTGTTTGCAAAAATACAGAAAGATGTAATTTCAGGAATGTTTGTTGGAAAAAACTGGACACTAAATATTATATCCAATTTTCAAAGTTAACATCTTAATTTCCAAGAGTTGAAGCAGTTATCCAACTACAGTTCTTTGAGTAAAATAAGTGTTATTTTCAAGTTACTGTGTACTCTGTAAAACCTGGAAGATGTGACTGTGCTAGATTAGGTCAAAAATAGGGTCCCGATAACATAGAAGAAGTTCTCTTATCTTATCTGATCAGGACTGGTGATTGGTTAATTAGGCCCAAAATTCATTAAAATAGTGAATTATTTCAAAATTCTACATATACATTTTAAACATCTTGTTTTAATTAAAACTATTGATGTGTATTCATTGGACAATCTCTCCTTGTTGGGCAAGTGTTTTCTTTATGGATCTAGTAACTTTATTTTCCTTACATAAACCACCCCGTAACGCTTTACCTGTAATTGATAATTTAGTATGATTTAAAATGGAGCTAGAGGGGCCAGCCTTGTGGCCGAGTGGTTAAAGTTCTGCGTGCTCCGCTTTGGCAGCCCGGGTTTGCGGGTTCGAATCCTGGCCGTGGATCTGCTCCACTCATCAGCCATATTCTGGATGCATCCCACATACAAAAAATAGAGGACGACCGGCACAGATGTCAGCTCACAGCTAATCTTCCTCAAGCAAAGAAACAAAAAAAGAGGAAGATTGGCAATGGATGTTAGCTCAGGGCAAATCTTTCTCACCAAAAATACATGAATAAAATAAAAAAAAAAAATAAAATGGAGCCAGAGTAAAAACGTGCTTCTGAAGAAATTTGGACTTCTTCTAGGCTTTTATGAATTTTCTCCAATTTTTAACAATTATTTTACCCATGTCTAACTTGAGAGCTCTTTCTTTTTGATGACGCAATTTTATCAGACTCTCTGGATTTCAACCTAATTTTCCTAGAAAAAAAATAAAGCAACTCTTTTTGCCTATTTTCTTGGTTTGTGTAATAAAAAACACATATCTGAACTTACGGTAACAACTACATAAACAGGTTTGGGAACAAATAGAGTTGACACTTGGTAAGCAAACATGTTCAGCTAGTAGGGGTGGGCATATGCAAGAGTACTGGTTTCCTAACCACAACCTTGCAGCATGTCATAGATAGGTCAGTATTTTTACAGAAGTCATCAATTTATGCTGCAAGTGGCTTAAGAGGAGGTTATTAAGAGAGCTTCTACTGTAGTAACAAATCATATTTTTCTATCTTTCAGCTGCCCTTGATACATCAACCCCTTCAGGCCCTTCCACTTACTTCTGGGAAGCCTCAGGGTGATGGTTGACCTGTGCTCACAAACAAGTCTCTTTTCTTTAAAAATTCTGAGCCTCATAAAGCTAATACTCCTTAGATGGCTACAGCTAGGCTGCCTCCTACAGGACACTCCATCATGGCTGGAAACTACCATTAACCTAGGAGTGAAGAACTTTCATCCCTTAAATGTAACCAGCTTTGCAGATTTTGCCCATATCTTTCTTTATGTTTAGGAATCAAACATAAGCATATGGAGGCCGGTCAGTCACAATTCTGATCAATAAACAGTATATCCTACTAATCACCCCCTCCCCTCTGACAATTAAGGCGCTGTCACAGGGCTAAGCTTATAGGCCTGCCCTTCTCTTCCCTTAGGAGGAGTTACTTCCCAAGCGGCTGCTCTGTGTCTCATGTAAGTGGACTCCTGACAAGTCCAGGCTGCCAGACATTGCTCAGACGTGGGCCCACAACTCAGACATTCCTCAAGTCTCCATATTATATCAGGCCTCCATGTTTGTTTTTTATCCTTTGTTATTAGCTGCAGCTGTAGCAGCAATGGTAGCGCAATCTAGTAAGGTATTATAATCCCCATTTTTAAGAAGAGGAAACCCAGGCTCAGAGTGTAAGATAAACAACTACTCAGTGCTGGAATTAGGACTGGAACCAGCTCCTTAATCCCTTTCCATACTGTGTCTAAGAGAGTGAACACAGAATGTACACCCCATTCATGAAGCACGGCCTGTAGTGGGCAGAGCAAGCCCATAGGGGCTGTAAAAGGCTACAGTCCGGCATCACCTTTTCCTCTCCCAGAGATGCTTCTGCTTGCCTTCCACTCTGTCTGGTTCTATGGCTCCTCCAGGCTGATGCTGCAGCAGGAAAGAAAGACACAGCTGAGGAGAGGAGAAGGGAGTCAAGAGTGTACTAGCCTGACAGTAGGAGCTGGAATCCCCACTTCCCTGAATGTCTCAATGTGGAAAATGATAACAGGTGTGTGCTTACCCCCAGGGACATGATAGTTCAGTGCTCTCATTTTCTATTCCTTTCTGTGTCTGTAGTTGCATGCAACAGGGTAGGGTTAATCTTACCCTAGTTTAGGACAAAAAAAGGGATGCATAAAGTTAGGGTCTCTTTTTCCTTTACTATATTTTCCCCGCTACTTGAAATAGTTTGGCAATCTCTTGTTTGAGAAAACTTGTTCTAGATCAAAGGGTTTTTGTCAAAGATCACTCTGGCTCCTGTTTTTTAGGGTAACTCCTCCCTTCTCCAACATAATGTCTAAACTTTAAGGAAGCACACCGAAGTACCTGGACATTACTTTGGCTCTTCATGTAGCATTTTATAGAACTCCTGGGATCCTACTTAGATAAATATTTTTGTCTTTGCACTGCACCAATTCTTAAAATTTTAAAGTTCAAGAACAGAAGTCCTCTTATTTTACAGAACAGGAAACTGAGGCAGATAGGAGAAGTGACTTGTCCAGTGGGACACAGCTGGTTAATGGCAGAGTTTGGATTAAGCTCAACATTTCTTAACATTGAGTTCAGAGTTCTTTCTACTACATTGCATTGCCTCCTATGCCACTAATTAATGAATTCCTCTGAATATGGCAGCTGAATGCCTAAAATGCCTTTGAAAATGAGAAGAGAATATTATTCCTTACTGATTGTTTTGGTTTAAATGAGTTGCCAGAAAATGATAGTAACTTCTGTTCTGCTTCTGTGTTCCCTGCCTTATTTAATTTTAGCTCAAATCAGATTTCCCAGTACTCCCAGAAGGCAATGGATATTTGGTAGATGAAAGCAACACACAGATTAAGTGAAACGAAGCTGGAGGTAAACCACAGGCACCCTTCAATAAGGTTTAGTAATGTTAAAATTCAGTACTCCAGATTATTATTTTCCCAATAAGGTTTACTGTTCATCTACACTATTCATTTCACTTGCCAACTCTGCTTAACATTTAGACATTTTAGTAGATTTGTTGAAGGAAGAAAGCACTATTTTGACTGTAATAAACTGAAATGCTAATAGTCAGAGCACAGTGTCACCTATTAGAAGCCATTGAGGACCACTTGAAAATCAAATATGCACCTTCTTTCAGTTATGTCAAATGCCAGTGGATTTATTGGTCTATTAGAGCAACTGGAGTATGTTTCACTAAAGGGTTTATTTGTGCAGTTTGGAGGTAGCTGAGAGAAGTTGGAAGGTTCTTAATAAGAGTTTTTGAATTTCTACTTTATGAACTGCTGGGTGGTATAATAACAACTAAATTGGAACAAGGAATGCCTAAGTAATGTGCCAAGACCATAAAGTCAGTCAGCTTGGGAGCCAGATAGCCCTCAGGCAATGTGCCATTAACCACCGTGCTCCTACCTCTGCTCTGCAAAGCGAGCCAGGGGCTTTGGCGAAGAGTATTCTTGGATTCAAAATTCTTGGCTCTGCTTCTTGGTAGTTATGTAAACTTGGTAAATTAACCTATACCTTTGTTTCTTCTTTATTAACAAAGAGAGCATTAGTACTAATCTCATGGGATTTTTTGGTGGGGTTAATATAAAATGATAGCTACTTATCACAATACCTAGCATCTAATAAGAACTTAACAAATGATAGCCTTTATTTTATTATTATTATTATCACTGTGGGGGACTTAAAAATTAGAAGATACTTTACTGAGTATAAGGAGCTTATGACTTAATTGGAGACTGAAACATAAGTAGGTGCAAGTTAGTGTAGAATGAATAATAAAATCATAAAGAATAAAACTCCATAATTTGAAAATGCTTGAAGGAGATACTAGTATGACCTATATTTGCTTTCGTTTTGTGTTTGCTTTGGCTCAGTTAAAACTGTACATACAATATATACAAATATCAATTCATTATGTTATAAACTTGAAACTAATATAATGTTATATGTCAATTATATTTAAATTTAAAAAAGTGTACATGTGCCATTCATAAAAACCTTCAGCAATATGCTATTGATTTCATGAGAAAATTATTATTTCTAGAGTTTTATATATGGATTATCTAACTTTTTATTTGCCCTGTTACAATCTGTTTAGATAAGCAAGCAATTTCATGCATTTTTGCTATGCATCATTTTAGCTCTTCCATTCAGCATCAATGTAAAATCAGCATAGTATTAAGATACTCTCAAATTATAGTAGGTCTTTTTAAGTAATTGGCACATTTCAAATTTTTATGTAAATTCCAAGCCCTCCAACAATTGCATAGCAAGAGATAGTCATTTTGGTATTGATTGATAGCTGCTAAGAAGTGAGAATTTCTTAGAAGGAAATATGAGTACCAGTGCGTTGAAAAGAAGATATGTTACTAGTTTGTTTTATTAATTGGCACTACTTTGGGAATTGGCTTTGTCCCTTATCAGCTTCAGAATTCTTTATCTGGAAGGTTACTTTCCTAAACTGTCAATGTCAGTTACCTTGCTTAGTTGACTGAAACAATTAGATTACATAGACTTTATGACTAAACTTGTTTATGTTATGAGTATAACTAATGAACTAATAATTCTTAGTTTTCTGTCTGTCTTGCAGTCTAACTGTGAATTCACTGGTGCCATGTATTTCAAAATAAAGAAGATTAAGCAACCCAGAACATATGAAAAAGTTTCCTTTAGTCCATCAAATAACAAAACTCTCATGGATTTATGTTTTATTTTGTAGGTAACTAATTCATCACTGTAAATAATAGGGGTCTTTAAAGTGGCTTCCTACGAGTAGTAGAAGACCTGGAGTGTGTTTTCTATATAAGGATTATAGCTGCTGCCTTTCCATTTATGTGATCTTTCCTCATCTCCATTCTGCACTGCAGTCTCAGAGTTTTTCAGTTTTCTTTACAGCCACTTAGACTGGATCAATTTTTAGAGTAGATGCTGATCAAAATAAGCACCAAAAGCCCATTGCCTATAGTGCCACCTTGTGGTCTTGATCCATTACTGCTGCCCATTAGCAGAACTGCAGGCCCTCAACTGGGGCTACATCTGAAAATAGCAGTTTCTTTCAGAAGTGTCTCCCTAGTGTGTATAATTTTCTGTTTTGAGGTCACTAACTACTTGAGAAAACTGAGGTAAAGACAAACTATAGTTAAAATGAGAAATGACTACCACTGAAGACAAATTAAAAGTTAAATCATTTCTGAATTATTTAATGCAGTCAGAGGGAAAGTGTGGTTTGCTGTATCAGGGCTTGATTTATAATTACATTTTCATGATCACTTCTATGGTGAAAAGAGAGGTAGGTATACACTTGTATTCCTTTTTTTTTTTGTTTTTTTTTGACTTTCAAGAATTACATTTGGCTAGCATTTTCTAGAGGGCAAAAATTTAGTGCCTGAAATTTCATTTTGTTACATTGTAAAATACTTAATTCATTCCTCCTCTCTATTTGCATTCTTCTCCTCCTTCACATTGGCATATAAACCTTTTTTTCCTCTGCTACATGGTTCTGTTAGAGGAGGTCGTTGATGCATTTGAATAAAAGTGGATCAATACAGCCCTGAAAAAAAATTTAGGCACTGTATGCCCTACTGGCCTGCATGTTATCCTCCAATATCCCTATTTTTATTTCTTATGTTACCTAATTTGAAGCCTTTTATAGGTGTATCCATGACTGCGCTGTTAGGAGATCAAACCTTCAAAACATGTTCCAGTTTTGGGCAAAAATATATGCCATTTTGTAAAGCATATGAAGAAGTAGAAATGAATGTGTAGTGTTTGAGTATTATTTTGCATGATGAAAGTGGGGTTAGAATCAGGGTCATGGCAGAGAAAACTGGACAACAAAATGTCCATATTACTTTTTAAAAACATTTAGGCAAAAAAATTGGCTGGAAAGAATTCATTTTGATTAATAAGTATGTAATTTACAGTCATTTAAATTCCGTTGAAGAGCCGTTCTCTTTCTGTTGTGATGAGGGAAATTGAGGTTGTTGTATAACTAACAAACAGCTCTGAGTAGAGGTACATGCTCTTTTTCTGTGGCTTATACTTTTGCAGGCCTGGCTGCATAGGCCTGTGGCAGTTTTCTTTCCTCAAGACCAGAAAACCATAAGATGACAGAGAAGTCAACACCCATTCATTCCGGATTCAGCTGAGAGCAGGAAACTCACTAAGTTTGGGCCAAAGTCATTACAAGAAAAAGACCAAGTATTTCTTCTGTTAAAAAGAAATAGAAAATGAACACTAGAGAAGGACATTCTACAATTTTAAAGTATTTTATTTACTAACCTATCTCTTGCAAAATATTTCTAGCAATATAGTTTAGTAGATAATTGTTATGGATGAATAGTGTTCCCCTTGAAAAGATAATTTCAAGTGCTAACTCTCAGTCCCTCAGGATGTGACCTTATTTGGAAACAAGGTCTTTATAGAGGTAATCAAGTTAAAATGAGATCGTTAGGGTGGGCCCTCATCCAATATGACTGGTGTCCTTATAAAAAGGGGACATTTGGATACAGAGACAGACATGCCCAGAGGAAAGACTGTGTGAAGAGACATAGGGAGAACACCATGTGAAAATAGGAATGATGCTGCCACAAGCCAAGGAATGTCTGGGGCTTCCAGAAGCTGGAAGAGGAAAGATCCTCCCCGTACAGGTTTCAGAGGGATTATGGCCTGTTAAACACCTTGATTTAAGACTTTCAGCCTCCAGAACTGTGAGATAATACATTTCTGTTGTTCTAAGCCACCCAATTTGTGGTACTTTGTTAGGGCAGCCCTAGGAATCTAATGCGATCGTAATATTGAACTAGTACTTACTACATTGCCCTATGAACACTTTATAGAAATTGCCTTAATTACACCTAATAACAACCTTGAGAAGTTTGTTATTTAATTATCTTCCCAAGTTACTAACAGATGAGGATACTAACTTACTGAGGTTAAATGATTTGCCCAAGATCATAGTTAGTAGTTGAGTGAACTGGGTTTTGAACCCAGGTCAGTTTAACTCTAAATTCTGCTCTGTGTGTGTGTGTGTGTGTGTATGTGTAGGAATCTGGTTCTCTTCACTGGATTGTTTAGGGTTGCATCATTTTCACACCACTTTCAAGTCTCATCTAGAACCACTCACCTCCATTTGGAGGAGAATTACTCTTGACATTCACTGGCAACCCTACCCTCCGTTTTCAAGGGCATGAGTAAGACTCTTCATTTCTCTGCCAATAAAGGGTTGGTAATATTCTATTGTCTCTTTGTAATTTGAAATTTATAACCTTATTGACCTCTTCCCCCACACCTCTCCATTTCTTTTCACCTCCTTCCATCACCCAAATGAATGTAGTTTAATATGTGTAATGGAGTGAAAAATCTACATTGAGTCAATTTTCTGCTTCACAAGAATTTCTTAAAAAAAAAAATCCAACCAATGTCTTTGTCAAAAGACTAAATAAACCTGTATTTAATTGTGTAGATATCAGAGATACTGAAAACTGGACTAACACTTAAAACCCAAAATTTTATCAGTGAAACTAATCCCATCATTCTGAGAGCAGAATTGTTTTTCTAAAGATAAGAATGAGTGCCTTTTTTTTAATATTAAGAATTATTTCTATGTTACAGTTTAACTCTATTCACTGATGCAAAAAACCAAGAAATAAATTTAATTTATAACAGAGCCATAGGTTGATGTAGTTACAAAAGGAATTCTGGCTAAACCGATAGTTAGACAAAACAGACAGTTGATTGTACATTAGTCATAAGATATAAAAGCTAAAACCATCAAATTAGATTCCTATTAGCTCTTTAGAGATACAAAGAGACAATTAGGAATCTCAGGGCATGCTTGATTGTTAATCCCTAAAACTTCTCCTTATCTGGTTTTCTTGATCTTGATTTAGGATGTCACCTTCCACATTAAAGCAAGAGGTTTTAAACGTCTTTGACTGCAACCCATAGACATAGTAGCTAGGGAAGGAGTTTCAAGGAGGAGGGATGGTAGGCATTGTCAGCTGCTTCAGGGAGCTTAACAGGATGACTAAGAATACTTGATACTTAGGGGATCAGTATTTATTGAAGCAAATGTTATTACTGTTCTTGGATCCAATGGTCATCTAGGGAATATCTGGTTGTGCATGAGAAACAAAGCTGTCAGAGAAATAAAAGTCACTGGATTCTGTAAGATTGAGAAGCTGAATAGCAAGAAAAGCCTACTGCTTAGTAGGTGTTCCATGCTCCAACACGCATTGCTATATAGACAAACCACCCAGTAGCAGAGCCTTAGGCAACTCACAAAACAGCAGCTGTGCATGCTGCATATCCAGCCGGCTATCTGATAAAAATACAATACAACACAGAAATAGTCAGCAACCCTCTACAGTATATTTCCTTTTACTTTTTCTTCTCAAATTGTTTTTTTCTTTTCTCCAACACATTGATCACAAAGTAGGGAGGAGAAGTCAGTAGTTTTACATATTTGGAGATTAGAACTCATAATGGGTAAGTGACTTGCCCAGGGCTCCACAGCTAGTTAATGGCTGTGCTGGTGAGGCTGGAAAATCTCAAAGTCACTAGCATTATCCTGCCCCTTACTGAACCTTTGTTTTAGGAGGCTCTTCACAGAGCCATGGGCTTCAATCCTGCTACCTTGCCTGACTAAACAAAACTAAATTAAAACTAAACTAAATGGCTAAAATACAGATCTGTCCTTTGTTTAAGAATGTCAGGTAGGGGCACCTTTTGTTGGCTGGTTATCAGCTACCCAGTACACGTTTACGTATATAACTGAAATAGTCACAAAACTTACCCTTCATATGTGCAATGCACTGTGATATTTTTACTCTATTTCATTTACAAAAATGCACTGTTCAAGGCTCAACTGATTTTGTATCCCAACTAGTGGGTGGTGATCCAGATTTTGAGAATCACCACCTTAGAGCCATCCTCGCGTGTTCTGAATCACAGCCACACATCTGATGGGCTGGTAGAACCTGCCTGCTCTGCCTCACAATTGTCCTCCTAAACTGCCTTCTCTCTAGCCCCATCCTGTCAGTACCTTAGTTGAAGCTTTCCCATCTATCATTCGAACTATTAGATAGACGCTCCTTCTCTTCTCCCACAGTAGCAGATCCAAAGCTTTTCGTTTCTCCTTAAGGCCCCTACCAACTTCTACCTTAGTCACGTCCAGTTGATAACTGGCTCCTCAGTCACAGAGAAAGTATTTGGCAGGGGCTTCAATCTCTAAAATTACCTTTTAGGACATTGGTCCTTCCTTCTTAGTCTCCATCCCAGAGATGTCCCTTCTTCTGCCTAGGGCCAGCCCCTCCTCATCACTGGACCCTTTCCCTGCCCACCCTTCTGAAGTCTTGTTTTTCTCACTCTCCCTTCTCCTCAGACTCCCTTCTCCCCCATTATAAAGTATCCTTCTTTCCATTCAACTTTTCTTTTCACTTCTCTCCCTGCCTTCCCTTCAGGGACAGACTTCTTAAAAGATGGTTTTACCCTGATGTGGCTGCTCCATCCATTTACATCTATTCTTCACTCTAGTTTATTTGGTTTCTCCTCACCACTTCACTGAAGCTTTCGCTGAGGTTGAGTATTACCTTCTTGCCAAATCCCAAGTCGTAGTTTGAATCATTGGGCTTTCTTGATCGCGGGGAGGTAAATGATACTGTTTTGAATCTTTCTGTCCTCCTTCTCTCCCTACTCTCTTCCTGTCTCCCAGACCATCCCTTCTTTGGCACTTCTTTTTCTTCATATCATTCAGTATCAGGATTCTTTACATAATCCTCTTTAGTCTTGATCTACAAACATTTTTTTTTAAATGATCTTTTCCATTTCCATGGCATTGCCTACCTCTTTTACCTTTAGATTCCCAAATCTCTCTTTGTAGCTTTGATCAGCTATTATAGAAACTGGTTTTGATGGCTTTAGCCTCTACATCCTACTGCTAGTATTGCTTTCATCTAAGTTAGGAAGACAAGCAAAAAAGTAACATATGTTACTCGCTTTCCTGTGAGAATATTATTGGCATCTAGATGGTTCTAGTTCCAGTTCTTGTGTCTGTTCAGCAGTCCACAATGGAAAATCACTACTTGATAGTCATATTGCCTCTTTTATAACTGCCTTTTTTTCTCTGACTTGCTTAGAGTTTCCTGTTTTCTAGAATTTTCTTTTTGAATTGTCTGAGAGTTACCCACAATCTCTGGAATAAGTTGAGTGACTGGTATTATTGTCCTTTTCCTGCCATTTTACTAATAGGCAGGAAGAAAAATACCCTGATGACCATAAATAATGAGACATTATAAAATATTGGTCTCTTCTCTCCCCCTTCATCTCTTTCCCCTCTTCCTCCTTTTTTCTTCTAGATAGCTCATGACCAATCAATAAAGGGTGTCCCTTTTTGACATTCTTAAACTCAGATCTGTATTTTAGTCATTTAATTTAGTTATTTAATTTAGTTTTGTTTAGTCAGGCAAGGTAGCAGGATTGAAGCCCATGGCTCTGTGAAGAGCCTCCTAAAACAAAGGTTCAGTAAGGGGCAGGATAATGCTAGTGACTTTGAGATTTTCCAGCCTCACCAGCACAGCCATTAACTAGCTGTGGAGCCCTGGGCAAGTCACTTACCCATTATGAGTTCTAATCTCCAAATATGTAAAACTACTGACTTCTCCTCCCTACTTTGTGATCAATGTGTTGGAGAAAAGAAAAAAACAATTTGAGAAGAAAAAGTAAAAGGAAATATACTGTAGAGGGTTGCTGACTATTTCTGTGTTGTATTGTATTTTTATCAGATAGCCGGCTGGATATGCAGCATGCACAGCTGCTGTTTTGTGAGTTGCCTAAGGCTCTGCTACTGGGTGGTTTGTCTATATAGCAATGCGTGTTGGAGCATGGAACACCTACTAAGCAGTAGGCTTTTCTTGCTATTCAGCTTCTCAATCTTACAGAATCCAGTGACTTTTATTTCTCTGACAGCTTTGTTTCTCATGCACAACCAGATATTCCCTAGATGACCATTGGATCCAAGAACAGTAATAACATTTGCTTCAATAAATACTGATCCCCTAAGTATCAAGTATTCTTAGTCATCCTGTTAAGCTCCCTGAAGCAGCTGACAATGCCTACCATCCCTCCTCTTTGAAACTCTTCCCCTGGCTGCCGTGACTCCATACTGCTCTGCTCTCATTCACTGCCTGCTTCAGCTTACCCTCTTGTACCTCCTCCGACTCATTTCCTTTACCTGGTCTTGAACTGGTGGCATCTCCAAAGCTGTTATCTTCTGCTCTCTCTCTTCTGTTCTTCACTCTATCCCTTGGCAGTCTCATTAGTGCATATGATTTCAACTCTCACTCTTGTACTGAATGTAGATTACTAGATTTATTTCATTTCTGAAGCTCAAGATTCCACAGATCATTTCTACTTGAGTCTCCTGCTGGCTTCCCAAATGCTACATATCCCAAACCAAACTCACTGCATTTCTGCTCTGGTGCCCTGACCGTAGTCTCCCTCCTGAGTTTTCTGTGTTACTAAATAGTATCACCATTCTTTTAGGTACCTGGCTATAGATCAGAAGGTCCAACAACCGCCTCCTTAGGTTTGATTAATTTGCCAGAGTGGCTCACAGAACTCAAGGAAACACTTACTTACATTTATCAGTTTATTAAAGGATACAGATGAACAGCCAGATGAAGAGGTACACAGGGCGAGGTCTGGGAGGGTCTGGAGCACAGGAGCTTCTCTCCCTGTGAAGTTGGGGTGTGTCACTCTCCCAATGTGTGGATATGTTCGCCAGCCTGGAAGCTCTGAACCTTATACTTTTTGGGATTTTGTGGAGGCTTCTTATGTAGGCATGATCAATTATTAACTCCATTTCCAGCTCCTCTCCCGTCCCTGGAAGATGCTGGGGTCGGGGTGGGGGCTGAAAATTCCCGTCTTCTAAACATGGCTTGGTCTTTCTAGTGACCTGCCCCTATCCAGGAGCCATCCAGGAGCTCACTCAGAGTCGCCTCATTAGAACAAAAGATACTCCTAGTGCTCTTATCACTTAGGAATTTCCAAGGGTTTTAGGAATCCCATGTCAGGGATGGAGTCAAAGACAAATATTAGAACAAGAAATGCTCTTAGTGTTTTTATCACTTAGGAAATTACAAGGGTCTTAGGAGCTCTGTGCCAGGAACTGAGAGCAGAGACCAATGTATATATTTTCTGTTATCTCACAGATGGTATATGAATCATTTCAGCATCTCAACTACTTTTTGGAGTCTCATTTCCAGATACATTGCCCATACATTTTCACATTTAAGTCAGATTGGAATTCTTGCCGTTTCCAGGATCCAAAATGTACTTTCCTAACTCCTTATCTTTGCTTATTCAATTCCTTCAGCCAAGAATTCAGTTAAAGTCACTAACATTTATTAGAAATCTCCTATAATGCCACTCAATAAATGTTTGTTGGATTGAAACATAATGATTAGTTTCTCTCCTGAACATAAATATGAAAGAAGTGATCAAATCTTTTTCATCTTTGTACTTTGTGTTTCTAGCAATTAGCAGAGTGCCAGATGTATAGTAGGTACTCAAGAAATATTTACTTGGAAACAAAATTAAAGAGTGATTAGTCTGCATGGTTATATGTATTTTATTTATTTACTTATTTATTTATTTGGTGAGGAAGATTGGCCCTGAGCTAACATCTGTGCCAATCTTCCTCTGTTTTTTATATATGGGACACCACCACAGCGTGGCTTGAGGAGCGGTGTTTATGTCCGCGTCTGGGATCTGAACCTGAGAACCCCAGGCCGCCAAAGGGGAACATGTGAACTTAACCATTATGCTACCGGGCCAGCCCCTATATGTATTTTTAATATTCCATTTTCTCTAATAGACACAAAGTAGTAAAACAACCAGTTAAAGAAACAAAATCAGCATTCTCTACTACCCACCAGCATGCATTGTTATTCACGGGGGAGAATGGCTATCTACAGGATTGATACTAACATAAATAGTTGCAAACCACTCTTTTACTTACTAAGATCTGATGGTTGATAATAATAAATGTTTGTAGTAATGAGCTTGCTTACAACTTTTCTTTACATGAGATTTTCCACATATAGGACCCTCAGATTTCAGTATCATATATTACAGATAACATATCTATTCCCTGCCCTCTGCTAGCAAAGCTTGCCAATATGGCACACTTGAAACACTGGATGTTTAAATCTATATCATAATTAACGATGAAATTGTGGTTAGGATGCAAACACTAGAAAGTCTTTAATAGCTGAAAAGTTGTTCATCCTATAGGAATTTACTTGACTGTGTGCGAATAGAGCATTTTCGTCTGAATCATTTGTTTCTTGAAACAGCTCTATCTCCAGTCTTAAGTTTATTTCGCTTTGTCTATAGTAATTCTTTTTACCTTCTCAAACAGTCAGCATTGCTTCGGAGAGCACCAGAACTCTAAATCTTTCTGAGTTTACTATAGAAAAAACAATTTCTTCCCTAGGATAATTCTATGATACTGATTAAATAGAAGTCAATCAAAAAAAAAATCTACCAAATCAGAGAAGTATTTGTCTTCTCAACTAGGTTTGCCTGAGTGAATTATTTTATTATTTTGAGAACACAAAGGAACTTCATTGCTGTTAGCATAAAAGTAAATGTGCACGTTGATAAGCCTTGATTTTTTTTCAAGTATGTATTTTTTTTTATTGAGTTAATGATAGGTTACAATCTTGTGTGATTTCAGTTGTACATTAATGTATGTCATTCGTGTTGTAGGTGCACCACTTCACCCTTTGTGCCTAGCCCCCACCCCACCTTTCCCCTGGTAACCACTAATCTGTTCTCTTTGTCCACATTTTCAAATTCCTCATATGAGTGAAGTCATACAGAGATTATCCTTCTCTAACTGGCTTATTTCACTTAACATAATTCCCTCAAGGTCCATCCATGTTGTTGCAAATGGGATGATTTTGTTCTGTTTTGCAGCTGAGTAGTATTGCATTGTATATATATACCACAAATTCTTTATCCATTCATCTGTTGATGGGCACTTAGGTTGCTTCCATGTCTTGGCTGCTGTAAATAATGCTGCAATGAACATTGGGGTGCATAGGACTTTTGGAATTGCTGACTTCAAGCTCTTTGGATAGATACCCAGTAGTGGAATAGCTGGGTAGTTCTATTTTTAATTTTTTGAGGAATCTCTATACTGTTTTCCATAGTGGCTGCACTAGTTTGCATTCCCACCAGCAGTGTATGAGGGTTCCATTCTCTCCACAACGTCTCCAACATTTGTTACTATTAGATTTAGATATTTTTGTCATTCTAATGGATGTAAGGTGATATCTTAGTGTAGTTTTGATTTGCATTTCCCTGATGATCAGCGATGATGAGCATCTTTTCACGTGCCTATTGGCCATCAGTATATCTTCTTTGGAGAAATGTCTGTTCATGTCTCCAGCCCATTTTTTGATCAGGTTGTTTGATTTTTTGTTGTTGAGTTGTGAGAGTTCTTTATATATTATGGATATTAAGCCTTTGTCAGATATATGACTTGCAAATATTTTTTCCCAGTTAGTGGGTTGTTTTTTTGTTTCAATCCTGTTTTCATTTGCCTTGAAGAAGCTCTTTAGTCTGATGAAGTCCCATTTGTTTATTCTTTCTATTGTTTCCCTTCTCTGAGAAGGCATGGTGTCCGAAAAGATCCTTTTAATACTGATGTCAAAGAGTGTACTGCCTACGTTTTCTTCCAGAAGCCTTATGGTTTCAGGTCTCACCTTTCGGTCTTTGATCCATTTTGAGTTTATTTTGGTGAATGGTGGAAAAGAATGGTCGATTTTCATTCTTTTACATGTGGCTTTCCAGTTTTCCCAGCACCATTTGTTGAAAAGACTTTCTTTTCTCCATTGTATGCTCTCAGCTCCTTTGTCGAAGATAAGCTGTCCATCGATGTGTGGTTTTATTTCTGGGCTTTCAATTCTGTTCCATTGATCTGTGCACCTGTTTTTGTACCAGTACCATGGTGTTTTGATTACTGTAGCTTTGTAGTATGTTTTGAAGTCAGGGATTGTGATGCCTCCCGTTTTGTTCTTTTTTCTCAGGATTGCTTTAGAAATTCGGGGTCTTTTGTTGCCCCATATGAATTTTAGGATTCTTTGTTCTAATTCTGTAAAGAATGTCATTGGGATTCTGATTGGGATAGCGTTGAATCTGTAGATTGCTTTAGGTAGAACGGCCATTTTAACTATGTTTATTCTTCCAATCCATGTACATGGAATGTCTTTCCATCTCCTTATGTCATCATCCAATTCTCTCAGAAAGGCCTTGTAATTTTCATTATATAGGTCCTTCACTTCCTTAGTTTTTACCCCAAGGTATTTTATTCTTTTTGTTGCGATTGTGAATGGTATTGTGTTCTTGAGTTCTTTTTCTGTTACTTCGTTATTAGAATATGGAAGTGCTACTGATTTATGCAAATTGATTTTATACCCTGCAACTTTGCTGTAGTTGTTGATTACTTCTAACAGTTTTCCAATGGATTCTTTGGGGTTTTCTATATATAAGATCATGTCGTCTGCAAACAGCGAGAGTTTCACTTCTTCCCTCCCTATTTGGATTCCTCTTATTCCTTTTTCTTGCCTGATTGCTCTGGCCAGGACCTCCAGTACTATGTTAAATAAGAGTGGTGATAGAGGGCATCCTTGTCTCGTTTCTGTTTTCAGGGGGATGGTGCTCAGTTTTTGCCCATTGAGTATGATGTTGGCTGTGGGCTTGTCATATATGGCCTTTATTATGTTGAGGTAGTTCCCTTCTATGCCCATTTTGTTCAGAGTTTTTATCATAAATGGCTGTTGGATCTTGTCAAATGCCTTCTCTGCATCTATTGAGATGATCATGTGGTTTTTATTCCTCAGTTTGTTGATGTGGTATATCACGTTGATTGATTTGCAGATGTTGAATCATCCCTGTGTCCCTGGTATGAATCCCACTTGATCATGATGTATGATCCTTTTGATGAATTGCTGAATTCTGGTGGCCAAAATTTTGTTTAGAATTTTTGCATCTATGTTCATCAGTGATATTGGCCTGTAGTTCTCTTTTTTCTTGGCATCCATGTCAGGCTTTGGTATCAGCGTGATGTTGGCCTCATAGAATGTGTTAGGAAGTGTTCCATCCTCCCTAATTTTTTTGATTAGCTTGAAAAGGATAGGTATTAAATCCTCTCTGAAAGTTTGGTAGAATTCCCCAGGGAAACCATCTGGTCCTGGGGTTTTATTCTTTGGGATGTTTTTGATTGCTGTTTCAATTTCTTTCCTTGTGATTGGTCTGTTCAAATTGTCTGCTTCTTCTTGAGTGAGCTTTGGGAGATTGTAGGAGTACAAGAATTTATCCATTTCCTCTAGGTTATCCATTCTGTTAGCATAGAGTTTTTTGTAGTATTCTCTTATAATCTGTTGTATTTCTGCAGAGTCTGTTGTTATTTCTCCTCGCTCATTTCTGATTTTGTTTATTTGAGCTTTCTCCCTTTTTTTCTTTGTAAGTCTGGCTAGTGGTTTGTCAATTTTATTTATCTTCTCAAAGAACCAGCTCTTTGTCTCATTGATCCTTTCTACTGCCTTTTTCATTTCAATAGTATTTATTTCTGCTCTGATTTTTATTATTTCTCTCCTTCTGCTGATTTTGGGCTTTATTTGTTCTTCTTTCTCTAGTTCAGTTAGGTGTAGTTTAAGGTTGCTTATTTGGGATTTTTCTGGTTTGTTAAGATGTGCCTGTATTGTGATGAATTTTCCTCTTAATACAGCTTTTGCTGTATCCCATATGAGTTGGTATGGCATGTTATCATTTTCATTTGTTTCCAGGTATTTTTTTATTTCTTCTTTAATTTCTTCAATGATCCATTGCTTGTTCAGTAGTGTATTGTTTAGTCTCCACATCTCTGTGCCTTTCTCAGCTTTTGTCTTGTAATTAATTTCTAGCCTTATAGCATTATGATCAGAGAAGATGCTTGTGTTTATTTCAATTTTTTTAAATTTGTGGAGGCTTGCTTTGTTTCCCAACATGTGGTCTATCCTTGAAAATGTTCCATGTGCACTTGAGAAGAAATGTGTATTCTGCTTTTTTAGGATGAAGTGATCTGTATATGTCTATTAAGTCCAATTGTTTTAGTTTTTCGTTTAGCTCCACTATTTTTTTGTTGATTTTCTGTCTGGATGATCTGTCCATTGATGTGAGTGGGGTGTTGAGGTCCCCTACTATTATTGTGTTATTTTTAACATCTTCTTTTAGGTTTGTTAATAGTTGCTTTATGAACCTTGGTGCTCCTATGTTGGGTGCATAGATATTTATAAGTGTTATTTCTTCTTGATGAAGTGTCCCTTTGATGATTATATATTGTCCCTCTGTGTCTCTCTTTACCTGTCTTATTTTGAAATCCACTTTGTCTGATATAAGAATTGCAACACCTGCTTTTTTTCCTTGCTATTAGCTTGAAGTATTGTCCTCTACCCCTTCACTCTAAGCCTGTGTTTGTCCTTGGGGCTGAGGTGTGTTTCCTGGAGGCAGCAAATTATTGGATCTTGTTCTTTAATCCATTTTGCCACTCTGTGTCTTTTTATTGGAGAGTTCAATCCGTTTACATTGGGAGTGATTATTGATGCATGTGGACTTAAAGCTGTCAATCTGTTGCTCATTATCTGGCTTTCCTGCTTTTCTCTTCCTGTGTGCTTTATCCTACCCATTTGATACTGCAATTTCTTATGCTGGGTTTCTTAGATTTTTCCTTATTTATGTTTTGTGGCTCTGTTCTATTTTTTAGTTTAGTGGCTACTCTGAAGTTTGTATTTAGAATCTCGTGTATAATATAGTCTATTCTCTGGTGGTCTCTTACTTGCTTGGCCTAGACTAATTTACTCCCTTTGCTCTTCCCCTCCTAAATTATTATTTTCATTTCTTGTTCCAACTTGTGTTATGAGTTTGTAGTTAGAGTGATAAGATTGTCTTTGCTTTGGTAGTTTCCTTACCTTTATCCTAATGCTACAGTTGAATATTTGCTATCCTATTCTGGTTCTATCTGTCTCCCTACTCTGTGGTTTGTGACCCCTCTCTCCCTTTTTTCTTTTTTCAGGTATGAGAGCCTTCTTGAGGATTTCTTGTAGTGGAGGACTTTTGGTTACAAATTCCCTTAACTTTTGTTTGTCTGGAAAAGATTTAATTTCTCCCTCATATCTGAAGGATATTCTTGCTGGATAGAGTATTCTTGGCTGAAGATTTTTATCTTTTAAAGCTTTGAATATGTCACTCCATTCTCTCCTAGCTTGTAAGGTTTCTGCAGAGAAATCCGCTGAAAGTCTGATAGGAGCTCCTTTGTAGGTTATTCTCTTTTGTCTTGCAGCCCTGAGCATTCTTTCTTTGTCATTCATTTTTGCCATTTGTACTACTATATGCCTTGCAGTAGGCCTTTTTACATTGACAAATCTAGGAGATCTGAAAGCTTCTTCTACACACATTTCTCCCTCAATCCCTAGATTTGGGAAGTTCTCTTCAATAATTTCGTTAAGCACACTTTCTGCTCCATTTTCCTTTTCCACGTTCTCGGGAATTCTTATGATCCTTAAGTTCTTTCTCCTCATTGAATCTGCTATCTCTCTAATACTTTCCTCATTCCTTTTAATCCTTAGTTCTCTTTCTTCCTCTGTCTGGAGCAATTCAGCCTGTCTATCTTTGATTATGCTAATTTTCTCCTCTATGTTGTCTACCCGGGCATTCAGGGAATCCGTATTCTGTTTTTTCTGGTCCATTGTGTTTTTCATCTCTAGTAATTCTGTTTGATTCTTCTTTATAATTTCAATCTCTTTTGTGAAGTAACTCCAGAACTCGGCTTGTTTCTCTTTCTCTCTACCTCATTGAGTTTTTTGATTATAGCTGCTCTGAACTCATTTTCACTTAGTTTACCTAATTCCAAGTCCTCAGGACTTAATTCTATGTTTTTATTGTTTTCTTTCTGGTCTGAGGCTTTTATAAATTGCTGGATGGTAGAGGAGTGGTTTTTCGCATGGTGGTAGAATTCGGTTGCAGTTGCAGCCTGTCACCACTAGATGGGGGGTTGAGTGCCACGCTTTCTGAGCTCTCCGCCTTCGGGCAAGATGGCGGTGCCCAGTGCGGTTTGCCTGGGCAGGGGCTTTTCTCTTGTGCACCGATTTGGATTCGATCAGTTCTGTTCTCTGGTCTCCCAGGGCCCTGGGTTTATGGGGTCCCCGCACATGGAAGCTTTCCCCCATCAGCAGGTTTCCACTGTACCGGCGTCAGGAGTCCTAGACGATCCCCCGGTCACGCAGCCCCTCCCCCGCTCCTTCCCGGACCCGCAGGGCAATCCCGGTTTCTAGGGGAGGGAGCGATGTTCTCTCCTACCCCGTTCTAGCTCCTCCGAGGCGGGCAGCAGGGGCTCTGTCCTCTGTCTTTTGATACTGTGGGTCTCTGAGTCCTGGCATTAGGTTCATTAGCTGAAATCCAGGGGTTTTTTTCGGTCCTCTGTTGTACTTTGGAGGGGAGAGAGTCCCGGGTCAGCTCACCCCACCATTTTGCTCCACCTCCTCAGCCTTGATTTTTTAGGAGACAAAATAATCTCTTGCAATTAAGGGTCAGAATAAACGTGGTTTCTCTGTCTTTTTAGTCTGTGGCACCAAGTCTATGTAGTATGAGTCAAAATTGCCACCTTTTCTGACTAAATCACCCGTTTTTCATTTAAGAGAGTGTGGGAGAGTGGTTAAGACCATGGGTGTTGGCATCAGACTGTGGCTTGAATCCTTGCCTCACTATTTGATAACTGTGTGACGTTGGGCACATGACTTGATGTCTCTCAGCCTTGATTTCCTCATCCATAAAATAGATATTCATTCATTCATTCAATTATTCAACAAATATTTATTGACCAGCTACTATATGCCAACTCCTGTTATAGGGATCTGAGAAGTAATGGTGAACAAAATAGACAAAAACCTTGACCCTCATGGAATTTACTCTAGTAAGGCAATAATAACAGTATCTACCTTCCAGGATTGTTGTGGAAATTAGCTGATATAATGCAGGTAAACTGCTTAACACAAAGCCCAGCACCTAATACATTTGGTAAGGTAGGGAAGGTGACTGGTTTAGATTGACAGGCATGCATAAGAGGTGCTGGGGTGGTCTGTGCCCTCAGGAGAGGGTAGGTTGGAGTCAGGGTAGGTTGGGGTCAGGTTGTAAAGGCTGAGGTTTGTTGAGCACTTTCAATTTGTCAGACCCTGTACTAGGTGCTTTAAACTTACAACAACCTTATGATGTAGGTACTCGGAGTGAGCGCATTCGTTCATTCTTCCATTCATTCAAAAAGCCTTTGTTGAGGATCTGCTATAAGCAGGCATCATGCTGGTTACTGGAGATAAAGCGAGGAGTAAGACACAGAGCTTCCCCAGTGGAAGGCACTCACTAACAATGACAGTTCAGTGGGGAAAATCCCATGGGAAAGCACAGAGTACTTCCCCAGCACCTAGCCCAGTCTGAAAGGGTAGGGCTGAATGATGGAGGCCTTTGGAAACATCTCGAGCCTGGGTTACAGAATGGCTTTAGTTCCTAACTAGCCACCCAGCCCTATCCCTAAGTTGTACTTGTGTCTGGCTAGATACTCTCTTGAAAGTTGCCCAATGCTTGCACTTTAAGGTAAGAGCTATTTTCAGATATAGTATTTCTGAAGACAGATGTTGAGAGAAGAGCAGAGAGCAGGACAAGAATAAATTGGACATTTCTCTTGACTTACCCTCTTACCTTGCAGGTGGACAGTAGAAGGGGAGCTTGGGTAGCTACTTGGGTAGCCAGACTGTGGCCTGAGTAGGCCTATTAACTTCATTTGGCTTGAGCTCACCTTTCAAAATTGGGAAAATAACTTCCTTTGGGGTCACTTTTCATATTTGCAGGAGTTGTACTAGAGGATTTTCAAGATCTGTTCCTGCTCTGACATTTCATGATTCTCCTTGTAGGAGGGTAGGTCACTGAATAGTTATGTATATTTGTAGGTATGTGCAATGCAACGTTGCACTAGCACATGTTCATGCATGTTTCTGGTTGATGGTTTCCCTGGAATCCATGTGGAGCTCCATGCAGAAATACTGGTGTGGCCAAGGAATGTCGATCAAATTAAACAGGAACCCTTACAGATTTAGTCAAAGATATTTGATAATTTGGAAGCAGTAGGTTTTACTTTCTTATTTTTCTGTGTTTGAGATAATTAAAGCACGTAGAAACAGAAAGCTGATTGACTCTTAAATTTTATGTATTTTTCCAACACAAGGCATAGGACTTGGAATAATTTCCACCACTCCAAAGAGTTTCCCTATTCAGTTTGTTTTAAAAATTCTTGTCGGCAGCTTTTTTTTTTAATGAAAACTTTGACTTTTGGGAAGTAACAGTTCAAAATTTGTTTATAAAAAACTTTGGAGACAATATTAACTAAATCTGTAGTTAGTTCAGATCTAAAAATTTCTGGGACTTTTTATTTTTAGCTTTTCTCTGTCCTTGCATCTACTTGTGTTCATTTTTATGATAAAGCACAATTTACTTTATCTAATAAAAATGTTCCTAAAATAGAAATCAAACCACATTTAAAATGTTGTAAGGATTTTCTGTTTAAAAGGCTTGTATTATAAATTTATTTTGCAATGTAAGTTATTTACCCTAATTTATCTTTGAAGTATGCTTGGATTTTAATCTATTAGGTTTGTCTAAATCAAGGCATATCAATTAACCATTGTCTCCATTCCCGTTTATTACTCTCATAAAATCTAGAGCTATCACTTTAAAATTTTAAAATACAGAATCTCCTATGGTTAGTAGTAAGTTACTACTAACAGCAATGTAGAGTCTTTTTAATTTACAATATATTTTATATCCAAGATACTACACTATATATATAAAGTCAATATATAATTAAATGGCCTCATTAAGTTTAACTGAAGGATTGAGCATCTTTATTTTACTGATTGTATATCTACAAACAGTGACTAGAGGATATTGATATATTTGTCATCGTTTATTCACTGAACAAATATTTATTTCATGCCTACAATGTGCCAGGAACTAGACAAAGAAGATTGGGAAATGTGAAGTAAAATATATGACCTCCTTTAGGAACTGACAATTTATTAGAGGAAATAGATATAAACACATAAAAAGTTACATGATATAAGATGTAAATTGCAATATGAGACAACAACATAAAGTAGCATTTCCCAAATTGTGGTATGTGAGATAATTTTAGGTAATAGACATGGACAGACATTTTTCATATTAATGGTTATATTTTGATTGTATATACTTTTACAGTTACCTTCAATTTATGTGAAGTGTTATTGGCTTTTCATTATGGTCATGATCTAAAATTTTCTATAAAATTAAGTGTATTTAAGCAAAAATATGGGAGTTGGTTTTAAGAAAATATTAAAGATGAAAACATAACAGGCAGTATGTGGATATAGAAAATAATGGTAAAGGATATGTGAATGCTGAGATTTGGGAGGCTGAGGAAAGAAATGCTATACAGTCATTTTGTAACAAGATGTATTGTCAGCAATGCAGCCTGCCTGCCAGAGGAAGGAAAGGTCCTGGCGGGCTGGAGGGCCATGCAGGCTCCATTGAGAAGGAAGGATTTCAGACTGGATAGAGAGGAGGGAGGACATCTTGGGTGAGGTTCTCACAGTGATAGAAGATGCGGAGCCTGGAACTCACATTATATTAAGGGGCAGGGAGAGTCTAGAGTGGAGGGTCTGTGTAGGGGAGGATGCGAGGAGAGGCTGAAAATGTAGGCTGGAATGAGGAAGATGGTATAGGACATTGAATGTTATGCTGAGAAATCTGGGCTCTTCCTGCTGTTTATAAGAAGAAGCACTTTATTCCACTTGGGCCCAGCATGCAGGAAAGATGATCAGGAAGCTTCTGGAAAGCCTTCTGGATCACATATATGTCTCCCAGCAGGAGCTTCTCAGCATTGGCATTACTGAAGGCTTTACTATCTGGGATTAATATCTCCTTTGCTACTGACTACGGTTCTACAGCCACTAGTAGCTTGAAAGGCCATCTAGTCAGGAGGCAAGGTTAGGATATGGATCCATTTAAAGGGGAGATGTCTAGGGCAGGGCTAGAATGGCCTCAAAAGATGAGATTCTGGGTAGCTCAAAATAACTTTCAGTAGTTTTCTTAGGGCTAACCTATCTTCTCTATACATAGCTATGTGGTACACAAAAAAGAACTGTAATAATGTGTTATTTGTTTTGTTGTAGTGTATTTTCATTTTTTCTTCTAGACTTGGCAGCTTTTCTGTGTTAGACAATTTTACATGACTATGGCAGGTCTAATGTTCCCTTGTACATAATTTGCCTTAGTTCTCGCGTGTGATTTTACTTTGGGGCAGCCTGGGCATTTTCAACAACATGGGAGTTCTCTACAGTTTATTCTGAAGTATATTTAAATACAAATTTGGCTTTAAAAAACAAAAACTGGAAATGACTCTAAGGTTTTATAATGAAATTCAATTTGGAAAAAAAACTCATAAATAATGAAAACCATTACTAATTTTGCTATTCAGTTGAAATTTCTTCATTCCAAATGAGTTCCAAAATGGTAACTTTAGCTTCTTGGTAACACAATGGTATCGACGTAGATGTATTTTCAAATTGTTTTGTGTCCTCTATGGTGGAAAAGAAGGAGAACTTTGGGTCCTGATCTCTACTTGAACTAGAGCAAATTTGCTTTAATTTATTTTTCATATCTGTCCTCTAATGACACTTTGAAACTCTAAAATAAAGATGAGAAAGATAATGAAAACTCTAAGCAGTGGAGTACTTCCTCAAGAGGTCCAGAGATCAAAGCAGTAATGACAGTGATTGCTCATCACCCCCGCCAGGAGATGCTGGGATAATTACTAAATCTTTTGTGATATACAGATAAACAAGGCCATCACTGTTTGGCTGGAGTCAAGACTTGGCTATTTAGAAAAAGAAGAGCATGTTTTTTACTCAATTACTCTATTAAAAGCATGTTACAATGATTTATTATACTAATAAACATCAACTGGTATTCCTGATAGCTAAAAATTTAAAGGCATTACAACTGAGTAAAACTTAGAGTAATAAAATGTATATCTCACCTTTTCACTAATACTTGATATACTTGTATCTCTACTCCTACCTACCTAAATCCAACCCTCTACTTGATTTGACTTTTGGATATCTAATAGATATATCATATTTAATATGGCCAAAACCAAAATTTGGTATCCTCCTTGCAACCTATTTTCCCCCAAGTGTTCCTTATTTCAATAAATGACTCACCATCCACCCAGGTATTCAACCCCCAAACCTTTTTTCTCACTGCTCAAATCTAATCAGTCCATAAGCAAGTCCTATTGGCTCAAAATATATCCCAGTCTCTCCTTTCTCTCTACCTTACAGCTAGTATCCTGGTCCTGATCCAAGCCACCATCATTTTTTGCCTGGACTATTGAGATAGCCTCCTACCAGGTCCTCTTGATTCCACCAGTGCTCCGTAACAAACTGTTCTCCGTACAGTAACCAGAGAGATCCTTTTAAAATATATGTATCAGATCATGGTGCCTTTCTGGTTAACACCTGCCCCCAGGCTTATCACTCTATCCATATTCTGAGCCCTGGCTTACAGGGTCCTACACAATCTAGGCCCAGTCTTCCTTTGAGACTCTTCTACTACTTCCCTCCATGTTGAGTACTCTCCAGCCACTGGGATTTTTCTGTTCCTGGCACATGCCAAGCTTATTCCCGTCTTAGAGCTGTTACGCCTCTCCTCGTCACTCCTCTTGGAACTCTTGGTCCCCAGATCAGCTTCTTCCTGTCACTCAAATGACCCTTCCATGGGAAAACCTTTCCTAAATCAGTCCCTCCACCCCCAAGTCACTCTCTTTTTTCATAGCAGGAAAATTATTGCGTTCATTTCCTTGTTCGTTCATTGTCTGTCTCTATCTCCCTGACTCTAGAGTGTCAGCTCCATGAGCTCAGCAGCCTTATATTCATGGGAACCACTTATTCCCAATAATTAGCGTGGTGCCTGGAATGTAATTGGGCTCAATAAATTTTGTTCAATTATTTAGTTTATAAATTCAGTATTTTTTCCTCTCTTATTTAATGAATTTAAGGAGAGAAACCTTTAGCTCTTTTAGATTCTTTCTGTTTTTCTTTACCATTATATCAATCTCTATTTAACTCTAGAATGAAATTATATGGAGAGACAGGAAAAATGTAGAGACAGCTATATTTTTTTCTCATGAGCCCAGCTCTGAGAGTTGCTCAGTTTAGGGAACTATGTCTTTTCCTCATGGCTTGATTCTGATGAAATTCACTGGAGGTTTTAGCATTTCTCCTTTGATAGCTGTTCTTTCCACTTTCATCATGAGGCAGAATCCAAAAGAGGGAGATTAATTATTCCCAGTGTGTGCAAGAATCACATTCCATGACTGCCTCTTTAAAATTACAAGGGAATAATTTGCCCCTCTCAACCTTATCTTATTTCCCCTTGTAGCTATAGATTTGTTAGTCTGAATTTTCTCTCCACATCCAAAATAAAATATACTTATTCAACAATTAGGTAAAGTTGCACAAAACTTTAAAGTAAAGCTAGAATGATAGTAGTTTCACAAAGGGCTTGTGCTGATCTTGTGATCTTGTGCTGCACCCCTCTACTCCTCTCTCAAGGCCATTAACAAAACTCTGCTCTGTCCTTGCAGGTATTGTGGAGAAAAGCACAGTGCAATGCTTTATGTACTGTAGGGTTCTAATTATACTTAAGATGCATTGAAAAAATAGAAGAGGAGAAAACAGTACATAGGTCCTCAATAAAAACCTTGGAATGATGGATATTTTTGTTTTCTCTATATCTTTTAATACTTTCTACATTTTAAAGTAATAACATGTATTACTTCTGCTCATTGTTTTTATTACTTTTATAACCAGAAAAAAAGAATACTCTTTAAAATAGAGAATTATTGGAACTAAAACCCCAGAGTGGGCTGTGAGAGCCAGGTCTCTGGCACCTTTCTGTGTGACTGTTGCTGGGCTTCCAAGTCTTGTCTCTAATAACTGGAGAATCACGCAGCTCAATGGGCTCTGTGTTATTTCTGGTTCAGAAAAGCTGGTTTCAGGTTCACAACCAGTTTAAAGTATAATTCTTTTCCAGACAAAAATGGTTTAAAAATCACATTGTACTACATAATGGAATTTCATTTCTTCCTGAGCTATATCACCCAGGGCAAGTATTTCATTCTGTTTTGTTTTGTTGTTGTTGTTTTTAGGATTAAAAAATTGCTTCCTTTGAATTGGTAATGTTTGGTTCCATGAAAAGAAACACTATTGAATTTAACAGTTCTAACAATTGGAGTTCGGAGACCATTGAAAATAGAGAATTAAGTTTGTCATCTTCTTTATCTTTTTTTCTTGGGAGAAATAGCATATGTTATATACAATATTGGGTTTTCAAGAAAGGTGGAAATATTTGTACATTTGTGTTCTTAGTTACTAGGAAAAGCCCATAAGGTTGATGACACATGTCCAAGTGCCTTGCTGCTCAAACTCTGATGTATGGAGCAGCGGCGTGTTAGAAATGCAGACTGACAGGCTCACCACAGATCTACTGCATCAGAACTTGGAGTTTAACAGATCCCCAGGCGATTCTTATGCCTGTGAAGTGAGAAGTGTTGTCTTAGTATACTTTGGGAACTTCCGGGTCCTGCTTGCTTCATTTACTGCCTTTTCTCCTTTTCCTTCTCTCCAGTTCCTGACCAATGACTCAAGGAGAGGTCCATAAAACAGGAGTTCTTAAGCTGGGGTCCGTGGACTCTGAGGGAGCTGTAGGTGGTGGTTTGTGAACCCACTGAAATTCTTTATAAAATTATGTGTGCAGATGAATACTCAATTTTCATTAAATTCTCATGAAGCCAAAAAAAAAAAAAAAAAAAAAAAAAGTGAGTCATTCCAGACTGCAAAAGCATAGGTACTATGTTCTGCCTTGAAAGATGGAATAGGATAATGCTTGTAATTACAGAATTATTATCCTTATCTGGGAAAAGTCTAGGAGAAAGCTCAATAAGCCTTTTTTATTGTTTTAATAAAAAGAATCAAACTGACCAGAGAGTCGATCATAGAGACAAGGAATTTTTGGAAGCAGCTTTCTAGTTCCCAAAACTTGAATTCTCCTCTATGCTCCTGATGTGTTTAGGTTAGGAGAAGATTGCCTGTTCAGTTTCCATAGGTCCTACATCCTTTAGGATAATTAAAGAAGATAAACGTCTCCATAATATGAGTTTTGTGCCTTAACTCTGTCTTTTTGATTATTTTGATTCCCTGAAACCGTGTTCTTAACTCTGGCTGCATATTAGAATCATCCCACTCTAGAGCAATTGAATCAGAATCTCAGAACCACTGGGGTGAGGACCAGGATTACTGGTTTTTGTTTTATTTTCCCTCTCCTTGAGTGATTTTAAAGTGTAGCCAGGTTAGGAACCACAGAGCAATGTGTTTGATAAATTCCAGAATGTCTTTCTTGGGGAATCTTACGTCTTTCATTATCTAAGGGATACTGATTCTGTTTCCTCTGAACAATGAAGACCCTTTTCCTGTTGGAATATCATTATATAGATGCCCCACTGTGCTAGCTTCCTTCATTGTGTCAAATGGAGGCTGATGTACAAAAAATTTGTTCAAATCTGATTCCAAGAACTGTTGAATCTTCCAGTTTCTTATCTGCTGCTCTAATTATTAGTTCATTTCAGAAAAGCTCCTCAATTTTTATATTATGAGTGACTTTTCAAATATGGTAAATCTGAAAGGGACCTCTCTCTTGGGCTCTTTTATGGAGGATACTTGATATGCTGTAAGAAATGATGGAAATGAGTAATTGTGCTATAACTAAATAATTTAATTGTAAGAAACTTCTTTCCCCCATTTAGGTATGTTTGGCTGATACTGTAGTTATAAAACAAACTGTCTCTGGCATTTTGCAAACCTAAGAAACAAGAATCTGTAGGATTCAGTATTTCAAAGAGAATGGGAAATAGCATATAGACTGGAAGTAATCTACGATCGCTAGTAATGCCTTTCACCAAATAAAGGATGTAAAATCCTATGATAAAGTTCCCATTTATAAATCTTTACCCTAAGACACATTCACAAATTGATGCAGAATTACATATTCACATTTTTCCGTTTTGTACTTCAAGCATTTCTAGTATTATTAGATTTTGCAGCCAGTCCTCTGAAAAATAACGTAAAAGTTTGTTTTTTTCTTTTCTAAAGGAGATTTCTGGCAATCTGAGCACTCATCTCTTTGCTCTTTTGGGACTTACCATGAGAATAGTGGGATTTGTGCTCACCTCATGTTCACCTCTGGGTCACCAAGGGTTCATTTAATCACATTTCCTTCAAGATCATGAGAATGCATGTCTGAGAATGATAAATTAGTTTAACATCATGTGGGGGAATGGGAAATGGGGAATGATATTACAGAATAATTCAAATCTGATGAAGATACTTTTGAAGTAGCAGTTTGTACTCAACCTTAATGAAAAATATTGGAACTGATTATTTTCCTAGTATTAATGCTTCACTCAGTTTGGAGAGAATAAATATTCAAAAGGATATAATGTAACTTGCATGATATTAACTTTTCTTAACCTCTTTCTAGCCAAGGGATTGCTTACTTGTCTCCTAGTGAATATATATAAACAAAATGACTTTCTGTTTGAAATGGAAAATGCAAGTAAGTTGTATCTTTGCGTCTAATCTTTACATAGGATTGCTTAATTGTACAAACCTCAACAGGAAGCTCTGTGATAAAATCGCTCTTCTGTTGGGTGTGCTTTGGCATTAGAATTTTTTTCCTGGTGGAGGCTACAGTTTTGTGACAACCCAAACACTTGTCTGATATTTCCCTCTTTTCTAACTTGCAAACGAGGTCCTACATCTGAGTTCATGAATGACCTGCCCATTTTGTCATTTTAATAGACTTTGCTCTTAATTTAAGCCAAACTATAATAATCAAGGAGATTTGACCAAAAAATTGAAAATATTTTTCCTCTCTTGGGGAGGCAAGTGACTCCTTGAGTTGTGAAGGTTTAACTGTCATTCTAATTCAGTGCATGTGTGTGAGTGCCTAAAATGTTCCATGTTCTGTGCATATAATGTTGTAAGCACAATGTACGGAGTGAGGTAGGACCACAGAGAGATGGCAAAAATCTCAGAGAGTTGGAAAAGGCTCCATGGAAGAGGATTATCAGTTATCCATATTATTTGTTCAGTTACGTGCAACAGAAACCAATTCAGGATAACAAGCCAAAGGAGAGAAAAAGACAGAGATCAATTTACTGGAAGGATATGGGTGACAAAATGAAGAAAAAAGAGAGAGACAGAGAGAGAGAGAGAGCTGAAGAACCAGGCCTCAGAAGGCACCTAAATTGGAGAGTTCTGGGCATCTAAGTAGAAGAAACTAAAGGATAATCGCAAATGGGAGCTACTGAGGAATGAATCAGCTTCAAATATTTTCTTTTCCTGTGTCACTTCTCTCAAGATTCCCAAGCGGAAGCCTAATTGGCCTAGTGTGAGCCGAGTTCCTACTCCTTAGCTAGGAAAGGACAGGGCACTTTGATTGACAGTGCAGTCAAGGCTGTGTGCAAGGGGGAGGGTAATTCCCAAAGGGAAATCAAGGTGCTGCTATTGGACAAAGGTGGAAGAGAGGCTGTCAGGCAAAAGTAACAGAGGTCTACTCCAGGAAGGGATATTTAATCCTTAGAAGATAAGTAGGAATCTCTTAAGTGGAAAAGGGGAGAATGGCATTCTAAATAGAGGGCATAGAATACACAAAGAGTCATAAAAGAGTCTAGCTTGTCATATAATGGCAAGAAATTTAGTATAGTCGGAATAAACTATATATTAGGAAGTTTGGATGTTGAGAAGTGGCAGGAGATGAGGAAAGATCTCTATATGACAAGTGAAAAGATTAGGACTCAGTCTTATAGGTAAGCAAGTTTTATTATTAATTTCTTTTTTCTGGGGAAGATTGTCCCTGAGCTAACATCTATGCCAGTCTTCCTCTATTTTGTATGTGGGACACTGCCACGGCATGGCTTGATGAGAGGTGTGTAGGTCTGCACCTGGGATCTGAACCTGCAAACCCTGGACTGCCAAAGTGGAGCGCACAAACTTAACCATTATGCTACTGGGTAGGCCCCTATTATTAGTTTTTTAAATAATTTAAGTCAATAGAAAAATAGGCAAAAATGTGAGCAGAAGATTGACAGAGAAAGAAATTTAGTTGACTAATATACATATGAAAAATGATCAACTGCTAGAAATCAAAGTAATTAAAAAATAGATACTGTTTTCTATTAAATTAAGAAAGATTTCAAAATAATAATTATACCTAGAATTTGAGAGGGTAAGTTGGAATGGAACTTTTACATACTGTAGGTGAGTATAAATTGGAACAAGTGTAATTTTTCTAGAAAAGAATTTGACAAGTTATATCAAGATCCTTAAAATTTTCACCATTTTCTGATCCAAAAATTCTACTTCTAGGATTTTGCTTTAAGGCAATAACATTGGATGCAAACAGATATTAAGGTTCAAAGATCATGATGTCTTAAAAAACCAAAAAACTGGAAATTTCCTAGATGATCAATGGTAAGAAAATAACCCTATAAATTATATATCCGAATTCAGACATTAACCGTGTTTTCAAAGAATTTATTTACAGAGGAGGATGCTCATGATATGTTAAGTTAAAAAAGTAGTACACATACACATACACACATATAATAGTGTGATTATAACGTTATAAGAAAAAAAGGTAATACACATATATATGTATCTACCTACCTATATACCTATTTGACTAGAAAGAAAACACAAAATGTTAAGAATGGTTATTATCTCTGAATGGAGGGTTTGTGGATGATTTTAACTTCTTTACAAATTTGTAATGAATACATGTTGCTTTTCTTTTTAATTTAAAATAAAAATTGATTTTTTTATTGAGTTATTGATAGGTTACAATCTTGTGAAATTTCAGTTGTACATTAATGTTTGTCAGTCATGTTGTAGGTATACCACTTCACCCCTTGTGCCCACCCCCCACCCCACCTTTCCCCTGGTAGCCACTAAACTGTTCTTAGTCCATAATTTAAAATTCCTCATATGAGTGGAGTCATACACAGATTATCCTTCTCTCGCTGGCTTATTTCACTTAACATAATTCTCTCAAGGTCCATCCATGTTATTGCAAATGGAATGATTTTGTTCTGTTTAGCAGCTGAGTAGTATTCCATTGTATATATGTACCACATCTTCTTTATCCATTCGTCTGTTGCTGGACACTTAGGTTGCTTCCACGTCTTGGCTATTGTAAACAGTGCTGCAATAAACATTGGGTGCACAGGACTTTTGGGATTGCTGACTTCAGGCTCTTTGGATAAATACCCAGTAGTGGGATGGCTGGATCGTATGGTAGTTCTATTTTTAATTTTTTGAGGAATCTCCATACTGTTTTCCATAGTGGCTGCACCAGTTTGCATTCCCACCAGCAGTGTATGAGGGTTCCTTTTTCTCCGCAACCTCTCCAACATTTGTTGCTATTAGTTTTAGATATTTTTGTCATTCTAACGGGTGTAAGGTGATATCTTAGTGTAGTTTTGATTTGCATTTCCCTGATGATCAGCGATGATGAGCATCTTTTCATGTGCCTATTGGCCATCAGTATATCTTCTTTGGAGAAATGTCTGTTCATGTCTCCAGCCCATTTTTTGATTGGGTTGTTTGATGTTTTTTTGTTGAGTTGCGAGAGTTGTTTATATATTAAGGATATTAAGCCTTTGTCAGATATATGACTTGCAAATATTTTTTCCCAGTTAGTGGGTTGTTTTTTTGTTTCAATCCTGTTTTCATTTGCCTTGAAGAAACTCTTTAGTCTGATGAAGTCCCATTTGTTTATTCTTTCTATTGTTTCCCTTCTCTGAGAAGGCATGGTGTCCGAAAAGATCCTTTTAATACTGATGTCAAAGAGTGTACTGCCTACGTTTTCTTCCAGAAGCCTTATAGTTTCAGGTCTCACCTTTAGGTCTTTGATCCATTTTGAGTTTATTTTGGTGAATGGTGAAAAAGAATGGTCGATTTTCATTCTTTTACATGTGGCTTTCCAGTTTTCCCAGCACCATTTGTTGAAAAGACTTTCTTTTCTTCATTGTATGCCCTCAGCTCCTTTGTCAAAGGTAAGCTGTCCATCGATGTGTGGTTTTATTTCTGGGCTTTCAATTCTGTTCCATTGATCTGTGCACCTGTTTTTGTACCAGTACCATGGTGTTTTGATTACTGTAGCTTTGTAGTATGTTTTGAAGTCAGGGATTGTGATGCCTCCCGTTTTGTTCTTTTTTCTCAGGATTGCTTTAGAAATTCGGGGTCTTTTGTTGCCCCATATGAATTTTAGGATTCTTTGTTCTAATTCTGTAAAGAATGTCATTGGGATTCTGATTGGGATAGCGTTGAATCTGTAGATTGCTTTAGGTAGAACGGCCATTTTAACTATGTTTATTCTTCCAATCCATGTACATGGAATGTCTTTCCATCTCCTTATGTCATCATCCAATTCTCTCAGAAAGGCCTTGTAATTTTCATTATATAGGTCCTTCACTTCCTTAGTTAAATTCACCCCGAGGTATTTTATTCTTTTTGTTGCGATTGTGAATGGTATTGTATTCTTGAGTTCTTTTTCTGTTGGTTCATTACTGGAGTATAGAAATGCTACTGATTTATGCAAATTGATTTTATACCCTGCAACTTTGCTGTAGTTGTTGATTACTTCTAACAGTTTTCCAATGGATTCTTTGGGGTTTTCTATATATAAGATCATGTCGTCTGCAAACAGCGAGAGTTTCACTTCTTCCCTCCCTATTTGGATTCCTCTTATTCCTTTTTCTTGCCTGATTGCTCTGGCCAGGACCTCCAGTACTATGTTAAATAAGAGTGGTGATAGAGGGCATCCTTGTCTTGTTCCTGTTTTCAGGGGGATGGCATTCAGTTTTTGCCCATAGAGTATGATGTTGGCTGTGGGTTTGTCATATATGGCCTTTATTATGTTGAGGTAGTTTCCTTCTATGCCCATTTTGTTCAGAGTTTTTATCATAAATGGCTGTTGGATCTTGTCAAATGCCTTCTCTGCATCTATTGAGATGATCATGTGGTTTTTATTCCTCAGTTTGTTGATGTGGTGTATCACGTTGATTGATTTGTGGATGTTGAACCATCCCTGTGTCCCTGGTATGAATCCCACCTGATCATGATGTATGATTCTTTTGATGAGTTGCTGAATTCTGGTGGCCAAAATTTTGTTTAGAATTTTTGCATCTATGTTCATCAGTGATATTGGCCTGTAGTTCTCTTTTTTCGTGGTGTCCTTGTCAGGTTTTGGTATCAGCGTGATGTTGGCCTCATAGAATGTGTTAGGAAGTGTTCCATCTTCCCTAATTTTTTGGAATAGCTTGGAAAGGATAGGTGTTAAATCCTCTCTGAAAGTTTGGTATAATTCCCCAGGGAAGCCATCTGGTCCTGGGGTTTTATTCTTTGGGATGTTTTTGATTGCTGTTTCAATTTCTTTCCTTGTGATTGGTCTGTTCAATTTGTCTGCCTCTTCTTGAGTGAGCTTTGGGAGATTGTAGGAGTACAAGAATTTATCCATTTCCTCTAGGTTATCCATTCTGTTAGCATAGAGTTTTTTGTAGTATTCTCTTATAATCTGTTGTATTTCTGCAGAGTCTGTTGTTATTTCTCCTCGCTCATTTCTGATTTTGTTTATTTGAGCTTTCTCCCTTTTTTTCTTTGTAAGTCTGGCTAGTGGTTTGTCAATTTTATTTATCTTCTCAAAGAACCAGCTCTTTGTCTCATTGATCCTTCTACTGCCTTTTTCATTTCAATAGTATTTATTTCTGCTCTGATTTTTATTATTTCTCTCCTTCTGCTGACTTTGGGCTTTATTTGTTATTCTTTCTCTAGTTCAGTTAGGTGTGCCTTAAGGTTGCTTATTTGGGATTTTTCTGGTTTGTTAAGATGTGCCTGTATTGTGATGAATTTTCCTCTTAATACAGCTTTTGCTGTATCCCATATGAGTTGGTATGGCATGTTGTCATTTTCATTTGTTTCCAGGTATTTTTTTATTTCTTCTTTAATTTCTTCAATGATCCATTGCTTATTCAGTAGTGTGTTGTTTAGTCTCCACATCTTTGTGCCTTTCTCAGCTTTTGTCTTGTAATTAATTTCTAGCCTTATAGCACTATGATCTGAGAAGATGCTTGTTATTATTTCAATTTTTTTAAATTTGTAGAGGCTTGCCTTGTTTCCCAACATATGGTCTATCCTAGACAATGTTCCATGTGCACTTGAGAAGAATGTGTATTCATCTCTTTCAGGGTGAAGTGATGTATATATGTCTAGTAAATCCAATTGTTTTAGTTTTTCATTTAGCTCCACTATTTCCTTGTTGATTTTCTGTCTGGATGATCTGTCCATTGATGTGAGTGGGGTGTTGAGGTCCCCTACTATTATTGTGTTGTTTTTAACATCTTCCTTTAGGTCTGTTAATAGTTGCTTTATGAATCTTGGTGCTCCTGTGTTGGGTGCATAGATATTTATAAGTGTTATTTCTTCTTGATGAAGTGTCCCTTTGATCATTATATATTGTCCCTCTGTGTCTCTCTTTACCCGTCTTATTTTGAAATCCACTTGGTCTGATATGAGAATTGCAACAACCTGCCTTTTTTTCCTTGCTATTTGCTTGAAGTTTTGTCCTCCACCCCTTCACCCTGAGTCTGTGTTTGTCCTTGGGGCTGAGGTGTGTTTCCTGGAGGCAACAAATTGTTGGAGCTTGTTCTTTAATCCATTTTGCCACTCTGTGTCTTTTTATTGGAGAGTTCAATCCATTCACATTGGGAGTGATTATTGATGCATGTGGACTTAGTGCTGTCAATCTGTCGCTCATTATCTTGTTTTCCTGCGTTTCTTTTCCTGTTTGCTTTAGACTACCCATTTAATACTGCAATTTCTTATGCTGGGTTTCTTAGATTTTTCCTTATTTATGATTCGTGACTCTGTTCTGTACTTTATTTTAGTGTCTACCTTGAAGTTTGTTTTTAGAATCTCGTGTATAATATAGTCTATTCTCTGGTGGTCTCTTACTTACTTGACCAATACTGATTTAGACCCTTTGCTCTTCCCCTCCTAAATAATTATTTTCATTTTTTATTCCAACTCATCTTATTAATTGGTAGTTAGAGTGCTAAGATCGTCCTTGTTTTGGTAGTTTCCTTACCTTTACTGTAATGCTATAATTGAATATTTGCTATCCTGTTCTGGTTCTATCCATCGGTCTCCCTAGTCTGTGGATCGTGTCCCCTTTCTCCCTTTTTTCTTTTTTCAGGTATGAGAGCCTTCTTGAGGATTTCTTGTAGTGGAGGGCTTTTAGTTACAAATTCCCTTAACTTTTGTTTGTCTGGAAAAGATTTAATTTCTCCCTCATATATGAAGGAAATTCTTGCTGGATAGAGTATTCTTGGCTGAAGATTTGTATCCTTTAAAGCTTTGAATATGTCACTCCATTCTCTTCTACCTTGTAGGGTTTCTGTAGAGAAATCCGCTGACAGTCTGATAAGGGCTCCTTTATAGGTTATTCTCTTTTTTTTTCTTGCTTCCCTGAGTATTCTTTCCTTATCTTTCCTTTTTGCCAACTTTACTACTATGTGCCATGGGGTAGCTCTTTTTACATTGACAAATCTAGGAGATCTAAAACCCTCCTCTACACACATTTCTCCATCGATCCTTAGATTTGGGAAGTTCTCTTCAGTAATTTTGTTAAGCACACTTTCTTCTCCATTTTCCTTTTCCATATTCTCAGGAATTCTTATGATCCTTATGTTCTTACTCCTCATTGAATCCATTATCTCTCAGAGATTTTCCTCATTTTTTTTAAATTCTTAGTTCTCTTTCTTCCTCTGTCTGGCGCCATTCAGCCTGTCTATCTTCGATTATGCTAATTTTCTCCTCTATGTTGTCTACACGGGCATTCAGGGAATCCGTATTCTGTTTTTTCTGGTCCGTTGTGTTTTTCATCTCAAGTAATTCTGTTTGATTCTTCTTTATGATTTCAATGTCTTTTGTGAAGTAACTCCAGAACTCGGCTTGTTTCTCTATCTTTCTCTCTACCTCATTGAGTTTTTTGGTTATAGCCGCTCTGAACTCATTATCACTTAGTTTAGCTAATTCCAAGTCCTCAGGACTTAATTCTATGTTTTTATTGTTTTCTTTCTGGTCTGGGGCTTTTATAAATTGCTGGATGGTAGAGGAGCAGTTTTCTCGCATGGTGGTAGAATTCAGTTGCAGTTACAGCCTGTCGCCACTAGATGGGGGTAGAGAGCCATGTGTTATGAGCTCTCTGCCTTGGAGCAAGATGGCTGCACCCACTGGCTTTGCTGGGGGGAGGGGTTCAGACCAGTTCTGTTCTCTGGTCTCCCAAGGCCCTTGATTTGTGGGGTCCCTGCGGACGGAAGCTTTCCCCCCTGTCAGCGAGTCTCCACTGAATCAGCAGCAGGAGTCCTGGATGATCCCCAGGTCGCGCGGCCCCTCTCCTGCTCCTTCCCGACTCGCGCGGCAGCAATCGCAGACTCTAGGGGAGGGAGTGATGTTCTCTCCTACCGTTCCAGTGCCTCTGAGGGTGTAAGCCAGGTTTATGATCTCCGCCTTGCTGGTATTGTAGGTCTCTAACGAGCTGGTATTATGTTTATTCTCTGAAATTCAGTTCTTCCAATCTTTTGTTGTATTTTGGAGGGGAGAGAATCCCAGGTCAGCTCACCCCGCCATTTTGCTCTGCCCCCTTCTCCCTCAAAATTGATTTTTTTTAAAGCTTGGCCCTGAGCTAACATCTGTTGCCAATCTTTTGGTTTTTTTCCTTCTTATCCCCAAAACCCCCCAGTACATAGTTGTATATTCCAGTTGTAGGTCCTTCTAGTTCTGCTATGTGGGATGCCACCCCAGCATGGCTTGATGAGTGTTGCTATGTCCACGCCCAGGATCCGAACTGGCAGAAGTGGAGCAGAAGTGGAGCATACCAACTTAACCACTTGTCCAGAGGGCTGGCACCAAAATTAAGATTTTTAAAGTGGAGATATATTTATAGAAGTGATCAAGTTTTTGTAAAAAGTCAAGCAATGGAGAGATCTAACAAACTTTATTTATTGTCTCAGCATTTGACATAGCAAAGAATTTCAAACAACCTAAATGTTCATCAGTTTTTTCAGCAGAGCCTTGAAGAGTAAATTCCTATAAACAGGAATTATTGGTGTGGTCATCTGCCTTGTTGAAGATCTCATTTAGAGGGCACTCTATGTTTCATAAAGATTTGTTTCAGAAAATTTTTCCAGTTACACATTTATGACAGATAATTTCCATAGCTTCTAATCCAAGGTTTTTCCTACCCTACAGTAAAACACTTTCCCCCTCCTCTCTGTCTAGAGGATGTGAGGAAGAGATGGAGCTCAGGCGTTTATTTTAATCCTCTGTGGACTGCTTCTAGTTTACCATACTGTCTTCTTTCCTTTAGAGTCTAGACTAAATCATGCAAATAACCTCAGAAATGACAAAGTCCCATACTCTGAGCATTTATTTGAGAACATCTGACAGCATACCCTAAATACATAAAAAACAAACAAACAAACTCAACATTAACTTCTGAGTGTATAGAGGAGACCATTTAAAAATGGCACCTTCAACAAATGGTTCTTGGAAAACTGGATATCCACATGCCAAAGAATGAAGTTGGATCTTTATCTTATACCATATGCCAAAATTAACTCAAAATGGATTAAAGATCTAAATGTAAGACCCTAAACTATAAAACTCACATTTCTTCTAGAAAGTAATTAATACAGGAAAGGAAGGTGCTCATTATAGAAGAACTGGATTGGGAGTATGGAGTCATGTTCAGTTAGCCATGGTGGCCTTCCTTTCATCACTGACTTCCCTGAGCTCATCTGGATTAGATGGACCAGATGATCCCGTAGGGCCAATTTATGCTGCATAAGTATATAAGTTATGTGCCCAAAGTAGGGATTGGGGCTACAGACGAAGTTATGCAGGGCTTCTACTGCAGGGGGGAATGTTTGAGAGTTCTGGGTAAAGAACCCTCTGGTCCTGCCCCTGCTCCCTCAGAGAGCTGATTCTGGTAAACTGCCTCCATCCTTAAAGTAGAACTTATTACTTATCCTCATCGCCCAGGCCCTGTCCCTCCAGATACTCATGGAAGCAGCAGGAGAAGACAGCAGGAGGGCCGCTTGTGGAATCAGGTCAGTTAAAGTTCATTCGAGAACCCATTTGGCTGGACCAACAAGGTGTTCTGTATTCCAGATCTCTTTGTAGAGAGAATAAAATATGCTTTAGGTTGCTTTTTAAATTACCCTGGTCAGGTGGGGCAATCATAAAATGATTCAGAGCACTCAGTATTTTGGAAAAAAATCTGGATTCCTACACCTGAAACGTTCTAGGAAAAGTTGCCTGCTGCTATAAAACACTTGCATCAGGAAAATGGGGAATTTGAGGGACTTATGAATTTAACTGGTGGAAGAATCCTCAGATAGGAGAGTTAGAAGAGAGCTGGGGGTTGGATCTGATAGAATCTCAGCTTTGCCACTTACCAGGTAGAAAATTTAGGGCAAGCTGCTTGATGTCTTCACTGCACAGCTTCCTAATGTGTCAAAATGCGATACTCAATCAGAGGGTCAACCTGAGGATTAAGTGAGGTAATCTATTCAGAACGCTTAGCACAGTGTCTGGCATGGAGCAGGCAGTGGCTAGCAGAAAAGGTGAGAAGGGAGCTTTCACTACCTGGAGTTCAGCCTGGGAGTTGTGGAGAAGGTTAGGAGCCTAAATTTCTCCTCGACTGGTGCTTATCTTTACTATACATTCCCCTTCCAATATTTTGTGCAGATTGGTCTGATCTGAAATATGGTTACTTCAAGCTAACTTTGATTAATTAAGAACTGTATAAACTTGGAAGTAAATCAGTGTTTGCCAATATGTGTGCCACGAAACACCATTCCCTTTAGATTCTGTAGGGTAGAGGCTAAGCGGTATGTCCTTTGAGATTCACAGAGCATATTCACCTGTGGTGTGGAAAGTACTGCCCAGCATTCTGTTTCATGCAGCAATTCCTTAATTTATTTGGCAGAACCCTTATTAATATCATGGAGAACACACTTTGGAGTAATTTCTTGATGACTATTATTTGCGAAGAAAATTGCTTATATTTTAAAAAATAGCTTTTTAATGTTGTACCAGAAGGTTTGTTTTCTAAATGAAATTGATAATGGTATTAGCTAAGAGGACAGCAGGCTAATAGGAAGGCAAACGATTATAAATAGGACTTGCATCCTTCATTCAAGCAGCTGCTGAAATGTCACCTCCTTTCTTAAGCTTTTCTGGAATAAATAAAATAGCATAAATTCCCAGGACCCCATTCTGTCCTGATTCTCATTTCATGTGATTTTTCCAAATATAATTCTGGTATAATCAGGTCCAGCTGCTTTTGAAGAAACATAGCCCAACAACAAGTACATAATTTCACTTAATTCATATACTGATTCAGTCTCTGAAGAAAACACTACATTGGAGAGTATATTCTTAATATATAGAAGAAAATCGTCAAAGGAAACCTTTTTTATTATGGAAAACCTCAAACTTGTCCAGATTAAACAGAATAATATAATAAACCCATCACCCAGTTTCACAACCATCTACTGTTGACCAATCCTGCTTCATTCCCACCCCACCCATCCCCCTATCTTATTCTGAAGCAAATTTCAAAATCATTTGGTTTATCTACAGATATTTCCATTACATCTCTCTAAGAAAGAAAGATTCACTCTTTTAAAAAAACATAACAACAATACCATTTTCACGCTGAAAAACTGACAATACTTATTTGCCTCATAAAAATTTTTAACAGTTCATTAGTTTGTTCAGAATAAGGTCCAAATATTATGATTGGCTGATATGCTTTCAGTATTTTTAAAGTATAGGTTCCCTCACCATCTCTTTTTTCCCTTGCAGTTTGTTTGCTGCAGAGATGGCTAGGGTAACCAACTTGTCCTGGTTTGCCCAGGACTTTCCCTGTGTTAGCACTGAGAGTCCCATGTCCTGGAAACTCCCTCAATTCAGGGATATTTGTCCTATAAAGTTTCCCACAATATGGGTTTTGCTGATGGCAGCTCCATCACAAACATTTCCTCTGTCCTCTCTATTTCTGTAAATTGGTAGTCTAGTGTCTTGGTTAAATTCAGGTTCAATTTTTATTTTGGGCGACAAGATTGCTCTATTGGTTGTACTGTTATGTACTTCTGTCAGGAGGCACATAATGTCTGGTTCTCTCTCTTTTTGTGATGTTGGCAATTGTTGATAAACATTGTCTAGATTAGCAAAATGTCTTAAAAATCCTTTCCCAGCTCATATTTCTTCCCCAGTTGCAGACGTTCCTGGTTACATACTGTATTAGTCAGCTCAGGCTGCCAAACAAAATACACAGACTGGGTGTCTTAAACAACAGAAATTTCTTTTCTCACAGTTCTGGAGGCTATAAGTCCAAGATCGAGGTGTCGGCAGGCTGGTTTCTTCTGAGGGTGCTCTCCACGATGTGTAAATGGTCGTCCTCTCCCTGTGTCTTCACATGGTCTCCCTCCTGTACACATGTGTATCTTCATCATCTCTTCTTCTAAGGACACCAGTCGTTGGATTACAGCCTACCCATATGACCTCATTTTATGTTAATTACCTCTTTAAAGACCAAATATGATTACATTCTGAGGGCCTGGGGATTAAGACTTCAACATATAAATTGGGAGGGGGGTGCAATTCAGCCTGTAACACAAACATTTATTATTCATCTTCCTCCTTTCTAACAGGAATCCACCCTACACCTCACTACTTTGGGTTTCATGGGAGGGGAGCCTCATCCTGAGCCCCAGGAGGGTGAGTTATGGTTGATCCAAGCCAGATAGGAGTCCTATTTTCCTCACCGGGGAATGGTTTAAGCATGGGTATAAAATGCAATTCCGGCCAATGAGATGTGAGAGAGTCTGCTGGGAATCTTCTGAGAAGAGTTTTCCTTGAAGATTAGAAAGATGATGCATGGGAAGAATTGGAGCCACTTCTGCTGAAATATGAGGGAAGCAGGCTGAGCAAGCTGGCTGACAAAATCTTCTAATTGACATGGATGGCAGAGCACCAGGATGGAAGTCCAGAAAGAGACTGTGTAATCTGAATTCACCAACCCTGCCTTCTTGTTTTGGAATTGCCATGTGTGATGATAAAACTTCCCTTTTTTAAAGGCACTTTTAGGTTGGATTTCTGTTACTGCTTTCAGAGGCATCCTAAGCAGCATACCCCTTAAAATCTCCTGCGCATTCAACAACTCCAAACTCGGCTCAGGTTACTCTTCACTCCTCCCCTTCCCTTTCTGGAGCCCTTTCTTTTTATCCTAATAGCCATTTTTTCCCTTTCCACTCTAAACTTTTCAGCCTCTCCAGTGAGAGAGTTCTCTTCAGAAATCAAAATCTATAGACTCTGTTTCCTGGAAGCACCCTTTATATTGGGTGAGAGAGAAATCTGCCTCCTGTCTGGGGTATACACCATCTTCTCTTCACCTTGGGGATCAAGGCAAAGTGAAAGTGTTCTTGCTCATCCCATTGCAGCTTTTTGGAAAGAAAAGATGGAAACCAACTTTAGATCATCTTCGTAGGTAGATTTCACAGGAAAGGTTCCATACCTTCTTGCCAATAAGGCTTTCACTCTATTATTAAATTTCTATGTTTAATCAACTCTTTATCTTTCATATCTCCCTCAGGCTTGACTTATATAACTAAGTGCATTAGAGTAGAGTGACCATATAATTTATCACCCAAATTGGGACACTTTTGCAAGTGAAAAGAAATGGGTCAACAGTATAAGCCACATCTCCCAAGCGAACTGTGGTGTTTGGTCACTCTACTTGCAGTGTGATGAAAGCATTCACAGCTTTCCTCTGTGGAGGTGTGTAGTAAGATGCCTCACAGATACTTTGGGGACATGGTAATTAGCTTTAACAGTCCCCCTGGCAGCCCAAACTCTCAGAGAACTGCGGCTCCTGGGATTAGCAGAGGAGTGTTCAAAATAGAAAACAATTTAATAAAAATATCCCTTAATTTTTAAAACTCTGGGAATAAATAAATAAATTTCCAACCCAAGGCACCTTTCAAATATTCCTCTATCCATGGTAGAGCATCTGAGATGGGGCAACTTCTGGAACCCGTCCTTCTCAGCATGTCTCCCCATTCGGAGAGATCTGTGAGCAGCAGAGAAGGGATTAAGGAAAGAGTTACAGATGCTTTGTTTAAATTACACTAAGGGCACAGGTTTTCTGTCCATGGCTTCAAACAACGGAAGTAGAGTGACAGTTTTTTCTAGAAACCGAATGAAAAATAGATCCGAATGTCACTAGCAGAATGTGAAATGACAGGCTGTGACTGTGACATTGTCACTCAAATGCTGAAATACAACCAAGCTCAAAATAGACCAAGCAAAGAAAATACTGGCTGTATGTTCTGGAATAGCAAGGGAAAAAATAGTAAAAGAATGTTATTTATTATGGGTAGAGACTCATGGATATTTTTCAAACTTCAAACTGCCTAGTAAAATGGGCACTTGCCTTTTTTCTCTCTCTTGATACCTCACACTCCTCAAATGACATCCCGCCAATCTTTTTCTATGGTTCCCTACGACATTAGGTTAAGATAAATACATAGATATCTATAGAAAAGACTGAATTGCCCAAAAGAGTGCCAGGAGAAATAAAGCAAGAGAGAAAGTATGTTGACAAGTGATTTTACGTTCCAAGACACCAAACAGAGCAGATTGGTGGCTGATTAGGTATTTTGGTCTTTCTGACATCTGCTTGAGAGAAGGAGGTGGGGCTGAGATCCTTCGTAGTATTATTACTTCCTTTAGCCTATGTAAATTGTTGTACTCAATGTCACGTTTCTGGTAGGTGTTGTGGTCAGGACCAGGACTCGAACCCAGATCTTCTGACTCCAAATCTTAAGCTCATTTCATCGTCATGCCCCTGAACAGCCAGCCCCTCATAGATCTTTCTCGGGTTGCCACGTCCCCCAAGGAGCCTGGGACATGGCCTCAGGCTGGTAGGGATGAGGCAGGAACTCCACCTTGAGTGTGGAAGGAGTGGAGGAGCAGTCCATTCGTGTGCTCTCTTGGATATTGCCTGTTATTTGTTGTGTCATGCCTCTGAAGAAAATGTAACCTTGTACTTGCCATGGGCTAAGATGCCAATTTGAGGTCATCACCCTTCACACCACCAGCAAAAAGCACTACATTATAAATTTCATACCTAGATCAACACAGTAAAATGATGCCTCACAGTGGTATTCATTGCAGCTCAACTACTGTGGTTTTCTGGACCTAAGAAAATTTGTAGCTATTTTAGCCTAGTGATTCCCAGCACAGGGACTCTTGACTCCTAGCAGTCCAAGAAGGCAGTAGTCGTGGTAAGAGTTGGGGTGTTTGTAAGTAGCTGGTAAGAGGTAGGATCTATAAATAATTTTTAAAAAACTAACAGAGAGGCCAGTCCCATGGCATAGCGGTTAAGTTCGGCATGCTCCGCTTCAGCAGCCCAGGTTCGTGGGTTCATATCCTGGGTGTGGGCCTACACCACTCATCAGCCATACTGTGGCAGCAACCCAGGTATAACATGGAGGAAGATTAGCACAGACATTAGCTCAGGGCTAATCTTCCTCAAACAAAGAAATAATAATAATAATAAAATAAAAATAAAAATAAAAAATGTTAACAGAGACAACATGCTTAGCTAGGATAAGTCTACACAGATGAAATAAAACAAGGTTTTAAAATGTCTTTTGGTGGGAATTTTATCACTATTCTTATCAGAAGGCCTGATTGGCACTTATACATGTCTCTGATGAATAAAGAAATGAGAAAGAAATTATAATTTAATAATAGAAAATTTAAAGATGAAGATTTTGAAAGATGGTACCCATAAGGGGAAAAAAATAACAAAAGGTATTCTTGATGGTGAAAAGTGTGGTGATGACTGAGTATGAGTCCCAAGGGGAGGTGAGCATGGCTTCAGTGCAGGACTCTCCTTGATGTGAAAATTCTAGGACTTTTCCAGTTAAGGTTCAGAGACAAGTTAAGGCTCCAAGCTCTCCACAGTCCTCTGTGGATCCTTGTAAGGTCTCAGTCGGTTCATGGATCCCTCTTTGGGATTCAGGTCAAGTAATTAGAGGGACCAACATTTGTGTTTCTTTCAAGGCTCCCAAAAGGACTCTGGGCCTTGTATTAGCCGATGTGTGTAGTAGCTTGTCTATGGATCCCTTTGGGATGAGATTTCCTACCCTTTCTACTCTTCTTTGCCTCTCATTTCCAGGTAGAGGAAGGGTTGGGCCCCAGAACCTGGGAGTTTTTCAGTATTCTCCTTTTAACTCTGATTGCTGCTTCTGCCTTTGACCTTGACTTCCCTAGGATGGACACTGGGACACTTGCCAAGACTGTATTTTGTATCTTTCCTGATCTGTTATTAGCTCGTTGGCTACCCACCCACATACTGATGTGTGTGGCTGTTGATTACCTGCAAGGTAGGCAGTATGCAGCTGCTAATACAAGCTTGCCCACCTGCTTGCCTGCAGGCCCTTCACTCTATAAGTACAAATGGGCTGTCTACTGCATGCACAAAGGAACTTGTTTAAAGAGTAAAATTGCCTTTAATATATCTTCTCAAATTTATCAGAAAAATTAGCTTCAGAAACACTAGTCATTTTATGACTAGCAGCACACATATGTAATGATATTGTGAAATAGCCGTTGAATTGCACATAATTAATTGATCAATTTAAACCTTAAAGCATAAGCTTCAAATTGAACAAAAAGAAATCTAAAGTATCAATTGCCAAATCACACACATATACTGACAAAGTGAACAGCCCACATTTATTCTATCAAACTCGTAAAAGGTGATTCATTCCTATTCCTCATCAGGGAGTGTATTTTGTTTATAATAATCATATTTATCCTGGAATTTTGTTTTATTAAGTGAATAAGTTGGACAAAAGTGGGATTATTGCTCAAATATCAGCTACCTATTTACAAACCTTACTGCTCTCTGTAGATTCCTGCATAGGAGCAGGCTGGAAGAAAAGCAACATCGTGCACTATGGTTTCTGTACCAGCAGTTTGATGTGAGATTGGGTATGGGGGGGGGGGCTTTATAAATTCTAAAGAGAATTTATTCAACTACAAAATTAAGTCTCTCTCCTCACACCCCCACATTCACCCACACACAACCTCCTGAAGTAATTTAATTGAGATTAAGTGTAAAAGAAACCCAAGAAAACGTCAAGCATGCAAATGTTAAAAGAAAGAAAAGGCCAACCACAGAAGCCACCTCACAGGAATTATGAACCGAAACAAGAGTCTTGTCCTTGTACAGATGGAGCTTCAAGTTCATCCTAGCAGGCTTTAAAATACTTATGCAGTCTTTAAAATATGATTTTAAGATGAGGTTATTTAAAGTGTAGTAGTCTTTGTTGCTCAAGGTTAATGCAGTCTACTAAATATTCATTTAGTTTTGATCTTATTGACCTCTAATCAGTGTTTCTGAACATTTTGCCTAGCACATCGAGATTCTCACTGAATTAAAGAGTGGTCTTTCCAAATATGGTCTCCAAACTCCAGAGTGTGCACTCCTCTTGGAGTGAAGAGGAAAGCCGGCTGTGGAGCTGAGATGCTGTGGGCTGATTCACACTGCTCTTGGGGAGAGAAGAGAGAAGATAGGCGGCTGGGCGAGAGCCGGGGCTGCTGGCACTTAAAGAGAGGAGCTGGGGCTCCTTAGTCTTCGCTCTTCCCATTTACTAAATGGTATTTCCTCTATATTATGTCCTTTCAAAAAATTAACCAACTTTAGTTTTTAGAGAAGTTTTAGGTTCACAGCAAAATTGAGCAGAAAGTACAGGGAGTTCCCATAAGCCCTCTATCCCCACACATGCATTATCCCCCACTATCAACATCTTGCACCAAATGGTACATTTGTTACAGTTGATAAACCTACCTTGGCACTTTATTATCACCCAGAGTCCACAGTTCACATTAGGATTTACTCTTGGTGTTTACGTGCTATGGGTTTTGACAAATGTATAATGGCGCGTATCCACCCCTGTGACATCATACAGAATAGTTTCACTGCCCTAAAAATCCCATGTGCTCCACCTATTCATCCTCCCTCCCCCAACTCCTGGCAACCACTGATCTATTTTCTTCATAGTTTTGTCTTTTTCAGATTGTCATATAGTTGGAATCATACAATAGGTAACATTTTCAGGTTGATCTGTCACTTAGTAATATGCATTTAAGATTCCTCCATGTCTTTTCATGGCTTGAGAGTTCATTTCTTTTTATCACTGAGTAACATTCCATTGTCTGGATGTACCACAGTTTATTTATCCATTCACCTATTCAAGGACATCTTGGTTGCTTCCAAGTTTTGGCAATTATGAATAAAGCTGCTGTAAACATCTGTGTGCAGGTTTTTGTGGGCATAAATTTTCAATTAATTTGGCTAAATGCCAGGGAGTGTGATTGCTGGATACGATGCTAAGAGTTCTTGTATTCTTTTAAAATTCATTGTAATCATACATGGTGAACCTAGTATTGTAGCACTTTAAATCATAACTCCAGAGCCTTGAGATATTCCTTACTTTAGGAAAGTTACTATTGATATTTCTCTTTCAAAGGTAAAGAAACTAATGCAAATATTGAGATACTGAAATGGTAATTTTATTGTCCTATTTTTACCAATAATCTGATATATTATCAGCAAAGGACTTATTAGAATATGGAAAATGTGTTTTTCTAGAACTCTTTTGTCTAAATATGTGACTCTGAATGCTTTTATTACCCATAGAGAAATCTCACCTTTGACAGTGTGAGCCAAGAGTCTGGGACCCTGGAGGACGAGGGTTTTGTTCCCATTTTAATCTCAACAGTTAAGAGACACATTTTTATCCTTTTCACATTTCCACTGAACAAAATCAATGCTGAAGATTGGATATTTAAGAAATATTTGCCTGGGGGCTGGCCCGGCGGCATAGTGGTAAAGTTTGCATGCTCTTCTTCAACGGCCTGGGGTTGCCCAGTTTGGATCCTGGGCGTGGACCAATACACTGCTCATCAAGCCATGCTGTGGTGGCATCCCACATAGGAGAACTAGAAGGACTTGCACCTGTGATACACAACTGTGTCCTGGGGCTTTGGGGAGAAAAAAAAGAGCCACATTGGCAACAGATGTTAGCTCAGGGCCAATCTTCCTCACCAAAAAAAAAAAATCATACCTTGAAAAAATATTGCTATGCCTCAACTTTAAAAAACAAAGAAAAAAAGGGAATATTTGCAAATTTGACTCAAGTACCAGAAGTGGCAGGTTATACATTAAGGCAAAATTTTCTAAAATGATTGTAAATAACTGAGAAACAGAAAACATTTCAAATGCAAAGCATGGCCTGAAAAGTTCTATTAGCTGTCATGGCAATGCCCTTTAAAGATTAATAATTAAAAGGAAAGGCGATATTGTCTGGCCTCATATTTCATTGCTATGGATCAGGGTGAGTAGTATGAGGGCCAGTAGATGAGAGTGGAATATATATGGAGGCTAGACAGAAAAGGGCCAAGAGTGCCCTGAGCTGGTGGCAGTAGGGAGCCACTGAGGACATTTAATCAGGAGGGTACATGATCAGATCTGGTGGCAAAGAGGAGGAGAGACCTCAGTGGAGAGACACTGAAGGCAGGAAGACCTGTGAAGAGACTTTTCTGGTGGTGCAGGTAAAAGTTGATCAGGACTTGGAGACTCGGAATAAAAAATTACCAAAATGTGCCAGTCCTACATGTGCTCATAGTGGGCAGGGTTTCTAAACACATAGGTCCAAAAATATGTGATTACAGGTAGACTGAGTGGAGGAAAAAAAGTCAAAAGGAAAACAGGTAAATAATGAATAAGATATTGTCCCTACAATGTTATGGACTTAAATAAATCAATAAATAGTTATGGAAGACTTTGAAATTATCAGTTCCCTTTAGAACATTTCTGAGAGCCCATCCTACTCATCAAACCTCTCAAATCTCCAAAGCTGGAACTTGCTCTGTCACCCATTTTGTAGGCTCCGTATTTTACTGGCTAGAGCTGCTCACTCTCAGTATCTTAACTTCCTACTTGCTTATTGGGGTTGTATCCACTGAATTATAATGCAAACACCAAGGATATTGAATTATATATCCGTGAATCAAAATGTCACTCTTAGTGAAGGCTCAAATTGATTTTCTTAGACGTACAATTTACTTCTCAGGCAGTAAGAGGGTTTCTAACTGGAAAATCTGCTACAAACTTTTCCCTAAAGTGTCATGAAACCGAGAAAGAAAGAATGAGTTTCTTTTTAACTTAAAAAAAAATATTTAGTAGAAGTACAGGTGATAAATCAAGCATTCTTTTTATCCCCTAGGAAATGAAAAAGATGCTTCTGAAGTTAGCTTGAAGCTAGCTATTAAGAACGGCTGCATAGGATATGTAGGCAAGATGAAATTAGTGCTGAGTCTATCATATAATTGGCACAGATAATGCTCCTAGGGATAGAAATTGTTTTGTTTGTTTTGGTTTCTATTATCTTTACTAACTTTGTAAATTGGTATAGATTCAGAGAGAATTTTTGCTGCTCCCCTATTCTTTCTCAAAGCAAGAAAAGTTGGTATAATCTAAAAGTTGGTCCTTCATCGGCTCCAATGCGCCTCTGCCCCCTAAGCCTCCTGGTTGCTGTGTGAGTATGAGACCGTCACTGTGCCCTCTTGGTAAGGGATTGTGCCTGAAAAAAAGCTTAATGGCAGAGAGAACTTGAAAAAACATTAAATCGTAAAGACATATATATATATGTGTGTGTGTGTGTGTTTGTGTACCTATATCAATTCAAGAATTACTTCTTGAGAAAATTTTGTGCCAGATATTGTGCCCTGTTTCAGAGGGATAGGGAAATGAATAAAATATTGACTCTAGCATCAAGGAGTTCATTCTCTATTCGTGGGTTTGACATTGGATCTTATAAATTCCTTGAGCTGACAGCCTTGTCTAACTCTCATGGTCAATGGATAAGCATTAAAGCAGTCATGAAATCAATCTTACTTGGTGGAGCAGGTCTGCCAGAGATAGTAAGAAAAATGTCTGCCATTTAAGACCAAAACAAATAGCATTATTGCTTTTATCTCAGGCAAAACTCTACTTGGTGGTCAGCATTCTGTAGTGTCAGCTGGAGCCAGGCTCAGATTTGATCATAATTATGGATGCTGGAATATAAAGATGTAAGTGCAAAATACAATTTGAGTTCATACATGATCATATTACAGTTGATTTTAGTAAGCAAAGACAAGAATTTAAAGCAACGGCTCATATTCTGAACTTTTTTTTTAAAGGAAAAGAAAAGAGAAAGGAGTGGGGAAAATCTAATTTTTTTCTTTAAGCAAACACAAGTTGTGTTCCTCTTGGTCACTTGTTAAACAATGAACTGTACTTTAGGGTAAAGTAGATCTCTGTATTTCTTGTCTTGGTTAATGTGTCTATTTCTGTATGACATTTTCTATGCAATCTTTTAGATATTATTTTACAGACTGTGTCATTTATTACGTCATTCTTTTATTTATTTAACATGTATTGCCTAAGCAGCCACTATGTGCTAGGTATTATGCTGGATGTTCAGAAATATCAACCTAGTGCTCTGAAGAATGCAGGAATATTTTTGGAATAGATTTCAAATTTTATGAAATTTCAAGTAAGTGAGGTAACACTGAGAGTTCTATCTGAAAGGAAGGTTAATAATTTTTGTCAAGAATTTTCTGAAATACTGTGTACACATTATTTTGGAAACCCAGCATATTGGTAGTAAGCCCTTGATTTTCCTCTAGATCACTACCCTATTCTCCATTCTTAGTCTTTGTTTCCACCCCAAGCTCAATGATGGCCATATGGCTCAGTTCTGGCCTATCAGAGCATCTGTTTTCTTTCACCTCAGGGATTGGTTCAACAGTGACCATGAACCCAATTTGGGCCATTGAGGGCCTGGCCCAGCATTTTTGTGCAAACAGTCATGGAAAAGAAGCTCTCCCTGCATTCCTGAAATTTCAACTTGAATGACAGTCTAGAACTACTGTGGTGCTTGAGAATAAAGCCCACATGGAGAGCTGAGATAAGAGGTGAGTAGGGGGCGGCACTTTATGACCTTATTTGAGCTCTAATCCAACACCTGCTAGAGTTAGTTCTACCCCATATTTTTTATTATGTGGACAAATAAATTTCTTTTTTTATTCTTATGCGAGATCCATTCAGGATCATGTTCAGTTATAACAGAAAGAGTCTTGAAGATATGCTGTGGAAACATATATTGAGGTCCTACCTTACATTGTGCCCAGGCCCTGTGCCAAGTGGCAGAAGGACACAAGGATGAGTAAGCTGTTGTCTCTGTCCTCCAGCAATTCACAATCTATCTGAGGTTATAGATATTGATAAAAATGAACTACAGTATAAAATTGCTGTATTAGTGGTATGTACAAAGAGCTATAAAAGCATGATAGACCACCAGTTTTTTTTTTTTTGAGGAAGATTAGCCCTGAGCTAACATCTGCTGCCAATCCTCCTCTTTTTGCTGAGAAAAACTGGCCCTGAGCTAACATCCGTGCCCGTCTTCCTCTGCTTTATATGTGGGCTACCCACCACAGCATGCCTTGCCAAGTGGGGCCATGTCTGCACCTGGGATCCGAACCAGTGAACCCCGGGCCACTGAAGCGGAATGTGTGAACTTAACCGCTGCACTACCAGTGTTTTGTTTGGCATAGTGGAAAGAGTGGCAAAGAGAAAATGGTAGGGCAAAAGGAAAGGTCCAAGAAGATTTCGTTGACATGATTTGAGTTGGGCCTTGAAAATTAGTAGAGCTTGACAGATGGACAAAGTAGGCAAGAAGATTCTAGAATGAGAGAATAACCATGAACGAAGACAGAGGTATAAAACTTTATTATGCATAGGAATGAATAATCTACCGTGGTTAGGATACAAGGGATGTGGAGGGAGAAGAGGTCTGGAAAAGTATATTAGGATCAGATTGTTAAGGGCTGTGAATGCCATGTCCCCTAGGCAGAAGGAAGCCATGGAAGAGCCATGAGTGTAGTTTGGATCAGAGTGGAGGTGAGGGAGTGGGAAGTGATGATGAAGGAAAGCAGACAATGTTGAGAGATAACTAACAGGTAACACTCACAGGACTTGGTGATGTGTTGGGTATCAAGCATGGCTCCCAGGCTTTTGGATTCAGCCATTGTTTGAAAGGTGGTGATTGTTGAAGTTGGTCAATTGTGAGTTCTGTCTTGGATAAGGTATCTGAGGTGCCTTTGAGACATCTAAGTCAAAATGTTGAGTAGGGAGTTGGATCTAGGGCTCAAAGGAGAAGTCTGGTTTAAAAATATAAGTTTGAGGATCATAGGCATGTAGATAATAATTTAACCCTGTGTTGCAGATAAGGTTTTCTAGGAAGAGAAGATAGTGAGATAAGAAGTCTCAGGATCAAGCCTTGAGGGACTCTAACAAGTAACAGTTAGACAGGAAAAAGAAGATCTGCAAAAGAAATGAGAATGAGCAAAAAAGTTTTGTAGTTTTGTAAGGTTGGCAAAAGATATTTTAACGGTATTCACTTGGGACAACTTTGTTTTTCCCTTCCAACTTCCTGTCTGTCATGCTTTCCTATTTGTCAGGTGTTGCTGGAAGGGCTACAGACATTTTTTGGACCTCGCTAGGGAAGAAATCAAGTTGGGAATGTATTTAGTTTGAATTTAGTAAGATATGTTTATATGGTTTTCAATACCTTTTTGTGTAGAGTTAAGTTGTTGCTAGGCTTCTGTTATAAGAATGGCTTCTCTGAATACTCTTCCACCCACTATCCCAGCTCATTCAGCATCTTGACATGAAGATTTAAGGCCAGAGGTTATTCTGCGATATGAATGTATTCTACAGTATGTGGCCCTGGCAGGTATGCTCGGTGGAGGAGAAACAAGGTTTGAAATGGATGGAGCCAGAAGCTAGTCTATGGAAAATTCTTCCAATCATCAGATGTGTAAAATTTGGCTTTTATAGATGCCTAGACACAGCAGAAGTTCTCTCCTGTAAGGAGCATGCTCAGTAGTGTGGCATATACAGTGATAAACACACCGTGCTTTCTTTTCCTTATAACTGTTGCATGGGAATTATGCAAAACATAATTTATCAGAATTCCTACATTTGTAGGACACAAACCTGTGCTAGTGCTGCAAATAAGAACTATGTCTCTAGGTGAAGGTGTATGTATTATGCATCCCAACCATCTATAATATAAAACAAATTTTGATTAACCATGCTAGAGAAGACTGAATTACTTTTCTGTATGTCTATAGAACAATAATATTAAAAACTATCATCACATCAGAGGCAATCACAAAGCATGCTCTCAAAACGTTAGGAAAATTAATATAAATATTATGCTATTTTTCTGGATGTTGTGTTTGTGGTATTTGTTAACTTTTAAAAATTTGTAAAGTATTATGATTTCTTTCTTCATTCTAAATGAGTATTCATTTTTATAACTTATTTTATTTTCATAATATTTTTTTCTCAAAGAGCTCCCTTCCTGAATGTATAAGTTTCAGGCCTTACAAAACTGAATTTGCCCCTGGTAAGATAGGAGCACATTTGAGTAAACCTGTCTGATCATTTTCTTATGATAAATTTCTAAGAATGGAATTGTAAGGGCAAACTACCTCTACTTTTTAAAGGCATGCAATGCATTTTGCAAAAATGTTCCTCAGGAATGCTGTACCAGTTAATCTCCCTCAGGAGATGCCCGTTTCCCCACGTTATTGTAAGCTCTGAGGTTTAGTTTTACTTATAATATTTGCCAATATAGTAGGAGTAATGTGATAACTCTGTTATTTTAATTTATATTTTTGTGATAACTCGTCTACTGAACACTTCTTTTAGTCATTGTGTTTCTTTTTTTGTGAATTGCCTTTTTATATCTCTTGATCATTTTTATGAGATATTTTTTTCTGATTGATTTGCGAGAATTCTTTCCCCATTTAGAATATTCACAATTATCACAAACATTGCAAATCATTTTCCCCAGTTTGTTTTTGCCTTTTAATATTATTTCATATCTTGAGTCATAGTAGATGTTTTCAATTTTAAATGTATTCAAAGTCTGTCACATAATTTCCACGTTTAATGTTATGGTTAGAGAGGACTTTCATAATTGAGGTCCATATAAATATTTACAACATTTACCCCATGATTTTTATAACTTTTTAAAAAGTTCTATCTTTAATCTCTTGGACTTTTAAAAAAAGATTTTGTAATTTTTAAGGTTTTTTTTTTTTCCAAATGATAAACTATTTGTCCCAACATGATTTGTTAACTAAATCTTCCTTTTCTCATGAATTTGAAATGCCACTTTTGTCATGTACTAACTTGTTATATAACTAGTTCTGGAGCTCTGTTCCATCATGTTGTGTGGTTATTATGTCTCCAGTCCTATTCTATTTTGATCATCATAGCCTTACTGACTTCTTCTTATTTCTCTTGTTTCTCTTAATGTTGGTTATTGTTGTACATTTTTCATTCCATCTGAATTTTAGAATTGCGTTTTTTTTTCAAATTCCAAATGTATCACTCAAGTTCTCACTAGAATAAAATTTATAGATTAATTTGGAGGGATAATTGATCTCTTTTTACTACTGAGTCCTTTTGCTTAGAAATATGGCTTATTTCTCCATTTAAAAAATCTTCTTTGATATCCTTTAAAATATTCATTTTAATAGCCTTGAATATGCTTTAAAAATTTCATAGCCAATGGGTTGTGAATTTTATCAAATGACTTTTTAGAATATTAAGCTGGTCATATTCTTTTCCTTTACAAATTAATATGAAAGTTTGTAATAATCAATTTTGTAACATTGAACCATCAGTTTATTCTGAGTAGAAATTCTTGGTCATGTTCCATTTTTTTAAACATTTTCATAAGTTCAATTTCCTAATATACAAATATGGATATATATTTACTCTTCCAATATTTTTATTTAGGATCTTGCTCATCTGTTTTCATAAGGGACTTATTTTCTTGGGTTAATTTTTGTGCCATTTTTATTAGGACGTGCTTTTAGGAGTGTAGTCTTCAAAAAGCGTGTATGAGTTTTTGGGACCAGCCCAGTTGCTTAGTGGTTAAGTTCATGCACTCTGCTTGGGCAGCCTGGGGTTTGTGGGTTTGATCCCGGGCAGGTGCCTACACACTGCTCATCAAGCCATACTGTGGCGGCATCTCACAGTCAAAATAGAGGAAGATTGATGCAGATGTTAACTCAGGGACAGTTTTCCTCAAGCAAAAAGAGAAAGATCAACAGTGGATGTTAGCTGAGGGTCAATCTTCCTCACACACACGAAATATTTAAAAGAGTTTTCTACCTTTCTCTGGATTCTGCAATAGTTTGAATAGCATAGGAGTTACCTTGTTATTCAACGTTTGAAAGAAGTTGCCTATGAAACCATCTACACCTGGCACCTTTCTGAGAATGATTCTGTTACAACTCTATAATTTTTGTGGTAATTGTTTTACTCAGATTTCCTCATTCTTCTTGATTCACTTTGTTAATTTATATTTTCTTTAAAATTCATGAGTTTACATTAGATTTTCAAATTTATAACCCTAGGTTTGTACAAAGAAGTTTGTTATCATTCTTTTAATTTTTTTCTGTAGCTATGATTATATTTTCTTTATCACTTCTGTTTTGCTATATTTGTGAGTTTTTTCTCCTGATTAAACCAGCTGGTGATTTATTTGTCTTATGGCATTTCCCTACTAGAACTATTTTTGGAACAATTTATCAATTCTACTGGTTGTTTTCCCATTTATTATTTTCAGCTTTTATTTTTATTAATTCCTTCCTTCTGCTTTATTTGGGTTTGTATTTTTGGTTTTATTTATTTATTTTTTGCTTACTCTGTATGGAATTTAGCCCTTAAAATTAATATTTGAACTATGAAAAGAAACAGCAGGGAAAGGAAGCGATGAGATTATATTGCTGACAGACTGAGCCTGGGTGAAGAGTGGAAAGTAGGGATGGGGCAGTAAAGCATTTTGGCTTTGATGATAGCTTCCCAGCTTGTTAACTAGACTGTTCTAAGATACAGAATGAGAAACTTGCTAAATTACTGATGAGCCACATAGAAAGCTTCCTCTTGCTCCTTTGGATTGATACCCCACTCTGGTAATAAATGGTTAACCCTTCACAAAGTTTTGTTTATTGTTAGGCCAAACTCTAACTCTCTCCGTCTTCAAGTTTGTCCATTAAGAATGTCCTGAAATTACTAGGTACCAGTTCTGTGCTTTAGTTGAACAGACACAACTTATGGATTTGATCAAGGCTTTGACATTTATAATATTCATTTTAGGATCCTACTACATTAATTAAATATTAATGCTCTAAGCATATTTTTCATCGCCTTCTCTGTTTCTTCTCCACTGGAGAATATTGCTGGAAATTAAAAAGTAGTATGGTTTATTATCCATGTCATTGGTGTTGCGTTTTGATGATGAATTGTTTTTGGAAAATGAAAAAAAGATATATAAGTAGAAGAATCCCCTCTGAGTCTCATGTGTTTCTCTGAATAGCACTTTTTTATTTCCTCCCTATCTTTCCTGAGATTATTACATATCTACCATAAGCATGTATAAAATACCAAGCTATAGTCTTAAATGTTGGAAATACTTTCTGATGAGCTTCTAATGAGATTTTTAAAAATACTGTATGTGGTATAAAAATGCCCACACAAAAGTAGTTTTTAAAAAACCTAGTGTTTAATATGTGTAAGCATTTGTATCATTTCTTACATTCTTTAATTATGACAACAGGGCCCATTGGGATGGACAGTCAGTATGCTTACATTTATGACTTTTCTGGATAGGAAACCAAAGGTTAGTAAGTCTTGGCACATTGCAAGGGTGAGAGGGTCTTGGCTACTGTTACAATAGTCCAGAGATGGTGAGGGATGGCAGTGCTGGGCCAGAGAAGCTCAGGAGTATGAGGATGGAGACTTCAAAAGCTGCTAAATTGCTCTGACTTGCTTATGTGTAGATACGGATAGCCATCAAAGACGGGTTCAAGTGTTTGGAACTGGGTGATTAGAACTTTAATGGCTTCTCTGGCACATAGAGGGCATTTTAAAGAAGGAAGCTCTCTTTCTTTAGGAAGAGAGGGGGAGTGAGGTGACAAGTTGTTGTTTTTGAATGCTAAGTTTGAGACCTTCAAGTTGAAATGTCCTGTAAGCAACTGGTGATGTGGAACTAGAGCACAGAGAAAACATCAGCACCAGAGAGCCAACTGTGAGAATTGTCTCAGAGGTTACTGTTGAATGGTTCAAGTCAGAGTTGAGTTCAATCTAGGTCCAGGAATGCTAAAATTAGACTATAACCACAGAGGAAGCAAATATTTTCAGAGCTCAAGTTGTTAGGTCGGGATCAGAAACTCTGAAACCTGAATCTGAAAGATAAGAGGGTAGCTGAGAAGAAGTGGAGTTAGGGACATAAGGAGAGGGAAGTCAGAGGCAAAGGGAATTAGTGATGGCCCAAAGTTCAAGAGTGAAGCAGCAGAAGCAAGTAAACAGAAGCAGGAAGTTTCTTGGCTGCCTTAAATACCTGTCCTACCAAGTTAGTTATCTTTTCTAGATGACTTTTGCTTGAAGTTTAATTCTTGCATGGCCAGCCTGCCTTATTTTGTAGGATTCTTATATTGTGAGAATAAATAAATCCTTAGAGGGAGACTGTAGAAAGAGAAGGTTAGAAGGCCAAAGACTGAATCTGGAAATATAAGTTGAATGGGAGTGTCAGAAACACAGAAAGAGAAATAAGAGTGTATAGTGCATGGAAGCCAAAGTTTTAATATCAAGCTGATGACCAAGTGTCAAAGGCTTCAGAAAGGACAGGGACTTAGAACAAGTTGATGGATTTTGTGATCTGGTGATTGTGAGATCGTAGACCAGTGAACCATTCCTGTAGACCAAAGATTGTAGGCCAGATGACAGGGAGTGAGGACCTGAAGATAAGCAGATGTAGGTCACACAGTGAAGATGGAAATAGCAATATCAAGTGAAGGAGGAACATATTCCCCTTTGAAGGGAGAGGGGAGGAGCCAGACACAGGAGAAAGAAACGCTGATGGTAGAGAGGAAGTGCCCCAAGCTCCCCCAGAAAAGACAGAAATGAAAAACCCCAGTAAAGGGCTTACCTCCACAGACAAAACATGCCTTTTCCCTTGGGCCTGGATAAAAGGATATTGTCCTGGGTAGCCTGATATTGAGATTAAGTTGAGGGGCCGGCCCCGTAGCCGAGTGGTTAAGTTTGCACTCTCCACTTCGGCGGCCCAGGGTTTCACCAGTTCGGATCCTGGGCGTGGACATGGCACCGTTCATCAGGCTACACTGAGGCGGCGTCGCACATGCCACAACTAGAAGGACCCACAACTGAAAATACACAACTTTATACCCGGGGGATTTGGGGAGAAAAAACAAAAAACAAAAAAGAGATTAAGTTGAAAATAGATGAGGAAAAGTATTAAGATCTTTGATTAATCCTGAAGTTCTCTGGAATCAGAATAGAAACAAATAAACAAAAAGTCTAGTTAAGCTTTACACAAAAATAACATGTAATGAGTAAACAAGCCACAGGCTGGGAGAAAATCTTTGCAAAACACATATCTGATAAAGGAATGGTATCCAAAATATATAAAGAACTCCTAAAATGCCACAAAAGGTCACATATTATATGATTCCCTTTATATGAAATACCCGCTACTTTAAGAACCAAGAGTTATAAAAAAGAAGGAGCTAGGTAAATGACGTGGTGAAAGGAAGGATCCTGCTATTAATAGGGGGAAATAGTGTTAGTATGTTTCAAATTTAAAGAAAAACTTATGTATTTCTCACCAGAAAATAGTGTAAGAGAAATTTTTCTGTTCATACATTGATTATGATATAATAAGATTTTCTAGCATCAAGTTGTTGATACCATGACTAAATTGCTATGCAGTGTGGCTTCCTGCATTTATCCCTGTGCCTGGTAAGTGGGGAAATCACAATGATCTTAACAGTTAAAACTCAAGAATGCCTGGATCAAACTGTAGCTCAAGCTGATTTCTTACATGAGCTCTGAGTTACAAAAATGGATGGAGCAAATGGGCAGGATGAGATATGCGGGTCAACCAGCTTATAAAAATAATCTTGAAAGAGGTATATAGGTAGGTATTGTTGTAAAAACTCTTCACACCAAGAGAGGGAGTAGGCTAAGTGTACTGAGTCATAATATCCATTCATCTTAGACGAAGCAATCAAAGCTTGCAGACTTATTGGACTGTATCAAGGAGGTGATAATTGCTAATTATCAAGTAAGATTCATGATTTGCAAAGATAGAAGATGCTTAATACTCAGAATAGAAAGAGTGCTTACTAGGCAATAAGAAATGGATGAGGGTCCAGTAAAAAATAAGCAAAAGACATAAACAGGCCAAACTAAAAAACAGGGATAACCAACAAATTATGGAAACTATAACCAACAAATTATGAAATTTTTATCAGTATCACTAGTAATCGAATAAATGTAGGTTAATGCAAAAATGATTTAATCTGGCAGACAAAATTTAAAAAGAATAATACCCAGTGTTGTGTGAGTAGAGGGAGATGAGTGCTCTGATTACTGCTAGTGGGAGTGTAAATTGGTAGAGCCTTTTTGGAGAGTGATTTGGCAGTGGCTATTAAGATTTTTTTTTATGCACGTATTCTTCAACCAAAATTGCACTTCTAGGAATCTGTCCAGCAGAAGTATTGTCCAGGTGCACAAAGATATATTTGTAAGAAAGTTCATGGCAGTGTTATTTGTAATAGAGGAAAATTGAAAACAGTGTGAATGTCTATTAATGGGTACATTCGCCTCCTAGAATATTCAGCACAGATTAAAAAGAATTAAGTAGATCTCTTTGAACCAACATATAAAGATTTCCAAGATATATTGCCAAGCATAAAAGGAGGCGTAGAATGTAATAGTGTGATCCTGCTTATGTTTATAAATACCCCTAAAACTAGATATTGTATGAATGCAGTTAATAAAAAAAGGTCCAGAAGAATACCCTGTAAATGCTGATGGGGATTGTTCCTTGGGAGGGGAGGGAGTAGCAGGACAGGAAGTGAAGGGGGATCTGTAGTTATTTTACTGTGTGTACTCCTATACTGTTTGATTTTTTTTTTAACAAAAAGTAAAAATTTGCATATTGTTAGGAGTGATTAAAAAGTGTACGCACACGTCAATGAATTAATATTAATAAAGCATTTAGAATATTGCCTGGTACAGATGAAGTGCTGTGTAAATGTGTGTTACATTAAATAAAGAAGTTAAAGTCTTAGGGCTTTATTCTAAGAAAATAATTGTGGGATATGCAAAGATTTAATTGCAAGAATGTTTAACCCCAGGATTGCTAAAGTTAGAAGCAACCTAAATGTCCAGTAGTGGATGATTGACTAAGTAAATGATGTTAATCCATGTAATGAGTGAGATTTTTATGATAATTTTTTCTTTTCTTCTTCCTCTTCTTCTTCTTCTTCTTTTTTTTTTTTTGGTGAGGAAGATTGGCCCTGAGCTAACATCTGTGCCAATCTTCCTCTATTTTTTATGTGGGACGCTGCCACAGCATGGCTTGTTGAGTCATGTGTAGTCCACACCTGGGATCTGAACCCACGAACCCCAGGCCAAGAAACAGAGCACATGAACTTAATCACTATGCCACTGGGCCAGCCCCTCTGAAAATTTTTAACAGCTATATTGAGGTGGATGTTACGTATCACAAAATGCACCTTTTTAAAGAAAACTTCAATGATTTTTGGTAACTTTCTGAATAGTGCAACCATCATAGCTCAGTTTTAGAACATATTCCAGTAAGATCCCATATCCCATTTACAGTTAATCTAGTTACCATCACTAGCCCAGGCAACCGCTAATCTACCGTCTTTCTCTATAAATTTTCTTTTTCTGGACTATACAATGGAATATTTTGCATCCATATAAACTGGTCATAATATGTGATAGCTGGTTATAAAAAATGAAAAAAGCAAATAAAATATTATGTATAGAATTAGCCCATTTGAGTTTATGTGAAGGGAGTAAGAGAGAAGAAAACTGGAATGATAGACTTTAAAATGTTAATAGTGGTTACCTCTGAGTGGTAGAAATATGAGTACTTTTTTCCTGTTCAAATCTTGTGATTTGAAAAAAGCAATACGAATTATCTTAAAGAAGACATGGCTCCTGAAATGGGTTCTTTCAGAGTTTTCCCTTTCGTGGAGTCTCTGTGAATAAGAGGGATGGAATTTAGAACTGCTTCTGGATGTGAGAGGGTCATTTTTCTTAAGTCTCAGGGGTGGAGGATGGGGCCAAATGGAAATAAGGTTGTTGGACGATATGACTGGTACCTGCATGATTCAGGTGCTCAGTGGACCAGGGTCTCTAAAAAGTCAAGGAAAGTAGGAACTGATGCTGCAAGGCTGCTGGCCAGGAGCTGGACTCAGCCTGTCTACCCTCAGATACACTTGGCCTCTTGGGGATATTTTAGCCAATACTAGCTTCAAAGAGAGAGGTGAGAATAGTGGAAAGGTACTCATTCCAATTCCTCTGGGGTCTTAGCTTTGTTATCCAGGGGCAGAAGCAGAAGCACCTACATCCCTCTGTCCTAAGGGAAAGTGGAAGAAAAGTGAGCTTCTCCTTTATTTGCCATCTTGCTCTCTCTCATTTTTTGTGAATGAAATCCCTACTCCCCAATCTCTTTAGAGTGTTAGTTCTTAGGGTGGACAATTTCAAAAAGTATGTAACTGGATCAGCTACTCCATGCCAATGTTTATTTTTAAAACAAAGTTGTTGCTCTCTGTCTCTGTGTATTTTATTGGAGACTGTTTTCTTCAAAAAGGGCACAGCACTGATAGAAAAAGGCATGCTTTAGCCAAGAGTGTATATACTTTGGTGTGAGCTGACAAGGTTCATTTATGATTCTGATTCTTGAAATAAAAATTTGACCTATTGTCTTTACTGAATTTGCATAGAAACAAAATTGCAGCGAACCAAACTGTACCTCTGGAAGCAGAAATTTCCTCAGGAGTCAACTTCAAACTCGTTTTTTACTATTTTTGATATTGTTTCTAAATGATGTAGAAAATGTTTCATTATGTGAAAAGTACGTGACTGCTTCCATATTTTGATAACTTATTTGCCAAATAACTCTACTTGAAGAGTTTATTTAGTGGTTGAATTACAGCTGTCTTCAAACATTCCCAGTTTCAGATCAGTGGGGCCTGAATCCATGAAGCTTTGCCTTATAGTTAACGCCTGAGGACAGAAGGGGCTTGAGAGCACAAATCTCAGGATCTGCCCAGAGGGAGGTGTTGCATGATGGTGGGAAAACACTCTCACCCATTAATTTGGCTAACAGTGTGGTGGCTTTTCAAGCTGTTTTGCCTTCAGAAGTGGGGTTCATAAAGGGAATGGCTGCAGGCCCCTCACTGACAGGCTCCCTCCAGTGTAGACCTCCAGTGTTCTTTAATGATGTACGCTTGGACCAGACCAGATCACGGGACTTTAATAGCCTTTCCCTGTGGTTTGTAAGTTTGAAAAGGCTCAGTACCTACTGTCTTTCTTTAGGACATTGATAGAAGGTCCCAGTACTCACATTTTATGCTTATTAATGATAGTTTTCATGAGTTTCCAGGGCTAAAGTGACTTTTTCACACTGTTTAATGGGTTTCAGTTTAACTCCCTTTCTGAGTGGGATGTTGTAAAGATTAATTAGCCAATGTTCATAAAGTGCTTTCAAGCTGAAAAGTGCTGCACAAGGCTGTGCAGACTCATTAGCTTCTTAGTCATTAAGGCTTTTTAGACCTTTTGGTATTCAGAAACTACATGGTGAAGGCCAAATGAGTCTTTTTTTCTTGGAAGACGGAGACTTCAGAAAGAGCCAAATAGAGTGGTATATCTTTTTTTTTTTTTTTTTTAAAGACATCTGTTGCACTGGGACTGAAATAAAGACATAAAAATATTTTGTTTTTCATTTTCTTCTATCTCCTTACTGCTTCAGCTTCTGCTTACTTTTTCCTTTCAAAATATATTTGCCTGCTTCTCCTGCATATTTATTTAGAAACTGTGGGTCATGTTGTAATACGGAGTTGAGTCTGGCCCCAGAGTATTGAATTGTGGTGGTGATGAATGACACAGGGTAGATCATTCCTTTTGTAAATAAAGATCCCCTCTCAGTTTGCAGTGTGTCATTAAGGTATGATACTGTGTCGATCCACAGTAATCTTTGCTATGTATATATATACATAGCTATAGATATATATCAGAGTTCTATATGATTCAGTTAAGCCTTTGATTGAGGCTGGAAAAGTACAGATTGGCGGCTAAAGATGGAAAGAGGTCCTAAAAGAAACCAGAGACAAAGGTGGATAATCTACAAAGAATTAGATCAACAGCAATTTTTTAGTAGCATCAACTGCACATGATAGCAGAATAATATCTTCTAAGTACGGAGAAAAAATAGCTGTCAACCTGGAATTGTATACCCAACTAAATTACCTTTTAATGTGGATCATAAAATAAAGACCTTTTTATATAAAACACAAAGAATTTATCACCAATGCTAAAGGATATTCTAAAGCATTGTATTCAAAAGGAAAGAAAATTATCCCAGAAGAAAGGAAGGATATGCTAGAAGGAATGAAGAGGGTAAAATTGGTAAACATGTGAGTAAACCTAAATAAGCATTGGCTAATAATAATAATAATGTCCAATTTGCAGTACAAAACAGGATAGACTAGAACAAAAGTAACATGTATACCAGGAAAGTAGTGTTGAGAGTTAAGGTGTTACAAGGTTCTTATCTTATTTGGCAGGAGGCTACAGATGTTAAATTCAGATTTTATTAAGTATGTACATAACATTTCTAGTTTAATCACTAAAATAAGGGAAATGTAATGTAGCAGAGGGGAGAATCAATGGAATGAGAAAATAAAATCAGTAGCAACTGGCTCAGTAAAAAAGGGAGTAAAGAAATTTAACATGGATTCTAGTAATTCTTCCTGGGGCTCTTACCTTACAATTAGGAATACTAAGTATCTATGTTGTGGAGTTCATATATATATATATACACCTACAGGATGAATGAAACAAAAACCACAATAGTCTTAATGATATGTGAACAGGTACTTCTGACTTGAGATAAAGATCTTTAGTAACAGTATCACATAGATTATACAGGGCATATGTTACAGGAGAGAAACCTTAAATGTGGGGAACTCAAATCTTTTATGATGGACAGTAAGCCTGCCTAACCTCTGCCCCAGAGGGAGATGTTGTCTTCATAATAGTGCATAGTAAACAATTCTGCTCTTTGCTCTTGAAGAAGAGACACTATCTGTTTTCCAAGGCTGTTCACTATACAAACACCCTTGTAAGACAGAGCCAGTGCCTTTGTTTGTAAGATGTCCAGAAATGTGAGAGACCCACGTGGTGAATTATCTCCCAGTAACTTTGGATAAGTTCATAAAGCCTCAGTTTTCTCATCCGTAAAATAGAATTAATAGTATAACATATGTAGTTGTGAGGATCAAACAATATAGTACATATAAAATGCTTAACGTCATATCCAAGGGCTTTGTCAATATCAATTACTATTACAAACGATCATTTCTTGAGTAAGACGTGAGCATGTTTATTGAATTCTTTGTTTACCCTGGCAAATAGAATATTGTAGCTCACTGATGTGTCTAATTATTTGAATCACCAAATATCAGAACTAAAAAGGACCAGAAGGATTACCATGCAAAACCAGGCATTTTCAGATAAGGAGATAGGTTCAGAGCGGTTAAGTGACATAGTCACTTTCACACAGAACAGCCATATAAAGGCCAATGGTCATCTGATTTAAAATTCAGATTCTTTTTAATTATACACAATGCTTGCAGCTCAATAAATATTCGTATTACAAATGAATTGAAGCAAGCCTATGATATATTAGGGAACATTTCATATGTTCATTTTGTCCTTCTCTTCTTCCTACTTGCTTGACCTATAATACATCTTAAATTTGGCCCCTGAAGGCAAATAAATACAGGAAGCAAGGGGTAGAGGGAGTGAGAGAAAGAGGGAGGGAGGGAGGAAGGAAGGAAGGAAGGAAGGGGTGGTGAGTTAAATTAAATAACCCGTATCTCCTCTTCTCTTTCACCTCCACCATAGTCACTGTCCCCACGGCAGAGAAAAAAAAACAAAAAACTGTAAGGAAAGTGCTTTCTGTATGTGTAGGTGATGTTGAAAATGGTCTCATTCTGGCTAGAGGCAGGGAAATTCTGGCAGAATATCTGGCAGCTTTATGTCAACAGCTTTATACTGACTTATTGACAAACTTCCTAAGGCATGAGGGGGAGTAGTAAGGAAGGAGAAAGAGAGGTGACAGAAATAACATCCAGTTCTGGAAGGCAGCATGTTGTAAGGAATTATCATCAGTAGTAGAATTAGATGACCTGAGTTCCTGTGTTAGTTTGGGCAAGTTACTGAGTATCCTGATCTCTAAAATGTACATGAGGTTCCTCCATGAGGAGTTGATGTGCGATTCAAATGAAGAAATGAAGTGAGAGTATCTGGCACATAGCAGGTCCTCATTAAATATTAGTTTACTTGGAATCAAATTCAGTGGAGGAGTTTATCCTGAAAAGATCTGTAAAAATCAACTCACTGATTTTGTACCTCTACTTAATACCAATCCTGCTGTTTCTCTCCCTTCTTGAGAGTGGGGTCCCGGCGTTAGCTTCTACAGCATTCTGAAACACTTTCAGGGACCCGAGGTCAGAGTTGAGTATGCCCAGGTAGCCAAAGCGAGATTTTAATAGGAAAGAAATGATAGGGCATGTGAATTGCCTTTTATCTTTTGTCCGCCTCAAGCCTCTGCAAAATGACCTCCCACGCCAGGTAATTCTGTTCTGGGTGTCCCAGGAGTGTCTCACAGGTGCTCCTGAGCAGGCCTGCCCTCTTCTGGGCGTGGCAGGAATTGCTCTGCTTTGCTGCTGCTCTGTACCTCTTCACAGGGCACCACAGTGTGTGGGGTGTGTGCGTGTGTGTGTGTGTGTGAGAGAGAGAGAGAGAGAGAGAGAGAGAGAGAGACAGAGACAGAGACAGAGAGAGAGAGAGAAAGAGAGTGATATAAAACATGCTTTCCCCTCTGCTTTAGAGGAGTCCCAAAGCAATGTCACTTGTCACAATGCCCTTTGTTGTGAAGAATTTAGGGGAATAATTCTTTCGATTTTTCACTTGGGGCATTCTTTCTTCTGGAATCAGAGATTCTGGAAATGAATTTGAGTGAGAGTGCCAGGCAGTACTGAAAATTCCTAGACCTGGCCCCCTGTGATGAGAAAGTCTTTGTTAGAATCAGGCCCATCACGCCTAGCTGTTTCTTCCCGTAGGAGGAGCGCTCTCTTAAAAGATCCCCAGCCTTTCCTCAAACACCCTTCTGTAGGACCATCCCACCAATTTGCATTCATGGCCAGTTATGTCAGCAGAGCAGTGGACACAATTTGAGCTCTTTTGCATAAGGCTACTAGGCCCTTTGGCCCCTAAGTTCCCACTGGGCCCATCCTAACGGACATAATCTGCAGCTGACAGAGTTCTAGGGTCAAACTGAGATCCCTGCTATAGACACATATGTACAAAGAAATTGACTTATACCCTGCCTACCTCCAAATGTGAGTGTGGGCATTTACCTTAAATTCTAGATATATCAGTAGTATTTGTTTATTCATTTTTTATTGATCAAAGAAGAAATACAAAGATGTTTTAGACGCAATTACTGTATCATAGCCATCATAGTCTGTTGCTTCCCTTCTTGTCTTCATGGATGTGACCATCCCTACTCAAAGCTTGACTGAGGCTGTCCTATAGTTAACTCTGAAAAATATCCCTTCTGAAGTTAAGATACTAGTATCAACAACTCCATACTCAGTCTTTATGGTTGAAGGGAAAATATTACAATCAGGCACATGCAGGAAATGTGGAAGTTGGTTCAGTGATGTTTTAATGTTCTTAACCCTCTCTTTGCCCCCAGGTTATGCAGATGTATCTTCCATTTTGTGGAATCGCTATATCTAATGCTCAGCTATTTGCTGCCTCAAGGAAAGAATATGAAAGAAGCAGGGTGAGTAGAAAGAAACATTGCTGAAAACTCTCAAAGCTCTCTGTCTTTCAAGTGTCTGTGAGTCATTGTGTCTTTTAAAAACAGCAGATGATCTTTGAATAGGCCAGGAATCTTTTTTCCTTGTCTAATCCTTCCACGGTTTAGACATCAATTCAAATGGTTGAAGTTCCCCTCTAAGCAATAAGCCCAAGTGGAAGTGGATACAAATTCTCTGTTGTTTGGGGGGAAATAGTAGTACCAGCTTCTTTTAAAAAGGAAATTAATTTCACATCTATACTGTAAGGCAGCAGATATCTTGTTGCTTACTTATAGCTTTGAAACAATGACACAATTTAATGATATTTTTACAATTTAGTTCCTTTAGGAAGCAAGGTAAGTTATGACTGATTTCACTGCACTGCACCAATTTTGGTTTTGAATTGAAAGGTTTTCTGGAAGAGTATCACAAGATAACTGGACAATAATGGAAACACTATTTTATAGGATTATAAAGAAACATGCATGGGGGATTGATCGCATATGACTTTACCAGTTATAGAGCTAAATAGAAAAAAAAAAAAGACCAATGCTCAAAAAAATGCTAAACTATTATATAGAGATTAAATTATATTAGGCTTGCTATGCTTTTAAATATAGGAAATTGCTGTCACAATTTAGAAATATATTTAACAAGATGGTGTTCAAAAAGATTGGAAACCCTTAGTTAATCTGGTAATCAAATTGATTAAAAATTTTCTTTGCTAACATTATGATTTATGAATGTTTCACAGTAAACAGATAAACACAATTGACTACCACAGCCATCTTCTTTAGCATAACATACCATACCTTTTCTGTGACTGGGATCCTGTTTCCATCTTGAGCCACATGTCTTACCATTCTCCTCCTTTCATTTGGCACTCCAGCAACATAGTCCTCAGTTTCCAGAAACCGATCTGTTTCACTTTCTCATATCTTTAGCCACATTTCTCCCTCTGCTTTCCACCTTTTTCCTCCCACTGCCATTTGCCTTGCATATCCTTCAGGACCAAGCTCAGTCTTCCAGTTACTCTTTCCTTCTTTGCTTACTCTTTTGCCTTGTATACACTGCCATTGTTCTATTGTGGATACTTATCTCACTGTATATTTGTTGATGGGCCTCCTCTCCAACTACAATTTGAACTCCTTAAGGGATGCTTCATGTATTATTAATCTTTGCATCATCATATATGGCACAATTCATTCACTCATTCAACAAATATTTATTGTGTGTCCTCTTCAGAGAACCTATTCAGGTACTCTATTTGTCCAAAGTCCCTGACCTCATAGAACTTACTGTTCTAGTGGGAACAATAGGTAATAGAGAAGCAAACAAATAAAAAATAATATAGCGTCAGGTAGTGATAAATGCTACAAAGAAAAGTAAAGCAAGATAAAGGGATAGAGAGAGGTCACTGAAGGATAGTTTGGGAGGATGTTTATTTCAGATGGTGATCAAGAAGGTCTCTGAAAGGACATGATATTTGAGCAGAATCCTGAATGAAATAAAGGAGCAAAACCACACAAAGATCTGAGAAGAGCATTCCAGGCAGTGGAAATATCAAGTGCAAAGGCCCTGGGGCAGGAGAAAGCTTGCTCTGTGTGTCTAGAGAGAAGAGAGGAAAGACCTTGAATAGCCAAAGCAATTCTGAGAAAGAACAAAGCTGGAGGCATCACACTTCCTAAACTATACTACGACGCTATAGTAATCAAAACAGTATGGTTTGTTGTTGTCAGTGCCATCAAATCAATTCCAACTCCTAGCAATGCTGTGTACAGCAGAGTGGAACGCTGCCGTCATTTTGCACCATCCTCTCACCTTCTGGTGTTATATCAGACAATGCTCTGCTGCTGTTGATAGGGTTTCCATGGCCAATTTTTTCAGAAGTGGGTGGCCATGTCCTTCCTAGTCTGTCTTAGTCTGGAAGACTCTGCTGAAACCTATCCACTATGGGTGACCCTGCTGGTATCTGAAATACTGGTGACATAGTTTTCAGCATCACAGCAACACAGCTGCCACAGGATGACAACTGACAGATGGGCAGTGTGGTTCCCTGACTGGGAAATGAATCCTGGCCACAGCAGTGAGAGCATTGAATCTTAACCACTAGACTCCCATGGCTGGCTAAACCATATGGTACTGGCATTAAAAATAGACACATAGATCAGTGGAATAGAATCAAGAGCTCAGAAATAAACCCAGGCATAAGCAGTCAACATATATTTGACAAGGGAGCCAAGAGTACTCAGTGGAGAAAAGATAGTTTTTTCAGTAAATGGTGTTGGGAAAACTGTATGTTCATGTGCAAAAAAATGAAATTGGACCCCTGTCTTATGCCACTCAGAAAAATTAGCTTGAAATGGATTAAAGACTTAAATGTAAGACCTGAAATTATAAAAATCCTAGAAGAACACATAGGGGGAAAGCTCCAAAGATTTTTTGGATTTGCCGCAAAAGCACAAGCAGCCAAAGCAAAAATAAGCAAGTAGGACTACATCAAACTAAAAATCTTCTGCACAGCAAAAAAAACAATCAACAAAATGAAGAAGCAACCTATGGAATGGGAGAAAATATTTGCAAATCATATATATCAGATAAGGGGTTAATATCCAAAATATATAAGAAACATACAGTTCAATAGCAAAAAACACAAATAATCCAGTTAAAAAATGGGCAGAGGATCTGAATAGACATTTTTCCAAAAACGATATACAAATGGCCAACACGTACATTAAAAGATGCTTAACATCACTAATCATCAGGGAAATGCAATTCAAAACCGTAAAGAGATATCACCTCACACCTGTTGGAATGACTATTAGAAAAAAGAAGAGATAACAAGTGTTGGTGAGGATGTGGAGAAAAGGGAGCCCTTGTGTACTGTTGGTGAGAATATAAATTGGTCCAGCCATTATGGAAAACAGTATGGAGTTTCCTCAAAAAATTAAAAATAGAATTACCACATGATCCAGCTATCTTACTTCTGGGTATATATCTGAAGGAAATGAGATCAGTATCTCAAAGAGCTATCTGTACCCCCATCTTCATTGCAGCATTATTCTCAATAGCCAAGACATGGAAACAATCTGAGTGTTCATGGAAGGATTAATGGATAAAGAAATTGTGGTATAAAAATACAATAGAACGTTATTCAGCCATAAGAAAGAAGGAAATCTTGACATTTGTGACGGCATGGATGGACTTTGAGGGCACTGTGCTAGGTGAAATAAGTCAGACAAAGACAAATACTGTATGGTTTCACTTATATGTTGGATCTATGAAAATCAGACCTCATAGAAACAGAGAGTAGAATGGTCATTGTGAGGGGCTGAGGTGTGGGGGAAATGGAAAGATACTGGTCAAAGTATACAAACTTCCAGTTAGAAGATGAATAAATTCTGGGGATCTAATATTCAGCTATACTTAGCAATACTGTATTTTATACTTGAAAGTTGCTAAGAGAGTAAATCTTAATATTCTCACCACAAAAAAAAAGTGATTATGTAAAGTGATGGATGTTTTAACTAACCTTACTGTAGAAATCATTTTGCAATATATATATCAAATCATCACCTTGTACACCTTAAACTTACACAAAGTGATATGTCAATTATATCTCAATAAAGCTGGAAAAAAGAAAAAGAAATAATATGGCTGAGGCTAGGGCAGTGAGAAGCGAGAGATTCCCCCCAAATTAGTGGTGAAATATACAAGGCTTATTGATGTGGGAAATGAGTCAAAATGACTTTTGGCTGGTACAGCTGGCAAGTTAACATTTAGATACAGAAGTTTAAGGTTTTGAAGAGATATCAGGACTCGAGATTAATATTTGGGAATTATCAACATATAGATAGTATTTAAAACTAGGGTACCAGGTGGGTTAATCTGGGGGAGAACGTATAGGAGAAGGGAAGATGTCCCAGGATAAGACCAGGAGCAAGAGAAGGTCACTAGAAGGACTGGGGAGAATGCAAGTGAGGTCAGGAAGCAGGGAGTGTTCAACTGAGTGGCAGGCTTCCAAAGTCTGTTAAATTACATATCATCCTAGATTTTCTTCTCTTTTTCTCCTATTCTGGAACTAGTCAGCTGTGTTATTTGTGAAACTTGTACCACTTGTTAGTAAAGCAGCAATTTTTAATTAGAAACAATAAAATTACTATAATGTGCTTTGTCAGTGCAAGACTCAAGGCACAATTAGTTTTTCCTCTGAGATAAATGTTCTTGTATGTGGGTCCCAGAGGCCCTATCCATGCAGTCACAACAAATTGGAAAGTTAAATAATTGTTCAGTTAATATGATCCATCTGAAGAAATTGTCTGGATAATTAAGGAAATACTGTATTCTCCCTTAATAACAGGGAATTTTGTTGGTAATCACTCAGACAATTGTCTAATTTTTATTGTTATATTTGAATATGAAATTATTGCACATTGACCTCTTACAACAATATGCTATCCAAATGCCAAACAGTCAGGACACACTTCACACTTTTTTTACCTCCTGGTCTTTCTCTTTGCTCTGCGATCATAAGCAACCCATGGCTCTTAGGCATATTCACAAGCTCTCTTTAGAGAAAATGTTACCAAGGGTATTTGGTCCTCTTCTAGATGCTCTGTGAACTAAATTCATTTCATGGATCTTTTAACTCAATCAAATGCTTTTCTACCTGAATAGATTCAGAGAAGAAATTTTGACATGTTTCAAATGGTTTCAGGACAAATCAAATTCATTACTAAAGCTGAAAATTTGTCACATCCCTGAGATGATGCTGAACACCATCTACATGAATGGATGTGAATTTGAAAGCCCATGAAATCCTTTTGTGAGAGATGAGACTTGAGAGTGCATATCTTATTAAATCTATTGAATAAAGGACCCTCTGGCCAATTCACTGGCTGTGTAATTTTCTGATTGCTCTCTGATAAACGCATAATATCTACTACATGTACTTAGTCCACTGTTCTTAAAACTCTGGAAATATCCGTGAAAATAGAAATTCCAAATAAATATTATTTCAATGCAAAAATTGCAAGCTGACTTAGCTGGATAAAGTGACAGGTTATTACAATTTCATTTTTAAATGAGTACACAGTTTTCAAGTTAGAATTTAAGGGTTTTTTCCCTTTAATTTGTATGCTTTTCATTCTGTTATTTTAACAGAAATTTTAATGGTGTTTTCTTTCCTGAGATATATAATAGTGTTGAAATGTTTTCCCTGACAGATTGGCATGAAGCAATACTTCTTATGTAGAGGGATTAATGGTGGTTTTGTATATTTTTTTGGAAGGCTCTGAAACTTAATTAGCATTCACCACTATAATTCTTTTGGAGTTCTGTGAGAGATGTGTATTAATGAAAATGTCTCAAGTTTGATCACAAAGCTCTGTTTTCCTGGTGGTGAGGAAGAGCTGCTTTGTAATTTTCTGAAATAAATGTGCTTTGGAGAAAATCAAGTATTTGTTATTTTAAAAATGTTGGGTTTATACCTAGTTGCATTGCAGAAAAACTACTGTAGGAGGGAGAAAAGCCTATAGCTCATGACTATATGGGCTCATGTAGTCATCAGCTATGTAGGATGTAGTCATATAGCTACATGTGGGATTATATGGACTGGCACTCTTCTCAAGTTGTATTTTGCAGTTCAAGACTGTGTTATAAAACAAAATGATGGAAATATGTCCAAACAATCATAAATGCTTTAAAAATTAACCACATTAAAATATTTATGTTTTCTTACAGCAGAGACTAAATGCAATTTTGAGATAAAAATTTTTTTTTAATTCAGTCCTACATCCACCTAAGTACATCTGTTTCATCTTTCCTAGGCTTTGCTAGAGGTGGTTAACGACCTCTTTGAAGAACAGACTGACCTGGAGAAAATTGTCAAGAAAATAATGCATCGGGCCCAAACTCTGCTGAAATGTGAACGCTGCTCTGTTTTACTCCTAGAGGACATTGAATCACCAGTAAGTCATCTTTTGTCTGTCATATAGCGTAAAAGAGTGCATTAATGGAAAAAAGTTTAGTTTATTTGTAATTAAGTTGTGAAATCATGACTTGAACCATTCTCTTCATGACTCTTTAAACCGTGAGGTGATTTTTTATGACATTAAAGTTTTTTCTTTTACACGTATTTCTTTTTCAATCTTGTTTTGCTGTCACTTTGGAAGCACAGACTCTTATGCTCATGGGGAACTTAGAGATCTGTCCAGCCTTGTGTATTTATAGATGGGGGAAGTAAGGGATTAAATGGCTTACCCAATCTCACAGAGCTAACTGGAAGATAAGCTCGGGTGCCAGTCTCCCATCATATTCAGGCCCTCAGCATCTATGGCTGTGGATTGCAGTCCAGACAATACTCCCCACCCTCCTACGGGGAGGAGGAAGCAAACGAGCGCTGGAGAACAGTGCCCTTTGCTCTTGGAGCCCGGACAGACTGTACGTGAGCTGAGTGGAGTGAGCAGCCTCAGCTGGGCTGTGCTCTGCAGCTGAAGTCTGTCTTGCTGCTTCCAAAGTGCAGTTTCCAGGTTCTTTTACTGCTGCTTGGGACCTGTGGACACCTGCACAGAGCCCTCCAGTCAGGCGGAGGAGGCTCCTTGCCCCTTCACCACAGGGGCTCCTGTCACCCCAAAGGCTGGTTCAAGGCCTCAGGCCTGCTCCACTTGGCTTTCAGGTTCTGTTCAGCCCTTTCGCTCTTTGGGGGAAATCTGCTGGGTAAATACACAACAATATTGAAAATAATGACCATCATCAATCTAATTCTTGAAAGTTAAATGTCTAAACCCTCGGCAGCAATTTAATATCTGTGCTGCAGACTCTCTTCAAAGACAGGGAATTGTGTAGCAATTAAGTGCTGTTTTAATACCTCAGGGAATGATATTTTAACTTGCTTTACTTAGAAAAGGTTATTGTCTTTGCCTTTAGGTTTGTTTTCCTCAAAGAATAAGAACCTTAGAGTGTATTTTGGAGGTTTAATAATAAGTATTGTAAAACTTACAAGATTAAGTTTAAAAAAACCTGTATATGTTTAGAATGTTTGAGTATTTCTCCATATTTTTGCAGAGCTTGGGTTTTTTTCTATTTCAGCAAGTGTTTAAATAAAGAAAAGGCTTTCAATTATACTGTTGTGTAAAATTTAGCTCAACCTTGGGAGAACACCCCTCCCCCCCCCCCCCCCCGTACTTCTGGAGTGCTTCTGGACACTTTGTGAAGCACTTGAGTTCTTTTAATCCTCCCTGCATCCTTATGAGGTAGGTATTATTGTCATCCTCATTGTATAGATGAGGAAATAAGGCTCAGAGTTGAGTGACTTGCTAGGCTCCTCCACCGCCTGACTCTAAAGCCCCTGAAAGGAGTGGGAGGGGGTGGGAGGTGCTCATTGGTGCCTGTCAGACTGTGGGCTCTCACTAAGCAAAGGCAGGAAGGGGTGGCTGCTAGGGCTTCAGCTGCCAGGATTCCCTGAGCCACTCCCAGGTCCCTGTGAGGGCAAGCCGCTGGGGGGTCAGGTGGAATCTGGACAAGGACAACCTCATTGTTTGCTAGTTCAGTTGTAAGTGGACATGAAAGTAATTTAAACCAGCTTAGGGCAGTCATACTTGCTGATCTTCTAGCATGGACTAGTTTTTATACTGGAGTCTAGCTCTTTGCAAATCAAATGAAAAAGTACAGATGACAGACGTTGATAGGGAAGGTGGAGGCAGAGCTGGACGGAATAGTAGGGACAGTAATAGCTTCATGGTGTAAAGTCTGCAGGGGGCCAAAAACCGTTATCTAGAGTAGATGGTACCAGCAACAAAGGTGTTGGTATATTACCAACCAAAGCTAAAAGACCTTTTTGCTATCACAGCTGAACATTCTAAGACTGTCTTGAAGGGGTCAGAGCAGAAAATTCTGGACCACTCCCCACAATTTCTTCTCTTTGCCCATCGTCTCCCTCTCAAAGTGAGAATGCTCTTCTCTAATTCAGAGGGGCAGGTCTGGAGGTAAAAGCGAGCCATTTACTAAAAGAGGAGACTAATGGCCTCTGTAATGTGTTAGAAGCTGTGAAGGTATTTTGCCAAGGCTGCTGCCTGCGGAGTTGGTGGGAGAGTTGAGGGTTGGACTGGGGGTATACATATGCAGCATCACCATGTCGAAAGCCCACCGTGCTTCCCATAACACACTTCTCTCCAAAGGTTTCTCAGAACTTCAGGCTTAAAGGGGCCGCTGTTCCGTGCACTACCCTAGCTGTCAGGTAGAAATTATAGGAAGGAGACCAGATACAGTCCCACCATGTACAAGAGGAGAAGCCAAACTGAACAGGGCACCAGATGCCAAAATCTGGCACTGGCATAGTGGTTTCAACAAGCAGAAAATCACGCAGAGACAAAGTTCTCTGGCTGGGACATCCACCTCCCCATCTTGGAATGCTGAATGGGTGGACTGATATTAAAAATCTTTATCATCTCAGTTTAATGAGGGGTTTGAATGATTATCGGAGGGAATCCAAGCAAAACCTATAAATACTATTTGATTTTATTTTACTGACAAAAAGCAGACCTAGATAGATTTCTATCCAAAGATGAGAAAACAAAGGGGTAACTTGACAACATGATTTTTAATTTCAAAAAGTTCATATGGAAAAATAAACATGTATGAGTAGCCAGAAAATTTGTTAGAAAGGCCACAAAGATGAAGAATAGATGAGGTTTTGCCTGTGAAGCTGTTAAAATGTATTAAAAAACTAGAGATTAGTTCCGCATAAGCAGCTAAACAGAATAGAGTCCAAAGTCCCCCACACATGTGAGAATCTAGTAAAGACTGTTCTCTTACTTGTAGAGTTTAGAAAATTATTTCTCAGAAACAAAATTGTATTGGAATACCAGAGAGTTTCAGGTTTGAAATGACAAGGTTCTTTTGTACTGCAAGTTTTTCAACAATAAAGGTGTTTTTATAATTATAGAGGAATAGGTATAAGATCTCAACATCACTGAGCCAATCCAGAATTCAATTATACCTTTCCCTTATAACTTATGACTTTCCTTTCCTTATCAGCAGACGTCACTAGCAGGATGTTTCTTAGACATTCCTGATCACTTTTGATGCCCCTGGTATTTATGACAAAAAGTGAAGAGCTTTTTCCGATGCAGTGTGCTAGTTCCAGTTTTAGATGTGTTGTAACCAGTAGTTATCTATGGAATATAAAGCAAAAGTTGTATGAAAAAAGATTGATATCAAGGTATTAAGGGAAGCCCCCCCAACCACAGACCCTCCAGTCAGCCCGGTACATTGCTTCATGGGAGGGATTATGCAGAATACAGAAACAAATAGCTAAACTCTGGGCTTGCGAGCTCCAAAGTGGCCTTTAAAAATGTACAGCAAGGTTGTTATTCTCAAAAACCAAGACTTTTCATTTGTAAGAGCTAGGCTTTCCTAAAGACTTGAAGGAATCAGAGCCTAAAGTTATGCCCAAACCAATAGATTGGAAAGGAAATAGATGAAGTCCTAGCCTCTCCCACTTGTGGATTACCCAGACTAAGGTGGGAGAGTTAGAGAGGAGAATAGCAAATGTGGGGTATTCAGCTTTCCTAACTCTGCCCCGAGACTCAAGTCCCCACAGTGGCGGTAGTGGTAGTGGGGGTGAGGGGATTGAAAGTTCCCCCAGACACCAGGACAAGGAAGAAGACTAGAGGTGGCAATATAGGGGGAGCCATGGAGCAGTGAGAGCCTGACAGTTTTTCTGAAGTCCCAGAGGAGCATGAGAAGCAAATACAGTTTTCCCATTTCCTGACAGAAGCTAACAGAGCGGGTGCTGAGACCTGAAGAAGCCTAACTGTCAGGATGAGGGAGGCACAGAGGATGTGACCCAGACACAGAGACCTACATGGGCATGGACATGTAAGCATATGTGCTGTTAGGGATGACCTTGCTGAGCGCCAGCAAGGCTGTCTTATCTCTTAGTAGAGGCCCCTCACCCAGCCTGGGTGACATGATGACTATACATCAGTTCCTTTGTTCTAAAGAATCCGGAAAGGTATATGTCACCCTGATAAAAATTTAAATGTTAAGTGAGTTTAAATCTGAAATGACTGAAAAAACCTGAAGTGACTGAGTTTACTGGAATCATCTCTTTTGTCTTCTATCAACAGGTAGAATTGGGGCTCAAGAAGAGATTTGCTTGATTTTTAGAAAAATAACATGTGACTTTTTTGAGCAGCAATGCCTGTGGTCTTTGACATTTATAACCAATACACAAATTATATTCTCTAATTAGTCAATCATCTTATATTCAATACACATAAATGACAAAGGAAGCATACGAAATTAGATAGGTAGAGAGATTGACAGATTGTTCTACAAATGTTTTGGAAACAAATAGCTAGCAATTTAGGGGAAAAAAGAACCAAAAAACCTGGATTCCTACCTCATACTTCTTAAAATATAATTTTCTAAAAGGCAAAAATCATGACTCTTATGTAAATATAAAAGAAACGTATATTAAAGATTGTTTTTAACTCATTAATTTATGAGGGAACCAGTAAGATGTTAAACCCATCCAAAGAGCATTTGAGAAGTTAGGTATTTCTAGGCAATATTAAGATAAGACTTCTCAGTTAGAGACAAAACAAGGCCATAAACTGTAACCTTAGAGATTATCTTTTCCCTGGGATAGAAATTACTTGTATCGCTACCAGAGAAAAAGCTACAAATTAACATGTAATTTTACCATCTCTGGAGTCTTTAATCAGTAGTAACCAAGGAATGGGACTAAGTATGTTCCTTAGATCAAGGATTGGCAAATTTTTTCTGTAAATTTCCACATAGTAAAATTTTAGGCTTTGCAAGTCATCCAGTGTCTGTTGCAGCTACTCAACTCTGTCACTGGAGCATGAAAGCAGTCCTAGACAATACCCAAAGAATGAGCATAGCTACATTCTAATAAAACCTTATTTACGAAAATAGTGGTGGGCCAGACTTGGCTTGCAGGCAGTGGTTTGCAGATCTCTGTCCTAGATACTCCTTAGGTGGCCTTTGTCCCCAGAAAACGTTGAAAGATGAGCCACCTACCTTTTTGCCTTGTTTCCGTAAAGTCAATATACGTTTCAGATGGATCAAAAATTTAATGTTAAAAAAAGAATACAAAAAAACTGGTGAATATTGTTTTATAGTCATTGGATGGGTAAAGTATTTCTAAAACGTTCATGCAATTCCTAAGTGAATATAAGCACAGTAAAACACTTGTATGATTTTTCAGCCGTCAGATTGGTAAAGATTTAAGAGAATTATAACGACCAGTATGAGTATCAGTATGAGAAAATGGACAGTCTCATTACTGATGATGGGAGTTTAAATTGAGGTAACCTTTATGGATGTAAGTTTAGTAACATATATCTCAATTTTAAAAGGGCATAGCCTTTGCACACAGCAATTCCTTCTCCTACCTTTAGCATAATGAAAGAGATGGAGAAGAGAGCAAAATGAGTATGTAAGAATCTTTATTGCGTATTTATAATAGTGAAAATATAAATAATCCTAATATCAACAGAAGTTTTATATAATGAAATTCTGTGTAGTCCTTTAAAATAATTATGTATGTATGCATTTATAGGAATAATGTCCTTGATATATTTTAAAACAAATAATAAAGGAGAAGAACCAAGTATAAAAGGAAGCCATTTTAATCAAAATATGGGTAAATAAATGGGATCATATTTTCACAAATATTAAATTGAGTTTAAAATTTCTCCCTTTGAGTCATGTTTCCTTACATCTTTTCTTCCCAAGCAGAGTCATTAATTTATCATCTCATGGAAGGACAGGGCAGTTACTGGACCCCCTAGCAAGAGACTGAACTTAAAAGTCAGGCTGTCAGGGGGCTGGCCCCGTGGCCGAGTGGTTAAGTTCGCGAGCTCCGCTGCAGGCGGCCCAGTGTTTCGTTGGTTCGAATCCTGGGTGCGGACATGGCGCTGCTCGTCGGGCCACGCTGAGGCGGCGTCCCATATGCCACAACTAGAAGGATCCACAACGAAGAATATACAACTATGTACTGGGGGGCTTTGGGGGAAAAAAATAAAATCATTAAAAAAAAAAAAAAAAAGTCAGGCTGTCAGGGGAGAGGATTTGCTAAATGGATTTATTTTACTTTTTAGCAATTAAGGACCAATCTGAAACACCAAGGACAAGAAATAAAATTCCATAATTCACAACAGAAGAAACCTGCATATCCCTATGCTCCCAATCATCACCCCACCCACACCCCACGTAATGTGGGGAGAGCTGCTAAATGCATGGAAAATTGGTGGGATGAGGTAAAAGGCTGAGCGAGGTTGCCTGCATTCAGCCATCTCAGGCAGATTACAGTGTTCACCAAAACGGGTTGTGCACACTGGCTTGGACTAGTAAGGGCAGGGGCCTGGGCAGGCTCAGGGATGTTTCTGGAGTCCTCCTGGCTGCCATAGAGTGGCAGGAGAGGTCGGGTGGTGGAACAAGGAAGGTTGCAGACAAGCCATCTTGGAAACAAGACTGTCAATATGTCAGGATAAATGGCAACGTGAGTGATGAGTCACCCTGCAGCTGGTAACCTTGGTCAGCTGAAGAGAATTAAAGGCTTTCATCAGGTGAAAATATCTGTGTCATATGGGACTTCACAGTGCAAAGGAGGCTTCTGCTAGGCAAGATCTGAAATTGCTGCCCAGAGGAGAGTGTTGGTAACAAATGCTCTAAGACAATAGATGGAAATTCAAGTGCAGTCACCCTAAATCACTCCCCTGACATCAACCCCCCACCTCCTATTATTCATTTAAAGATGAGCACATAACAAAAATTCACCAGCAAGGGGCTTACACAAAGATACCATAAGAAAATGGGAGGAAAGGAATGTGAAAACAAAAGCCAGATGAAGAACACACACCAGAAAAATTGCTAACAGTTTTCCGCGAAATGAAATTAGATATGATCTCTCAGGAAAAATAAAATTGTTCAAGGAAGAGATACTAGGACTCAAGGAATAAATGATAAACAGTAAAAAGACCAGAAAACTGAACTGACAGAGCTTGGAAGGAAGCGGAAGAAACATATATAACCGTACAAAAATGAATACTACATTAAAAACATCAAAAAAGAAGAAAAGAGACTCCTAAGATACTTTCAGGGGCATAAAGAATAAAATTGAAAATGAAATGGAAAATAACACAGTATAACAAGATAAGAGAGAAGGATATAATGGAGTCAGAATAAAGGAAGTCCAAAGTAAGGATAATTGGTATCTCTGAAAAGAACATGACAAATGGAACAGGAAAAAAAAAATCAGAATTATAATACTAGGACATTTTACTGAAATAAAGGCAAACTTGAATTTACACACTGAAAGAACGCATCATTCAGGAAAAGTTGATACTGATTCCTTAGCACTGAAACACATTCAGTGTTAATGGACTTCAAAGATAATGAAAATTCTAAGGGCATCTAGACAAAATCGAGTCACCTTTTGGAGGAAAATTCATTCTGGTGTTAGACTTCCTCATAGTCCTCTCTAGTGCAAGGAGACAATATAGTGTTAAAGTCCTCAGGGAGGGAAAATACGACCCTACGATTTAAAATCCAGCCAAGTTCAATTGTATAAACCACAGATAGACATTTTAAATATGCAAAGAAGACTGCGGGAAATCAAGTTCCAGGAAGCCTTTCCTGAAAAATATGAGAGCTAGAAATCAAGCAAAGCGGTGGAGAAGACTCGATAAATAAAACTAGTATTGAGTATTGAATGCATTTAAATGTAGAACTAAGGCTAAAAAACAGAGGGACCTATAGAAACAAATGTAAACTTTATACTATAAACCATAACAATGGTGCTGACTCCCCGTGCCCCCCAGGTCCCAAGGGGCAACAGATGCCTGCCGGTGCAGTGGGCTGCATTACAGAAGAGGAGCGCTGTGCTTGGAGAATCTCTCTTTTACATTGAGTGGAATCAAGCCTGCTGTTTGTCTGGGGAGAGATATTACCTCACCCCTCAAGTTTGCTCGCTGAGAACATGATCCTGAGAAATGAAAGAGAGAGCAGGGCCTTGCGTTCTTGGCATACACAGCAAAGACTGTGCACTCAGGGCCGTGCCTGTCCCAACAGGAATCTTGGTTGCGTGGAATATTTTAATTTTAATGTGTCAAATTTATTAATCTTCCTTTTTGATTTGTACTTTAAGGGTTTTATTGAAAAAAATCTTTATCTATCTTTGTGTTATAATGGTCTTCTCATATACCTTCTTTAACTCATCTGGTATTTGTGGTCTTTCATATCCATCTGGAATTTATTTTCTGTGTATGGTATAAAGCTGTATATGTATAACCAGTCGTCTTGTTTTCCCCCCACTCTGTAATGCTCCTTCTGTATTATGTCAAGTTTCCACATATACCTTGGTCTGAGCTCACTGTTTTATTCCACTGGACTCTTTGTCTATTTCTGCAGCAGTATCACATTGTCTCAATTTCTAGAATTTTATAATACACTTTGATATCTGATAGGACAAGTCCTCAATGTTGTTGTCCTTTAAAATTGGCTTGCTTATTCTTGGCCTGTTGCTCTTCCTTATAAATTTTAAGAGCAGCTTATCAAGTTCCATGACAACTTCTGTATGGATTTTGATTGAAATTGCTTCATTTATAGATCAGTTGGGGGGATTTCTGCAAATTATAGAATATACAAGGGAAAATGGCGTAAACAATAAGAACCTCTGTATCTAACACGACAAGAAATCTGCAGGCAGTGGTTCTAGGGGCGCTGCAGCAGCCAGGTGATGAAGTCAAGAACCCAGGCTCTGTCCCGCTTTCCTGTGTTTGTCTCGGTGGTTGGCCTTCACCAACTAGGTCTCACCCTTGTGGTCCAGGAGGCTGGCACAGCTCCAGGCAGCATGTTGTCATGTAACTGTGTCCCAGGAGAGGAAGAAAGGGAAACTTCTTTTCACATATTTTTTCTTTCTCTCAGGGAGGAAAGTCTTTTTCAAAAGGGGTTTTTCCACCTGACTTTCCCTCAAGACCTATTAGTCAAGAATGAAGCTTTGTTAAAAATCATTTATGTTGTTAATTTTTTTCTTCACCTATCATTCTTTGATAGAGATGTGTTCAAATCTTCAGCATAATTAAGATTTATCAATATCTTCTTGTCCGATTCTGTAGGTTGTTGATTTAGTTGTCCCTATAATCTTAATTGTTTATGGGTTTTTGAATTACAGATTGGAGCTCATTTTGATGGAAAGGCATTTTTGTTGTTTGTGCCACGTTTTTCTTTCACTCTCTCTGTACTCTTCCCTTCCTGTCTAATAATTTGCACAGTTCCTTGGCCCCTGGTCAAGAACCAAGTCTTATATTGGTGACTTGGGTCTCCTGCTGTGTGGTAATATTACACTAAGCCAGAAGCAGCTTGGTTCAGTTTCTGGGGGTGAAGCTAGGTCACTTGTCTCAAGGGAACACTTTTAGTCTCCAAATCCCAGTAGAAGCTGAAATTCCAACCATTGCTGCCTGCCTATTTCTGGACCTGGAGCACGGTGGGCCTCGGTCTTCAGGCTCATGCCTTTAGAGATCTTTTCTTTTCCCTTCCTTCTGCCGCATCCCCTTTCTCTTTTTTCTGCCTTTTAACCTCTAGATGTCTTTCTGCATTTTATCAATCTTTGCTCTGTTTTTGGAAGAGAATAGATGTGAGAAAACATGAACTTATAGCATGAGCTCTACTGATATTCCATACACTACTTTTTACAATCAGAAAAAAGGAGTATCATTTCAGGACAAAAAAAAATCTGCTCACAGTTTTCTTCCTCCAAAAATAACTTTTGTTTTTCTCTATTTTATTAGAATCATTCCTGGAAACAAAGACTGTTAATTATTTTTTTGTGATTTGAGTATTTTAAAAAGCTGGTTATTGCAGATGTGTGATATTTCATGGCCTCTCTACATTTGAGGGAAAGAGGGAGGAAAAAAATTAAAATGCAATTGTATAAGCTTTGATTCATCAAGCTCTTAACTCAGTGTTTAGAGACTGCATTCATATCTTTAAACTGGGCAGTCAGGTGTAAACTGATCAGTGTACTCAATGGGTGCCAAAAATAGAAATGCGGCATGCCTTTCTAGCCCTCTCTCCTGCCAAAATTAATATTTTACCCTCTTTTGCTTCTCTTAAGTGTTTCAGTCAATCTATTTTAAGTGACTTTGTCAATGGTATTTTCCACTAGACTGAAAAAATAAAAAGATTGTTCCATAGCTGCTGTCAACATTAAGAAATATTTAGTCCTTTGAACTGAATATTCTCTGCTTAATGTTATTCCATTCCATGAACCTGTCTAAGCAATTCCTATCACTTCTCTTAGATCCTTTCTAGCTCGTGTACTTACTATTATCTCTACTATTTCCTTTTGTACTTAGTCAAGGAAAGCAAATGTAGACATTTTAATCTTATGTCCTAAGGCACTGTCTTGGCACTACTGTTTACAAGTGTCCTCCTTTCGTGGATCATCCTGATGGCTGGCAGCTATTTTGTTGTCCAGAACTCCATGAAGTACTTTATAGCTGAGTTTATACATACAAGGCTAGTTTCTGGAGTTCATTTTCTAAACCATGAAGCACAAGTTACACTTGTTTTCTAATATGTTCCTTAATTTCTTGGTTCTTATATAGATACACGTACAACTTAGCCATGTATCCAGCCTGTATCTAGCACTTGAGAGGAAGAGATGGGGATAATCATCATCTGACTGTTCTGGAACAGCTTATAATTCAATTCCTTCTATCCTAAATGGATGGTAAAAATTGCTTCAGGCTTTTCTTTCTATTTCATTTTCTTTCCATTTCCCCATCTTTCTTTACCTTTCCTTTTCCCTGTAAGGAAGCCAACTTAAATTCTGTTGGATTTTTGTTCCAAGTACTTTTTCTAGAGTGCGAAATGGAAAGTATCTACAAATCTCTGATGATTATCTAAATAATCATTGTTATATATATATGTATATACATATGCACATATATAAATATACACACACACACATTTGTTGTTGTTAGTGCCATTAGTTGATTCCAACTCTTAGTGACCCTGTGGACAGCAGAGCAGAACTCTTCCCTGTCTTTTTACACCATCATCTCACCTTCCAGCGTTATATCAGACAATGCTTTGCTGCTATTCACAGGGTCTTCATGGCCAATTTTTTCAGAAATGAGTGACCAGGTCCTTCTTCCTAGTCTGTCTTATTCTGGAAGCTCCGCTGAAACCTGTCTACCCTGGTTGACCCTGCTGGTATTTGAAATACTGGTGGCATAGCTTTTGCCATCACAGTAACACACAGCCACCACAGTATGACAACCAACAGATGGGTGGTCTGGTTCCCTGACCGGGAAACAAACCCGTGCCATGGCGGTGAGAGCGTCTAATCTTAACCATTAGACCACTGGGGCTGACTACACACACATAAAATACATATAAATGATATATAAAATATAAGGTACATATATTAGAAATATATATAAAATCAACTACTGAACTTCAATCTCCACTGCCCATCTCCATCACATCCTGCCCCAAATCTTCACCACTTCTGAAATTTCCTATTTCACTTAATAGAGTCATCATCATGTAGTAAGCAACTCAAGCTAAAAACCACAGACTAGTTTCTAAGTCTGTCTTACCAACACATTCTGTTATCTCTAAGTTCAGTTGCCTCTACGTTGAAACATCGTTTCTAGGCCCTCATTCCCACCCCTTCTACCACTGTCTTTACTCTCTCTTTGCTAATCTCTCACCTGAATGTTTTCCTTCTGACTCATTTTTTTTCCTCACAAATAGGGCACTCTTCTTTTCCATCAATTCTTAATACTATTTCTAGTTATCTTTCTAAAGCATGCATCTACCTTTCCCTGCTTCAAAACATTTGAGAACCGTCTGTTGCCTACACAGTATAGTTCAAGCTGCCCAACATTCAAGGTTCATCACCTCAACTCTCAACTTACTTTTGATTTTTCTTTCTGGTCCTCAGCCTTGCTCTACATAGCCCTTTCTTCCTCCTCTCCCCACCTCCCCATGGTCAGCCTATGCCTGTATTTGCCTCTGTATCCTTGCTTATATAGTTCTGTGAAAGACAAAATGCACCAGACAATTAAGGAGATAATTTCATCCAGGCTGTTGCAATAGGGAGAACATTCATTAATGAGGAGCTTCTCAAAGAACAGGAAAGGTGCCTGGGGTTTTACAGAAGCACATAGATGAGGGAGTTATCTGCATCATTTGGGCATCTTATAGGAGTCATGAGGAAAGATAAAGATGGGTCTTATTTTGGAATATGCACAGTGGTCCTTTGAGGTTAGCAATTCAGGAAGGCAAAATGGTAGGGAGATTTCTTATCATAACTGTTTTTTGGGAGTACAGGGCTCAGGCAAAGTTCAATATTGTCAGCTCTGGACTGACTATTCTCTGCAACCCCCTCCCCACCATCTCTTGTTGATCTTTCTCTCTTTAGCTCAGTGCCCTTGCAAGCGGATCTCTATGTACTGTGCTACTTGGGCTTTCTTGTCCTCTGGCTTCCAGTTGAGTTTTACAAACAGGGGAAATCAGCAGAAGATTTAAGGGCTGGAGGAAAGAGAAGTTGAGGGTAGTTATTCCTCTTGTTCTTTCTCTGCCGGTTGTAAAGGTGGCTGGATTCTTCCAAAGTCCCTCTCCTCAGCTCCAGCTCCTGCAGGGCACCAATAACATCATTCCCTCCCTCCCTCCAGCCCTCTCTTCTTCCCTCACTCTCTCCTGTGTCCCCTCAGACCTAGGGGTGTTAACTACTTTCCAAAGTTGCTAGTCTCTGGGTGCCTCACCATTCTTTATTGGTCTCACTTTAATCCTGCCCACACCTCTGTAACTAGTCCCTTTATTGAATTAGGTTCAGTTAAACCCTTTTGAGTGTTCTGTTTTCTACCAAAACTTTGATGATTTAGTCCCTCAGCCTGGAAAACTTCTCAACCTAGAGCATACCCGCTCATCTTTTAGGGCATAGTTCACACAGAGACTTCTTCACCACCCTCTTCAATGTGCTTGTAGTATTTTGAACATACATTGTGGTGAAATTATCCATTTGTGAATTGTTTCCCCCTCTGTACTATGTTATGAGTTCCTCAAGGACAGGACATAATTTATGCTCCTTGGTATTTCCAGACCCTATACAGTGCCTGGTACACTAAGTATTTGATAAAGGTTTATTGAATGAATAAATGATTAGAGTAAATTACTCATCAATATAAGTGAGAAATTTATCAAGAATGATGGCAGTGAATGATCATTTAATTAATTGCTTTGCCCTGTCAAGTAGGCCTTTTATGGAAAAATAGGGATTAAGGAAACTCAAAAGAAGAAAAATGGTGATTACTTAGTAGATCATTCCTATTTTCTTTTTGGTAGTAGGAATGTCTATTTGAGCATAGTTTTTGTTTTTTAATTGTTTTAAGTTTAAAAAACCCAGAAGGAAACCAGACCAACTAGTGCTTGATAAATATCCAAATCAAAAAGACTTCTGTTCATGGAACTTTTCCAAAGAACAGGCAGAGGTGCTTAGGGACGTTTTGTTTACTTCCCTGTGGCATGTGTACTGCCTTCCCCAGGCTGCAATCACAGAGCTGATCAACAGCCGGAGGAGGTGGGAAACACTTGTTCAGTTTCATTGACGTATAAACCACTCCGATATTTCCCTTATAAGATTCTCTTTTTACTAGTATATGTGAATATGTGTACTTATTTATTTAATATATGTTCATTTGATACATCTATAATAAAATCAGAATTGAATTTAGAGAATTAATGAAACCAAGAACCATACAATTGGTCCAAGAATAAAGCATGAATTTTATTCTCTTTTATTTATGCTTTTGTCTATTTTTTATTGGTCATAATCTCCATAATGACACAATATATCCCATTAAATTATATCGAAATGTTTTAGCTGTTTTTTGCTTTTCATTTTTTAACCCAAGTGTCTGACTATAAATAATTTTCTACTTGAATGTGTTATATTTTTAATAAGTTCTTTTAAAAAATATAAATTGTTTGAGGCATGCTTGCCTAGAGTTTTGCTTTTCAAATAAAGATAGTTTTGAGTGGGACAATTTCAATAATTGTCCCAGGACAGCAGGCTTAATTACAGTGTGATGGTCCCATGCCAACTGGGACATATGTGCATCCTCAAGTATATGCCCCACCACTTGCCTTGGTACCTAAAATTTCTACCATTACAATGTTGTTTCAGATGAGAACATTCTGAGTCCAGGAATCCCCTTTCTGAATTATAGATAAATTAATGAGAATATTAATGCATTAATCTATCATCAGCCATTAACAGTTCAGCAGAAAATAGTTAGTTGACCTGGTCCAGAGATGGCTTTAGACCAGGAGGCAGCAAACTTTTTCTATAAAGGGTCAGCTAGTAAACATTTTAGGCTCTGTGACCCTTATGGTGTCTGTTGTAACTACTCAACTCTACTGTTCCAGCAGAAAGCCGCCGCAGACAATATTTAAGTTAATGAGTGGGCTCTGTTAAAATAAAACTTTGTTTATAAAGTTGTAAAGATCTTATCTGGCTTATAGTCAGCTGTGAGTTTGTCTTCACGGTTTCATTGCTCTGCTTGTGTTCTACCGCTCTCTAGGTGGGGCTCCAGCCTGCTGCTCTCTTCTTCTTATCTTGTTTGCTGTCAGCTTATAGGCCCTTAAATGTTGTATTTCTCTTGCCCTCCATTCCAGATTCCCTTACCATACCCCTGGAAAATACTCTTTTACGCAATTTAATGGCCCATAATAGCTTTATTCAACTGTAATTAGTTTTACATAAGCAAATTTGTTATTTCACATGTAAAAGTATTTTTATACACATTTATACATTTTTCAAGTATGTAAGTACTTCATTTTCTGTTTGTTTATACTTTTACTCAATTACCAAAAGCATTTAAGGCACCTTTCAGCAAAAATACAAGAATTCATGGTGAATAAATATTTTCTGAGTGTTTGTTATGTGCCAGACATATAACAGAATGAAAGGCAAATTTCCAATAGAAAGGGAGAAAGAGAAAGTAGATGTTGTAAGCAAAACCAAACCAAATCAACAAACTCAAAACCAAATTATGCTGCAAAGAGATAAAACTTTGAACCTAAAGCTTTGCTCTGAGCTTCCCAACAACCAAAGTAAAAGAAAAAATTTAATAAACTTTTATGATTCCTTTGGTTTAGTAAAAGGAATCACATCAACTGATCAAGAAATTTTTCCTGACCCTTAATTTTAAACTTTTTCCCTTTAAAATATTAATTATTTAAAGGTTAGAGACCTTATTCACTATTTCTTTGGTATCTGTTTATGCTATCCAGTACTTGGTACACACTGGATAATAAATATTTAACCAAAGACCAGTCAACATTCGTATTATCCTTATTTTTCTTCTAAAGACACAGGGACTTAAGATTTATCATACAAGGTGCAAGATTAGAGAACATAGTCTCCAATACCGCCCTCACCTCTGCCACCAATTACAAATTCAGGGGTTCCAAAGACCACTCTTAGCCTCAATAATTTGCTAGAAGTGTTCACAGAACTCACTGAAAGCTATTATACTCATGGTTATGGTTTATTATAGGAAAGGATACAGATTAAAATCAGCCAAATGAGAGACCCATGGACAGAGTTTAAAAAGCGGAGCTTCCAGTTGTCCTCTCTCTGTGGAGTCATGGAGAGCATTTACTTCTCCCAGCAATGGTGTATGATAATGTGCATGAAGTGTTGCCAACCAGACAAGTTACCTAAGCCTTGGCATCCAGAGTCTTTTTGGGGCTTGATAACCAAAAGCTAGTTGGCCACCCACATAGTTGACCTCAGTCTCCATCCTTTCCAGAGATCAACTGATGCCACATGACCCAAAGCCCCCACCCTAAACCACATTGTTGGTGTGGCTCAAAGCCCCCCTCTAAATTACATAGATACTATCTGGGTGGCCCAGGGCTCCCAGATAAATAAAGACACTTTTATCAAGGCTGGACATGCCAAGGGCTTAGAGGTTACATTGCAGGAGCCAAGGGCAAAGGCTAGACCTTTCTTTGGATAAGGTTAATTCTTTACTATGCACAAGGAATACCATGGTTCATGAATCCACTGTCTAACTTTGATGAGGACACCATGGGCTGGTTTATTGGAGGACACAACTGGTACTTTCCGTGGTATAGAGTGCTGAAATTGAAAGATGTGTAATCCTCGACTTTCCCTTTAATCATTAGACATGAATTTAGAAAATAAAACAAACATATAAAATAAGACAAAATATTTGGCCCTGGTTTTCTTTTCAGCATGATTTATGTTGGAATAAAAAGTTCTAACATTTTCGAAAAGAGTGTTTCTTCCTTTTGGTCGTTTTAATAGTTCTTCTTTCACATTTCAAGAGTCCAAACATTCTGACATTTCATCAAGCGATACTTGTTTATCTTATCCATTCTCTTCGTGAATGGAGATCTATAAGTTTTATAGCTTTACAATTCCAAGATTTTCTATTCCATTTCTTGTAATCTGTCATCCCTCAGAAACTTAAACAAGTTCTTTTAAAGATCTTTATTCTCTTTTAATCTCTGGACATTTCCCAGGTTTGCTTTCGTAAGGTATGGAAAGCAGAAGTTCGCTTACTATTCCAGGGAGCACTAGTTTTGAGGAGCCAGGGCAAATCAAGCTCCACACCCTAAAGTACGCTCCGTGCATGCAGGGATTTTTTTTTCTTTTATTTTCACATGTGTCACCCCAGTGCCTACTGCACTACTTGACACAGACACTCAGTACGAATTTGTCGTATCAAAGAACAGTTTTCAAAAAGTTAAAAACCTAACCCTTGCACAAATCTTAAGTGAGCATATATCAAAGATTTATTCTACTCAGTAAGAGAAACCAGCAAGGTGGTCAAGTCACTTCTAAAACAGGCACTGAAAGAATGCTGACATAAGATTGATCGGTTAGATTTTAAAAATGGGTACTACCATCCAGTACAATGGCTTAAAGACTAGAGCTGCTGACCAGTACCTCTACATGTAGCCTCTCTATATGATTTGGCTACCTTTCAGCATAGTGACCCTAGGGTGGTTGGACTTCTTACATGGTGGCTCAGGGCTCCAGGGACAAGTATTCCATCGATAAGGCAGAGCTGCATTGCCTTTTATGACACTCTCAGAAGGCATATAGCATCTCTTCTGTACACTCTCTTGGTCAACGTGGTCAGAAGCCCACCTAGATTCAAGGGGAGGGAACACAGACCCTGCCACTTGGTAGGAGAGGGCAGGGTCATATTGTAGAGAAGAATGTGGGAGAGGAGTTATTGTTGTGGCCGTCTTTGGAAAGTAAAACTTGCCACAATAAGTGATTTTGTATAGACTTATTTCACATTAGAATATGAAATAAAGTATATTCTATGGTTGTCAGGGTAATTCCTTGCAGTTGAGCTATTGTCATTGCCTTGCGTTCAGCTAGCAACACACAATTTTCTTTGTGATGGGGTTTTCTTTTCTTTTATCTTTTCCTAATGTTGCATTTTCTTAGTTTGGGTTCATTACCTCACTGATAAAGCTGTTTTAATATTTAATCTATCCCCAGTTTCCAAATCGTTTTCTCAGGTGCCCATCAGTTCCTTGTAAGTGGTTAATTTGAAAGGCCTTTGAAGCATAACTGTATCTGGCTAAAGCAAATCTAAATGTCAACCTTGGAAGCATCCAGTGACATTCAGATGACTCTTTTCAGTACAAGGGACTTATTTTTCTTTCATCTGGTATATTTTGTCAAAAGAGGGCCAGAAATAGTGCCTTTCCCACTCAACATTTTTAGTGTTGTTCAAAGCACTGGTACTCTTGAGTCATGCAGACTTGCTTTAATCCCAGTTGCCCCATTTAGTTGTATAAAACTGAGGAAGTTTCTTAAAAATTATGGGTTAGTTTCCTCACTTATATACTGAGGATAAAAATCCCTGCTTTACAGAGTTGCAGTAAAGAAATTAGATAAAGAACCTTCTGATATAGGGCCTGGTTTGTACTAAGAACTCAATAGTAATAAAAAAAACTACCTTCGCATTTTCTGTGCCCATAAGTTCCCTTTCAACATAATAAGTCTTGGTCAGGCTCTTGCATTGGGTGTGCTGGTTTCACTGGATGGGTGAGGAAGGAAGTGTCCACCTTAGGGATGATCTTTCAAGAAGATGGCTTCCTCTTCTCTACCCTTTGGAAGGTGGCAGCAAATGGTTCACCTGAGAACAATGATAATCCAGGGAAGGTAACTTCAGGAGCCTGGAATGGATGGAGGGCCTCCTTCTTGATGGGTGTTTTGTCTCTACCTGGTTCTCCTTGGATGGTGATGTGGTTGTTAAAAGGACAGTAAAAAAAAATTGTATTCAAATGAGATGTCCCTTTGCCTGACCACCATGGGACAATTCACACCTCATTGTAAAAATATATACATATTTAGTAAAATGCGTCAAAACTTTGGCAATGTATGCCATATAACAAGTAAAAGACAAAATGCAAGACATAATTTTCTTCTTCTGTCCCTTGGGATTTCTCCACTTAAAATTTCTCTTTAATCTTCAATTATCATAATAGTCGTTATAAAGATGAAAAATGTTTATTGCATTTTTTTAAACTGTGAGAAAGCGTTAATTGACTTGGATTTATTGTCTTTCTGTGTGGCAGGTGGTGAAGTTTACCAAATCCTTTGAATTGATGTCCCCAAAGTGCAGTGGCGATGCTGAGAACAGGTAGGGCTTGTGAGTTTCAAGTTTGTCTATCGATCTTTATTTTCAGTCCTTGATGTTGGCAACATTGCATAATTCTGAGGATAGGAGTTGTTCTTTCTTTTTTTCTTTTTTTTTAATGGTTATTGAGGTCACATTGGTTTATAACATTGTGTAAATTTCAGGTATCTATTACTATATTTCTTCTTCTGTATAGACTGCTTTGTGTTCACCACCAATAGTCTAGTTTTTATCTGTCTCCGTACATATGTGCCCCGTTACCCCTTTCGCCCTCCCTCCACCTGAGTTGTTCTTTCTTTATATCAGCAGCTACAGCCACATGTCATCACTCTTCCGTATTTCAGGGCTTAAATAAAAACTACAGCTTAAAAATACATGTATTTACATCTAAAACTGCTTACTAATGAAGTCAATTTTTAGATATTGCCTAACTACACAGACAACCTAATTTTCTTCCTTATTATGGCCTTTGTTTCTCTTTCTCCCTTTTGTTTACTTATATTTGGCCAATAACATCCCCTTGGGAAAAAGAGTGAGAGTTTTCAGTAATTCACTTTTTGTCCCCATTGATATCTTTGAGGCTATAACAGGGGACAAGTGAGAGATGGGGACAATCAGTGAATTTCTTTTAGCTTTGCACTTCCCTGAATAATAGCTGGGCTGCTACAAAAAGGAGTTCTCTTTACTTTGGTCACCTCTAGAGGAAGGGCTAAGGAATAGTAAAATGGACCAAAATGCAGAAATATGCAGAAAGACAAGTAAAGTGCTTAGGATAGCACGATGATACCAATGCCAGCAAGATAAGTAACTTCCATTCATTGAGTGCTAAGTGTGCCAGGCACTATTCTAAATTCTTTCTATGCATTTAATCCCCCAAATAATCCTATGAAGTAGGCATCTTTACCCCTGCATGACAGAGGAGAAAACCAAGGTTCAGCAACTTTGTGTAACTTGTTCAAGGCCCTGCAGCCAGTAAGTGGTAGCCATGTCCAAGGACAAGATCACCTAGATAAGACTCTCCCAATCTCTGAACTTTGATTCCATCACCACGCATAATTTACAATCTGGTAGTTGATCTCATATAGTGAATATCTGTTGGGTTAATGTTTCCCAAATCTGGCTGGTCAGTCAGAATAAAGCTTGGAGGACCTGCTGAAAACTAAATTCTTAGGACCCACACTGATTGATTTTTGATTCACTACTTCAAAAGTGAAGTCCTAAAGATCTCTTTATTCAAAAGGTTCAAGGGGAAGTTGATTTTATGTATCTATTATTGCCTTTAAGTTTAGGAAATAGAAATCAGTAAATTAAAATGGACACTTTATTTAGTTACTTCACTTTTTATCAAGTGCATGAAGTTAAAAAGAGACCTTTGCTATATGCTGTATAACCCCATTTATAGGGCATTCTTAAAGAGGTGAAATTACAGGAACGTCAAGCACATCAGTAGTTGCCAGGGGCTGGAGCTGGAGAGGGGCTTTACTACGCGCGGTTCCGGGGGAATTTTGGGTTACGATAGAACTGCTCTATGTCTTGCTTGTGGTGGTGGTCATACAGCTGTATTTGTCGAAACTTGCAGAACTTTATACTAAAAAGGGTAAATTTTATTGTCTGTAAATTATACCTTAAAATGGGAAAAAAGGCCTTTTGTAAACATTTTTTATTTTCATGAAAATATGTTTATGTCCACATCTATATTTAACGTCAGCTAATTTACATCTAACACAGATATTTAGACAGAGAGATTTACTAGTGGGGTACTCAACAATTTTCCCAAAAATTCCATGTAAAATAACATGAAATACGTTAGAGAAAATATCCATGCTTACTCTTTTTGCTAGTCATGGCCTCATATAAGTTCTCTCTCTCATATGTGAGGGGAAAAGCTTTATGGAGTTATTAAAACACAACGTTTGAAATCCTGATGCTTCAATATTGTTGTTGTTTTTAATACTGATGAATGTGTCCTCATGGTCACTGTAGAGTTAAATATTTCTGGTCTTTTGATTATTTTTAATGCTGAAAGAACTTCCATGTCAAAATGAAATGACCCAAGGCCCAGACTGCCCTTGGCAAACTTTCTGATAGCAAAGAAAGAAAGAAAGGTCAGTTTTTCTTTAAAGAGACATTTGAAACGTGCCTTTGAACTTTGACATTATGCGATAGTACTCTCCATCATTCCATTTGTGGCCTTTAGATTAATGTAGAGTGTTCATTTATCTCAGAAGACCTTTCTTGCATCGTCTAGTAATTTTCCTCTTGTAGATGTGGGATCCTTCAGCCAATTACTGAAAGTTAAAAAAATAAAGACAAGTGACTCTAGCATTTACTTTGCCAGTGGCCATGAGAGACATTGAAAGAGGCTACGAGTCTACAAATCACAGCCTGTTCTCAACACGTTGTAAATCTTTCCTTTAACCTTTCATCACTTAACATCTTCACTGTAGATAATGTCCATTAGATACCTTAGTCCTCTGGACATCATTCAGCGTTATAATAGGATAGCTTTTGAAGATAATGTCTGTGGCTTCATGCAACAGTGTTTCAGGGTACTGTTTCAATTCTGATGAATTCTGATTTAAGCCTTGCTGATTTTTTTTTTTTTTTTAAGATTTTATTTTTTCCTTTTTCTCCCCAAAGCCCCCCGGTACATAGTTGTGTATTCTTCGTTGTGGGTTCCTCTAGTTGTGGCATGTGGGACGCTGCCTCAGCGTGGTCTGACGAGCAGTGCCATGTCCGCGCCCAGGATTTGAACCGACGAAACACTGGGCCGCCTGCAGCGGAGCGCGCAAACTTAACCACTCAGCCACGGGGCCAGCCCCAAGCCTTGCTGATTTTTATATACAGTCCTTGAAGACTTTTTGTAAAAAACAGTTTGGTTGCTGACTCATCATTTCTGCTTATTGTCTTATGTAGCTAACTCCTTTGTCATGACCAGTCTTCTCTTGGTCTCCATGTAATTATACCAAGCACTTTGAGAGTTGGAAATTATTTGATCCATCTCTCTCCATGAGGTGTGTACCTCCTCTGGGATGTCCTTGACAACTCCTCCAGTGATAAGACTCTCACTGTGTCATGATGGGCTTCGTCCACTGATAGGGAATTCTGTTAGGAAGGCATTTCATGTTGAATTACATTCCTGTAACTTTCACTTATTTGTCTAAATTTGTCCATTGGAGATAATTATTGCTTGATTAACTTTATTTCTTCATTCAGTAGCCATATATTCAGTATCTACTTTGTGCTGGGCGCTCTGATAGGTAATGGGGTTACAGAGATTTTAAAAATCAGCAGTCTCTGCCCTCAAGGATCTCAAGGCCAATAAACAGGGGTAGCAGTGGGCTAAGAATATAACATAACCAGACCAAATTTCACCAAGCCTCCAGATATGGCTACAAATGGAGTCTCATTAACAACGATAATTTGTATTTGGCTGCTTGGTTATTTTTCCTTTGTCATGTAAGATCTCCAATCCCTTGCAAAGGTCAATATTAAAGAAGTTCTGGGAGTCCCCAAGATTTTTTTTTTAAACCAATTTTATTGCTGACTCATCATTTCTTCCAAGTTCTCACCCCTGAATCCTCTCCCTTTAGATGTCACAGAGCAGCATCTCCTGGGCATGGGCTTCCTTGCTGATTCTAGAATTCCCATGGGCACAACTGGACTCCTCACCAGTGCTCTGTCACAGCTCCCCAGGCACTGTCTGAGATGCACTGGCAGCCTTTCCAAACATGAGCCAGGCTGGGTAATTTGTGCAGCAATGGGAATAAGGTTCACGTTCCCTACCATATGTTATAGTTTGTTGCCTGACCCCTAAAGAGCCCTGAAGGTACCCTATTTTTTTTTTCTTTTTTTTTTATTAAGGTTATGAAAGTTAACATCCTTGTGAAATTACAGTTGTACATCATTATTAGTCATGTTGTAGGTACACCATTCACCCCTAGTGCCCTCCCCCCACCCCCCTTTCCCTTGGCAACCACCAATCAGTTCTCTTTGTCCATGTGTTAACTACCACCTATGAGTGGAGTCATACAGAATTCATCTTTCTCTGTCTGGCTTATTTCACTCAACATAATACCCTCAAGGTCTATCCATGTTGTTGTGAATGGGACGACTTTGCCCTTTTTTATGGCTGAGTAGTATTCCATCGTTTATATATACCACATCTTCTTTATCCAATCATCAGTTGCTGGGCACTTAGGTTGGTTCCATGACTTGGCTATTGTGAATAATGCTGCGATGAACATAGGGGTGCATGGAACTTTTGGAATTGCTGATTTCAGGTTCTTGGGATAGATACCCAGTAGTGGGATGGCTGGGTCATAAGGTATTTCTATTCTTAACTTTTTGAGGAATCTCCATACTGTTTTCCATAGTGGCTGCACCAGTTTGCATTCCCACAACAGTGTATAAGGGTTCCCTTTTCTCCACAGCCTCTCCAACATTTGTCACTCTTGGTTTTGGATATTTTTGCCATTCTAACAGGTGTAAGGTGATATCTTAGTGTAGTTTTGATTTGCATTTTCCTGATGATTAGTGATGACCCCAGACTTAGGGCCAGTCGCAAAGTTGTTCTTTTCCTTCCCCCACCTTTCTTCCATCTGAGCCACTAGGCTCAAATGCTCAAAACCTCTTCCTCACAGTCCCCTTCCTTTCATGTACATCAACTCGTGCAAATAAGTGCCCCTCCCATGTACAGATGTGTCTCAGTTTAGGCTCATATATCCTGGTCTCAAGTAAATCAATGACTGCAGAGCAATTCAATACTCTATAGAAGGTTCATACAAGGTAGTATTTTAATACAGAGGAGGGACACCCTCCTAATCTGAGGAGAGATGAAAAGTCATCCTCAGGGAAAGCTTTCAGAGGGGATAAGGCTTCAGTTAGCTCCTGTAGGATGATGGGAAGTCAGTGACACAACTACCTTCCAGGGAGAGGAAACATTGTCAACAGAGGCATAGTGGTAAGAGAGTGAACGTGGCATGTTTCAGGATCTTTAATGAGGGCTGTGAGCTGTTGTCACAAGGGTCATCATAATTGATTATGAGGGCCCTTAACTCCTCCTGAGGGCATCCAGCTGCCCGGAATGCCATCTGATTGAGGTGAGGGTCCTATCAGGTCTTTCTGAGATGCTCAAACCCTCTTAATTGGCCTGGAGACTGGCTACATGCCTGCTTGCTCACAGGGGACTAATGACAGGTAGTGTCATATTGAGATTTATGTCTGGAAAAATCTTTTGGACAGTAGTGTGAAGAAGGACTGGAGGCATGGCAATCTAAAACTACCAAGGGATTAAATCTACTGCCTCACTGTGTGGCAATGGTTTGGTACTGAAGCCTGCCACAGATCCACCATCCTTACCTTTTCTAGGTCAGCAACTACTATTCTGAGACTATTTTCATATTTCATTGTCCCCAGACTCTTCACCACCCTTTTTATTCTCCTCTGGATGTGCCCCAGCTTGCCAGAGTCCTTCTTAAAGTGGTGTTTCTAAGATTAGAATATCATTTTCCAGTTATTTCCAGAATCAGAACAGATTAGAAAAAGACATGTACCTCTCTTTTTCAGAATATAATACTGTTAATGCATTGATTATTTATAATCATCTTGCGTTGTCAATACTGGCTTTTTTAAAAAATTAAGATCTTTGTGATCCATTCAACTCTCCTCCTCCTCAGATCTCACTTTAGGACCTTTCTTAAGAACCCTAATTTAAGAATATTCAGGGAATCAGCCTGAATAAACTGGCTTGGATCTCTTATTCAACCTTTAACAAACCTCTTTTCTATCCTCAATGGAAATAGGTAGCTTGAATGATCATATATACTTTGAAATGGAAAAGAACATTTATGGAAGTCTTAATAGTTAGAAATTTTTGTTTAGTTTAAAATATATTTGACCAGATTTTGTTGATGTATCTCCTAGATATAAATATGGGTGCTTTGGTAATTGTACTTTGTCAGCTCTTCTACTTAAGGAGTAAAAAAATATGCCAAATGTGTATAATTTCTAGAGGGTAACAATTGACTAAAAGAGAATTTTTCATATAATCATTTAATGGAATATAATGAAAATATTGTTATTTAAAACTCCAGCTCTGTAACCACTTCAGCTTTCTGGGAATATGGGAGTCGAGGAAACAAAATTTATTTCAGTAGGAAACAAGCTTTTTTTAAAAAAAAAAAATCTTGATCTTTATACTGTATTTTTCATTAGTTATGACTGGAAGGGGAGGAGAATCTAAAAATCTCAGAGCACCTGAAGGGCAAGACCCTTTGTTTAAAGAGCCTTTGAGATGCAGGTCAGCCTGGAGGGTAAGAGCTAAAATGTTCTGTATGAAAAGACAAGGGCATATGGTAGGCAGAATAATGCAACCCACCCCCCGCCAAAGATATCCAGATCCTAATCCATAGAAATTGTAAATGTTACACGGCAAAATGGACTTTGCAGTTCTAGTTAAGAGTATTAAGATGGAGAAGTTATCCTGGGTTATCTGAGTGAGTCCAATGTGATCATAAGGGGCCTTATAAATGGAGGACATGTGATGACAGAAGCAGAGTTCAGAAGGATGCAGTTTGAGAAAGATTCGACCTGTCGTTGCTAGTCTTGAAGATGCTCGAATGGAGCCATGAGCCAAGCAATGTGAGCAGCTTCTAGAAGCTGAAAAAGGCAAGGAAATGGGTTCTTCTCCAGAGAATTGTAAGAATTGTAAGATGATAACTCTGTGCTGTTTAAAGCCACTAAGTTCATGGTAATGTGTTACAGCAGCAATAGGAAACTAATACACGGATTTACATTTAAAAGGAGTCCAAGAAGAAGAGAATTCAGGAATTAATGCAGTAAGGAGAAGCAAGCAGTCATCAAGGATTACGAGGGTTGAGCAACACGGGTAGAGGCTGAAACTTGGGCAAAGATGGCCAGTGAAAATTCCCAGGGATGGGACAGCTAGAGGATTGATATGAACCGTAGGTTGTGCTCAATTTTAAATTATTACCCCTGCTTTGTCCTTTGGCTTGCTGTCTTCAGTTGCTGCTGGAATTCTGATGTCTAACCCAAAGGCTTCTCTGTGCAGTTACTCAAAGTGACTCTCACTTCACAAATCCAAAAAATTGTTTCTATGTGCTATGTCTTAGTAGATATAGAAAAAATAAGAGATTTTTTGAGATTCAAATAGAAATATTTAAGGTAGAAATTTGTTCTTCTTTAAATGTTATTTTAGTAAAACCTGTTTCCTCAGTGTAGTAAGTTGAATAGTGTCCCCTCAAAATTCATGATCATCTGAAACCTCAGCATGAGACCTTATTTGGAAATAGGGTCTTTGTAGATGTAAATAGTTAAGAATCTTGAGATGAAATCATGCTGGATATAGGACAGGCAGTAAATCCAATGACTGGTGTCCTCACAGGAAAGGGAGAGGACACACAGGGACACAGAAGAGAAGACCACGTGAGGACTGAGGTAGAGATTGGAGTGATGTATTTGCAAGCCCAGGAACACCAGGAGCCATCAGAAGCTGGAAAAGGCAAGGGCAGATTCTCCTCTAGAGCTTTTGAAGGGAGCAGGGCCCTGCTGATACCTTGGTTTTGGTCTTCTGGCCTCCAGACCTGTAAGAGAATAATTTCTATCGTAAGCCACCAAGTTTGTAGTAATTTGTTACAGTGGCCCTAGAGGACTAATACACTCAGTTGTTAAATGAAGAAGATGAAATAGATATGTCCACTAAATGTCCCCTCCAGCAACAAAGTTCTAGGAAGTTCTGATTCTGCAAATCCACTTTTGTGCATTATAGTGATTTCTTATTTAATTAGGGAAAGAGAACTAACTTATTGGAAGTCTACTATCTGTCAGACTTATGTTGTCTTAGTTTATCTCACAAATGCCCAGTGAGTTCCATTTTCTTGTCCTCATCTTACGAATGAGGAATCTCAGGCTCAGAGAGGTTAAGTAACTTACACACATTCTTAGTTTGTTGAGAGTTTTTGTCATGAAAGACTATTGGATTTTGTCAAATGCTTTTTCTGTGTCTATGGAGATGATTATGTGATTTTTGTCCTGTATTCTATTAATATCATGTATTGCATTAATTGATTTTTGGATGTTAAACCAATGTTGAATTCTTGGGGTAAACCCCACTTGGTCATGATGTATAATCCTTTTTATATGTTGCTGGATTAGATTTATTAGTATTTTGTTGAGAATTTTTGCATCTATATTCATAAGGGAGATTGGTTTGTAGTTTCTTTTCTTGTGATATCTTTATCTGGTTTTGGTGTCAGGGTAATACTGCTTTCATAGAATGAGTAGGAAGTGTTCCCTCTTATGTTGTGGAAATGAAGGATTGGAATTTAAAGAAAAATTCTTCTTTAAACATTTGGCACGATTCACCTGTGAAGCCAGCTAGCCCTGAGCTTGTCAAAGATTTTTAATTATTAATTCAACTTCTTTACTTATTATAGATCTATTTAGATTTTCTAATTCTTCTGGAGTCTGTTTCAATAGTTTGTATCTTTCTAGAAACTTGTCCCTTTCATCTAGGTTGTCTAATTTGTTGTCATACAGTTATTCATAGTAGTCTCTTGTCATCTTATTTCTGTAAAGTTAATAGTAATGCCCTCTCTTACATTCTTGATCTTAGTGATTTGACTCTTCTCTCTTTTTCTTGGTAAGCCTAACTAAAGATTTATCATTTTATTGATCTTTTCAAAGAACCAACTTTTGTTTTTGTTGGTTTTCTCTATTGTTTTTCTCTTTTCTAGTTTGTTTATTCCTCCTCTAATCTTTATTGTGTCCTTCCTTCTTCTTGCTTTAGGTTTAGTTTGCTCTTCTTTTAAGGTGAAAAGTGAGGTTATTGATTTGAGATCTTTTTTCTTTTTTAATATAGGCATTTTAGAGCTATAAATTTCCTCCTAAGCACTGCTTTAGCTGCATCCACTGTGTTTTGGTGTTGTGTGTTTTGTTTTCTTTCATCTCAAAATATTTCCTAATTTCCCTGTGATTTCTTCTTTGATTCATTGATTCTTTATGAGTGTGTTGTTTTATTTCTAAATATTTCTGAATTTCCCAAACTTCTTTCTGTTATTCATTTCTAATTTTATTCCATTGTGGTTGGAGAACATTTTTCATGATATCAGTCTTCTTAGATTTATTGAGACTTGCTTTATGGCCTAATATATGGTCACAGAGAATGCTCCATGTGTACTTGAGAAGAATGGCTGTTCTTCTGTTGTTGAGTGGAATGGTCTATAGATGTCTATTAGGTCTAATTAGTTTATAGTGTTGTTCAAATCTTTTACTTGCTTATTCAGCTTCTCTGTAGTTGTTCTATCTGTTATTGAAAGTGGGATGTTGAAGACTCCAACCACTACTGTTAAACTATCTATTTCTGCCTTAAGTCCTCTCAGTTTTCATTTTATATATTTTGAGGCTCTGTTGTTAGGTGCAATATGTTTATAATTGTTATATTTTCTTGATTATTTGATCATTTTACCATTATAAAATATCCTTCTTTGTCTGTGTAACTGGTTTTTTTTCTTAAAGTCTATTTTGTCTGATATTAATATATCCACTACAACTCTCTTTTGGTTACTGTTTGCATGGTGTATATATTTTCATCTTTTCTTTTAACCCATTTGTGTCTTTGAACCTAAAGTGTGTCTCTTGTAGGCAGCATATATTTGGATCATGTTACTTTATCCATTCTGCCAGTCTCTGCCTTTTGATTGGAGATGTTTAATCCATTTATATTTTGTGTAATTACTCATAAAGTAGGATTTACATCTGCCTTTTTGTTATTTGTTTTCTGTATGTCTTATATCTTTTTGTCTCTCTATTCCTCCACTACTACCTTCCTTTGTTCAACAAATATTTTCTTGTCTCCCCAATGCCCCAGTACATAGTTATATATCGTAGTTGTAAGTCATTCTAGTTCTTCTATGTGGGATGCTGCCACAGCATGGCTTGATGCGCAGTGCCTAGGTCCACGCCCAGGATCTGAACTGGCAAACCCCAGGCCGCCAAAGTGGAGCACACGAACTTAACCACTGGACTGTGGGGCTGGCCCCAAACAGATATTTTCTAATGTACCATTTTAATTGTCATGTAATTTCTTTTACTATGTATTTTTTCAATGATGTTTTTAGTGGATTACTCTGGGGATTACAATTAATGTCTTAATTTGTAACAATCTAATTTGGATTAGTGCCAACTTAATTTCTATGGTATACAAAAACTTTGCTCCTATAGAGTTCTGTTCCCTTTCCCCTCGTTTGTGTCATAGTTGTCTTACAAATTATGTCTTTTTACTCTATAAGCCCTTCAACACAGTTTTACAATTGCTGCATTATGCAGTTGTCTTTGAATGAGATAGAAGGGAAAAAAGAGTTACAAACGTAAAATACATTTATACTGTCTTTTATATTTACCTGTAGAGTAATCTTTATCAGCGCTCTTTATTTCTCCATGTGGATTCAAATTACTCTTTTGTGCCCTTTCACTTCAGCCTGAGGTTCTGGTTTAGTATTTCTTGTTAAGGCAGATCTACTGGCAATGAATTTTCTGGGGTTTTTTAAATCTGAGAATGTCTTAATCCCTTCTTCATTTTTGAAGTATAATTTTGCTGGATGTATAATTCTTGGTTGACAGTCTTTTTCTTTGAGCACTTTGACTATGTCGTTCACCTGCCTTCTGGTCTCTCTGGCTTCTAATCATGGAGCTATTAATCTTAGTGAGGATCACTTATACATGATGAGTCACATCTCTTTTGTTGCTTTCAACTTTCTCCCTTTGTCATTGGCTCTCAACAGTTTGATCATGATGTGTCAAGGTGTGGATCCCTTCAAGTTAATCCTACTTGGAATTTGTTAAGCTTCTTGAATGTATAGATTAATGTTTATTTTAATCAAATATGGGAAGTTTTCAGCCGTTATTTCTTCAAATATTCTGTCTGCCCCCTTTCCTCTCTCCTTTCTTTCTGAGACTCCCATCATGCATATGTTCATATGCCTCTGGGACTCTATTCATTTTCCTTCTACTTTTTTCTTTCTGTTTGTCTGACAAGATATTCTCAATTTACCCGTCTTCAAGTTTAGTGAGTCCTTCTTCTGGCTTCTCAAACATAACATTGCACTCTCTTAGTGAATTTTGCATTTCAGTTATTGTACTTTTCAATTCCAGAATTTCTATTTAGTTCTTTTTTATAATTTCCTTATCTTTATTGATATTCTATATCTGGGTGGGATGTTGTTCTCATATTTTCTTTTAATTCTTTACATATGATTCCCTTTAGTACTTTGCATATATAGTGATAATAGCTTATTTAAAGTCTATGTCTACTAAGTCCAACATCTGGGCTTACTTAGGGACATTTTCTATGGACTGCTTTTTTCCCTGTGTATGGGGAAAAAAAGAGTATTGACTGCTTTTTTCCTGTATACTTTCCTGTTTGTTTTAATGTCTCAGCTCTTCTTTGTTGTGTGTAGCAACTGAATTCTCTACTTGGTTGTTTAATTGTCAGCTGATACTAGACAGATATTTCCTTAAAAACTTTGAACCAATAAGTCTTCCAGCCTCGCTGAGGGATCTGTGTGCATGTGGGAAATATCTTCAATTCTCTGACATGACGTGTACTTAGCTTTCACTTTCTGCTTGCTCAGAGCTTCAAAGGCAGCCAGAGGTGAGAGATTAGGGCCTTCTCAGGTCTTTTCCGGGCATGTGTACAATTCCACAAGTGTGTGTGTGCCCTTCTAGATTTCCAGGAATATGTCAGAGCTTTTCAGAGCCCCCTGGGAGTATCTCATTCCCACACGTCTCCTTTTAAGTTTTCTGGTCAGCTTCTTGTCAGCTGCAGCTCTTATCCCTGCCCAAGGTAGTTGTGATGTTAAACAATTGCTGCTGGTTTTTTTCCCACAAATACCCAGTGGGTAAAGGTTGTTCTAGATTAGCAAGCTCCATGTCAAATAAAGGCAAGCTCTTTGAGTGGAGGTTTCCATGGAGCTGCCAAACAGGTCAAATAATGACAGTTCCCTGGGGATAAGACTTTTGGGGAGCTACAAATCTGTTCTTCCTCTGCCAGTGACTGCTAGGCTGCTGGTTTTCACAGATAGTGTGATCATGAGGCTGTTGGTTCTCACAGTTACCCCAGAGCTGGGGAGAAGGAGATGGGAATAACGTAAATTAAAACACCACGAAACTTGCTGTCCTTATAGAGATTCAACTGTTTTTCTTGAATAAACACTCCTTTGATTTTTATAAGCATTTCCTTAATTTCCAGAGTTCTCAAAAAGTTGATTTGGGCAGTTTTCGCTAGTGTTCTCACTGCTTTTATTCATTCATTACAAATAAGAAACAAATTTCAGGAACAAATTTTCAGTGGTCCTTACTCTGCCAATTTGAAGGTCTCTCCTCTTCTTTTTACCTTCTTTTTAATTTCTGTATTACCTAAAGTAATACGGAATGTTAGACAAACTTACGCACTGATGTAAGACAGAATATTTCTGCAGTATGACATAAATATATCCTCTTCCTTCTACTTTTTTCTTCATGGCTCTTCTTTCTTTTACTGTGTCTCTACTAGAAAGCATGTGGTGGGTATTTTGTATAAATAAAAATATGACACCTATTCTGATTTCAAGGAAATGAAGAAAATCTTTAAATCATTAAAAGTGAAAGCAACACCATTACCACCCCCACCAGTTATCTTGGAACATAAGTAAGATGTGTGTTGCTGTGTAGTTTCTGTTACACAAGAACCTTAGGACATTCTTTTTGACTGTTGTCTAGCACATTCAGGGCTGCTAAACCTCATTATGCGAATATTTAATGTTTTTGATTGAAGAACAAGAAATCCAGATGGCCCTGGAGACTCATTTCTATCCCTTTTCAGTTGTTGAGCAAGGAGGTGGCTCAACACGCCTTAGTTAGCTCATTGGAAGATAAGACTGGTACCAGAGACTGAGCTCTGAAGCTCCCTCTTGGTATCAAGGTCACTCCTTTACCAGGAAGCTCCATTGTTACGGAGTCACCTAGATATTTCCTGCCTACTTTCCCTAAAAATATACAGAGTGTTATGAGGTTGGGATGTTTCCATTGAAACAATTTATGCCTGACCTAGGCACACCTCTCAGGGAACCATATCATTTTGATACTTCTGGCGTGCATGTTTTTCCCACCAAATAACCCTATTTAATAGATACCCTCCATGGCACTGGTGGTGTATGTGTCCATGTCCCATTTGCGTGATGCTAATTATAAGAGCTTAAACATCAACAAAGGAGAGGAAATATTTGTAATGAAGTTTTGTGTCTTCCAAAATCTTAAGAAACTCCAGGAAACATATTTCCCAAGCATCTAACTTTCACCTCTTAAATATACATAATTTCTACTTTTTTCTTTTGCCTGCCTTTGAACATGAAGACTCAAATGAAAGACATACCCTCTCATTACCCCTATTTATTTTGGACCAGTGGGCTTGCCACTCTAGTAAAACTGTCACAGAGGAGAATGAAAGCTATAAAAATGTTCCATGAACAGCAAGGCACATGAATGTGTACTGAGCTCAAACATAATAAAGTAACCTATGTGAGTCAGCTGTCCTGTGGATTGATGCTACACAGTAAACAGAATTATAGCAATTTGGAAGCCGTAATAATTGGTTTTTATGTTTGGTTCTCTTACTTTTGTAGATCTATCATTTAACATGTTTTAGTTAATATTTTAACACATTGAGTCTACTTCTTTCTTGCTGTGTAGACATATGCCCAGGACTTGTTGGAAAGGCATGGTCTCAATCCAGAGAAGATGGATGGAGTTGGCCACAGCACCCCCAAAGAGAGATGTGATGGGGCTGCTTGAAGTATCTAGCAGGACAGAATTTTAACTGTGTGCTCTATTTTCAACCATGTTGCCAACTAGCACATTTTCTCTTCAGTACCTCTCTAAATCTGACAACGATGGCACAGTCAAAAACATCTCTCCTGCCCCAGGAGTTAAGCAGTTAAATGGCGCATGTCTCACCTTAGGGTTTTTAATAAAAGAGAAATCTCTGTGCTATAAGGAACTGATATTTATTGAGAGTTTTCTATGTGCCATGCGTTCTTCAACATTGTATTGTTTTATCCTTGAAACAACGCTGTCAAATGGGTTTTATTTCTCTTATTTTCCATTATGGAAACTAAGAATCTGAGTTATTAAAATTTTATCTGTAGTCTCCCAGCTGGAAATGTTGGACCAAGATACAAAAACATCCCTCCAGACTTTCTTGGCTATGAAACCAAGTAGTTGTCACTATATCACGTTAAATTGTAGACACCAACCACTCACTCAGTGCCATCTGATACCCATCTGAGAGTCACAAGACTTTTTCTCAAGTGACACCAACTCCTTGGGGTGATAAATCTCATTCTAATTGTACAACCTGAGGAAATGAAGGATAGAAAATGTATTCTTGGTCGCCATGCCTTAATTTCTGATGACACAGAATGCTTAAAATGAGAGAAATAAGAGTGTAATGAAGTGTCCTCAGGCACGACCTTAAAGGCAAGTCCATTAACAGGTCATGATAGGCTTCAGGAACTTCTGCAATTTAGTGCATATTCCACAGTGAAAGAACTGAGAGGCTGGTTCTACCTAATCACGCTTTCTACCATTAATTTTTATGACTAAAAGACGTGTTTGGTAACCTTCAAAGATATACTGAAACCAGTGGGAGATTATTAACGTCCCAGTCCAGGGTGTTCAAGACTCTCCTGCTGGGGTCCTAGCTTTGAGTCCCACTGGTATTGACTTAGTTTCTTAATCTCCTCATTGAAAGACAGCTGCAAATAATGTTGCACAGCTTGAGGCTTCCAGAAGGGTCCAGGGATAGACAGTCTTACCTGAGAAGAAAAAGTAAGGCATGGAGTTTCTCTTCGTGAACCAAAGTTCAGACCACCCTCTAGTCAATGAAGCAAAATGGCAAATAGTACCAGGCACAAGCTGTAGATGAAAAGTCAGTTTTTGTTTGCAAAGCATAAAAAAGAAATACCTGTACTAAAGAGTTCTTTGAGTTCCTGACTCTTCGCCTCTCTGAATCCTACCCCCTCTGCATAAAACTCAAGCTGTTGGAAGACCAATTGACAATCATTCCTTGACAGTGAGAAAATAGATTGTGTGTCTATGTTGAAACTTTTCTTCTTAACCCAGTGATCTATTTTTAGTTAATGGTCACAGTTTTCACTAATGATTCTTATCACATCCAGGAGAGCATGTTAGTTCAGTCTTAAAAATGTTAAATTTGAGGTGCCTGGAGATAACCAGGAGGAAGTGCCCACAAAGTTCTTGTATATATGTGTAGAGAACTCAGGACTCAAGGGCTGCTGTTACAGATGTATATATGTGGTTGTGGTTACAAAGTATGTGCGTGGAATCATGCAATATGTTGGTTGGCCTCTTCCACCATGTATCCTAAGTTTTAGCTCTAGTATTTATCATATCAATACAGAAAACCTCACATTCTAAAGCTTTACTCATGCTGTGATTTGTCTGAATTATTTTTACCTTCTTTCTCTGCCAGAAGAACTCTTACTTATCCCCCAGACCAGCTTAGACCAACTTCCTTGGTGAAGTGATTCCCCAAATACAACTTCCAACCCAGAAAAGAACTGATCCTTCTTTTCTCTGTTCTCGTAATTTCTTGTACATCCTTCTATTAAGGCATTTATCACAATCCATTGTTTGTGAGCTCCCTGAAGGTGTGGCCTCTTTAGCTTCTGCCCATACTCGTCTCTGTATAGGTAGTGGCAGAACTGAGCTGACCATCCACGTACAGATGGGTTCCCATGTGGCAACTCCTTTCAGCAAAAAGGAAAAGATCCTTATTGATCAATTCATGCAAGATTCACCCCACTATGGTCCAGCACTTAGTAGGGGCCCAACCAGTGGTCATTCTTGAAAGAGTGAAGTCTTGGGAGTCTCTAGGGAAGACTAGAGTAAACCTTAGTGTTGAGAACAGAAACGTCAACACAGGCACAGTCTAATGATTAACATTACTTTTTTCAGATATTATGTCTTCTAATTTAGAAACCGTTTTGAGAATTAATTCTAAAAAGTAGTCAAGTTTATTTTCATCTAATTTTCTGTGTTTGTACCTTTAGCTAAGATAGACTTGTCAGACAATTGAAGATGGTGAATTACTTGTCTTGGGTATTTTATTTTGTCTTGTTTTGCTTTACTTGTATCGATTTCTCTGCTACACAACTCTCCAACCTGTCAACCCTGAGGCTTATATCTACCTCACTGGCCCTCACTTCAGGGACAGCCTCATTTCAGGAATTAAGTGTTTTCTGAAATAGGGCAATTCTCTTTTATCCCTCCATGGTCAATATATTTGAGCTCAGGAAGCTCTCTTTGAAGTCAGCGTGAGTCTCACGCTTAGAAGCAAGATACCACCCAGGAAGAAGAATCTGGACTGCAGCCCTGCAGGAAACTCTCTTAAAACCCTACCTCTTTCCACGCACCTGGTTCTGGTAAAATAACAAGCTAAAAGATTTGTTTACCATTCACTTGTTATTTTAAACAAATCTTGATCTTAGGGAGGTCTACTTTTTAAAGAGTTAAAACAAGCTATTAAGTAGTTAATTTTTACTTTCAAGGAAGTTTCACTGAAGTTTAGATGTCAATTATATTATTTTAATTTTCTCAGACTCTTATTTTTTTTTGTCTGCTGTGTTGTTTTTTTCTTTAAGTAGGAATTTTTTGGAGCATCTCCCCAGCAGGGGTCAAGATAGTGTTATGACTCGAAGGTGAGAAGCTATTAAATATGGACAAATAAATTGATTTGTTTAAAAAAAACTTTGGAAACTTTTGAATGGTTGCTCAACCAATCTTTCGTTTTCAACAACAAATGAATGTTGTCAAGAATTCTAAGCCCTTTTTCTTCTTTCTATTGTGTACTCATGTGCAATAAGTGTCTTGGGAACATACACACACCCAACACTCATACTAAACATCTGCTTGCAGGAAATGATTCGTAAGAGTCTTTTTCTTTTTGCTGAAAGAAAGAGTTGGCACCCAGGAAGCCATCCATGTATGAATGGTCAGCCCAGCCCTATCCTCTATCTATACAGACAGGGGTATGAGCAGAAGCTAAACGGGTTGTTTAATGAGGAAACTTGTGACAATGTAGATACAAGTAGTATGGCCCTAGGACCTAGGGACCAAAAGAATATGCAGAGCTTGGGAGAGAGTATTCTTCCCTTACTTCATGAAGCTTTGGTGCTCTGGGAGCCAGTGTCCAGCCTCCTTCCCAGCAGTGGGCTTGACAAGGGATGGGGAGAGGACTTGGAGGTGTCCGTGGTTTTGCAATCATGCACAGGGCAACTAAGATCCACTCAGCTGACGTGATCTCATTTGTACCCACAAGCTGCAGAGTAATCAAATTATAGATGTGTTTCCAAACTGCAGAGACTCTCCTTATCTTGGGTAGGGCCCAAACTGAAAATCTTAGTGTTGGATATTTTGGCCTGTGATATCTCTTGTCTGATTTTTTGGACCTAGAAAGTTGGTTAATTCCACTTTAGATATTAATTCTAAAAATCTATAAAAAATTAAGATCTATTACGAGCTATCAATCCTGACCTTTGTTGGTGGGAAAAGGATCTAAAATAAAGGAGTTGGTCATCCCATCTTCATCCTGCTCAGATCTGCCTCCTCAGTGTTGCTCTGGACTGGCTTTCATACTCAAGAGTGGTATTAACCAGCAGGGACACCTCTAAGACTGGGCTGGTGAGAATAACGAAGGCGTGCTACAAGAAGAGTAGCTGAAGGACTTGGAGATAGGCTGGGAAAGAATGATTTTAGGTGGAAGACTATGGGGAGCACATTAATTTATTGTGAAATATTTCAAGGTTGAGATCCATGCTCTGCAGCTAAAACCATAGGACTAGGAGCAAAGGATGATAATGATTAGAAAGTAAATTGAGCTGCCACAAAATGGAATGGAATATTTTGGTAGGTAATGAGTTCCCCGTCACTGAAGGCATTCAATTTGATATTAGATGCCCATTTGTCAGATGTGTTGAAGAAAAGATTGAAGCAGGGTCATTGTCAGCCCATACAGTGTCTCTGTGAAAATTAGAAAAAGGTACCCTCTTTGGATGGATGCAGCTCCAAGCCAATGTGCACATCTAGGCTAGATTTCAGCCCCTATTCATCCCTTTTATGGGGCACCCCTGTGCAGGGCAGAACCTGCACAACCATATGTGGCCATGTCCATGATCTTACCATGTTCTGCTCCAACAGCAATCAATCGAAAGGAAGGAAATCACACAGAATAAAGGGTCCTCATAAATCGGAGGGTGTTGACCTACCTTAATGAAAGAACTGATCCTTTAAGCCAGGTGTGTCCCTCAAGAAGCAGAAATAATTTGGGCCCTTTCCTTTGTGATTGAATTCATAACACCACATTGCTGAAATGTACAAAGGGATCCTATAACATGCAGAATTTACTTTAGAAGTTGTTAAAAAATTGGTACTTTTAAAAAATGTTCACAATGAGCTCAATAGTATGCTAAGCACTTGCATAAATTATTACTTTAATCTGCACAACAGTCTAAGTAGTACTATTATACCTATTTTTAACAGATGAAGTGTAAATAGCTTGCCTGAGATCACTTTGCTAGAAAGCGTCACAATAGGCATTTGAATCAGGTCTGTCTAACTCCAAAATCCATGGTCTTAATCATAAAATAAAATTACCTTTTTTTTTTTAAGAAAGGAAGCAAAATTTTGAAAGCTGTAACTCAGAGTCATGATTCTGCATTACAGTAGAACATTAGGATTTGGAAGGTTGAACTGGTGCAAAAGCCAGAATATGATACAAATATGAGGAGTGACAAATCAACCTTCCTGACTGTCTCTCTTGGCATTCTGTCACCCTGGGCCTTAATTTATGTACCTGGGCAACATTAAACTGAAGAAATGGAGAGGTAGTTTTCAGAAAATCTGTTTGCACTGTTGCCGCTATAGGTCAGTTCAAATCTCAGTTCCTCTCTGAAGACTTAGCTAGTGGTTTCTCCCTCCCTGGACTTCTTCTGCATTCATGATTTGTATAACTGAGTTGGCAATTGGTCATTACAGCCATGTGATAAGTTTTTGTTTGGGAATTTGAACTTAGTATTTAAATTGTTCATTGTTTAAATGTCAGTGTTTATTTTCCATCTCCCCAACTGGGTGGCAAGCTCCATGCGGGCAGAGACCATGGCTTATGCTCTCTAGGAACCACCTCGGAAGCTCCTGTGCACGGTGCCTTGCACAGAGTCGATCCTCTTAACGTTGTTCAACAACTTTAGAGTGATTCCAGTACATATGCAGCCCGAACTAAACCAGATTCTAAGCATGTTTTAGATTTAGAATGAATCTCTCTGGAGTCCCTGCTCAGTGTTTCTGTCGTCATCTTTTTTGGGAGTTCTGTAAGTAGGGACCTAAAGCTCTGGATTATCAAACCCAATGTTTTTTCCTCCCCCTTCCTTGACTGCAGTCTTGGACTGAAGTCTTTATTGTCTGCAGCATCTTCCTGAAACTCTCTAGGCTGGCTACTCGCTTATTTTCTTTAGGTGAGAACCTGTGATTCTTACTCTGTTCCTACCCACTCCTTCTCAGAGAGGCAACATGATAAACAGAATAATCTGGGACTTTCAAGTCACATTTTAGCTGACAGTCCGAACTCCACTTGGGAAAGTTAATTAGCATCTCTGAGCCTCAGTTTTCTGATCTGTGTAATGTAGAGAATCATACCCATGTCATAGGATTTACGAAAGGACAAAACAAATTAGTTAGGTAAAGCATCTGGCCTGGCCCTTGGCCTACCATGAGTGACAGTAAATTTTTTTCTCTTTTTTCTTTATTCTCTTCATCTTCTCCCCTTTTATCACTCTCTTTCTTCTCCTTCCTTCCCCTAGATACAGATTTCCCTATATATTCTCTCCCTGAGTGATCTCATCCATTTTATTCTCCCTGAAGGTAATCCCAACCCTGTATCAGTGTTTTCAGTGTTAAAGATTTGATATGGGTTCTAGTCTTGGATTTTCAACAATGAATAACATGTTCCAGGGGCCGGCCCAGTGACCGAGTGGTTAAGTTCGTGCAGTCCACTTCGGTGGCCCAAGGTTTCGCCAGTTTGGATCCTGGGCGCGGACATGGCACTGTTCATCAAGCCATACTGAGGCAGCATCCCACATGCCACAGCAAGAAGGACCCACAACTAAAAATATACAACTATGTACCAGGGGGCTTTGGAGAGAAAAAAGATAAATAAAATCTTTAAAAAAAAATAGTGTTCCAGGCTCACAGAATATCTTTTATCTTTCCCCATCTCCCCACTCTTCAAAACAACTCCCTTCTGCTAATAGAGCCAAGGGCACACAGGAGCAAAATGCAAGCCACTGCTGTCCGCCCACCAAGCCCTGTGGAATCTTCTGCAGCACCTCTGGAGTGGCCAGCATCATCATCTCCCACCTGCACGACCTCACCGGTCTACCAGGACCTCTCCCCACCTTCAGTCTCTCTTAGCCAATTCTTCTTGCTCACTGTCCCTGGATTGAGCTTCCTAAAATAGCTTGAATGATGTCTCTTCCCTGCCCGACACTCTTAATCGGTTCCCCATTGCCTATAACTAAGGTCTCAGCTCCTGGTCAAAGCCTCTGCCTTTAAGCCCTGGCCTCCTTCTCAGTCTTATTCAGCACAATGTGTGTCCTGTGCTCCCACCAAAGGGGATTACTCAATGTCCCAAGAACACAGCCTTGTGCTCTGTTGAGTTTGTGTCTTTTGCTGCTGCTGTTCCCTCCTCCATCAGTGCTTTCCTCCTCACCCCTCCAGCCTCTCCTTGCTGGACTCTTGCCCATCCTGAAAGATCCAGCTTAAAGGTTTTTGACACTTGCTGATAAAACTGATTCCTTCCTTAGTCCCTGTTCACCCTCCCTTGCCTGCCCCTCCCCCAAATATTTCTTTCTCAGATTCCTTCCCTGACCAGTCCCCAGGGTCCCCCTGCAGTTCTTCTTCCAACTACACAGTAGGGCAGCACACTCCACACTATTTTATCACAGAACTTTAAAAAAATTGTGGTGTGGAATCCAGTGCACAGACAGCACAAAATGAATTGACAGATCAATTAATCCCTGCAAGAAATGATGAGCATGCAGTTACTCCCTTTTATAAAATGGGACGACTTCATTAGGTTGGATCCTTGTATCAGGTGCATTATCATGTTTCTTCTTATATTTTGCTTTCGTTGCAGCACAACATAAAATTTCACTCACAGATTTAATATAGCAAAGAGAAAATACAACATGGACTTTTTTGGTGTTCCTTCTTTTTAGAAAATAAAGCCCTCATCTTGTGTTTGAAGTCCTCGATCGTTTTACTTCTTTGATTTAGGCACCGTCTATAAACTACAAGACTCAGCTTTTTATTAAAACTTCCATTTTTCAACCAGAGATCAATAGAGAATGTTTATGTACTAGTAATGTTTAATATACAATAAAGGATGAATAATATGACAAATATATGTTGAGTTGATCAGACACAAACCAGCAATCATTACAGATGAAATGCATTAATGACGGCAAATAATGCCTATGCTTCTCACTCATTCATGCATCTGGTGGCCTCTCCATGCCAGTTCCCAGCATTCTCAATATAGCACAAATTCCATACAGGCACGTTATTGCATAATAACAATGACTATGTACAGGGTTTAGTATTTTTCTTACATACAATGCAATTTAGATTAGAAAGTCAATAGTGTTGTTATTCTTCTTGCTGTAGTACATTCAGTAACATCTTATGGAACCCAGGGTTCCACAGAATGTAGTTTGGAAAATATTATCCTGGTATACTTGCATTAATGCACGTAATTTTGATTATTACCTGGCAAGCCGCAAATCTAACATCCTCCATGAAAATTTTCCTTAATAATGCTAATTTGAACAGTACTCAATTTTGCATTTCCACAGCTCTTGGCAGTGCTCAATATGTAAGGAAAAGATGGAAGGGAGGGAGGGAGTGGGGAATCTTACTAATTCTTACAGCATTTCTATACATTTGATATTTGAGGTAAAAATGATACAGGGGAAAGTTCACAAAATCATTTAGCATAAAATTCCTTGTTCAAATTGAATATGGATATAATCTAAGCTATTAATGTTAGGGGTCAGTCGAGTTAAAACAGGTTTTCCAGTGAGATTTTGCAAGTAGAAAATGTGTTTTTGTCCAAAAAAGTACTCTCAGGCTACAAAAAATAGTTACAAAATTACTAAGATTACGCATAGTGTAGATGTGCTCTTTTGCTACGTTTAAAATTTTGTGAATTCTCAGTTTAGTTCCTGATTTTTCCCCATTCTTGGGTTTAATCTTTCTTGGTACCAAACATCTATTCTGCTCAATTGGGGGAGGTACATGAGGAAGGTCAGTGGAATTTATTATGCAACTGCATTGGCGTCCTGTCGTCAATTTATTATGTGATTCTTTACTTTATGTCTGCCTGCTTTGGGGCCTAAATACAACCTAGAGTTGCTCTCCGGATTATAGAGAATCTATCATTTCTATCCATGGATTTGGTTATTTTACATTATAGCTGGTAAGTCTTTTTGAAGTAGCTACCGATAATTACTTCACCATTATTCTGTAACTAAAGTCCCTTATCCTTTCTTAGTGAGGATAGGCAATCTCGCTATGAGTGTAGTTTTATAGGGTTTGCTTTCAAGCAAACTTATGTTTCTCTCTTTTCTTACTGCCTGCCTTGGCGTTCTGATAGTTTCAAAGAAAGCGTGGAGAAATCATCATACTCCGACTGGCTAATAAATAACAGCATTGCCGAGCTGGTGGCTTCTACTGGCCTTCCAGTGAACATCAGTGATGCCTACCAGGATCCTCGCTTTGATGCCGAGGTAAGAGGAGTCCTCTAGTTGCAGTCTTAAGAGTTCACTTGTCACACTGTTGATGGCATTGGTTGAAGCAAAAAACGGACATCATACAGATGGACAGCAATCCCTAACTTTACTGGCAATTCTTTTGCATCTTTCCCCTGTAATCTGATTTTTAGCATTGCCTACTGTTGACAGGAAAACTTCCTGTCTCACCCTGATTGGTGGCAAAATGGCTATCTACTGTGTATTAGTCTGATGCTCTTTTCTGATTGGGTACATTTTATATTAAATGTACCATACACATGTACCCATGCATTAAATGTACCTGTGTACATTTTATGCTAAATTTATTTTGTATTTATTATTTATATTAAACTATGAAATATTTAATAATAAAAATGTGTATATAACATGGTTATTTCCCAATAGAAGTCAGAATAACTACCGTATTTTTAAAAATTGCTCCCAAGAAACAGTAAATTGTTGGTGTTATAGTTTAACGTTAATTATATAGGCACATTGTGCTGATATACAGAATATATTGAAACAATACAGATTCTGACCTGCAGAATCCTAGGTAGTATAGAATGTATATTAAATTCATATGAACGTATCAAAGGCCTGCGTGTGTGTGTGTGTGTTTATTCAATAAATTACAAGTGTCCTATTCTGGATTGCCAAGCTACAATCTGAAGAGTAACAGGAGTTTTTGGGGAAGAAGAGTGAGGAGACAGGTGTCCAGGCAAAGCTGAGAAAGCAGGGGGGTTGGGGAACTGAGGCTGAAGAGAGACGCGGGGGACAGAGCACTGAAAGACTTTGACAGCCGTGCTAGGAGGTTTGAGTATTTATCCTGGGCAATGGAGAGCTGGTAGCTGAGTTTTAGGTGGGGGAGAAGCAGGAGTTCTATTTCAGAAAGATCACACTGGCTACAGAACAAGGGCTAGATTAGTAACCATAACTGAACACTGAATCCGTGCAGCCCTGAGAGGTAGGCGTCATCATCCCCATTTTACAAAAATTGAGGGCTGGTCTATGACTCTGGAGACAGACCAGGATTCTGTCTCAGACTCCACAGCCCTTACTCTTAACACTGCCCTGTGCTGTCTCCACTGTCTGGAGTGGGACACGATGATGGCAGGGAGGCTGGACTGGTAAGTCTAATTTATACCTTTAGTCAGATCAGCTTTCCAGATCTCTGCAGGGAACTTTTAAATTCCCCAAACTCACCACTTCTCTGTAGCTACCTGGAACTCTCTTCCCCTAGGCTACATCCTCTGTGTATTTTCTCTTCATTCTTGAGCCTCTCACTGAGATGCTGCTACCCTGGAAATACTTTCGTGAACTCCCAGTCTGGATTGAACGTCTCTCCAGGGTGCTCCCTCACCTATCTCAGTGCTGACCACTACTCACTCTCCTCAGTTCTGATTTGTGAACTCTGAGTTACCTTCCTTGGCAAAGTACACAGTCCAAAGCTTCTTAGGTTCTCCTTCTGTAAGGAAGAACACTGCTACCTTGGTTCTGTGACTGGCAGAGTGGAAATGATTTATGGATGTCAATATTTGTATACATGGGCATTGCAACTGAGTTAGTGATTTTATGAAGTTTTGAGTTTTGCTATGTTTCTTTCTTCCTTGAGTTTAGAGAGAGAATACTGAAGAACGAATTTCTATGCCCACAATTTTGTGAAGAAATTCTCTCAGTATTCTATTATTAACATCAGTAATAGCTGAAGAAATTGAAAGACTTGCTAGGCAGAAAAATCATTAATTGTCAATTCATTGTTACAAAGTCAGCATATTAGATTAGATGTAAAGGGATGATGGCTGAGTCTTACCCCAAATTATAGCACTAAATCTGGTGCGGATTGCTATTCTTCTGCTCTTAGCTTTGGACCATGAAGTCAAATTCTGAGGAAGCAAAAAAATCAACAAATTACACCATTTTTAATAGTTGGTTCATAAGACATATGTAAAGGTATAACAAATATTAGGCAGTGAACACCCACCACCCAGTTTAAGAAAAAGAATGTGGTCATGACTTATGAATCCTTGTATTGATCTTCTCTAATCCCAACTCCTTTATTTTCACCATAGAGGTAACAACTATCATAGTTTGAACTTATCCCTTTGCTTCTCTATGTGGTTTCATCCCATATGTTTGAATCCCTGCCAAATATATTGTTATATTTTGAATATCTCTGAACTTTATATAAACTGAATTATACTACATGTATTCTTATGTTCCTTGCTTTTTCATTCAACCTATCTTCCTGAATCACATGAATTTATAATTCATTCATTTATTTTCACTGCTGCAAAGTATTCCATTGTATGGATAAACCTCACTTCATTTATCCACTGTAGTGTTGATGGACATTTGGATTCAGAGTTTTGCTGTTACGTACATAACTGCCAAGGACATGCTTGTACATATCTCTAAGTGCACATGTACAAGACTTTTTCTAGCACCTATATCTAGTAGAATGACATGCTAGGTCCTAGGCTATAGGCATCTTCATCTTTATCAGGGAATGAAAAATTCTTGTCTAATCATTGCTCTTTTTTTCTTATGAAAATTAATATCTCAAGAACACTTTTTGCTAAGACAATAGTAAGCTTGAATATACTGTATCCTTATGTCTACAGGCAGACCCTTACCACATCTCTTCCTGATTACTGATACACACATTTTACATTTTTCTCCACACTGACAGTCCATGCCATTAATGCAGCCTGCCCCACTGATTTATACAAAGAAGAACATGGACTCTTGAGCAAAAATGGGACAGTCATTTCTGTGGAGTTGGGCATAAAAACTTCATGCCCTTATCTGGTAGTTAGAAGCAATGATGTCTGAAGACAGTAAACTGTGGTAGGTTAAGCAGTGATTATTCATGGAATCACTCTCTTCCTTATGATAAAATAAAGCACGTACTTAGACCATCACTACTTCTTGGCCTTCCACCGAAAATGCTTTCAGTCTGCCACAGCTAATGTCAGATTTTAAATGCAAATCTGAAGATGTCTTATACCATGATTTTTACGTGCTCTCTTTGCATGGTGCTAGAATTTAAAGTTACTTTAGGTTTCCCTCCTCTTCCTTGGGGGGGGGGGGGGGGCGGGAATTGGAAAGGAATTAATCAATGCAGATGGAAGTGAGAGAGAGTTCTGCCTAAATACAGACATTTAGTAGATATGTCCTACAATTGTGTGTATGTGTTGTGGTGTGTGTGTGTGTTATGTTTCACACCAGGAAAAGCAAAATTATTTATCTGTTTAGGCTTCCTCCCTTCTCAAGTATATTTTGCCTCCATGACAGGTGTTAGCTGTTTATGTTAATAATAAATGAAACAAACTCCAGACTGAGCCCCAGCGCTCCCACAAGAGGCTAAGAGGCTTGAACGTTCTTCCCACAAAGCCTGATGTAAGATGGTGATCATATGATAAAGACAACCATTTCAGATAATATTTTATTTAATGTATTAAGTATTGTCCTCAAGATAAAAAAATACCATGACAAAATGGAATTGCCTCATCTTTTTACTAAAAGTAATTCTGGAATCATCCTAGAGATAAAGGGTACCTTTTAGAACTGTGTCGTCTTCCTGCAAAGGTTTGAGTCCTCTCTTCTTGAGTCTGGCACGTGGGAGTCATAATTTTTCCCAGGAGTCATAACTGAGTAGTTATTTATTAGTGGTAGAATGTAAGGAAACAATTTTTTAGAACCCAAGATTAATGAATTATCTCCAATGGTTATCTCCACTGGGAAAAGTGCTTTCTTTTTTATTCTCCTCACTCACTGATGTCCCTGAATAGTTTAAGGCTGGTTAACAAGAATGATAATTTTCTGAGAGCTAGCATGGGGGATCCTTTTCAAAGCATTGCTTGTTTTTCACACAGATTTTCTCAATGTAAATCTATATAATGGACTTAAATTTGCCAGAAACACAATTATCGTAAACTCTGATATCTATCCTAAATTTCTCAGTGGCTCAGTGGCGAATTTTGGCAACCTGAATTCTCTTTACTGAACATGAAGGAGGACCCCAATTCATCACGCAGTATAGTGACTTTGGATAGAACACCCAAAAGTGATTGACATTATTCTGGGGCTTCATACTGTAGATATATCAACTTTCAGTTAATAGAAATATTAGTGATTTCTTTAATTTACAGATGAGGAAACAGAGACTCAAGAGCTGAAATGACTTGCCTGAGGCCACACAGCTCCTCAAGGCACAGTATGGAACAGACTCTGGACCTTCTGATTTCTAATTTAATTCTCTCTTTCTGAGTGGCCTCTTGGGAGGACCAGCTGCTGAGGGGCTGGCTGGGCAATAGCGTCGCCACTCTGTCTTTCCTCTCTCCACACAGCTGCATAAATTTTTGGCTGGTAGACCTACCTTTTTGTCTTGTCTGCTCCACTCACCAGCTGAGTAGTCTTCAGTGTACTACTTATATACATATTGCAACATGTAAAATTCTATATAAATATTTTTTATACTGTGCAGTCCTGTATAAATATCAGGTGAAGGTGTTAATCTGATGGAGGACTAGCTTTTTAGTTCCGGGGGCGAGGGGCTGGTGCTAGAAGCAGGTCCTCTTCTCTAAATGAAGGGGTCTTTACACAGAGCAGCAGACCAGCAGCCCTTGATTATGGACCAACCAGCTCCAATGTCCTCTTCCTCCAGAGACACAGTAGGGAAGGAAAAAGAAAATCCCTAGTCAAAGAGAGGAGTTAAGGGTGATTGTTTACAATAAAGAAGGGATGGTGGCAATAATCTGATAACCTGTAAGTCTTCAAGAAAGCTAGGTCTTTCCTTTCTAGTCAGAGGAGGAACCATAACGTGAGTAAGCTGCAAAGATGGTGAAGGCTGGATGCATGTCCTGTGGTCTTAGGCCACCCTGGGGAGATGGTTACCATATCTTCCCCTATAGGGGCCAGCAGTATGCAGACCTGGCTCTTTACAAGAGCGTCCAGACATCCAGGAGCCAGATTACCTAGAGGTATTAGGGATGATCAAATTTCAGGAGCTGGCTACACTGCCCAGGCCCAAGCAACCCACCAATCCTTACAACATATAGCTAAAAGCCAGTTACACTGGTGTATTTCAAACACGGCTCTGCTGCCCACATTCAAATAACTTCATCAGTTAAGGCAATAGATGAACTCCCACATCTCTGTGGCTTAATACAATAGAGTCTAGTTTTTGCTCATCTTAGACCCAAATAGATATTCGTGATGAGTGGCAGTGGGTAGGGAGGTGTTCCCTGCTGCATGAATGAAATTGTTCAGCAGCAATTTATGAATGATTTGCCCTATGGACCATCTTGTGGATTCTTCAGATCTCTAACTGTGGGTGCCAACCCCTAAACATCCTCTTGTGTGCATTTGGTAGTTGCTTCTCCAATTTGAACTAACACGGTAAACTTGTCAATTTGGGGATTCATGATGCCAGTGTCTATTTTCTGTTAATAAGAGAGAATTTACTCTATCAGCCTTTGCTTTAGCTCCACAGTTGAAGTAGAAACTAGATTTTCACATTCTGTATCTTTCCTACCTTGTAATAACTTCTGGGAATTCCTCAGAAACTCTGCCCAAAGATATGCAGCAAGAGAATGATCCTTATTTTGAAATCTCAGTTTTGAAACTGTTGGTCTTCCTTTTGATAGAAGCTACAAAGGGATGTCTTTAAAGTGATGTAAACCTCATCCCAGGTGCTGGCAGGCACTTGCTGTGAGGGTTATGGGGCAAGTAATCATAGTTGTCCACCTGCTGGGTATTCTCATTGTGATTGTGTTAAATATTTAATGGAGTTCCCGCCTTGTGGTGAACAGAGTGACTTAGTCGGCGAGCCACAGTGATTACTCGCCTTCTGTCTGCCTGTTCAAGTTGAAAGTGGTGCCTGCTGGGCTTGATAGAATGCGTGGTTTAAGGCCAGACTCCTTGGTTTATGGGTGGAAAATTATGACAAATGGTTATATAAAGTAGACACAGGGCCAGAACTAAATTTCTGAGCTTTAAATTCTGCAACCTTATGAAGATCACTGTATGTTTATTCCATTACAAGACTCTGTGATCTTTGAAAAGGATGGAAGGCAGAAATGACCTACTAAATATAACTGATTATATTTATTTATAGTGGCTCAAGAAATACTCACATTCATGGGTTATCATGTTAGCGAGTTTCGCAGTTTCTTCAGCCATTTGCTCCTTGGGAAGGAGGTATCCACACTTGGCTCCTAAAGACATTGACAGGAATACAATGAATATTAATTTTCTATTGCTGCATAACAAATCACCACAAATTCAACAGCTTAAGACAAACACCCATTTATTATCTCACAGCTTCTGTAGGTCAGAAGTTTGGGTGTGGCATAGCTGGATTCTCTTCTCAGGGTCTCACAAGGCTGAAATCAAGGTGTTGGCCAGGTGGCATTCTCATTTGGATCTTGGCATTCTTTTCAAAACTCATTCAGGTTGTTGGCAGAATTGAGCTTCTTGTAGTGTAGACTGAGGTTCCCATTTTCTTACTGGCTACTGGCCAAAGGTCTCTCAGCTCCTAGAGATTGCCCTCAGGTACTAGCCATATGGCCCTCTCATAAGATGGCAGCTTGCTCTTCGAAGCCAACAGGAGCATCTCATTTCAGTTGGCTATGACAGAGGCTTATGTAATGTCAGGAGTGACTTACATAATCACAGGAGTGGCTATCCCATCACTTTTGCAGTATAACATCACCTAACCATGGAAGTGATGATCCTATCATATTTATAGGTCCTGCCCACACTCAAGGGGACGGGATTATACCAGACTTGTACAAAGTGGAGGGTGGGCAGATGGAAATCTTAGAGATTATCTTTAGAATTCTGCCTAGTACACTATAATAAAGACTAAAATGAATCCACACAAAATATCTATGTCCTGTGAGACAATCTGTATGTCCTGATGTAGAAGAATATCCACAAGAAAGAAAGCAAGCCACAGAGTAATGTGTTAGAATAATGTATAGAAGTATGTATAGAATAACTTATGTGGGTGTATGCACATATATATACACACATATTTTTCTAATAGACACCTCAAACTTAACATGTCCAAAACACAGCTTACAATCTTTTTTCTCCCAAGCCTGCTCCTTTCTCTGTTTTCCTATCTCTGTTAAGGCAACTAAATCCTTTCTGATGCTTATGCCAAAAATTTCGCAGACATGATTCTTGCATGTTGCACATCTAACTCATCAGGAAGTCCAACAGTCTCTACCTGCAAAATTTATCCAGAATCTGACCACTTCTCACCACTCGACTGCTACCACCCAGGTCCAAGCCACCATCATCTCTGGACTATTTCATGGCTGTAGCCTCTTAATCCAGCTCTCTACTTTCACTCTTCCCCTCTATGTTCTCTTCTCAATACAATAGCCAGAGGCTTTTAAATTTTAAGTCATATCCTATCACAACTCTGCTCACAAACTCTTCAAAGTCTCCTTATTTCACTAGAGTAAAAGCCAAACTCACAGTTCTTTCAGAGGTTTGCAATGCCATATACAATCTGGCACCTCATTATCTACCCTCAGCCCTCATTCATACTTCTCCAGCCACGTTGGTCTCCTTGTTATTTCTAGAACATGCCACTCACAAACCTACCTCAGGGCCTTTGCGCTGGCTACTCCCTCAGCTGAAATACTCTTAACCCAATATCAGCATGGCTCAAATCCTCACCTCTTTAAAGTTATCATTCAAATATTACCTGTTAGAGAAGCCTGGCACCTGAGTATTTCTAATCCCTTTTATCGTGATCTATTTTTGCCCCATAATTCCTAGCAGTTTGTAACACATAATTTATTTATGTATTTTTTGTATTGTCTACCATCTATCTTCTCTCACTACAGTGTAGGCTCAATGAAGATGAGGATTTTGTCAGTTTTCTTCACTCATGTATCCCCAAGAACTAGAACAATGTTTAGTACATAATAGACATTATTGTTGAATATTGTTCAGTATCATTGAATATATTGTCTGTTATTTATGCATATATGTTGTTGAATATATTAAAAATTGATGTATGAACGTATATATTTGTAGGAAAAGGTCAGGAAGAACTTAAACCAAACTGTTACTAGTTGCAATCTCTAGAGATGGCAAAATTAGAGCTTTTGATTTTATTTTTAAAGATTTCACCTGTTTATATTATTTTTGTAATCAGCAAAATTACAAAGCTAATGCTTTATATCTTACGTGAAATTATATTTTACCAGGCTATTGTGAGCCCTCCAAAAGCGATATACCATTACTCAAACCAGAATTGAAATAATACAAGATCTAAGTAAATGAGCTTGCCTTGCTGTATCTCTGGGGAATTTAGATGGATTATTTTCTGTTGCCCTTGCCAGCATGGAGTGTTGCTTGGCTTTTATTCTAAGATCCTTGTCTGAGACTGTCCCAACAGCATGTACAGAGACTGCATTTGCAGATGACCTGCTGTCGTATCAGGTGGCTTCTTGGAGTGCATATTCTATTTACAAATACCTTCACCATTAAACAGTTATTCTGGCTTTGCTTTTAGTTGGCATTGTACTTATGAATTCAACTCCCAATAATGACTTGCACTGTAGTACATCATCTGTGAAGCGTTCTGCCCTTCTTTTCATGCTAGATTCAAAACAGCACCTTAAAACAAATACGCTTATGTACAACAAGCCATTATTTGGTCACTATAAGGTATAATATTCTCTCGCTTAATTTAGTATTTCCTTCCATTTGTATAGTTATGGAGACAATTTTCAGAGCCATTACATGCAGGGTTTGTTTTCTACCTGCAACAGGAATGAACAATTGGACCCTACATTTACATATGAAAGGTTCAGCATGGGGAATGGCAGAAAATAACTAAAAAGTGGGACAGGCCTTATGCATGGATGGTTTAGTGTTCTCTGTATTTGTTACAAATTCAAGAGTGGTGGGAAGTCCGTCAGCACACAGATCTCCTCTTTCATGGGTGGCCGATGCCCACAGTTACACAGTTAAATCTGAGGTGTCATCATCCTGAACCTGTCACCTTTCAATCCCATGCAGTTCTTCCATATGAAGTTCTTTCTCTGATTTTTTTATTAAAACCCATCATAGACAACTCAATAGTTCTTAACCTTGCAATGTAGCACTTAAGGATAATGGCACTCCAGGCTCTAAGATTCTTTGGCTTAAAGCATTAAAGCCCATTTTGCCTGTCAGATTTTCATAGCAAAGCACTTCGAGATCTGGAATGCTGAGTGCGAGCCTGGTAGGACAGTTCATTGTCTATTCTCTGTAACACCTTCTGGTCTATCAGTTATACTTCTTTTACAATGGGAAATGTGCAAAATTGAAACCATTAAGCGACAGAGCTCTGTGGATCTGCTGAGATGCATCTGCTACTGGTAATCTCTCAGTTACTGATACTTGGTGTAGGACAGTTTGAGATTCTTTCCTGAGAGGAGGGTTTGGTAAGGAAGAGTGGATAGTGGATATAGGATTTCCAGATGACCAGGAGAGCCAGGATGGTTAGGAGGATTACTAAGACTTGCATAAGATATAGAATGGTGTACTTGTCAGGGATGAAGACAAATAGGGGTCCCATGGTTTTAAGAGTCAAACAGACTTTGCTGCATAGGTGGTGGAGACAATGCCTCAGTTCTAAGCCCAAAGGTCAGTTATTTTTTTGTGCTTTTGTCTGGAGTTTAAGGAATCATTTGTAGGCAGTGTTCTAGAAGCCATTAGGACTGCTCCTATGTGCAGGTAAGATAGGCAAAAAGAACCCACCTCTCTATTGTTTCAGGGAAATCCAGAGACTGACTCCGAACATCTTTCTCAGCTTGTCCTAGTACCAGAATTTTCACTGGTAGATTGACATTCGGGGGATGAAGTGTTGCTTTAGATTATTGTTAAAGTTGCACATATCTTTCTAGGAAGAAGGAACACATTGCACATGATTGAGTAGTATTACATTATCACCAATTCATTTAACACTACCTTTGACTGCCTTTGAGAGTCTGGGAAATATGACAAATACGTTTTGATGGCTCCAAGAGATAAACCACCTTTAATTAGATTGATTAACTAGAAAGACCCAATGAGGACAGAGACTAGGCAAAATTTTTAAGTAGACAGATCTTTAGTTGGAGAGAACATGACACTCCCAGATAATATATTTATTTTAACTGTAGCCTCCTAGAAAGGCTGCTTAGTCTCATGTGGTCTAATGTTTGGGACTCGATGTGTATTTTAAACTGAAAATTATTGAGCAGGGGCCCTGTGGAACATTGGGCTAGATATTTTTGGGTAGGTAGTCCTTTCAATATTAATAATATTTACATTTGTAAAATGCCTTACCAATTTTGAAGCCCTCTCACACACATATTCTCATAAAACAACTTGGAAAATAAGCAAAAGCACAAAGAGGAAAAGATGAGAATCTTCTATAATTCCAAAATCAGAGATAACTAATGCCAACATTTTGGTGTGCAGGAAATAAATATTGATGTGAAAATTGAGGCATGGAGAGTTTTGGTGACTTGATTGGGGTCAAGAGGCTGATAGTTATTTTTGAGCCATTGACTGATACGATTTGGAGACTTGGGTTTATCTGATGAACAGAGATGATTCCTTCCTTCATACTGTATTATTCCTCTTTATCCCTGTTTGGGATTCATTCTTCAGAGGTCTTGAGCTTCTATGATGAGCTTCATCTCCCTTCTCTTTCTCCCTCAGCCCCTGCAGAGGATGATGTATGCTCCCCGTCACTGCTGTTTCATATGGTCATATAAACTAACCTGGATTAGTTTAACTTTCCAGAAACAATAGCTATTGCCCCAAATAGAAGACTAGGAGATTGCCGTAATGATCTTAAAATTGGACAATTTACTCTCATCCTACTCTGCCCTCCTTCCTTCCGCCCGCTCTCCTCCTTGGGCTCATCAAACATGCTAATCATCACCACCCCCTCTTCCCTGGTCTCATAGCCAGTTAGTGTGGCTTCACTTCCTTCCCTCAGCCACAGTGGGAACGATTTAAAGACGCTCTCAGCATTCTTTGTTGCTTCTCCTGTCCTCCTGTGCTCAGCCCATGCAAGACTAGCTCTGGATTGATGCAGTTCTGTTCTCTCAACGAGGCCTTCCTCTCCTCCAGAACTAACCACTTGACTTCTATTCCTGATCCCATCCCTTCTTCCCTTGACTACCTTTGCCTTCAGTTAGCCTTTTGTGTTACTAAATTCAGTAACCCATTTCCAGTGCTTATCCTATCTGACCATTCTGCGACATTTGACACAATTGTTCCCCTTTAGTTCTATTTAGAAAATAACTTTTTCCCTTGTGTACAAGTAATCCATTATTGAAGATTTAGAAAATAGAAACAATAATTTAAAAGCTCCCATAAGCAGAATTCTTTCACAATGTGTACATATATCAAATCATCATGTTGTACACTTTAAGCTTTTTTTTTTTTGAGGGAGATTAGCCCTGAGCTAACACTTTAAATATGTCAGAATTTTGTCAATTGTCCTTCAATAAAGCTGGGGGCAAAAAGGATCAGTGGTTGCCAGAGGTGAGCAAGGATGGAAGGATGAATAGATGGAGCACAGAGGATTTTTAGGGCAATGAAACTACTCTGTATGATACTATAATGGTGGATACATGTCATTACACAGTTGTCAAAACCCACAGAATGTACAACATCAAGAGTGAACCCTAATGTAAACAATGGACTTTTGGTGATAATGATGTATTAGTGTGGGTTCATCAAATATAGTTAATGTACCACTCTGGTGAGTGATGTTGATAGTAAAGGATGTTGATGTGCATGTGTTCAGGCAGGACACATATGGGAACTGTCTGTACTTGCACTCATTTTGCTGTGAACCTAAAACTGTTCTAAAAATAAATTCTATTTAAAAAGTAAAGAAACAAAAACTCCCATAGGCAAATAATTCAAAGGGAACTATTGTGGTTTAATTTTTCCGGGATTTTCTAATGTATATAATATGTATTCGTACACCCACAGATACCCACACTATTATCACTTAATATATTAAAATTTCCCATGTTAATAAATATTCTTCTATAGCATGATTTTAATTAGATGGATAGTATTCCATGGTGTGGATGTGCAATGATTTACCTAAACAACTCTCTTCAGTTGAATATTCAGGTTATTTCTAATATATCATTATCATAAATAATGCGATGGTTCACACCTTTTTATGTAAACTTTTGTGCATAGCGATGATAATTACCATAGGATAAATTTCTAGACATGAAATTGATAAGTCAAAGGTATTTATTCTGTTTAGACTCTGGATACACGTCAATAAATTCCTCTCTGGAAAAGTTGTAGCAGTGTGTTCACACATTAGAAATGCTATGAAGCCTTTAGGTTCAGAGTATGAGCTTTGGAGTTGTTTTCCATCCCTGTCACTGACCCCACCTTCTTCTTCCTGCCCTAAATATTGTGTCTCCTCAGGTTCAATTTTTCGTGCTTTTTGTCTTTTTCTTGGATGAGTTCTCCCTTGGAGATTTTACACACTCAGTTACCACCAGAGCCTGATGACTCTAAGGTTACTGTCTCCAGCTCCTCTCTCATTGTCATCTCTCAATTGTAATGTGTGTGAACTTGAACTCGGTATTGGTTCCATCAAACTTCCTGAGTTCCCCACCTCAAGGAACTCCTCCACCCTTACTTAATGTTACCTCTGTAGGGATGAGAAAACACATACTTCCACCTCCCCAGAATAAAAAATTCTTTTGGGAAACTACAATAATTTTTTGTAAGCAAAATTCTTTTTTATTTCACTGGCAAAAAGCCTAAGGTTTGTTTTTCTCCCTACCGGCTTCTCAATCTGTCTCTCTCCTTGTTTCTCTCACTCATTGCATGCTTTTCTTCTTTTTGCACTGTGACCTCCTCCCTCAGCTGCTTCAGATTTCCTACAAGAGGTTAGAGAGGGGCTACGGTTGTCCCAGAGTTGGCAGAGGCAGTTGTGCCTACTGCTCAGTGCTGGTTCAGGACCACTGACAATTGTGTATGACCCTCAGCAAGACGAAATAGAGCCAGCCACTCTAGTGCTGCGCTGGCTAGCCCAAGTCTGTAGATTATACCTCCCAGACCTCTCCAAAATCGACCTCCTTCTCTTCATGCTCACTAGCATTGCTGTAATTCAGACTTTATCCTTAGGGAGAGGAAGGAAATCACTTTGTTCTTTTGGAAGATAACTTTAATAAATGTGTTTGTTATTGTCTGGCTTCCTTGGAAATAGTGTCTCCACTTTAAAGGCACTTAATCTCTCTAAGTCTTATCTGATTGTTAGGAGGATGTTAACAGTAACTCATAGGGTTGTTTTAACAAGTATATGAGGTGATGCATTTGAAAGTTCTGAACAAGGAGCCTGACAGGGAGTGAACATCCAGTAAATGTTAGCTTATCATCATGACTGTCATCATCATCTTTGAAGACCCACTTTCAAGGATCTAAAGCTGCTTCTGATTTCTCTGAACAGTCAGTTACTGGCTTTACTATAGTGTTTTGAACATTTTTTACTTGGACATTTATTTTATATTAATTATTTCCATCTTTACTACACTGAGCTCCTCAAGGATAGTAGCTCTTTGAATTCATTTTTATATCCTCAACATCCAGCAATGTGTCTGGAGCAATAGAAGGTGGCAAATAAATATGTTGGAAGAATGCACTGAATAAATGGTTTATACATCAAAAACTAATGTTTTTGGTTTTGTTTTGTTTTGAATCTGGAATTCCCAAAAATCATGATGTAATTCATCCTATTAGCAAACTAAAAAAGAAAAAAGATCATATGATCTAAAAATCACATGATTGAAAGGTATGGAGTTGAAGAGTAAGATAATGTGATGATGTGCCTAGAAAATCCAAAGCACTATAGATAAGATATTAAAGTTAATAGTTGAATTTAGCAAGATTGATGGATGCAAGTTCAAAATACAAAAATCAATTATATTTCTATGTCCATTTAAAACATTAGAAAATAAATTAATAACACCATTTACAATAACATGAACTTTCAAAACACCAGATTCAAATATAACAAATTATGTCTAAGACTTCTGCATAGAAAACTAAAAAACTTTGCTTAGAGAAATTTTAAGAAGCTTAAATAGAGGGATGTTTATGGATTGAAAGACTCAACTTTGTAAAGATGTCAGTTCTTTCCCACATTGGTCAATAAATTCAAGAGAATCCCAATAAAAATCTCAGCAATGTGTGTGTGTGTAAACTTCAAGTTGATTCTAAAATTAATATGGAAACACCAAGGGCCAAAAATAGTCAAGACAATCTTAAAGAAGGACAAAGTTGGAGGATTTACACTACCAGATACCAAGACTCATTATAAGATCTTATTATTTAAAGGAGCATAGTATTGACATAAGGATAGACACATAGATCAATGAAGTAGAATAGAAAGTCCAGAAACAGATCCAAACATATATGGACATTTAATTAATGAAAAAAGTGGTACTGCTAAGTGGTGGGGAGAAGTATTCTTTGTTCCCCCAAAATGGGACTGGGTCAATTGGATACCCACTGAAAAAAAAAAAAAATAGAATCTTGATTCTCAGTTCACACTATATGTGAAAATCATTTTCAGTTGGATTGAAAATCTAAATGTGAAAGTTAAAACAATGAAAATCTAGAGAAAAGAATAGGAGAATATCTTCATGAGCTAGGAGTAGGAGAGGATTTTTTTAACAAGACCAAATATGTACTAAAAACAAGAAAGTAGCATATTAGTATCAAGAGCAGAAGACATCTGGAAAATTAATTTCTCAGAGAAAAATAAATCTCAAAAAAAAATCCAAATGTAAAATTTAGGTGTGTAAATTAACTTCCAATTTCAAATTTTTAAAATATAGAGCTCTTGCCTTCTACAGTGAATATTGAAAAATATAAGAATTTTTTTTTATCTCAATACCTATGATCTGAAACCTTGACATCTTATTTTTTCTCCTATAGTATTGGGATGACAGGTTGACCTTTCTCACTAGAAATCAAGATCGTATTAACCCACAACAGCCTTTCAGTCTTTAGTAGCTCCTATCTTACAGTTCAAATATGAGCCATTGGTTTTAATATTAAGTGGAGCTTGTTATTGAATGATGTTTGTTTGATGCTGAAAACTGTACCTTTATATTTCAAATCCATCATTTCCTGTCAATCCGTTAGGGTACAGAAAGAAAATCTTTGAACCTCTGCATTTATCTTATCTTTTGCAACTTCAATTTTTTGTATATGATTTTATAATATACATAGTAAATTAGTAATGTTAAAAATATAGAACATTAAAAGCAAATATACATAAGGCAGCATTATAGGCTCAAACATTTTTACTAGCAGATGTACCCAATCCAAGAGAAATATTGACCGCTGGTTTAATTAAAACGCTTTGACTACTCAGAGCAGAAACAGTTGTCAGAATTCTTGTTTGGTGGTGCGATTGTGATCAAGATGGTTATACGTCCAGCTCTGGACGGCTGCAGGAATTGGGCGAGGTAGTGCTGGTGTGGGGAGTTTTGGTTGATTCATATTAAGGCTTGATTCCCTTAGGATGTTCATTGTGATGTTTTAAATTAAAAAAGAGAGGTGAGTGTATACACTTAAAAATTAGATGATAACATATCTTTTTAAAAGTTATTTCAAATTATCTGTTATGAAGAGTGGTAAGCTGTAAGTCGGGAGTGGATAGCTAATACTTAATTTAATTAACTGCTTTCTTATATCCTAGGCTGACCAGATATCTGGTTTTCACATAAGATCTGTTCTCTGCGTCCCTATTTGGAATAGCAACCACCAAATAATTGGTAAGACATTACCTAAATAGTTCAACTTCTTTTATAAAGAAATACAGATTTACTTTAAAATTCATCTATATCTTTTTTATGTATTTCCTCTTTTAATGTGCAGGACTCATCAACCTATGTTTCTTGTATAATCTCAGAAGTGCAGACTCCTGATGAATCGACATTAATCAGAACAATCAACAAATATTTATTCTTTCAAATAAGAACCAATAATTTTGAAGTTGGAGGGGATCTCAGAAATCAGTCAACAAATAGAACTCTTATTTTGCCTTGTGGAAATTGAGGCAGGGAGAGAGATGGAGACAGAGACAGAGAGATAGATTAAAAACTTGAATAAGGTCACAAAGTGAGTCAGGATTAAAACTGAGGCCCTCGTAACTCCTAGTACAAATTTTCCCACTACATCTGTATGTTTATATCTATGCTGTTACACATGGAGTAAATGCAAAAGAAGAGAGAACATGCATTACTAGATATATACTGAACATACATCTTTCTGCCTGGATGTTTCTGAAATAATTACACTTTCCCCAGAATAAGGGGATTGTGGGCCAAAGCAGCTTCCAATGTTTCTCTCCCTCCCTGCTCCTTTCCCTCCTCTCAAAAACTCAAGTCAGGAAAATATCAAACATAAGAAAGAAGTCTAAGCAAGAAGAGGTCAGTGGTTAAAGTAAAGTTATGAAGGATAGAGGCATTAGTTCAAATTATTGAAACACAATGAAAATTAGGGGTTTTTTCTAAGAGGCATAAGGTAACTGATGCATTTGGTAACTAATTCATGTATTTGCCTCTCTTTGCTTCCCCATAAGATTGCCTGTTAAACTCTAAGACACCACTACTTACCAAAGGATGTAGTATTCTGTAAATATTATCAAGACTTGAATTCTAACAGAATTTTTTCATCAGTTTGCTTAATTTGCAGAGAAACACTGTTACATTATTGAACATGAAGAATATTCTAGGGGCTGCCCCTGTGGCCGAGTGGTTAAGTTGTGCCATCCACTTCAGCAGCCCAGGGTTTCACCAGTTCATATCCTGGGTGCAGACCTAGCACCCTTCATCAGTCCATGCTGAGGCGGCATCCCACATAGCGCAACCAGAGACACTCACAGCTACGATATACAACTGTGTACTGGGGGGCTTTGGGGAGAAGAAGAAAAAAAAAGATTGGCAACAGATGTTAGCTCAGGTGCCAATCTTTAAAAAAAAAAAGAATATTCTAAGATTTGGGAAATTGAGTCTCTAGTACAAAGCACTGAATTACATCATGTACAAAGTTTTAAATATATCTAAGTTTAAAGAGAAGAGAAAATCCATAAGAAACATCGTGTGTGATCTGTTGATGTCCAATGGCAATCTCACATACAGTCCTACAGTGCATTCCTAACAGTCAACATCTGTGATTCTTTCAAAATTAAGACTAGTTTGCCTGTTACTTGCTAAAAGATTTGCATCTCATTATATATGTCTTCTAGCCTATGATGACTTATCTCCCTGGTGGAAGGTTAAGTGTTTTTAAAAATACGAGTGTGCTTTAGAATTACAGCTATTTTTTTGTTTGTACTAAATGGGGACACAGGAATGGTTTTCAAGATTGTCCAGTTTTTCTGGTTGGAGTTTTGTGTTGTGATAGTCATGTCCCCAAACATCTGGTATAATGCTGGAAATGAACTTTGGAAAGAGGAAGCACACGTAAATTAATTTTGTTACAGCTATATTTACCCCATTGGTAGCAGGCAACAGAACTAAATTTGCTTTGAAGGTTAACTGTGCCCTAATTCGTAACATTTCTTCAATGTTCACTCAGTGTGGAGCAACATGCTTTACAGACATTCCAACGTTATTTCATTTAATCTTCATAACCCTCTGAGATATTTAACATTTAAATCCCCATTTTACAGATGGGGAATTTCGGTGCTAAAAAGGTTAGATAACTTGCTTAAGGTAACAGTTGATGGTGGAGTTGAAATTTGAACTGAGACAAGTCTGACCCCAAAACCCATGTTCTTAATCACTATACCGTACTGCCTCACTCAGCCACTGTGCTTCATGAAACTGAAATATGTATATACGTATATATACATATGTATATATGTATACATGCACATACAGCTAGATATACTCAGTTATATATATAATTGCATATATATGTATGTTTATATGACAGATATATCAGAGTTACTGTGCACAGTCATCTTGAAAACCATTTTAGGGAATCAGATTGATGCCTGGTAGAACTCGAGGCTTCGCTGAGACCTAGTCTGGATATCATAGCCTTGAAGATAGACTGCATCGCTGTACGTGTCGGATCGCTCTCCTGGAGACAGCAGGCACTAGAGAGACCAGAGATTAAACTGAGTGTCTGAGTTACTTAAAGGAGGCACAGAGTCAGCTGGGGCTTACTATATTGTAGTAATACAGCATCCGGTGCTGAAAATGACCACATATCCCAAACTCTTCCCACAGGAGTGGCTCAAGTGTTAAATAGACTTGACGGGAAACCTTTTGATGATGCAGATCAACGACTTTTTGAGGTAAGAAAATAAATTTGTGAACCAAGGGTTATAGTTGAGTCAGCAATAGCCTCCTGGTGCAGCTTGCCCAAATTTGTAAGGATGAATAATTGTTAATCAATTACCATTATACTTACAAGTTTTGACAGAATTTAAAGGAAGATTTAAATAATCTGTCAATGCTTAGGTAAAATTTGATTCTATTTTTTACTAATTAGGTTATTTTGTTTGATTGCTTTATCCTAATGTTATTACAGAAGTGAATCGCCCCCTCTTCTCTCCAAAGTATTGTCTTCTTCTTGTCTTACTCGCGTGTGTTCAGAACCAATCTTGAGACTTCTAGCCAGCTCTGCTAGGTGTATGGCCCTCACCTTTCTTATGTTTACAAACTTCTGTTTACTCCAGTCTTCCCTCTAGCTGGATAGGTTAGCCTAGAATAGGCTTCCCCATAGACTACCAGCAGCCAACGTGAAAACCCTGTGATGATTTTTCTCTAGTTGAGAATATCTCACAGCTTCTTTATTAACTGGTTCTAAATCTGTCTTCCTTCCCCTTAACATTCACCTTAAGAGAAAACTCACTTGGTTTCTTCACCAAAATATGTTATAGCTTAGCCACTGACAGAGGTTTTTTTGGTTAAATGGAATGGAACTATTAAAATTAGTCCACACTCTCAATAAATTAAGAATACATTTAAACAGATTGTAAGTATGTTTTTAAATGTGTAAAGTCATTTTGTCACAATCACATTAAATCAGTAACTTTTCCTCATGTGCAATGTGAGCTATAAAGTTGTTACATGACAATAGTAATTAAGAATTTTAATGTGCATATTTCCCCAAGGTCTACCTTTGTGTACAATAAAATTATATTTTCAGAATCATCCCTGATGACTGCCTGCTTTCATATTAGATTATGCCAATAAGTTTTTGCAATTTTTAATTAGTGGGCTTTCTCTTTCCTAGGCTTTTGTCATCTTTTGTGGCCTTGGCATCAACAACACAATTATGTATGATCAAGTGAAGAAGTCCTGGGCCAAGCAGTCTGTGGCTCTTGATGTAAGTACAGTATTTATGTCAGAATGGTACGCCTAAAAGGCATAATTTTACAAGGGAAAAATATCCTTGTTATGGGCTTGACTCTCAATTTTTAATTATCTATTCATTGAGTCTTAATCATTTTTGAGTCGTGGGTTTGAATTTGATGAAAACTAGAGACCCTCTCTAGAAAAATGCACATGTGCTCACAATTTTGCATATAATTTTAAGGAGTTCACCAATTCCTTGAAGCTCATTCATAATGTTGTACTGTTAGATATAGATTTTAAATATTAGGTTTATTAGAAGTGATGATGCAAAAATAATTTGTCAGGATTTTAAATGCATTATGAACTTATATTGAATATGTATAGATATTCCGGAAATTCACAACTTTTCTTACCATAGGAGAAAAGCTTACTATAAAGATATGTGACCCGGGGAGGGGAGGCTGCTCCTGTCGTTATCCAACTCCCCCCCAACACACACACACACACACACACACACACACACACACACAAAGCACCCAGAACTCCCACCAGTTTCCCACCCCTAAACCGTGTGTCCTCTCAGACTCATCAGGTTCTCAAAGAACAGTTCTTATCTTCCCTGAATCCCAGCTGGTTTTGACCCAAGACCTGTTTTTTTTCCAACTTCTGCTCTGTAGCTATTATCAAAGATTTTGTTTATATCTATGAAATACTTATTAAGTAGGGCAGATAAAATGTCAGTATACATGACATTATATATCACATAATATATAACATAATCTAGAACAGTGTAATATAATACATTTGAATTTCAAAATATTCAGTGTACCAGGGGAGATATTGGTAGAAAGGGAAAACCAAGAGAGGATAAGTAGGCAAGTCAATGGTACCTGAGTGCTCTGATTTGGGGTTTAAAAGACATAAAATTATAGCTATCTGTCTATATACTTTTTTTCTCTTGACTAGATCGTGAATTCTAAAAACAAGGGGATTTTTATCTTTTTGTAATCTTATTCCCAGTGCCTAGCAGGGTGCTTAGCACAGAGAAAGTATTTATTGAGTGGTTTTTGGATGGAGGGAGGGAAGGAGAGAAGAAAAGAGGAAGGAAAGAACAGAAGGAAGGGATTCTTTTGCTCTCTCTCTGAGATAGTCCTGCTTTGTTTATATGTAAAATCTTTACAGCGAGGAATAAAAACAATATCTATAGGATTAACTAATAAATGGATGAGCTGTAAACATGCACTCAACCAACAAGAATCACTAGTAGTGCAGAACTATTTCCAAATCCTGGCTCTGTCACTACCTCAGTTGTGAGAATTAGGTGAGATGATGCATGAGAAGATTTGAATATGCAGTCAATAAAATTATAGTAATAAACATACTCACTATATTATCACTTGCAGTAGAATATTTACCACTGAGAAATCACCGTAGATTTTGAGAAAGGGCAGAGGACTGGAATTTGGAACAGCAAATGTCATGACTCCTTCACCGTCTTCAAAGTTTGATCTGCACAGAGTTGCCTCACCCATTGTTTCTTAGTTTCTGCAACTATAAAAAGAAGGACACACTATATACTAGTCCTGCCTAAACTGTGCTTCATGTTGTCATGACATAATTCACACACACACAGAACGTCTCTTGTATACCCATATTCTCACTCCTCACCTACCTCCGAGTGGATCTTCATCCTGTTGAGAAGCAGCTGGAATAATGGGTTGAAAGCTGAATGGCCATTTACCAGTGAAGGGCAGCACTCTCCCTGGCACTACTTCTTAATCCCCCCTTGACCCAAGAAACCACAGTTCCCATTACCTAAAAAGTGCTAATATAGCCACGGGCTCCTCACCAGGGAGTTGCTCATTTGGGCACATCGTGAACACTCTCTTGTTTATGTGACTCAGATATGTTCTGTCCTTACACACAAAAATTATTACTAACACCCCCAAATTTCCAACCCAACTCTGAGCCTTGCGGCAATCTCACCCTTTCAGAAGTTGACTTATACATGTGGACTTGTATGTTCTGTGTGCTTTGTTTTGTGCCAGTGTCAAAAGTGGCATTCCTAGTCAGAATTCTGGTATGGCCATCTTGGTTTTCTCTCCCACCTCCACTCAATCCCTACCCCACCAGATACCAGATTCTTGGCACTTATGATCAGATGGCATCCACCCCACTCTCCAGCCTGGGAATCCATATGCAAGACTATCTGGAAGGATTTCTTATCTTAGGCCTGTATGAAGACAAAATATGACGTATTGAGAACTACTAAACCCACACCCTGGAATGAGATCTACATTGCTATAGTATACATTAACTTCTGAATGAATAGTATATTTTAAATTTATGTATTTGCAAATATTATACATTAATATGAATCATGTAATATTGATGTAAATATTTCTATTAAAAGTATGTATTAGTATCTATGAATTTATACAGCCTAGTCCAGTAAAGGATTTAAAGTACTTTATAGGAATATAAATGATCCAGAAAATTTGTCTAAAGGGAAGCTAATGATAATAATAGTAACAGAGCTGGGGAGTGTTGGGGTGCTAGCCAACAGGGTAGAACTACTTGCAATGGTGTCCTTGTATCATTTCCATCCCTCCTCCCCAAAGACCTGGAACAACTCTCTCCCCTTCTTTCATTGTGGCTAAGGGAAGATTCCCCACTCAGATCTGGCCAGGTTCCGCTCCTTGTGTTGTCTCATTTTTGCTTATTCTCTTTAGTTTTTATCCTACTTGATCTTGCCCAGGAAGATCCATGTCTAAATGTAGCCTTCTCCTTCCCATAATCTTACTGCAGTGTCTTTTTTCAGTTGGCAACAGGAGTGAAGGGAAATAATCCACTCCACAGCCCTCAGCGACGGTAACCGCCCTAGAAGCCTTTCCCTCCCCAGAAAGGAAGCACGCATAGTTCATGGCCTGGAGCAGTAGGGAAGATACATTTCTTCCTGTGTGCTTAGAGACCGTGAGAGATAGCACAACATTCTCTTGTCTTTTGAAAATCCTTTCCCTCGGGCACTTTAAATAAAAATACCCCTTTGGCACATTCTCTGGAAGTAAACATTCTCCAGATAAATTCTCTGAGAAGGCTAATCCTCACAAACCCTCGCTCCCTCAAAAATGTTCAGAGCTCATTAGAAGTACGCTTCCAATGCAGGCCTCGCTTGGCATCAATATCCCCTGTGGAAGGGGGCAGCCGGCTTTGTCCAAGCAAAAGCCAGTGTAAGGAGAAGATTTAAAGCCTTGTCTCTGGCATTAGTCTGATCAGTCTAGTTGGGTGTAAGTCCTGGTTCAGTAGATGTTGATCTTGGGCAACCTACTTCACCTCTCAATCTCAGTTTTTTCCTATGTTAAATGGGTGTGATAAGAAAAGTGTTTTAACAATTGAGTAAAATAATACAGGGAAAGTGTGTAGAGAGAGTGTTTAGTTACAGTTGGCACTTAGTAAAAGTTAGATGTTGTGTAGCCAGAGCACTTGTTGTATTTAATCTGCACTGAGTTCTGTCTGCTCAGCCCAAGATTTGCTTAAAACTGTGCTGGTGGAGGGGCTGGGGAGGAGGTGTAATTTTTTGCCCCTTTTGTCAGAAAGATTATTTCCTGCCTGAAGTTTGAGCTGAAAACAGATCCCCCATTTCCCAGTTCCTCAGCACGCCCTGTGTTACACCATTGAGCATCCCAGCAGCACTGCAACCACAGCTGCTGCACTCCAGCCTGCTGTTCTACTCACTACTGCTCACTCAGCACACGCCCATTGTCTGTGGCCTGTGTTACCCTGTACATTTCTGCAGAAAAGGCCAGGGCATGGAAATACACAATTTCCTATGTCAGACACAGCCATGCAGGTCTTCAAAAGCTATACATCTCAGGGCTGGCCCGGTGATGCAGTGGTTAAGTTTACACATTCTGCTTTGGCAGCCCAGGGTTTACCAGTTTGGATCACGGGTGTGGACCTACACACTGCTTGTCAAGCCATGCTGTGGCAGGTGTCCCACATATAAAGTAGAGGAAGATGGGCATGGATGTGAGCTCAGGGCCAGTCTTCCTCAGCAAAAAAGAGGAGGATTGGTGGCAGATGTTAGCTCAGGGCTAATCTTCCTCAAAAAAAGAAAAGAAACTACATCTCCAAGATCAAAGCTTTCCTCAAAAGACATGCCCTTTCCTGTTGCCACATACTGGCAACTTCAGCTGATTTTAGCCTAATCTACAAATGGTGAAAAATAGAAATGTAAACATAAAATATTTTCCTCTTTTCTGGCCTTTAAAAAGTGAAGTGACTAATACATTATCTGGATTTTGTTTAACAATTGAATTATAAAAAGGCCATGAGTAAAGAATTATTTTGATGATTGCTTTACTTAATTTCTCATAATTTAGTTATATAAATCTATTGTTAAAGTCCTTTTTCCTAAATATATAAAATTAATACTCTGAGGCTCTTAGAGAGCAGAAATACTCTTAAAGCTGAACAATGGAACAAAGAGAGGAGTTTACTGTCATTTTTAATAACTTTAGTTTTATGATCCTGATTTCCATTCTGCATGAGTAGCCAAAAGCTTCAGGAGAAGTATTCTACTGTATGTTTACACTCTTGAGGAGTAAAGATCTTAAGATAAAATGGGGAAACTACCTGAAAGTCCAGAATACAGAGAAAATAAAATACCAACATTGAGGTAGAATATTACTTCTTCATTTTGAACATCAAGATTGGTCCTTTGGGATGTCTTTCATAAGTATTGCAAATGAAGCCTTACCTAATACTGATGAGAAATTTTCCAGGAAATATAAGTCAGTGTAGTAAGGGACACATTACACACTTTTATGATCAGAAGAAGGAAGGAATGAGGGTCAAACAGAGGGTGTGGAAAGGGCATATGCAATCAGGAGCAAAGCCCCATTTATTCCACCTCCCAAAGGCCTCTCCCATCCATTTCCTCCTTTCCAATTGCTTCAGCAACCATCCTACTTAAGGGCATCATTACCTCTTGACTGAGAAATTGTAATAGCCTTCTATTTATTCTTCCTAAACCATATTTTAGATTGCATCACTCACCCACTCATAGACCTTAAATTACTCCCCCACTAACTATCAAAGTACAAACTTTCTGGCCTTCGGGGCTCTTGGTAATCTTGTACCAAACTATCTTCCTACCCCTGGATCTCACTTCTCAAAGCATTCTACACTACTTACAAACTCAGCTACATCATAGTCCACAATCAGCTGCCTGCTTCTCTGCCGTCTGATCTTTACTTCAGCATCCTCTCCACTTTAGTTATTCTCTGTTCCAATTATGCCATCTCCCCTCAAAATGGTCTCATCATTCAAAGTTCAATTTAAATGTAGTCTTCTATACAAAGCTTCTAATCCCATGATTATTTGTTCCTCTCTTTGCCCTATATTATAGTTAATTGTGAGTCTATATGTTTTCCTCTTCTAGAACATGTGTATTAAATTATGTAATCATGTCTTATCTATCTTTTATTCCTTTCAATATTTTATATATAGTGGTACTCAATAAAAGCATATTGAATAAATGAATGCATTCAGCCACAAATAATTATTTTGGTCTACCAAGTCAACATTCCAAAAATGAAAAGCTTGGGCTGTGATGGAGGAGCCAGCAGTCACTTTGGTGGCAGTCTTGCTGGCCACAGACTTGCATAGCATCTGCTCTGTATTCCCTTCCCTCATTATAGGCCATGAGTACAAAATTATTTTTGTTTATTTATTTTGAGGGGACCTCTTCCCAGATACTGTGTCCCCTGGGGTATTTCCTGAGATGATGATTAAGGTGCCAACCTGGCTTCCTGAAGGTAAGGAAGAAGGAGAGAAGTGAAAGAGATGATTCTTCCATAAGGAATCTTCTAAGCACCAAGGAGAGAATTTTCTCTAACTGAGCAATTGAGAGAGCTAGACTCATAGGATGCCAAGAGAATGCCACTTCATTCTTTCTCGCCCCTCTTTCTTTAAACTTACTCTGTTAAATCAATGTTCCCTACTTCTGGATGAACTCTCTGGTAGATTCCATGGCTCTTCTGACACACTCAGGTGTTAAATAGTCTCTGAATTCCTCCCCTTCCCTGGGATAGGAAGCCTGTGGTCAGGAGAGGGGCACAGTGGGCTTCTTTACTCTTCCTCACTTCACCTCCTCCCCTAAGACAGGCACAGGGAGCAAGAAGGAGGTAGGATAAAGAGCAAAGCCTTATATGACTGGTGCTGTCCTAAACTGGTTTCAAGGCCCTCTGTGTCAGAACCAACGTTCTCTTTTTATCGTGAGTTGCTTTGATAAATTCTTCAGAGAACCCCTAGGGCTGGGACTCTGTCTTTGGCAGTCCCTAATGTGGGTTTGTCTCTTCTGACTGACAGGTTACAATCCCTACTCAGTCTCTGGTTTTCAGTGGCCCATCCAGACCCTCCCTCTGTGGGGATCATCTCACTCCTCCAGGAAGTCCTTTTTGTCAGGATCTGTTTTTGTTTTTCTCTTTTTTTAATAAAGGTAAAATAAAAACAACACAAATTGTACTATTTTTAAGTGTCCAGTTCAGTGGCATTAAGTGCATTCACATTATTGGGCAGTCGTCACCATCATCCATCTCCAGAACTTCTTCTTCATCCACGTTCCAGAATAAGTGTTTAACTCTGAGCCCATTAAACACTAACTCCTCAGTCCACCTTCCAGCCCTTGGCAAACATTGTTCCACTTTATGTCTGTGAATTTTAGTAATCTAGATACCTCATACACAGGTGGAATCAGACAGCATTTGTCCTTTTGTGACTGACGTTTCATTTAACATAATATCTTCAAGCTTTATCCATTTCACAGCATGTGCCAGAATTTCCTTTTTTTCTTTTTAAGGTTGAATAATATTCTTTATAAATATATACCGTATTTTGTTTATCCATTTATTCATTTATTCATTGATGGACACTTGCGTTGCTCCCAGGGTCAGAGTCCTTTTAAGCCTGGTTATCTTTCATGGGTCCATTTCCCCACGGGAAAAGTCACATGTCTTCAGCCATTAGATTGCAGATCCTTTCTTCTTGAAACAGCCCTCTCCTCCTGCCCACTAACCTTTAGAATTTTTAGGCATGAATCAAGTACCAGTTTCTGATTCCCACACCACACTCGGGAGAAATATATATTAGGTTCTACAAGTGGTTTTCCAGAAGAAACTCTCAAAAAACCCTAACTAAAAAATCTTCAGTATTGGGCTTTCTGATGAAGTTACCCTTTTCTTACACAGTGAAGAGATGGGCAATGGACAGCTTAGCTTGGAGGTAGCAAAACTAGTTTGGGACATCTTTTTTCTAAGTCCTCTGGAGAAGGCTTAGAAGGCCTAGCACCTCCCTTTAGAATGTAATACCTGTTGTTCAATTATAAGCTCGGACAGAAGGAGTCCCATTTAAACATTCTGTTATCCAACAAAATGATTTTTTCCAGACCAAGTTATTGTCAGACTATGATCTTGTGATTGTCCAAATGATAAATGTCCACCCTTGAAAGATCCATCTTTATTTGCAGATACAGTGGATGCAGGTTATCAGTTACAAAGCCAAATGCAACACATCAGCAGAAAGGGAATTGTTCCCATTTGTAAATTCTTTACTGAAAACATGTTGGATTATGTAAAACTTCTTTTTAAGAAAGGAGAAAAAAGAAACCCAAATGAACTACTTCCCTGAAATGGTCATGTGGTAATTAGTTCCCTATTATTGTCACTACTACATCTTAAGTTTCTTTAAAAACAAACAAAGAAAAAACACTTTGGAAGCTGTTCTCTGTGAAAATTCTAGGCTCTTATTGAGCTGGTTTATAAATTATGATCAAATAATTATGGCTTTTTAAAAGACCTGAAAAGAATAATCATGCCAACTTTCCTGAACTTCTTTGGATAGCACAGTAAGGACCAACTAAAGAGATAGTGTGGGCTTCAACTTTTCACTTGCTTCTTTTTGTTGCTCAAAGAAAAGTCTAACAATGACATGCTAATTGTGATTTTTAGGTATTAGAATCATCAGGGGAGCTTTTAAAAATATATTAGCTCCTGAGCCCTTTCCTAGACCAATTGAGTCAGAATCTCTGAAAGTAGGGACTGAGTATGTGTATTTAGAAAAAGTTCTCCTGGTGATTCTGTTGCACAGTGCAGATTGAGAATCACTTGTATAGAGTCATCCGTATGTGAGATAATTTTTCCAAGTCTTTCTTTCACAAAAGGCAAACACGGTATTGGATATTAGTACTTCCTTTATAAATATTTGCTGAATTAGGTTGAAGACAGTAAACGAAATGAGGTAGGACTAGAGGTGCTATCTCCTCCCTGCTTTAAATACCTGTTCATTCTTTGACCCTTCTTACAGCTCCTATTCTCTCCTCTTTTGAGGAGTCCTCTAGAAGATTATCAGTGAACACCTGTGCTCAGTCCTCATTCTCAGTCCTTGACCTCTCTTTTCTGTTCATGCTGTTGACTATTTCCTCCTACCACAGAACAGAAAATAACCAGTCCACTATGGTAATTGCCTGTAAATAACTAGTTTATTTCATGGCCATAGGAGAGACCAGGATGCAGAGCAAAGATAGGTGAACCTTAAAAACAAGGAGCAGGGCAGCAATATTAGTATTACACTGCTCAACAGGGTATTTACTAGACTTTTACAGACATCTGTAATAAATTCCATTTTCTTTAGTAAGAGGAGAAAGCGTTTCTATTCCAGTGCCTAGAATAGTACCTGACACATAATAGATGCTCAATAAATAGTTGCTTATTTATGTTATTTGTTTATTTATGAATAAATGAATGAAGGAACCTAATTTCATACCTAATCATGTACTTACTTGGTATCTGAAGCATTTTGTGACTTTCTAACAGCTTCTTAAGCACCTAGTTTTGCAAATTTAAGACATAGTCTTATGCAATATCTGTGAAAACTATGTTGCCAGTTTATAATTCTGTAAATGGATTTTACAGATTCCAGGCAGCTGACTATGTGGGGCATTTCCTTGATTAACAATGAGGAAGTATATATGTTTTCATTTCTTTTGTCTCAGTAATGTCTGCTGTGGATGATTATGGTCACAAAGGTATTTTTAAAAATCTTTTTGTTTGGAAGCAGATCAGTCATAGTTCTAGAAATTTCCCCACTTCCATGTTCTCTACTACAGCTTCCCTTGGCTTCTATGACCCTATACCCAAGAGGTTCTTCTCCAGTCTTTCATTCTTAATCTCCTCTATTCACCCCTCTTCTGAGTATTCTTCAAAGTTGAGTCGTCTGACCTATTCGCTCCTATTTCCTCTCTACTCTTTCCCTAAGCAATTTCAGCTACTCATAGGGCTTCAACTGCCACGTCCGACAAAATGATCCCCAATATGTGTTCCTTGTTCACTCTGTCTCTCTTTGAAGCTTCAGAATTTTATTCCCGAATAACTCTTAGTTCTTGCAGGTACCTCCGAAAGTTCAGACTTACCATATCTAACAATTACAATCTCCATTAAAAAATAAATACTTATATATTATTAATAGAATATTGATATGATGTTTTTATTCATGGTGGTTTCTCTCTAACTTCCTCTCTCCCTGGCTTTCCACATCTGGTCCCTTTCCAGGCACAGTCAGTTTTGTTGCTGTGGTACCTCCATTTTCATTGCCATCTCCATGGTTCAGGTCTTTATTTCGTCTTCCCTGTATTAATGCTACTTACTCAAACTGACAATCCTGGCTCTAGTTTCTTCTTTTCCCCACCCATAGTACACACAATGTACAGATTTATTTTCCTGAAGTACCATACTGGCTATATTTCTTCTCTGCTCTAAAACCAGTGGCTCCCTATTGCCTACAAAATTAGAACTTTCAAGATTCTCCACTATTGACAGCAGTCTTCTTTTTTTTACCTTAGCTCTCATTTCTTTTCTCTAGGAATAAAATCTCTGTTAGTTTGTGTTTCTCAAAGATATCCTGAGATTTCCACTCTGGATCTTTTCTCCATTTGCTTAAAGTACCTTCTGACAAACCTCAAATTACATCTCTTCCATTAATGTTTCCTGATCTATCTCCAACAGATGTGATTGTTTCTTTTAATCTCTTTATAAAAGGGCTATTGGTGCTTAAAATCTCTGTTGTGTTAGTTCATCTTCAGATATAAATATTTTACAAAGACTAGTAAAAGCACAGTACTAATCATTTAGATATCTGATATGAGGATATTAGTCAAATTGTTTTCTTATGATTTTTCTATAAGTATGACCCATATATAATAATATTATTTTTTTCTTGCTTGTTCTTTTTTAATGTTTTTAAGTTATATAAAGTATATTGTTAAAGAATATGTAAACATTATTTAGAAGAAATCAAAATCAGTGGTAACCTACTGCTTAGAGCTAACCACTTTACATTTGGGTTGATAATTTTTTCTTTCTTTCAGCCCTTTTAAGACATCACTGTCAGGGCTGGCCCAGTGTCATGGTTAAGTTCACATGCTCCACTTTGGCAGCCCAGGGTTCACAGGTTTGGATCCCGAGTGTGGACCTACACACCACTCATCAAGCCATGCTGTGGTAGCGTTCCACATATAAAATAGAGGAAGATTGGCACAGATGTTAGCTCAGCAACAGTCTTCCTCAAGCAAAAAGAGGAATATTGGCAACAGATGTTAGCTCAGGGCCAATCTTCCTCACCAAAAAAAAGAAAGAAAGAAAAAGATGTCACTGTCTTCTGGCTTTCACTGTTATTAAGGAAAAATCTGCCATCATTCTTTTGGTTCCCCTAAATGTAATGTATCTTTTTTTCTTTATATTTCTTCTGCTTGGGGTTCACTGAATTTCTTGGATCAAAGGGTAGAAAGCTTTCATTAATTTCAAAAAATATTTGGCTAATATCTCTTCAAATATTTATTTTTCCCTATTCTCTCTTTCTTTCTGGGACCAGTTGCATATATGTTGAATCTTGCGATATTGGACCACAGGTCTCTGACATTCTTTCATTCTTTTTTTCCTTCATGCTTTAGTTTAGGGATCTTCTATTGAACTTTCTTAGAGTTTGCTGATTCTTTCTTCTGTCTAGTCTTCTATAAAGTCCATCCATTTCTGATATTCTGTTGTATTAATGTTGTATGTTTTGGATCTAGACATTTTGATGTGTCTTTTTTAAGCTTTAATTTCTCTGCTGAAGCTTCCCAACTGTTATTGATTATGTCTAACTTTCTTCTACATTGTTAACATACAATTCTTCACAAGTTATTCTAGAGTCTTGGTCTTTAATACTAACATCAGGGGCATCTGTGAGTCTGCCCCTGTTGATTGTTTCCTTGCTTGATTGTGGGTCACATTTTTCTGTTTCTTTGCATGTCTTCATAAATATTTATTGCATCGCAAACATCTTGTATAGGGCAAAAGTAGATGGTATTTTTATAAGATACTGTGTGAGCTAAATAATATTTTTTTGTGTGCTGCTTTTCATAAGAGAGTATGTGATATTTTTATACCAGGCAGCTAGAATGAGGGGCTGATCATTCAAATTCAACCATTTGTAGTGCTTAACTGGAGATAGGCTGGACTTTCATTAGTTTCAGTTCATTTCTAGTTTCAAAAGAGATAATGGAGCTCTCCCTTTGTCCTTCAACCCAACCCCAACTACTCAGGCTGCACTGAGTGACTGGTCACCATCAGGATATGAGCTAGAAGGACTTTGAGTTGCACCTTAAGTTCATTTCACTTCACTTCTAGATTCAACTCCAGCAGGGCCTACAACCTAACTAATGTGCAAGAATATAAGATTTCTGTTTTCCAGCTCTGCATTCACCACTACTTTCACAGCAGACTTCTCATGGGGGAGAAATTTCAAGCTGAGAGGTTTGCTTTTGCATTTGTGGCTCTTCCAGATACCAGTATGTCATGTCAGCCCACACTGTCACTAAAAACTTGGCTAGTCTTCTTCCTTTCAGCAGTCACTCTGCTGATGATAGCTTCACGCCTCCCCCACTTTAAGTAATTGGTTTCGGGTGTGAAAGCAGTCCTTGTTCTTTATTCATCTATAAAAGACTTCTCCTGACTGTAAATTAGTCCACTGGGATTTCTCTGTGTCCACCACTCACTCTCTGACAGCTTTAAAATGAAGTATGAATTTTATTTTATCTCTTTTTTCTTGTTCTTACAAAGGTAGTGACAGTCTTTTAAGATCTTCATCCTATCTGTGGAAATTTCTGACCAATTCTTTTTACTTTCACTGCTGATATGGATATATTAAATATTACCTTTTTTTGGTAATTTCGTGGTATTTTGTCAGGAAGGGAGTTGAACGTATTTTAGTCTGTCATCATCAATCTCTCTTTGAATTGTTCATTTTTCTTGCTTTCAACTCTTTTGATTCATATTATTTGCAAAACCAGGTTCACGAATGAGAATTGTTTCTTTTACAGATTTAAAATTACTCTTACGTTTATTTGATTTCATTTTTACCTTGAAATCTGCTTAGTTTGAAATTAATGTCATCTGTGCTTCTCTTTTATTTTACTTACTTTATTTTTTAGAATACATTCATTCAGTGAATACTTCTTATGTTCTAAGCACTGTGCTGGGCACTGAAGATAAAGTAGTGAGCAAAACAGACCTGGTCCCTGTCCAGAGCTTAGAACGTGAAGTAGGCCTAACAGGCGATGTTACCTCCACTGGGGCTTCAAGCAAGTCCTCTCTGAAGGACATACATTTAAACTGATATTTCCTTACTCAGCCTTTTATTTTTACTACATCTGAGTCATTTTGTTTTAGGCATGTTTCTTGTAAACTACATACGTTGAATTTAATTTTTAATTCAATCTGAGAATCTTTGTTTTTAATGAGGGATTTGGTTTTACATGTTATTGTATTCTTTCTCAGTTTTTACTTTCTTATGTTTTGCTTTTTCTGAGTTTTACTATATGAATGTATTTTCCCTTTTTACTCCAAGTAGAACTTATTTATCATACTTTTTCTACAAAAGTGTTCTTCAATCAATATTTCTGTAATTAATAAAGACAAAAATGAACCAGTATCTTTTAACTCCTCACTATGTAAGAGAATAAAATGAGTATGTGCTTACCCACAGTTTTCTAGCTTTTGTCCATGTACTATAGGATTTTAATTACATTATCATTAGTAAATTGTTACATTTGCACAATGCAGTTCATTTTTCAAGAAGTACTGCTTATATTTTTCAGTGTTAATATAACTGTATATATAATACTTAAGCACGGTGTTTTAATAAAGAGTGAAATGGAAATAGGGGGCTGTTGCGGATATACCCAGGAGAGCCCTCCTTGAGAAAGTAACAGTTGAGCTTTGCTACCTCATTCTTTTGTTTGTTTGTTTTTAAAATTTCATCCAAACCTATTTTACCTATACAGTTTTCTGCTCTAGTTTCAATGAGGCTCTTTCTTCTTGTATCGTATTGAAGAGACCAAGCATAAGATTTCTGAAAGCCAGCCTTGATGGTCTACTAGTTAATATTCAGGTCTCTCACTGCCACAGCACAGGTTCCTTTCCCAGTCAGGGAACCACACCACTCGTCTGTCAGTTGTCATACTGTGGCAGCTGCATGTTGCTGTGATGCTGAAAGCTATGCTGCCGGTATTTCACATACCAGCAGGGTCACCCAGGGTGGACAGGTTTCAGCAGAGCTTCCAGACTAAGACAGACCAGGAAGAAGGACCTGGTCACCCACTTCTGGAAAAATTGGCCCTGAAAACCCTGTGAATAGCAGCAGAGCATTGTCTGATATAGTGCAGGAAGGTGAGAGGATGCTGCTAAAAGACTGGGCAGAGTTCTGCTCTGCTGTGCACAGGGTCACTAGGGGTCATCTACTCAGACAACACTAACAAGAAAAGGCCCTTGTGTGAAATATTATCAGAGGTACATTCTCTCTGAATTTTCAGGATGGTGCTCCCTTCCCCTTGGACTTCAGTGTTTACCAAACTAGCACGATTGGCCTTGAGCCTCTCTCCCTGTCCACTTACTTACTATTGAATCCTCTCTTTTATACCAAAGGAGAGCAAACTGATGTACTTAGTTCCCAAGCTGATTCTCAGTATCCAGTATGTAGGCACAGATCTGTGTAGTTCTGCTGGGCTGAAATGTTGTACTCTTCCCCCAATCCAGTGGACTCTGGGTCCCTTGGGTCTAAGAGTGTGTCTATGTGTCTGCTTCACCATTGTGTGTCCTCTGCCAGCACAGGACCTGACACACAGTAGACATGCAAAAAATATTTGTTGAATGAATCAAGTACAGTAAAGTACAAATAAAGATCACAATTAAAGTACAATAAGAATCTCAATCTTCAGCATACACTGCTACTACGGTTTTTTAATGAAGTTGGGTGAAATGATTAAAAGTGTGGGGCCTGCCTGCTGGCGTAGCGCTTAAGTTCACACTCCATTTTGGTGGCCTGGGGTTCACCGATTAGGATCCTGGGTGTGGACCTAGCACCACTTAGCAAGCCATGCTGTGGCAGGCATCCCACATATAAAATACAGGAAGATGGGCACAAATGTTAGCTCAGGGCCAGTCTTCCTCAGCAAAAAGAGGAGGATTGGCAGCTAATGTTAGCTCAGGGCTAATTATCCTGTTAGGATTTTAATTCTAGCTCTGCCACTTTCTATCTGCATATTTCTCAGCAAGTCACTTAACTTCTCTGTGCTTCAGTTTTCTCACTTCCCAATCTTGTGGGATTGTTATGAGGATGAAATGAAATAATGCAAGTCAAGTCTTCGCAGTCTTCATAAAGTGTCAATAATAACTGTTATTTATCTTATAACATCCCTCCCATCACACAGTGCTTTATTTACAGTGACTCTGTCTGCCGAAATGCCAGCTAATATTTCAAAAACAGCTGCCATTCAGAAGAAGGTCAACTGGCTAATTTTCTGGTTAGTACGAATCCTGGGTCTCTGAGTGAGAGCCCGGACAGTAGAGAGAGGAACAGTGCTCTCCTGTCCATCTTCTCTCAGACCAGAGGGACTGCATCAGAAACAGTGCCCTCTGTCTTCTTTCAGAGGGACAGCTTTATTTCAGGAGGTGAGATATGATTCAGCTGCCAGTTATTTTTCTCAGTCCAGCTGCATCTACCTTAGAGTTGGTGAGAATTCTTCCCAGAATCTGGTAGTGCTTTGTCAGTTTTAGTGACAATTTCTGGGTTTCATTTAGGTATTTTGTGGAAAGAACCAACATTGAGAATCAGCTAGATTACTTTTTTTAAATAAAGTTTATTTTTTAGAGCAGTTTTACATTTACAGAAAAATTGGCAAGATAGTACAGAGAGTTCCCATGTACATTGCACCCAGTTTCCCCAATTATCAACATCTTACATTAGTGTGATGCATTTTTTATAATTAATTAATACTGCTACATTGTTATTAACTAAAGTCCGTATTTTCTTCAGATTCCCTTAGTCTTTATCTAATATGCTTTTTTTTGTTCCAGGATTCCATCTAGAATGCACTATTACATTTAGTCATCATGTCTCCTTAGGCTCCTCTTTGCTGAGATTTTTTAGGCTTTTTTTCTTTTAGATGATCTTGATAATTTTGGGGAATACTGGTCAAGTATTTTGTAGACTGTCCCTCTGTTGGGATTTCTCTGATGTTTTTCTCATGATTAGACTGAGATTATGGGTTTTGGGAGGAAGACCACAAAGGGTAAAGTGTCATTTTCATCACATCATATCAAGGGTACACACTTTCAGCATGACTTATCACTGTTGGTGTTACCTTCAGCACCTGGCTGGGGTGGTGTTGTCAGGTCTCCCCACTGTAAAGATACTCTCCCCTCAGTTTTCCGTACTGTACTCTTTGGAAGGAAGTCACTATGCACAGCCACACCTAAGGAGTGGGGCATTATGCTCGACCTCCTTGAGGCAGAAGTAGCTACATAAATTATCTAGAATTCTTCTATTCAGGATATTTGTCTGTTCTACCTGTTTATTTATTTGTTCAATTCTTTATTTATCTCAGTGTACACTCATAGATATCTATTTTACACTTTGATCATAATCCACTACTACTTTATTTATCAAATGTCATTTTATACCAGAATCTGGCAAGGTAATTTCTTAACAACCACCACAAACTTATGGATATGAACAAGTGGCAAAAATAGTCAATTTGGGAGCCTATATACTTCTTCTAATAATCCTATCATCATTTAAATATTCCTGAAACACTTTAACAGAAACTGTGCAGTTTGTAAGAAATAAATAATCATAATGAATGGCCTACCTACTATAAGCCAAGAACTTACTTAACCCTTGCCAAAACAATGTGGAGTAAACAATATGTACATTTCTTAAGCCATAGTACAATACTTTAAGTAATTTCAATCTAGCAGAGGATAGAGACAATTGAAAGTGTGGTTGCCATCCAGGGTGATGAGTTCCAGAAGAGAGGCAGGTACAAGGTTGAGAAGCATGGAGGAGGGGCATCTAAGTCGGAGAGTTCAGTCATTACTGCTTTATAGGGAAGGTAACTTCTGAGTGACAGGTGTCAGTGAGCTCTACAATTTTGAAAGACAACTGGCAGGAACATTCTAGGAAGAAGGAGGTCATGGACAGAAGCAGGGAGGGATGAGGGGGCGTGCTGTTCAGGGCCTCTCAGTAGAGCTAGAGTGAAAGGCACATGAGGAAGAAGCAGGGCATGAGGCTGGAGAGGTAGCAGGGGCCAGCTGACAAGGACACTTGTGCTGCTGGAAGGTATTGGAACTTGATTCTAAAGGTGGTGAAGAATCATTGAAGGGTTTTCAGCAGGAGAAGAACATGATCAATTTGACATTTTAGAGGGATCATTCTGGCAGCCGTAGAGAGAAAATTAATCTCAGTACTTCATAGTCACACTTTGTTTTTTAACAAAAAATTGACCACGTTTTCATTTTATTTCCTGTTAAACGGCATTTGGTGGTTTTCCAAAGTCAAATGCACCCTCAAATGATTTACCACCACTGCCATGCTCTAAGGAATGTGCTCTGGGATCCTGGACAAGAGTTCTCAAACACAGCAGGACGTTTGGAGTAACTTAGCATAGTCCCCATGGTAACTTGTTCTGGCTTATTTGTTTAAATTTTTTTCTTTCATTAATTTGCATTCTTATTCTTCCTTATTTTTGTTATGTTATTCTTTGGTACTTTTTAAAATGCTGTGTGTACTAAATGTTTACCACGTGTCAGACACCACATTAAGTTTTATCTCACTTAACCTTCACCCAAACAGAATGGAGTAGACAATATTATTGCCACTTGGCAAATGGGCAAACTGGGGCTCAGAAAGGCTTAGACACTTGCCAAGACTGGTTTTGTGGCTTGCATTGCACAGCCAGAAGCAGAGCCAGGATTCAAGTTCAGGTCTCCCCGTTTCGAATGAGTGGATCATGATCTAGACACCCCAGCTGCCTTGATGCTGTTCCCTGACTTACTTCCTCCAATCTGATCTCTATGTCTTATTTTTAGTCCTATTTTTGGACTTCCTTTTCCTCCATGGCAACCCTTCGCCCCTGTGGCCCCAGTTTGACAGTGGCCCAAACTAGGCCTGGTCCCTCCTTACTCCTTTCATCCCAGAGGGAGCTCCCAGCAAAACCACACTACTTCACACGTGTAGTTCTCCATAGTGTTCCTGCATAACCAATACAAAAAAGCAATGTATCTCTCTCAAATCATCAACCATGGTAGCCTTGTTGATTATGCAAAACCTATGAGGGGAGAGGTATAGAAATAATGGGCTACTTAGAAGTATGGCAGTAAGTGAAACACTAATAGTTCCAGATATATAAATTATAGATTTGAAAAACCATTGGCACATATTATAGTTGTTTTAGAAATAGCAATAACCAATCCAAGTTGCTCAATTAGTCCAAAAGAATACTATGTTCTCCTCTGTTCCTATTAACAAGAAAAACAAGTAAGCAAGTTCATTAGAAAAGCATTTGTGAAACATTAATGCATTTAATAAGCTACATGATTAAGAAAAACAGCCTCCCTTTAAAACATAATGTGGAGAGCCATGCAATTGTGGGAAAGGAACACTTATTTTGAAACAGTTATAAATTATAGTCTAATATGCATATGTAGTCATGTTGAATCACATGAAGAATTAATCAAAAAAGCCTTGTTAATGTAAGTGTTAATGGCTGAGATCTTTTATGAGAGCCTACTAAAAACTTTTAAAAATTAGCAGAATTATTACCACATGCAACTTTTTCAAAAGAAACGGGCTGCTGCTTTCACCCTAAGGACAGTGAAACAATTGAAACTAGTAACTAAGCAGTTTTTGAAAGTTATGTGACAGAAATAAGCCAATCATAATCCTTCACTTATAATAATTTTCTTCTATTGGCATCAGAATGTGTTTAGTTAAATCAACAATATTTAATGAGCATATGTTACATATACTATATATGTTAAATATAAATAATATTTAATAAGCATATAGTATAATCCCACTTATTTGGAGATCCTGCCTACCAAACACAACTCTTTGAAACATAGAAGAGAATTGGGAAATAGGCAAAAGTTGAATAAACACCATAAAATTCATATACTAGAGTTCATATGTTGGACTCATTTGCTCTGATTTCAAACACAATGGTAACACACCTTGCTATTTGATTGCCTAATCAATTATGGTAACCATTAGAGCTTATCACCAAATATTTTTGATTCTCTCCCTTCTGAGCCTGTGGTAGGGTTACACTTTTGCACTCCCTTGAAGTTAAATGCAACTACAGGACTTGCTCTGGCCAGTGAAATAGGAGTGGAAAATGCAGACATTTCCTGCCTTTACTGATGAGGAAACTGAGCCTCAAATAGGTTAAGTAGTTAGGCCATAGTTACAGGACTAGTGGAGCCAGGCCTATGAGCTCGGGCAGTCTGAGTCCAAAGCCCCTGTGCTCAACTGCCAAGCTATACTGCTTCCCAATGTTGGTGTACTAAGTGGTGACAAGTTAAGAAAACAAAACTTGGTAATGAAAAGAAAAGGCCTGCCTTAAGAATTGCTGTAGATAATCCATACAGCAATTAATCCACGTAAGCAAAAGTACTACTACTGACCCCTTTAGATATAGAGAGCATGAGGTCATGATACAAGTGTCTTCATTAAGATCACACGCACCACCCCTTGCCACAATCATTGAATTCTAACAGACTTGTATTACCTCTTTTTACAGTTTAAGTTCTTTGTTGGGTTACATTAATCTGTGGATACCACAGGATGGCAAATCCCAGTTGAAGGTTGATATTTTGTTTATTTATTGCTTCTTAACCAACTATCCCAAAATTTAGTGACTTAAAACACACAACAATTGTGCTCATAATCTTATGGGTCAGGAATTCCAAAAGGGCTCAGATAGATGGTTCATCTCTGATCCACATGGTAGCAGCTGGGGTGGTTGGGGCTGGAGGCTGCATTTCAAGACTGCTTCTTCACCCGCTCACATGTGTGGCTCCATGGTACTCATTGGCCTCTCTCCTCTTGCACTTGGTGTTTCATCCTTCAGGCTTCTCCATTTGACTGGAGCTCCTCAGAGAATAAACAGACCTTATACACGGCAGTTCAGGGCTGCAAGAGAGAAAGTTTCAAGGGCCAGGAAATAGAAGCTTCCAGTCACTTAAGGTCTGGGCCCAGTGCAACTGGCACAGAATTACTATTACTTATTATGTTATTAGTGAAGCAGTCGCAAACCCCACCTAGAGTCAAGAGGAAAGGACATAGACTCCACCTCTCGTGAGAAGAGTGTCAAAGAATGTGACTTTCTTTTTTTTTTTTCCTTCTTTTTCTCCCCAAATCCCACCAGTACATAGTTGTATATTTTAGTTGTGGGTCCTTCTAGCTGTAGCATGTGGGATGCCACCTCAGCATGGTCTAATGAGGGGTGCCATGTCCATGCCCAGGATCCAAACCGGTGAAACCCTGGGCCACCGAAGCAGAGCGCGCAAACTTAACCATTCGGCCACGAGGCCGGCCCCTGTGTGACTTTCTTAATCTGCCACAGATAATAATTTGGATGTAGTTGCAGAGTACCTGTTAACTTTCAGGATTTATATAATATAAGGTGCGTTATCCTCTGGCAAGTGCACAGGTACCAATGTTTAGCAACCTATGGGCAAAGGTTGAAAGATAGTCTGGGTGGCTACCAAATGAATGACAGTGTTGTCATTATATCCTAGCCAATAGGTAGTATTTATAATTTTGAGAGTATTTTAAGGGCTTGCTTTTCAAAATTAGATTGAAATTTGGAGCATGATTACCAATGTTAATATTTTAATCTGGCAATGACATAGAATGATTAGGTTAAATCTTTGTTTTGGGTGAATACTTGATGAATGCATCCCTCATCCTAAGTTGAGGGCTCTCTCAGACCACTGGGGAGGTTGACTCCATACCTTTGAAAGAACAAATGCAAAAATCGCATGTCTATTCTGTCAAGAAGATTACTTAAAAGAGAATCCAGCCAAGATGGGCAGGCCACATTGACCTCAAAGTCTATGCTTCTTCTATGGTGATATTGTCATCAAGGTAGATTTCAGTACACCAAGCTCTTTGGAAAATTCCTTTTACTCACAGCCCCATGAACACAATTTGGTAGATACTTTTATTTTCTTCTTCTTTCTATATAAACAGCAAACTTGTTTTTTCAAAACCAAAAAAATTCTTTTTTAAGTGCCCAATAAGACGGACCCGAAAAGAACTTGGTACTTTTTTATAACTGGAGTTTCTTATACCCTCTACTAATTTGTCCTACTAGTCAAGTGGAGGACTTTTAGCCTCCTACCTGAGAAGGTCGCTGTTTCTTATATCATAGAGGGCCAGAGGCTGGCTGCAGAGCTAATAGTTTCATTACCAGTACAAATTTCACCTAATACAAAATGAAATTAAAAATCAAAATTACATCTATGTTTTAGATATATCCCTAATTGTTTAAATTTAGACACCTTTGATTTTCTCAAAATGTATCTTTGTATCTCTTTCATCAATAGGGTCCAGGACTGAATGTGTTTGCTCCAGAGGGTCATGTCTTATATTCTGATGTTTCCAGTGATTGCAAATACGTAGCACACATGCCACCACTTTTCCCTCCCAATGCCAGAGGAAGATGTCATTAATCAATCCTAGCACATCCTCCTGCTGAGCTCCTCCTTAAGCATCAACAATCATTTTCAGAATGGTGCTTCATACAACTGCTAGCAATTAAATAAAACTGAGGCCTCAAATAAAAATTATTCACCAGGATGGGAAAAAGAAGGCCGAAATGTTTATCACAATGGCTTACACCTAGTAACACCCCGTCAATATACATTGATATGAACTACAAGTGTGGCCCTTCTTTCGTGAATGTAGTAGTTGAAAAGCAGCTGATCTTAAAGTCACTCAGATAATTGATTATTTTATTACCCAAGATTCAGCAGATATCTTTTATTCTGCTTTAAATTCAAGAACTTTGAGTCTTTTTTAGATTTTTAAAAATATTTTTTATGACAGATATATTTTGAAGGATATGATAACAGATCACACAGCAGAGGCAGTTATCTGAAGTACCTTTTTGAACATTTCATTCCATTACACGGCAGGCAGTTTCTTAAATTTTGACAGTAGAAACTGATGCTTTCCTAGTGTCTACACATTTGTTCAGTTGCAGTGTCTTTGAAGCCTGTCATCACCTTGTTAGGAAATCCTGGAGTATGGTTATTCACTCGGTTAGATGGCGCTTCTGTCAGGTCATTCCAAGTAAATTAGCTTTTCATTCCTTGTGGTTTGTCACCATTCTTGGCTGGAGGCCTACTGCTGATAGCACAGCTTCTTTATTTCTTTGGAGCTCATCAATGTAAATTATTTGGGATTTTACTTCAGATCAGCTTAACTTAACTCTGACATCAGTTTAGTTTCCAAGTGCCACCAAGTGCCGCTTTGCCACCAGAGCCACGAACGTGTCAGTAGATATTCATGCAGCCATTTTCTGCCCCAGACAGCCAGTCTAGGTGCTCAGCAAGGTCCGTGTTCCTCCTCCCTGGTAAGTGGTTCTTTATGTTCCTGCTCCTCTCGGCCAGGAGATGTAATGGTCCATTTCTCATTTCAGGAGCAAATGGCTGCCCAGATCCACAATAAATTAACATTCAAAACTGTAGATGGAGAGGTTTGCCCTCCACCACCCGGGGCAGTTCCTGGGATTGCAAGGCAAGCACTGGGCTCTGGTCCCGGAGCGCGTGCGGCAGAGGGCAAGGCTTGATAGAGCAGTCCTAGTTTGTAGCTCTGCTCATTGCTTTTCTTTTGAAAGATAGTTACTTATCTTTTTCGCTGTGGGAATTCGACACAAAAACGTGACTTCTTTACTCTGCCCTTCATGGGTCTGATAATTGTTTTATCTTACTTTTTCTCACTTTTTTTTTTGGTTTTGTTTCGCTAGGAGCAAGTTCAATCCAAAAGTTAATTGAAGTTTCTAAGATTTTGCAAATAGTGATTTATTTGGGGAACTATAAAGATTTCTCAAGTTAGAGCTCACCAACAAAACTGAGTCACTAGTTTTTACTTTAAAATATTTTCTAAATTCGTACAGACACAAAAGATAAATCTTTGGATAGAAATTTTCTTGTGAAAGTTTAATGTTTGTCAAGTGTTCTGTGGATCAACTGTTTACTTTTGTATGTAAGCTTTATACAAGTTTTATTTAGTTGTCAAAAAAATTTAGGAGTGTATATGTTATGGCTAAACTCTCATAACCTAACAATGTTCCTCACAGGGAAAGTATTTATATAATTAAGATTTGCAGATACTTCTTTCTCCAAAACTATTACGATGCATTCAATTAAAGCTTTTTTTACTTGATCAAAGATATTATTACTCAAAAATGGATGGTATACCTAGATCCTTCATATGAAATATACAGCTTAGGAAATTCTTGTAAAATTAATATAGCCTGGAATCATGGAGGAAGTTTTAACTTATCCAAGAGGGTTTGACAGTAGTAGTTAAAAAATGTAATTCTTTAATTTATTGTTTTATTCTGAACTATACAAATTTGCCTGATTTTTAGTCATTAGCTGTGCCATATGGTGATAATATCACATGGTGATATATCATTACTGTTGTGTGTGTGTGTGTGTGTGTGTGTATATATATATATATATATATATATAATGATTCTCTTTTGAATATTGGCTATCCTGAAAGTAATCAGGAATTACTTGTATCGTAGTACCTTCAATGGCATCCATAGATTTGTCACAGATCTTAGATTAATGAGGTTACTTGGCATTGCTGAAAATATTTCAGACTCGAGGCATTTGGTAGGCTTGCCAGATAAAATACTGTGGAGAAAAAGTCACTGGGAGATGTTGTAGGGTGGCATTGAGGGAGGGAATATGAATATTTTGGGATGTAGCTTAGAGTTTTCCATATTTGTTTCCAGCTTTCTTTATTTGGAGAGAGCAGAAGTAGGGTTGTGAGGTAAAAACACAAGACACCCAGTTAAATTTGAATTTCAGATCAACAACGAATAATATTTTTAGTATAAGTATGTCCAAAATATTGCAAATATTAATTGTTGACTTGAAATTCAGATTTAATTGGGTGTCCTGTATTTTCATTTGCTAAATCTGGCAACCTTACCTACACTGCTCAGTTTATGCTCTAAGACATATTATGATTTCATTGAGGAAAAGGTACAATTAAAGCCACTAATAATACAAGCAGTGAGGCAAATGGGAAATGGAGAGATTCTTTTCTTTTAGATCATTTTATTTTTTATTCCTTGATGCATCAAATATTTACTGAGTGCCTACTAAGTATTTGGCACACTCCTAAGGACAGGATATACTTTGGTGACCAAAACCAGACCTGATCCTTGCTCTCATGGTGCTTACAGTCTAGTGGGGGAGGCAGGTGGCGAACAAGCTAACAATTAGCTCCAACCGCGATAAGTAGTGTGAAGGAAACAACCTGTTAACTCAGAAAATAACGATGAGTGAGGTGGTTTCCCAAGGTGGTCAGGGAAGCCCTCACTGAAGAGGTGACATTTAACCTAATTTCAGATGGATGAAAATACCAACCAGGTGATGAGGGAGGGGAAGGCCCTGAGGTAGAAAAGAGTTTGCTGTATAGAAGGACCAAAAGGAGGTGAGTGTGGCTTGAGTGTGTACGAGAGAGTGCACAGCATGGAGGGCAGTTTAAGAGGGTGCAGAAGGCCAGATCGTGCAGGACTTGTCAGGTCACTGTTGGGGTTTGGATGTTATTCTAAGTGTCATGGGAAGCCTCTGATGAGTTTTCAGCTGGGGCATGGCAAGATCTGATTTCTACTTCTTAAATATCACTGTGGCTGAGGTGTGCCAAAAAGATTGGAGGGGACCAGGTTAGAAAGGGAGCAGTATTGCTGGAGCCCAAGTGGGAGAAGATGGTGGACTGGACCTGGGTAGTCGTGATGGAAGTGGCAAGAATCAAAACATAAGAGTGGAAATAACATGTTTTTCTGATGGATTCAATATAAGGGAAAGAGGGAGGGAAAAATCAAGAATAACCCTTAGGTTTCTGGTTTAAACAACTGATTGGATAGCGTGTCATTTGTAGAGCTGGAGAAGACTGGGAGAGAAACAGATTTGTGACATTAGTTTCCTGTAGCTTCTGTAACAAATTACTACAAACTTAGTGGATTGAAACAACACATATGTATTATCTTAAAGTTCTGGAGGTTAGAAGTTGGAAATGGATTTCCTTGGGCTAAAATCAAAGTGTGGATGGGGCTGCATTCTTTCCAGGGGAGGCTCTAGGGACAATCCATTTTCTTACCTTTTCCAGTTTCTAGAGGTTGCCTGCATTCCTTGGCTGGTGGCCTTTTTCCATCTTGAGAGTTATCAGTGGTAGCTCATGTCTTTCTCACATATCATCACTATCACTCTGACTCTCCCTCTTTCCACTTTGACTTATTACGACCTCTGTGATTACATTAAACCCACCTAGATAATCCAAGATAATCTTATTATCTCAGGGTTAGCTGATTAGCAACCTCAATTCCATTGGCAACCTTAGTTCCCTTTTGCCTTGTAACGTAAACATATTCACAGATTCCAGATTCCAGGGACTGAAATGTGGACATCTTGAAGGGAGAGGGAGCATCATTCTGCCTACTACTTATGGGAGAATAAACATGTGTGCTCAGACATGTTAAGTTTGAGATGCCAGTGAGTTGAGCAAGTAGGAAGTTAGTGATGTAGGCAATTGGATATGTGAGTTGAAGGTCAAGGAGAGATTTGGGCTAAGTTTGGAAGTTGTCAACACAGAGATGATGTATAAAGCGATGAGAGTGTGTGATGTCACTGAAGGAGAGACTGAGCCTGCAAACTTCTACATTTAGAGTTAAGGTAGAGGGGGAGGGGCCAATAAAGAAAACAGAGAAAGAGCAGACAAAAATAGGATGAAAACTAATCTAGTGTGGTGTTACAAAAGCCTGGAGAGGAGACTTTTCGAAACAGGCAAGAGTGATAAGCTGGGTTCAATACTGCTGCAAAAGGCACTTGCAGATTTGTCCATGGAGTTGGTAGCAAGAAATTGGAAACCTTGACACAAGCTGTTTCAATGGAGTACTGATGCAGGTTGGGGAGTGAATGGGACATGATCAGTCACTACAGGTGATGAGGAAAAGTCCTGCATGTCCTCAACAGCATTTGTAGATGCCTGTTAAAAATAGTGAGGTGATCACATTTGATCAGAGGCTTTCCAACAATAAGAAGCTAGGAGGTAAACAAGATCACTGTTGTGTATTTATATCTAATCAGAATTGCCTGATGGCTACGTCAATAGTATACATGAAAGGGGTACCGATATTGCTGGGTTCTCACTGCCGTGCTCTGCATGTAAAGCAAACCCTGAGAGTAAACTGGGGCAATGAAACACCACCACCTTCCTGAACACATCCCAGGAAATCCTTTAGGACCAAACAGCAGAAACTACTTGGAAGGAGAAAATCAGAGTGTTCTGTAGCAGGACTCAAGGATCCCCCTGCGTTAGAGGGGACAATGCTACATCCTCCCAGACTGCGGTTTACCAAAGGGCCTTCCCCTGCAGGAAGGAAGTACTCTTATCAGCTGGTGATGCCTCCCTGCTCATCCACAAGGGACTAGCCTCTTTCAGGAGCAAGTGGTTGAAAGATTCTTGCGTGACACTGCTCCTCTGCTCCGTTTGATGATTCTCAGAATCCGACAAAAGGAAACTCTCAGAACAAAAAGATTCAAAGATTCAAAAGGTAAAACCAAAAGCTTCCTTACTGTTAACTTGGTCAAATTAGATACAATAAGTAAAGTCCTATGGACTTAATAGATTAATAGTAGAGATTAATAGTAGAGAGGCTTAAAATGTCAGAATGAACTCCAAAAGGGTTTTGGCTCCAAGTTATGGCCCTGGAAAATTTAAGAATCATGACAAAGTAACCAAGGCATTTATTTCACTAAAGTCTTAATCTCACATCATACACAAATTTAATTTCAGGCATATCATAGACCTAAACATAAAAGATAAAACTATGAAGTTTTTAGAAGACAGTGCAAGATATATATTTACAACTTTAGGGTAGAAAAATTTCTTAGAAAGGACGCATGAAACTAACAATAAAAAAATTGACAAATTACACTTGACCAAAATTGAAAACTTTTGCTCATTAAAAGACACATTAAAAGAAAATTGGGTGTTGATAAAATAGTACAAACTTTCAGCTATAAGATGAATAAGGTCTGAGGATCTAATGTAAAACATGGTGACTATAGTTGATAGCCCTGTATTGTATAATTGTAATTTGCTAAGAGAATAGAACTTAAATGGCACCAAAAGAAAAAAAAGATAAATATGTGAGGTGATGGGTGTGTTAACCAACTAGATGGTGGAAATCCTTTTACGATTAAAAAACAAAAACACAAAAAGGAAACTTAATAGACAAGCCGCAGACTGGGAGATAATATTCTCAAATATACGTGTGACAGAGGACTTGCTTCTAAATATAGAAAGACCCACAAGTCAATAAGAACAAACTAAACAAAGGAGTATTTTCAGTGGACAGAAAGTCTTAATCTGTAATAATTGTCTGTTTCACTGATTCGAAGAGTTTCAACTTGGCGGAGTTAATAGTTTTTTTCTTTAATAATAAAGGAAATGGGAAAAGTTGATTTAAACAAGGGGAGTGGGGAGTAGGCCTTAAATACTAAAAACCTGGCTAAGCACCACCTGGTGGCAGAAATTTTGAATTTCAGCTTGAGTTTTTGTGGAATTTTTTTAAAAAGTAAATAAAGATAAATTTTGAAGATTGAATCTGCAAAAAAGACTTGTAAATGATAAGAGATTTTAGTAAGATGACAGCCAAATTAAAGTTTGCCATAGTAAAACCAAACCAAAAGAACAAAATTAAGTCAGTTATTTCTGCGTTGAAAATACCTCTTAATAATTATGAGACAATGAAGATAATAATATGATGGCATAATACTCTGCCAATTATTCATATGGTAGAATTGTAATTGAATATTAATACAATAAATATAAGTTGATTATTTGTATGCCAAGTATTCGACATGTATTAATTAATCTTCCTAAGCACTGTGTGAAGTACAGGCCCACACCCCAGAATTTTCCCAGTAGAAAATCTGCTGGTTTTTAATAAACAAGCCTCATAGAATATATTTATCTCTCAAAACAACATTTTTATGCGTTTGTTTATATTGCGAAAAAATTACATTTATATCACCAAAACTAGAATTTTTTTAAACAAAATGCAGTGTGGGAAATGTTTTGATTTACATTCCAGATAGAATTGGTCTAAAAAATGACCAAATCACTTGTAGACACTTTGAGAACCACAGGGAATTCAGTAACGGGGCTGTACATCTCAGATGTTGCTGGTGCTGAGAAAGGCAACTTGTCCTGAACGTGTCACCACTATGCCGCTGATATTTAGCTCTTGTTTTTGCTTATTATTTGACAATGAGTGCCCTCGCAAAGACGAAAATGTGTTGAGAAAACTGGGAAAATAAGTGAGTGATTAAAGTGTCTCAGGAAGAGAAGATACCACTGCATATAAAGCAACTTTTAGTTAAGGACTATGGTGGTTATGATCAGAGGGGAACACTTAAAGCAATTTATAACCTAACATCCTTTTTCATTTCATACATACATATGAATTTTACTATGTTTTCATGAAGTTTCAGGAAGTGGTTGCCAGTCTCATAATGTGTTCGAATTTTTTCCAATTAAAAATAATGGAAAACAGGATCCCTGTAATTGTTTTCAGGTGGAATCTCTGGTTTTCAAGGATAGATTGCTCATATTAAGCAGGAGACGCCTTTATATTATTAATATTATACCATTTTACCAATGAGGCCCAAAGAATTAAGACACTTGCCCAAACTCCCACAGCCATGAAGCCGTGGTGCCCCAGCAGTCTAGCTGGCGAGGCAGTTCTAACCACTCTGAGACACAGCTTCCCTTGTGGCCCTGCTTCTATCATACAGATGGTTTGTACGTACCTTGGGTCAGCATTTCTCAAAGTTCTTGGTCAGTAGCTTATTAGGTTGGAATGTTACTAGATTAATATATCTCCTAAAAGGGAGTTCTGTGGCTAGATTTGAGAAATGCTGAGTTTAATAAGATAAAATGTGTTGCTTTACTTTTTAGAGCCAAATGTGCACTGCGATTCTCTATGGTTGGTAGCTGAAGAGGGATTTAGCATTTCCCAGACTTATTTTGGTGGGATTTGTATAAAGAATGAGATTGGTAGCATAAAATATATAACATGTTACTTTATGTGTGTGTGTGCACATATGTATGTGTGTGCATATGTATTCCGTATAACATACCAATACTGACTTAAGCAAATGGGTGTTTACTTGTCCCACATAACAAGAAATCCAGGGCAGGACAGTCCAGGGCCAACTTCATTTCTTTTTCCCTTTCTGCTCTACTATCCATAAAAAGCTGTCATTCATACTCATGGTTGTCAGCTCGTAGACGCTAGACTTCGCTGCACTTCCAGACCTAACAGCTGTTGTCCAGGGAGGAAGAAAAAGGAAAGGAAAGAGGCAACCCCAACACTCCCACTTATATTTCATTGACCAGAGGAGTGTCGCATGGCCACCCCACGTGACCACCCCTAGAGAGCCTGCCAATTGGGTTTTTGACTTTTAAGTCTTTGTATCAGTAAGTTATGATGTAGTAATAAACCACAAATGTTGATTTTTGCTCACCTGACATGTCATCGGCTACGGGTTAACTGTGGCTCTGCTCAATGCATCTTCTTCATTTGGGGGCCCAGGCTGAGAGAGCAGCCCCCCTCAGGGCCATGCACTTCCCATGGTGGAGGGGACATGGCAGAACTACGTGATGGCTCTCAAAGACTGCTCAAAAATGGCATCTGTCACTTTCCCCCACATTCCACTGGCTAAAGCAAGTCATATACTAAGGCTAATGTCAATAGGGCACGGAAATATAATCCTGTTACAAAAAGCATTGCAGATAGTTGGGCATGACAATATAATCTTTCTTATACAATAAAAGCAGGCAAGTGAGAGTAGACCAGAGATGGAAGCTGAGTGAGCAGTCTACAGTGTCTGCCATGGTACACACATGCACACACACTTCACCTTTTTATTTATTTCTGTTCCAGAGCATTTCACAGGATAAGTATTCACATCCTTTGGGAACTGTGGCCTTGAGCCACATCATGTCCCTTTGATAAAATAACTACCTATAAAAACATCCTGGTATAAAATACTTTGCCTTTAATGTGGGCTGTCATTCCATTCGGCATTATAATAGATTCCACTGTAATTGCACAGATGACAGTCTGTGTCACAGACTGTTATTGGAAATTTCTCGTCGTGCATTAAAATCCACTATTATGTCAGGGTGATATACATAAACAAAGTTTATTTTTAAGCCAGGAGAATTTCAGAAAGTAGAGTCATGTCTAGTTATGAAAGTTTTTTTCCTTTTCTTCCAAATCAGGTACTATCATACCATGCGACATGTTCAAAAGCTGAAGTTGACAAGTTTAAGGTAAGGAAGCAAATGATGCCCTATTGGTGCGTACAGTTACACTCCCTGTGGCTTTCTGACCCTTAGTCACTTGCCTCTGTAGAATTAGTCCTGCCCCCTGGGTGTTGGGGGAATAGAGTTGGACAAAAGTGTGTTTGGATATTTCTGTTTTAGAGTTTATATAACTGAGTGGCCCCTTCATGATCGTTTAAATGATTCAGTATTTATTTCTTCCTATTTGTTAAGTAAGCAGGATATCAGAAAAAAAAAATTGTGTAATATGGTGAGAATCAGGGCCTGGGTTGGGCATTGGTTTTACCTCTAACTTTCTGTTCACTTAAAATCTTAGGGCCTATACCTTCATCTGTAAAAGTAAGTGAAGAGATTAGGACAATAATAGCTAACATTTACCAAGTGCTTATTATGGACCAGGCACAATACAAAGCATTTTACCTATTTTAATTCATTTCAGTCTCATAATCCTGTGAAATACATACTATTTACAGATGAGTAAACTGAGACACAGAGATGTTGAGTAGATGGGTCAAGATCAAACCATCGTAAAGGGTATAGCCAGGCAATCTGGCCCTGGAACTGGAGTTCTGAACCACCAGGCTTCACTGGCCCTTCAGCTCCAACGTCTGATGAGTCTGTGTATAAGACTTAGATACTCCTTTTCACCTTAGTCACCACCATTCCCTTAAAGGCAGCTCAGAATTCTTCCTCCTCTCTCTGCACTTCTAACTGGCCATGGTCAAACATGGGAGTGTGGTGAAACTGATTTTCCTCCCATTTGAAAGTTTTGGTGTCTGCCTTTATAAGTTTTTGTGAATTATCAGACAAGCTACCACAGCCTTAAGAAAATGTTTTGTATGGTAGTATTTGTATGTATTAACACTTGATGATGGCTACTCTTCTAAGAGTTTCATTCGCACATAGATGCATTTGTCTTTCCAGGAAAAATGGCACAAGTCCTTTGGGCCTGATAAATGAATCAGACCATTAGAGTTGAGTCACACTAATACAGAAAGGAAACAGGGAAGACACCAAACTCAGAGTAGGAACGAAAGAACTGCTCGGAAGAGCAGGGAGCAGCACATCTGCAGTGGGCATAGGGTGAGCTGTGTGGATATGGTTTCTTCTTGGCCTGGAGAAATGCTTATGAAAAGACCTGCAATGGTGACCCAGTTCAGGAGACACATGGTGCCAGCTAGAGGCGACCGCTGGCAACAGAGGAAGGAGCCGGAACAACCAAACTACAGCACTCAGGGCCCCTTTGTTGTCGAGATAAACATCCTCCATATCAGCTAGAATCAGAGCGCCATCAGGGCTGTGCTTTTTGTATGTTTTGTTCACTGCTCTATCTCTACTGCCTTTTACGGCTCTTGGAACATAGTAGCATTCAATAAATACTTGTTGAATAAATGACTGAATGACTAAAGAAATTCAAAAAGCATCAGTGTTCTATAACTCAAAACAATTATTCATTAAGAAAATGTTAAAAGAATGTTATATATAATTATTTTTTATATTTTATATATATGTTATAAATATTTCCATCAAAAATATTTAAAGCTTCTTTACTTTAATAAAGTTCGGTTACCTGGAAATCCTATTTATGAAAATAACTATCCATAAATATTTTGCTGTTTTTACTGTTATTGTTATTATCATTATGGCTAAAAGAGAGAAGGTGCAGGCAGAGAGAAAGATAGCAAAGCTAAATATGACTGCCAGGCTATTTGATGGGCCATGTCCAGTGCTATAGCAGGCCAAAACCAATAGCTTGTCTACAGTCTGGAGGTATTGCCCTATGTTTAGGCTTAATTCTTTGCTTAGAGTAAGGAAAACACTGTTGTGTTGGAATTTACCACGTTTTTCTATTGTTAGCCCACAAACATACTAAAAATATGAAGTATTTAAATTTGAGAACAAAGGGTTATTTCCTCTTAAAATTATCATGATTTAGTCCCAATTTTATCCTGAAAGATATTAGCAAGTATCTTATTATAATGTAATTGAGATATAGTGGATAATTTAACCTAATGGCTTTTTTCTTGAAATATAAAGTCCATAAAACATTATCATAATTGGTAGCTGATGTCTTATAACTGCAGCAATAACATTAAAATGTAGTGGGCTTAAAATAATCTTGCAAGGAGACACCGAAAAGTATTTACATACTGAAATTTCACACTAGACTATGTGCAATGGCAGTTTGCTAACATTGTGGCTAAATAACAGTAAATAAATGCTTTGTTTTGACTAATATATGCAGACAAACCATGCCTTACATTCAAACGTATTGTAATCTTTGCTACATGTAATATTTTTTTTAGCAGAGAGAATTTTTTTTAAAGTACAGTCATTTGAAATCTAGAATCAGAGTTATTCATGAGATTTCATGAGTTAAAGGATAGCTGAGTTTCAATGTATTGGATTATGCCCAGCCGGGACCAGGATAGTGATCAGTGATTCAGAGATTAAGCCAGAGTTTGGGAAGAAAATGATTTCATCATCCAGGGCTGAAAAGGATCTGGAGGTCAAATACATGCATACACAGGTCAGACTCCAGTTGCAGCCCAAGCTGCGTCACATCTGGGATTCAGACATGTCTGGAAGACCAGTGAGAAGTGGTCTGTTTCTGTGAGAGACCAAGAGAGCTTCTGAGTCAAGAACTCTTCCTAGTGGAAGTTGAGACCACAAGCCTCAGTTTCTGCATGATTCCAAGTTCAGCATGGGGTTTGTCCCTTGGATTTGTCCCTCACTTCAGTCTCCCATGGATTCATGTTCTCCGCTAAGAACATGAATGGACACAAAAGGTGTGGACTCTAGTATGGTTTCGGTGCACTTAAATGCCCCTGAGAGCACAAGACTTCCAGAATGTCAACAGCACACAGCGGAAAGCAGCAGCCCGATGGAAGGAAGCATCGCTCTGGATCAGATGCAGGGCAGCTTCCCACCCGTCTGACCAGTAGAGGCTGAAGGAATCAGTGCAGGCTGAGTGGTCACATTTTAAGGGCAAGTAAGGTGTACTCTTGGAACTCCCAGAAATAAGTAAGAGAGATGGAGCTCCTATAGTATTGGAAAGTGTATATGAACCATTAGTTATCTTTAGTTCACTACCACTTATACTCCTAGGTGGTGTGACCTAAAGGAAGATGGATTTCATATACAATAAACCTGTATGAATCTTTAATAATCATTATTAATTAACCACTGTTAATAATCATTAATGCTAGGCTGATACCACCTTACTTTTCCTCATATCTTGTCTTCCTATTTCACACCCCTCCATGTGTTGGAATTTCTTTTCCTATTCTAGAATGCCATTGGAGAGGAGGAGGATGTGTCTGTTTTTGTTTTGTTTTGTTCTGTTAACTCTATTTCTCCTGTCTGGAAATATCTCTTTGAGGAGTGTGTGGTGGTGGGTGGGAGAATGGTGGTTAGAGTGTGGAAACCTTTCTAGAAGTGTCCCTGGATTGCCCAGCCAGAATAAGAGGTGAAATAACAAATTGCTCATCCAAGAATGTCAGAACCTAAGCTTTTTTTGTGTGGTTCTGATATGTTGTTTATACCTTGGGAAAGAGTACTTTTTATAGGACCATCTATACACAAAAAGATGACAGAACTTCCTGGAACTCGTGAACTAACTTTTTTTAAAAGTCTTATTCAGGTTATAATGTTAATAATTTATCCTTTATGAGTTGGTTGCCCTGTGCATTGAATGAGGAAACCAGGATCTAAAGACTGGTTTTTATCCTCATTAACGTTTTACTGCTCTTCCATGAACTTGAAATAAGAAAGGTGTGCCCAGAAAATTTGTGCAGATTTTAGTGCCTGTTTATATCTCCTCTGCTCTGTGCTAACAGGAATAATGTATAAAGACCATATTGACAATTAGATCTCTTTGAAGATGACTGGTTTAAAGGCTTTTAATAACCTGAAGATGCCAGCTGTGATAACATAAGAAAATGAGTTTAGTACACCCATTATATGCTCCTGTAATTTTATGCACTTTCCTTAAATTCTAGTACAGTGGACAGACCAAACAGTTATCACTATATATGCCAGTTTACCACTTAAAATCAACTCATGGATGTTCTCGTGTTATATTGCCACCTTCTATCATCCGTTCTTTCAATTCCAAACTGCATGGGTTATGGCTGCAATCAGAGATTAACTCGTTTACAGCACTATTTAACTGCCTCCATAATTAAATGCTAATAACTCATGTTGAGTGTTTGGGTTTGGACTACCTCTTGTATATTTCAGGTTTTCAATGTTAATGCCTAGGCCACAAATTAATATCCTGCTAAAATAAATAAAATAAAGTACCCAGGAATAGGTACTCCCTGTGGCCTTTCAATGCCAAAATAAGAATGGCTATATCAAAAGTAGCATCTTAGGGGTCCCCTCTGTGAGATGCATGGCAGGGGACAGGATGAGCAATGGGATGTGATGTACTAGGGGGTTTTTTTTCCTTAAGTAATTAAGTTCGAGGAGATATGTTTGATTCATGAAATAGTCAAATACTATAATAAGAAGCCTCCGCCCTCAGGCCCACCGTTGCGGTTATGCCAGTAGACGCATCTGGCACAAGCCCTGCACAAGGGTCCCTGCGCGAGCAGGCAGGAGTCAGGGCTGCCCCTCCTTGGCTGGCCCAGTGCATGGGATGCCTTTTAGTAATTGATCCTCCAGAGGATGCGCCTTTTACTAACTGCACAGAGGACAGCCCCTGCTCTGCCAATATTATGTCTTTCTAAAACTGTGGTAAAGCCCAATCCTTGCAGTAGCTTCTTGCAGAGAAAAGTGCACTATGTGGAGACGGGGTAACACCATGCATTTACCCAAACCCAGGTGATGTGGTGACTCCCAAGGAGGGCGGCGGTAAGGCAAGGCACTGGGTGCCAGAGGTTTGGGGAGCTCGTGTTCCCCACCCCAGTCAGCAGGGAGCACCTTCCAGCTCCTCTCCTGCAGGCCAGGTGCTCCCCCAGAGGCACCTCCACAGGTGGGGCAGGGGGTACCTGGGACCTCAGGGTGCCAGGGAGGGAAGAAGAACTTTCTTTTGTTTCTCTAGTCTCAACCCTCACAGCCTTCCTGACGTTCTGCCTTTGGAAATCTCAACAACCAGTGACTTTCCACTTCACCTAAGCTTATTTCTAAGATTGTTTAAAAGGTGATCGTGTAGGAGTGTAAATGGAATTTGGGTATCATTTCCACCTAAACTATTCTGTCTCCTCTCTTGTCCCCACCTCTTGAATTGAGGGGGTTGTTTAGACTTTAAATAGTATTTATGCTGAGTTTAATATCTGAGATTTTTTATCATCAGAGAAAGTTATTAAACCTTCAGCAGGAAATTGACTGCAGGAGGAACAGCTGAATCAGCATCCTAAAGGGCATCTTCTGCTCCTAAGGCAGCAGACCGAGCTGGGCAGCCTGCCCTACTTAGGACACATCCATAAATATGTGGAGCGCCTTGTGTTCAAATGTCCACATGTTCAGATGGGGTTCTCTTTAATAATTGTGTCTTAATCAAATGCCACATCAGAAAAAAAGATGGTTGTACTTTGTCACTCTTGAGTGTTAAAGATACTGGGGACAGGGATGGTGTGAGGAGTCCCAGGGCTGCAAGTCCAAGCTGGCCTTTCCCACTGCTAAACTAAGCGGCTCTGAGTTGAGGGCTCTTCAAGGACCCACCCGGCCAAAATATAGCCTGCGGTAAACCTGACCTCCTCTCAGATCAACTTCAATAGCCACTGTTTGTCACGTCCTTTCATTTGAAAACAAAATGGGGACACTGTCTCCAGAAGGTCACTATGAACATCTGCTTTCTGTGAGAGGAAGAATGAGCCTGGAAGGCTTTCTCTCACCTTCTTGCTCCTGCACACTAACACAGCTTTCCTCAAGTGTCGCACTTGAAGGCCCAGGGAGTCTGAGCCTGCGAGAATGAAATAAAAGGCAGCTCATTTTTTGTTTCAGAGCAGTGATGAATCCTGAAGGTCCTGAAGGTCCAAGGAAGACAGGCGCTGAGGGTGATAGTGTGGCCCAGCTGGAGCTCGGATCCCTAAATAGGGAAGGAAAAGGCCAAAAGGGTCAGAACCTTCCAGAACACTAGGGCATCTGGGACTATATCACTCTTCCTTCTTTCTGGTTTTCCTCTGATTAGGGCTCTCTGTACCTATAGATATGGAACTAGGAAATAAAGAACTGATAGCCCCTCACCTCAGTGATAGGGGCTTGGTTTCACAATCGTAATGGCTGGTCTTCTCTGCCCTTCAGTATATGTAGAAGCTGCAAACTCCAACTGCTATGCTTCCCTCACCCTCCTCTCCAGATGCACACTTTGGGTATAATTGTATAGTCGTCTTTGGGTCCTCGCATCTCCCCACCCCTACAGGCTGTCCCCTCCATTCTGACTTCAGAACATCTCTCACCCTCCCATCCTCCTCACAGTTATCACTGGTTCTCTCTCGTTCTCTCTCAGACAGACAGTTGTTGTACAAGCCTCTCCCAGCTGGTCTCCCTGCCTCCTTCTCTTGACTGGCTCCTCAATTCATCCCATACACAGATGCCAGATTACCATTGCTCTGCTCTTGGTGCCAATTTCCTTCTCACAAAGCTTGACATCTTCTTTAAGCCTCTCGATTCCATCATTTTGAATTCTTTAATTGGACATTAAAAGTGCTCTGAACTCTAACCTCCAGTTCACTTTTCCAGCCTGTTTCCTGTGCTCCCGTTTACCCACCCTTCACATGAGTTCAGTTTGAAGTTTTCTGTCCATTCTCTGCCCTGCCCTATCTTTGTTCCTATCTCTGCATATTTAAAGTCCTAGCAATCCATCTGACCCTGCTCAGCTGCCCCCCTCTCCACAAAGTCGTTCTGACTGTCCTTCAGGCAAAAGTGATCTGCTCATTTGACATTCTTTTCGTTGTGCTTATCAGTTTCTACCTTGTGATATAAATCTTTGTGCACTTGTCTAATCGCTTGGTTAAACTAGGAGCATTTTTCGGGGAGAATCCTTGTCTTACTCGTTTTTATAATCCTTATATCACCTAAAGCCATGCCTTGCACTTTGGTACTGGAGAAATTTCAACCAAGTGACCAAATTTGTTGAACTGTTGGCAGTTTTGATGACAGAAACAGTTGCCACACATGAGTAGGATTTTGAAGCCGGGATCTGTGACAGTGGGAATGTTAGCAAATTCTGTCTCAACCCCTTGTTTTAAGTTCTCAGTTGTTATTTTCCTGGGTTTCCTATGAAGCCTAAACTATATGAAAATAAAGGAATTCATTTTCTTTGTTTAGGATATGCTCTTTGGAGTGTTCAGGACTGACAATATCACTCCTTCCCTGCTCTGGGCAAAAGCCCCTTGCCATTAATTTTTAGTTGATTGAGCAATTTCTTTAATATTAAATAAGATTATTTACTCGTATATCTGGCTACTACCACACTGCTGACTAAATTTTTAAAACCTCTATTATTTTCTTGAATCTCAAGATGCCTTTCTAATTCTTTTTATTTGTATGGCCCTGCTTTCTCTCCCTTCTACTTATTTTTGAAATTATATACTGCTTTGGAGGTTCTGCATGTTTTATCTCAGTGGGAAATGGATCCATCCAAAATCTTAAAAATGGCCATGAATCATGATTCTTTGGGTCCCAGGGCACCATATGAAACACGAAATTGGGAGAGAATGTCTGACCTAAGGGTTTTCTGCAGTCTCAGTAGCCAGAGCTGCCCCTTTAAGCAGTCTTTGTAAGACACAGTAAGACAAGAGAAAGCAAATGTGTAAATAGACAAAGCAGCCACCAGACCTCTTGGTTCGTTTAAGATTTCCGGGCCTCGGGTTTCCTCATCTGCAAAACAGAGCCATTTCCACAGCTATAAAATGCTATAATTTTATGAGCCTATAAAATTTATCTCTAGGAGGAAAGGAGAAAGTAAAACACAAAGCAACATAAAGTTGACAGAACATCTTGGGATCCTTATAATTTCTGAATATCCAAAGCTTTAAATTTAAGCTCTGTTTAAAAATTTGAGTCTTTGGTGGAAGATTTGGCTCAGCTTGATTCGATTACATATTATAAGTGATTCCCAAAGCCCACCATGGCTATATTATATTTGAAGGGTAATATAATACAATAATCCTCATGAGGAAGGTAAGTAACTATTTTAGGTAAGACTAGAGTGTTAATCTTATCAGTATAAAAACTATACACTAATTCTACCTATAAATGTTTAAAATAATAATAATAATGTCATAAGTAATATGTCTTAGCAGTATATGAAAGCCTTTTCACACCCATTATCTCACTTGAGCCTCACAACCTTTTGGTGAGGACAGAGTTATTATAGCTCCATTTTACAGAGGCAACCAAGAACCAGCAAGAAAAATGCACATATTTGGCTTTGACTTTTCCTCTCCAATGTTTTGACCTTGAGGACAATGCTTCTCTTCAAGAGGCTGAATAGGAAAATGTAAGCAATATCATGGAATTTTATCCTGAAGTCATTTCTTTTAATTATTATTCTTGGAACCTTCATGGCGTTTTGACAGTTTGGGGGCCCAATAAGCATGAATGGTGATGATGTCTGAGAGAAACAGAATTTTGAGCTCAAGTTAACATAGACGTTTAAAAAGAGACTTTTCATGGTACTCTTTGGGCAATCAATATATAATGCGATTTTATTAGAAACTTCTTTTTGTATTGTGCTTGTGCCATCCATATGACTTCTTGCCCTCGGGTTTCAGACTGCTTAGAAACCTAAGGAAATTGGAAACAGCAAACCTTATGAAGACATTGCATCATTCTTAGCAAGAGGGTATATGATCCATTATTCTGACATCTTGCTTGTCTTCCTTACAGTCTGATTGGCTATCTAGCTGTATAGAAATCTCTCGACAGCTGGAAAGCTCAAAGGAAAAAGAGCAGTCCCACTTTATTATCCTGTGCTCTGCAGGTCTGCCAAGTACCTTGTGAGAAAGATAACAAGCGTATGAGATTGCCAACATCAGTTTAATGATAAAGCACTTGTCAGGAGATAAAATCTTATGTTTAAGGCATAAGAACTCATGAGCTAGAGACTACTTGGGGGAAGATATGAAAAATGTGAGACTGGGTTTATATTTGTATAATATTTTCTATAGTGATGCATGATATTAGGGTCATCATGGACAGTGATCTGCGTATATGAAATATGACTTTAACGTAAGACTCAAGGTAAACTTATAAGGATTTTAAGTCATTATTCTGAATTAATCTTTGTATACTGCCTCAATTTGTGTGTGTGAGTGTATGTATGGGGTGTATGTATGTCCACTTTTGCTTGGAGGGATAATGAAGTGATTTGGAGTTTCAACTCTGGCTTTAGAAAAAGATCTTGCAGCAATTCATTGTCTCCAAAGAGACAAGCAATGGAAAATCTGGGAGAAAACAAGATCTGAGATGAAACACTTTGGCCACTGGGTGCCATCCTTGCTCCACGTAAGGATTTGCTGAGCCACATTTCTAGGAAAATGGTTAAAACCTGAAAGACGGTAATTTAAAAGTAATTTCAAGATACAATAATGTTTGTGTGTGTGCATGACCTGGAATATGTTAGTGACACAGCCAGCTCGTTCATTTGCCCAGGCGTGGGTCGGAAGGACTGGGGAAATCTCCCCTCTGGTTCAGCCTTATCAACAAAGCCTGGGTAAAGCCCTTTTGCTTGTTGTATCCCCATGAGCCAGCCAGTGGGTGGCAGGGGAGCTGCCTTGGAGGGACTGGGAGTCGTTGACGAGGTGGCGTGGTAGGTATCCGGAGGTCACCAGGTCAGATGTTCCATTAATTATTTTTATTGTTGTGTATATTGCAGCATGCACGTAACAGGACTTGAACCCAGCCATCTGCGTGGCTGTGCTCTAGCCCTTCAAACACATTCCTTTCATTACCAATACTGGGAGCTGTTATGCACTCTTCTTCCTAGGAATGCTGCCTGATGGTGGAATAGTAACTCTGTTCCGGTGTTTTTTGTTTCCCTAGAAGCAATTCATGGAGTTTACAAAGACACCGCCTTAGCCAGGCATCAGAACATCCGTGGTCAATGATGCAATATCTGTGCAAGATTTTGCTGTCTTTGGATTTGACACTCATATGCACAAAACCATGAAATTAAACTCAGCATTATGAACAAGAATAAGCACAGAGTGTTCTAAGACTGTCATGTAATACAGGCTGATGTTTCCATCCAGGGCCTCAAACATTTGGTTGGAATTAAAAGGAATTAGGGTGTGAACAAGTAAGAATTTTAATAAAAATTGAACATCTGTTACAGTCACACTGTAACAGAAAACTCTAGAATCCTTTCTACAAGACCACATTGTAGAGGGGAATCCAAGCTCAAAATAGATTTTACCTCATACCCCCACATTAGGGGCCATGCAGCTGGCCTCATAGTTGGCCCTAGAAGGTGGCTCAGAACAGTGCCTACAGGTACTTCTTTAGACTCACTGTAATCAAATCCACACGCCCATGAAAGGGGAAAGTGTGGGAAGGGCTGATGAGAACTTACAAAAGGGCAGGCTTTTTTCAACCTATCTTGGGATAAAAGGCTTAAATACTATTCTGCTGTTAAGCATCTGCAGGTGGATGGACTTTAAAATACATTTTCTGGGCTTACTGTTGGATAACATGATACCACTCATTATATACTCTTAAATATTGCTGTTCGCCAAGAGTGGTGCTATTACAACTGTAGCATTCTTGCTGATTCAAAGTGCTTTCGTAGCTCTTATTTCATTGAACGCTAACAGAAGACTTTAAGGAGGCGTCAGTGGTTATATCCCACTCACAGATCAGGCAGGTGAAGGAGACAGCACACTGCCAATTTAGAGGCCTCACTTCTTGCTGCTGAAGTCCTTCCCTTGGACTCTGCTAGCCAGCATATGCTCAGCCCACACAGTGTGACGGTCACCCGGAAAATAACAAACATTTCATGAACATTTTACCATGTGCCAGCTCTGTTTTCAGTGCTTTACCTCTATTAACTCATTTAATCTCACAAAAACTCTACTATTATTTTTCTTGTTTTATAGTGATGAAACTGAAGTAAAAAGAAATGCCCAAGTAATTATAGTGCACAAATTAAGAAATCAAGATACACATAGGCAGGCCGAATTTGTAATATTCCCTTCCAAAATGGCATGGAACCCTTTTTGCTTTAGGTTCTTCTGGTCCTGACTTGGCCCTATCCTTATGGTCTGATTACTAGCCCTTCTGTGGTCATTGCTTAGTTCCTTAATGGACAAGTTCAGATTTCAACAGACTCTGCTAAGGATGTTTTTGTTTGTTTGTTTTTAAGGTTACATAGTTCTTAAGGTCATCCAGCCCTACTGTTTAAGCAGGTGTGTTTTCTCAGCCTTCAGCATTCTGGAATATCAACTTCAAGGGACAAGTTTGTGGGATCTGAAAGCAAAGTTTCCCCTCAAAGTATAAATCCCAAGCAATTCTTGTGATCCCGGTCCTCTGTCTACTAGGTTCATTTTCCTAACGTATAATTCATCTTGGGCCTTTCTGGAGACAGAAGGGAGTTCTGTGAAAACCAAGCTTGGTGATGGTTTCTGCAGAAACAGGTGGCCATCCTCACTACTGGGCTTAAATTTGTCAAACAACTCTGTGAAACACTGAAGCTGGATTTTAAAGGACACTTTGTACTCTTCCCCTCACCACCAACAGGAAAGCCCTAGAATTCAGAGAAGAAAGAGAAGAGGGAGAGAGGCTTTCTATGACTATATCGCTCCAATATGAAAAATCATAGGAATTGCCTTCCCTTTAAAACCATAGGGAAATTTGTGCTTCTGCCTGAAATATCTTTCAAACCATCAGTGATCTCCTTGAAAACAGCTTTCATCTCGTTCTCTGAGGAGTTATGTGTGAGAGCAAAGTCTGATTATTTTGATAACCCCTTCAAAACCAAAGACCCGACTATTCTTTTGTTAGGAATGTCCCTGTCTGCACTGGGCTGTGATCAAGCATCTCTCTCTGCATGAGCTCTTTCTCCCGCTGCTCAGTGATTCACTCAGGAGAAGGCAGGATTGAGTAGGGTGCAAGGTCCCAGATGTAAAATCTCCTTCCTTTGTATAATATATGTAAGCCCAGAATGCCTCCCAGGAAAGGTTACAAACAGGAGTACGCTGCATACCAGAAGGAAACCTGCCCCATGGAATGTGCTCCTGCAGAGCTAGCTGCTGCAGGCAGAGCCACCTGCCCACTCCTGGAGCTGGCTGCAGCAAGCACCCCGGTGGTCCCTTGAGCCAAATGTGCAGAGCCATTTCACTGCAGCATTGAGCCCTGGGGTGTGCTCACTGCAGCTTGGCTTTCCTTACAAAGGCATAAACGTGACCTCTGTCAGGGCCTAAGTTTCTCATCTTTCAGCAACACCCTCTGGAAAGAACTATCCCCAACTTCCAGTTTGGAGAATCTCAGGCAAATTTTCCTATTGGTCCAGTTTGGGTCAAGTGCCCAACCCTGGACCAATCAACTCTGACAGGGGCATAGTCATAGAAGAATATGTCAGCTCCCAAGTGAAAACACATGGTTGAAGTGAAGAAGGACGAGTTCTCCTAGAAAGGAGGGGCGTACTAGGCAGATGGTATCATAGTTGTCCTTCACAGCTGAGGTGCACGTGCACGTAACTTTCAGATACCTGTCCATGGCCTCTGTCATGGAAAGCACACATTTCCTGGAGCACGGGGGAGACACACACAACAGCCCCTTCATAATTTATAATTTGTAGACAATGAGTGACACCCACCAGTGATCTATCTGCTGAAGTAGTTTCCCAAGCAATTGTGTCTGGCATTATTGAATAATTGTTGAATAATGCCAGACATAATAAATGCATTATTGGAAACAATGTTCTACTATGTCCTTAAAGCATTTCTGTTTCCACAGCTAATCCTACTATTGGTCACCCTGATTTGGGTCTCAAACTCACTCAAATTTTATAAGGCAAATAAATATAATTTCCAGAGATGTGACAATTAAATTGGCCCAGAAACTCCTCATGAACAACTGTCTGATCTGGGTCATATCTTGGCAGCATCTTTCCATTCCGCTTGACTCAGGCTCTGAAGTATAACCAGAGAAGCCCCCTTCAACCGGATCAACAATAACCCACAGATTCCTTCTGTAGTAGTCATTTCTTCATGAACTAATTAGGACCTACTGGAGAATTAGGCAGATCACTAGGCCAAACATCCCTATATCTGATGTTTGAAACTCACAGTAAAATAGCTCAATTCCTAATCTACTTCTTGGCCTCATTAGAATTCAATTAGTAGAAGGACATTCTTTCCTAGAGGCTCTTTGGCAGATTTGTGTATGAACAGTTAACCCAGTGTTAGCAAAAGCAGTTACTTGTATCCAGACAGCTCTCTCTGGCAGCAAAGAGAAGCCCAAAGCTGTTTAGACAAGACTTTGCTTATCCTCCCACCAGGATGCAAATATTTTAAGTGGACAGAGTGAGATAAAATGCAGCCAGTGCTGTCCCCGACCCTGACCACATCCTGTGGCTGCTGGATTTTTGGATTTGAAGGTCAGGGGAGGAAGGTGAAGGAAGGGACACTGGAGACAAGGAGACAAAGAAAAATTTAAAAGGCCTCCTTGACATTGTTTAAAGTTATTTCCCTGAACAAACAAGTTTGGACTTTAAAAATGTATCAACACATAACTACGAAAGATATGTAGCAATACGTATAGATATCTAGGACAGATAGAACTGCTAATCAGACCGTGAAAAGCAGGGTGTTTGAGGATAAGACAACCTTGAGTTGGTTTTTTTTCCCATTTCTCTGCAGTGGTCTCGTAACTGTTCTTCAGATGCCTAAATGTAGACTCAGGGAGATTTATTTTTCTTCTAACAGGGTATGTTATAGTTGTCACTCAGCCTTGAAATAGTTTTCATCTCCAGTGGAACATCAGGCCAGTAATATATTTGCATAGCTATTCCCACCTGTCATTCTTCTGCCAGCCTAATGCATCAGCTTTGCAGAGAACGCCCAACCAGCCAATGGCAAGCTTTTAAGCTGCTGCATTTATGGGACAAGTTTTCAAAATATTCACAGTCACCCAGCAACAGGAAAAGGTATTTCATTGGCTCTCTTGCTGTCAGCTAGAAAGGAGGACGATCTGGACAGACGTCAGCTGTGAAGATCAAGTTGAGGCGTTGGAAAGTGCGGGAGGCCAGATGTTGGAACACAGGAGTCGCTCAGCAGCAAATGTGGTATTTTATAAGTATCATATAAAACATGATGTTTTCATCCCCCCAGATAAAAATCAAATGTTAAAGAATAGTACTGTAACAGGGTAGGTAGTTTTTATCAGCAGTGTCATAGGATGCATAAAAGATCAATCATGTCCCCAATCTTCTCTGCCTGATCAAAGGAAGTGCTGCTGAATGTGGAGCCTCAGTGAGAAATAAATTACAGCGTTTCGAAACAATTAAGCTTCCCTCTGCTGGAGGTGGGATGCCGTGGATAGTGGGTATTCTAAAGGCAAAGTAAATCTCATGAGTTACTTCATCAATATCTGATCTTGTGAATTATCTTGCCCTTAAAAAGTTCTAGCTAACTCTTCAGTCTGATTTTCCTCCCAGAGAAAACCCGAGAAGAGAGCCAAGGAACAAGTCAAGGTTACTTTGAATAACACGCTGTCACGCTACCTCAGTCTCCACCAATTTCTCCTTTGGGTGGTCCCATGCTATCCATAGAGGAAAACAAGGTTTCCTCTTTCTGTTTTTATTACACTGTTGTTACTATAGGACAGAAAATTAATATTGACTGGGTGCATATGTGAATCAAAACAATTAGGGAATGCTCTGAAAAGAATGTGCTGTAAACCAGACAAAGAAAAAAATAAATTCTGAAAGTGATGACACCCAGTCCTTGCTGAGATCCAGCCTCTTGACTCTTTAGGCTGTATGATGAAAGGACATGCACTCTCAATAATTAGAAACAGTTAAACTCCAAAGCCTTCCGTGCCAGGAACACATACATATCTTGTCATTGGTTAAGGACTTTAGCGTAACGTGGAGCAGGCTGCTTGATTCTAAGAGCTCACCCAGTGTAAACTCTTCCTGCCAATTCACCTGAGCAGCTGCCTTTGCAGGCTTAGAGCAGCAGAATGGAGGGAAGGTGCTGTCTGCTTTTCCAGAGAGTTAGTCAGATTGGAAATTAACCATAGTTAATAGTAATTATAATTAACAACGGGCAACATTAACTACACATCCAATACTATTACATGCATGTTAATTCTGTAGACTCACATTAATAAATTAGGATGTGAATATTATTTTTGTGTATCTCTAATGGGTATAAAAAAAATGGTAGTCAAATTTGCCTTAGCTAGACTCTAAGCTACTTGAAAATTGCTATATCTCCAGTGCCTAACAAAATGCCTGGCGTATGGTGGGTGCTCAATATATATTTCTTGAGTCACTAAAGCAATAAATTGATGAATCAATAAATGACACTAAACTTGTGAATCTGCCTATGTGTCACAAATGACAAGCCTTGGAAAGGTGTGAAACATTTTGATCTTCTTTTAAATGTTTGGGTGTATGCGTCTCATGGAAACTAAACTCAGGAGACTTGAGTTGTAATCTTGTTCAGACACAAGTCTATGAGATAGATATTATTATTACCTCATTTTATGGATAAAGAGAGTGAGGGCTAAGAGATAAAGTAACTCACTCAAGGCCACGGAGTTAGTAGGTCACAAGTATAAGATTTGAACCCAGGTCTAATCCAAAACTCAGGTTGTTACCATTAGGCCAGTCTGCCTGCACGCCTAGGTATTTTGTAAGGACTGAAATATGAACTCATGGAGGAGGACATGCTGCCTTTCCCACAGCATTAACGTTTCTTCTGTTTCAAAGCACATAGTAGAGCATTGAGGAGAAAAAGCTTATGAGATTCAGAGACCATTTCAGAGATGGTACAAAATAAACTGAGAGTCAAGATGAGGGAAGGATGAAAAACCTTGAACCTGCTGAGCTCTACACAGGTCATCAAGTTCAGACTGGAGTCTTGTGATGGGCATTGCAGAGGTGGGCAAATTGTTTGTCTAGGTCCAGTGTTGCCATCACTGTCACTACACCTGGGTTCAAGTCCCAGCTCTGCCTTACATTTCCAGTGGGACCTTGGACAATGCCTTAACCCCTTTCAACTTCCCTTTCCATAATCAGAAAGGTGGCCTAATAGGAACCACTCCAAGAGGTTGTGTAAGGATTAAAAGAGATGACAATATGGAAAGAACTGTATTTATCCTGGCACATTGCAGATGCTCAATAAATATTAAAAGCCTTTTCTCTTTCTCCTATACTCTTAAGTGAAAAGGAGGAAGAATCTTATTTGTTTAGCAGATTATAAAAGAAGTCCTTAAAATTATCCAGCTTTTCTCTCTGGTCTTATTTAATCAGTAAATATTGGTTCCTTATTTAAGGAGGGAGAGAAATGCATTTTCTGTTCCAGTAAAACTCTAGAAAAGTTCAGAGACAAGGTGCAAATTTGAGCTAGAAATTTACATTAGACAAGGCTTTCCAAGGCTCCAACTACCAGTCTATTGCCCCGGCTCTCATTTCCCAGGTAAACTGCACTAATAATGGACATTTCAGGGCTTTTATCATCCACTAGCTCAAGTTGGAGACAGCCATGAGAGAAGTCATGGAAAGAGCCATCGTAGAGATAAGTCATAGAGAAAGTCTTGGAAGGTTTACCTGCAGTAGAGGTTCTCAACATTTTTTGTGAGGAACAGCAATTCCCCACTTACCTAAAGTCATGATATTAGCAGGTATGGGTTTTCAGGAAAGGTACTAGGTGAAGCAGGCAGCCTATCCCTTCCCACTGAAAATGACAATGACAAAGGAGAAGGAAGCATGATAGGGCATGGGCCTGTGAAACCAGCAAATCAACATATTAGCTAAAACTTCAAGATCAGTTGGTGATCCAGACCTGAACCCAGAGAAAATTTCTTTCTCTGACACTTCAGAGCTTTGGCGGGTTTTTTTCTCTCACTCACTATGGCTCTATGCACTGGAAAGGGGACACTTTGGTATAAGTGGCAGCTTAGGTCAGAGATTCTCCGCCCTGGCTGGACATTAGACTCACCCAGGGAAGGGAGCCTTTAAAAACAATACTAATACCTGGGTATCACCCTAGACCAATTAAAAAGAAGTGGTCTAGAGGGCTGGCATTGGTATATATTTTTAAGCTCTCAGTTGATTCTATTATGGAGCTAGGAATGAAAAGCACAGTTCTAGCTAAGGTTTCCCAACCTGTTGTCTCATAGAAAACCATTTCACAGACTATTAATAGATGTGCCACACACCCACAGAAAGTATTCTGGTAAATACTCAATTAAATAAAGTTAATTAGGTGACTTTACTGCACCATTTCTGAGACTTTATTCATGGGCACTGTGCCTCATATGATAGAGTATCAACTTTGCCCAGCCATTTTTGGCCATACTTTTTCAAAGCCCGTGTGCTAATGGCTTCTATAACAGGGTGCCAGGGACCACCAGTCTGAGAACACGCTGGCCTGGGTCCACAGGTTGTCAGAGGAAAGGCACAGAGAGTCCTGAGAAGAATGAGTAGAGGCATCTGCCAGTGGCCATGTTCTGTAATCTGAAATGCCACAGGACATCCAGATCCTGGCATTGGTACTGTTCTCAGAATGAGCCTTTAATTATTGTGCTCATCATTAAATAATAGTTATAATAAAGACTTGTCTCAGGAACTTCCAAAGAGTCACTTTAATTACAGTAATGTATATCTCAAAGCTGCTCCATTTTTATTGTCAGTATTCCTACCCTGAAAAGAAAATGTGTTGCTATTTTGAGTTGTAAATTGCCTCAGAGAAGGGGAGCTCCTAAAGATTCACATTGCCTTAGAATAATACCAGGAGATTCTCAGAGAGCAGTTCTTTACCTCCAACCAGGGGTCTCGGAAAGGAGGTGGAAATAAAACGGAACTGACAATGATGTTGAGCTTCAATATGTGCAGGAATTAATGATGTACTAACTATCTAACTGCCTAAAATAAAAGTGGGTCGTCAGTGATTTGTATTTTACTGGGCAGAGGTGGCAAGGTTTCTTATGTGCGGCCAAGATTATGTACTGTTGTAAATGAAACCTAAGCTCCACTTTTCAGGATCTGAGAAGGGAGCTCTCTGAGTCTGCATCTTCTCTTCTGCCCAGGGGATTTTCTGAATATCCAACCTATTCCCTTTTCCGATAACCTCATCATTTTTCCATTCATGGTGTTGGGAGTATATGACAGTCAGCAATTTCTATGTCACAGTAAAATAGTGACCATACTCCACGCCAAACAGCCAAGATCCTCAGAAGTTATTCAAGTTAGGTGTAATGAAAATAATAGTAATAACAATTATTATTATTATCGTAGCTGTCATTTATTGAGCACCTACTCTGTGCCAGGCACCTTACATGTGTTGTCTTAATTTAATCAGTGAAAGTGCTCTCTGAGATTAGTGATCTGGACCTTCTTGACCTGATGGGGAGTTACAGCTCACAGAGGTAAAATAACTTGCTCAAGGCAGCTTCGAAGCTGGGATTGGAACTACTGTCTGTAAATGCTCTTTGCGGTGAGCCCTGCCCATAAATGTATGGTGTCCCTTGTTCCATTAGTTAAGGGAAATGACAATTAATATAGAGGAGAGAATGGCACATGTTTATAACTTCATGTTTGAACTACTTCAGTATATTGAGACTTCAGTCTCCAAATATAAATAATTTTACAGCATTTTTTAATTTTTAAAAGAATATTTAGCATCATATAATTGTGGTCCTTATTTGCAAAATGATTTATGGGGCTTAAAATAGCAGATTAGTGGACACAGACATAGATATACACACATATGCCAGCTTCTGTGTTGTTCAGTGAGCATTCTTTGATGTCTTTATTATGGGAAGATGACTTTCCAGACCCATCCCTGTGGCACATTAACTCCTAGTTGTTTGGGGAGCTGTGATACTGGATTGGTTTTATCTGGCCGCATTCCTTTAATGAGCCCCTTCATGACATATTTATTGATGAGAAGGTTGGCTGGAGTAAGGACCACAGTCTGTAGCCATAGAAAATAACAAAGCTAACTAGCTTCCTAATCCCAGAATCACTACCCAGAAAGAGAAGAATTTTTGACATACCTAATCTGACTGAAATATGAATCCGATGTTTGGTGAACTCTGAAAGGGAAGTGTAAAAAAGAACAATAACAAACAAACAAAAAAGCAGTTAAAAGATGAACTCCTATATCCCCAGCGAAAATAATGGTAGATGGTTGCCAAAGTATATTGTGTCTAATGGGAAAGTAGTCCATTCTGGCCTATACACAGCATACCCTGTGTTTGAGTCAAAGAAAATACCTTTTGGCATTTATCCACGTTATTTTTTTACCGCGTAATTTGAAAGCAGAAAACTTCTAGTTCTGGCACAAAGCTATTTTGATATTTTTATTCCCCAGAAAACAGCTTTCAATGCCAAAGAATAATTTTATCAATATAAATAATCTACCTTCAGGTGTTTTATATCACATTCAGTGACAAACCATGAAATGTAACATTTTTTGCTTTGACAGCCCATGAAATCCATCATCTATTTTCATAGATCTTTCATTCAGAAAAAGATTTGAATTTTAAGGATTTATGGTCTGATCAGAAATATTTGAATAAAAGATTTGCCACTTTTAAGATCACTATCAGGATTTACTAATGAAAACCTAGAGTGAGTGGGTGAAATGTTATTGTAATCATTTATCCTTTGTAACCTTTAAAAGAATAAAAAAAAAAACTGCTGTCTCATGCCCGTAGTTTATATCCAGCAACACTAGATAAGAGCAAGAAGCTTTTCTCCTTCACCCTGCAGTTCATGACTCTTCCAAGAATTACCCATACAACGTGGCTAGCAGACAGAGGTAACACTGCGTGATCTCGGGGTTTAATAGGACATGAATAGATAAGACAGGAAAGGGGCTTGATTTACCTGGTGTGGCTTTATAAGAGTAACTGGAATGATGAGAAATATGACTTGATTCATTTTCAGAATATGAATTTACAATCTGTCTACTCTCTTTCTTAGACAAGTTAGCGTGCGGTTCTCCTATACGGGTCCGTAAAATGGACTCAATCTAAAATTTCCATTTAATCAAATCATTGTCGTAAAGGAAAACTATTTCCTCTCAGTGTTAATTAAAATTTTAAGAGTATTCTCTCTTGGATAAATTATATTGTTTGTCGTTTATTAGATTTTTAAAAATGTTTCCATGTGCTGGAATTTTCTTGGTATAGAAGTATAAATATGATCATTACGTTAAATGAATCATCTGAAATGCCTCATATTCAAGGCAAAACTACAGAAGGCTACCAATTAGAATCAGATCTAACAGAAAGATTGAGCAGAGCACCCTGGATGTTGGTAAATTCTGCCTCAAATTGGCAGTGGGGCTTGGCAGGGGCAGCAGGGTGTGGTAGAGAGAGACCTGGGCTGGCAATCACATCCTGATCCTGGCTCTGACACCAACAGTTGCTCTCACCTTGGGCAAGTTATTCAACCTCTCTGGCATTAGACTAGAAGGCGCCGGCCTTCTATCATTTTGGGACTTTCTGAGTGATATCCAGAGGCCCACACCTATTCTCCTTTGTTCCTACTAAGCTCAGTTGAGGATGAGACAAAGGTCTCTCAAATGCTTTCCTGAAATCCCTGAGTGCTACAGGCAATCCAATGAAAGGCAGGTCACAGGATGCCCAAGAACCCAAAGATTCAAAATGGAGCCCAGAATTAGAAGGAACCTGGGTCAAGGTGAAGGTGGGTTAGAAAAGAAGAAAGGTGAGTAGAATCATTCCAGCATCCCTAAGGATTTAAACTGGTCCAACAGAGCTATTTGGAATGCTATCCTAGAACACCTCCTATTCCACAGAATCAATTCCTATTCTTTCCTTTAAGAATTTGGAGATCCAGAGCCATCCTGGGCTTGGCCCAGACTCTCCTTAGCAAACTCCCTGTGTGGCCCTGAGTCCATGTGGCAATGAAGTACGGTGATGAAGCACTTAGGTGCAGAGAGGGCTGGAGCCCAGGCTGCTGGAAGCTCAGGACCCAAAGCGAATGAGTGCAAAGTGGAGCTCTGAACAAGGTCAGAGCAAGGTAGTTTCCCTGGGGTGTGAATTTAGAAATGAGAACCAAATTGTCGAAACAGGGCACAGTTGAGGGAACATTAGATTTATATCAGGAGCAGTGAAGCAGGTCCCTGACAAAAGCTTTGGTGCTTCTCAAGATACTCTTTCTCTTCCGCTGGTGAGAATTGTACCCCTAGAGTATCTTACTTACTGTTATATGGAAGCAACAAGTCAGCCATTTCCCCACTGCTTCTTCCACTCCCACCTCAATAAACTTTCAGACCATTTCTACTGCCCACCTCTAACTAGCTGAGATCGTGGAATGTTTTCCTTCCCTTCCCTTCTCCTCTCCTGTGTCCACCCACCTCATATCTGTCCCGCTACCCTCAGTTTTGCTGTCATAGTTTAATACTTTCTCTTCTAGATGGTTATTAGGTTTCCTCTGGCAGTCGATATCTATCTTATTTCAGTAATCCTTATTTGACACTTGTATTAGGAATCTCAATCAATCTTTTATTATCTTCCATTTAGATTTAGCTCTTTATATTGCAAGTTTCGTTGCTCACTGCCTTTTTCTCCTCTTCTTCTCTTGCTCTCTCAGAATCTCTGCTCAAGCCCACTTGTTTGGTTAGAAGCTGAGTCCTTGCCTGGACCAAATGTCTTTCTCTCACACTGGCAGGTGAAGCCCCTCTGTGCTGGGCATAGGAATCTAGGGTTGCAGTTCCTTTGTCTCACATGTGCATAGATGTTATCTTTTTGCTTTCAAGGTTGCTTTGAGAAATCAAATATCATCTGATTCATTTTCCTTTTTAAGTTACTCATTGTTTCTGTTTGGAAGCTTGTAGATTTTTTTCCTCTACCTTAGATTTCAGGAATTTTGTCAGAATATGCCTGTATGTAGGGCGTTTTTCATCGTTTCTACAGACTCTAGACTTTCTTCAATTTAAGGAAATGGCTTCTTTTGGTTGTTTAACTATTTCCTTTTCTCAGTAGGTTTCTTTTTCCCCTTCTGGAATTCCTAGTGTTTGCTCATTTTCCTCCTGGATCTATTCTCCAAGTATTTTGTCTTTTCCTTCTAGATTTCCAAATGTTTATATTTTTCTTTGTGCTTCAATATAGTTCTTTCACTTGATCTTCCAACTCACTACTTTGAATCTCAATAGGAACTATCTTCTTCAATTTACCTACTAATTTTGTTTTAGAAAATCACACTTTTAGTCCCATTTTTCTGCTGTAATCCTTGGATGTGATGGTGATGATGGTGATGTGTAAATTGTCTTCTGTCTCCTCCAGCAGTTCTGTTTCTCTCTGCTGGCTGGGTCCTTTCCTATGCATTGTTATTTTCCTTTGTTCACTGGGGCTCATGTCCAACTCCTGAGAGACTTCGGTGGCGCCAGTACAAGGAGCGTGGGAAGGTGCAGAGGCCCATGGGTAAGCAATGAGCTAACAGGCAGGTTGTCAACCTCTTCGGAGACTTCAATAGAAGACCTCTTGGCTTCCTGGTTCCCTCAACTGGCCACAAAGGCTGATGCGATCTCTGCCTCTCAGGGGTGGAGGAGGACTCAACCCAGCCAATAAGCTTGCAGAGGAGAGGGTGAGGAGAGGCCTAGGAGAACAGATATACTCACTTGTGCCATTGCTGGCCCCCTCCAGGAAGGACCATTGGGGGCTGAATGTTCCTTGGATTCCTAGAGCTCTCCAGTAGTGGGCCCAGGCTCTCATAGGCTCCATGCTCTCATCTGGCCGGAGAGACTAGTATCCAACACCAGCCTTCTGACCAGAACTCTGGCAGGGCTTGGGTTTCTCTGGTACCCTCAAGGCCCTGCAAGCCTGCCAGCATAGGGGAGCTGGCGGTGACTTCCCAACCTGGCATCTCACCAGCATCACCTGGGGAATGTTTAGAAAATAAAGATTCCGGGACCCCCATCCTAGACTTACTGAATCAGAATCTCAAGGTAGGGCTGGGAATTTGGATTTGTAAGCTACCCAGGTGAATCCGGAACAGAACTGAGTATCAAAACCACTGATTTAAGGTAGAAACTAGTGCTTCTGCTTAGGGGTGCTGGGAGCCCATCCTAGAGGTGGTAGGGGCCAAATACGCCCTGGTGAGGGTTCTGGCCATTGTGCTTTTACACCCACGGGTGCTATGTCACCCAAAGACCTGAGATACACTCAGTCTCTTTTTCCTTCTCAATATGATAGTCCCCTCCTTATCTGTGGTTTCACTTTCCATGGTTTCAGTTACCCACAGTCCAAAAATATTAAATGGAAAATTCCAGAAATAAATAATTTATAAGTTTTGAATTGCACACCATTCTGAGTTGCATGATGAAATCTTGTACCATCCTGCTCTGTCCTGTCTGGGACATGAATCATCCCTTTGCCCAGCAGATCCCCGCTGTATAGGCTACCCGCCCGCTAGCCACTTAGTAGTCATCTCGGTTATTGGATCGATTGTTGTGGTATCGCGGTGTTTGTGTTCAAGTAACCCTTATTTTACTTAAAGATGGGCCCAAAGTGTAAGAGTAGTGATGCTGGCAATTCAGATATGCCAAATAGAAGCTATAAAGTGCTTCCTTAAGTAAAAAGGTGGAAGTTCTCTACTTAATAAGGAAAGAAAAAGAATCCTATGCTTAGGTTGCTAAGATCTATGGTAACTTTTATTACAGTATATCGTTATAATTGTTCTAATATATTAATAGTTATTGTTGTTAATCTCTTACTGTCTAATTTATAAATTAAACTTTATCATAGGTGTGTATGTATAGGAAAAAACATACCAAACGTAGGGTTTGGTACCATCTGTGATTTCAGGTGGCCACTGGGGGTCTTGGATTGTCGCTGTGGATAAGGGGGCACTACTGTATGCCAGTTTTTCTCTCTTTCCTTGTACCATGACTTTTCTGTGACATACAAAGTCTGCTATAGTTTGGGGTAAGAAGGAAAAGTATTCATGAATGGAAACAGTTACACTGTACAATGGATGCTGGACCTAAAAAAGCCAGAGCAATATAAAATGAGAAGAGTGTACAGAGGAAAAGGTTATTATAGCAACTGTCATTAGGCTATGTTTTGGAAAGAACTACAACAAAGGTTTGGTCTAACTCTCATGATATGGTAGCTTTGGGTCGGCTATGGCTCTGTGGCTCCTTCTACCCATCTTCATTCCAGGATTTGAGCAATAGAGCTGGCAAAACCGCATGATGGGCCTTATAGATTTGCTCTGTGTGTGTGGGTTAGGGGGGTGGAGTCGGTATACAATCACCTCCACTCACATTCCATGGGCCAATGCAAGTCATGACCAAGCCTGAAGTCAATGGGCAGGGAAGTATTGCCGTTCCACAGGAGGCACTAGGCCACATGGCAGTGCGGGGACATGTGGAATCTTCTCACACACAGGAGAGCAAATAATCAGGAATAATAATAACATTCCTCACAGTCACTGAGCAGGAAAGCATCCCTTTTGGAAGTTATCCCCATAAAGAGGCCCAATAAGGAAATCACCTGATAGACAATGATTGAATAAGGTGATCTGGACCAATGGCCGGCTGCACCTCCTTGCTGGTGGATCTCAGGTACCCCCTGGTTCAGGAAGCGGGAAGATGTTCTTTCCCCTCCTGCCTTCCGCAGTGTGAATGTACAAAGTGAAATTTGAAGTAGGTTCAAATATACTTTAGGTTCATGCTGATCTATCTAATGTTACATAGTCAAAAAAGCATGGAACATTCAGAGTGGTCCAACCGGTTGGCACTCTACCCCAGCACAGAACATCACTGTCAGACCTCAGGGATATCCTACTAGGTCACCAGAGCATATTTCTCCTCCTCCGACCTCCCACTCAGAACTCTCTCACATGCTCTTTTCCTCCCCTCCCCCAATATCTGGGTCTTTTTCTATTTCTAGCCCTTCAAAGTTCCCTCCTCCCTCTGTTTCCTGAGCTGGAGTCCCCCTTTGGTCCTAGAAATTTTTAAGTCTCCAGCCCAGCCAGTCCCTTTGTGCTTGGTTTCACTGCTGGGCAGGGGAAGAGGAGGAGGGGAGGAGAGGAAAGCCCCAAGGTGATCTGGACACCAGGTGGCAGCTAGCTTATTTCCCTTTCTGAATGATCCAGACACTTAAAAAGCACAAGCTATCTCACTCAGCCAAGGCTGATACTGACTTTAGGCTCTCCTGGTCATTTGTTCTCTCATTCCCAACTTGAATTTCATGCATAGGCCTGTTCAATGATCCCTTCCTGGTTCCTGGGTGTTAGAGTTATAAAACTGACCAAATCCTTGCCCTACCACCCCTCTCCCTTTTCCCTTTAGATTTTTCATATCTTCTTAACTTATTCAAGCTTCTTACCAGCAAGTTGGTCAACCTCTCTGAGCCTCATGGTTGTTAGTGCCATGGAGTCTATTCCAACTCTGCGCCCTGTGTACAGCAGAGCAGAACCTTGCCTGGTCTTTTTGCATCATCCTCTCATCTTCCAGCACTGTATCGGACAATGCTCCACTGCTATTCCTAGGGTTTTCATGGCCAATTTTTTCAGAAGTGAGTGGCCAGGTCCTTATTCCTAGGCTGTCTTAGTCTGGAAGCTCCACTGAAACCTATGACTCTGCTGGTATTTGAAATACCAGTGGCATAGCCTCCAGCATCACAGCAAGACACAGCTGCCACAGTAGGACAACCGACAGATGGGTGGTGTGGTTCCCTGACCAGGAAATGAACCCAGGCCACCGTGGTGAGAGTGCTGAATCTTAACCGCTGGATCACCAAGGCTGGCTCTGAGCCTCATAGTGGTGTGAATATTCAATGAGATACTAGCTGAAGGTTGTAGCCCTGCAGAAAATGCCAGTTCCCTTCCTTTTTATTTCTCTTCAAAGGATCTGAGTGAACTACTACTTCTTGGCCATCTTAACTTAGGTGAGGTTGATTTGGGAGGCATTTCTACACTGTGGCCTCTTATCCAATGCTTGCACAGTTCAAAGCATACAGTAGGTGCTCAATGAACACTTGACAGCCCAGTTTCCTTCTTTCATCCCTCTTCCCTGCTCCTCACCTTCCAAGTCCCATGATTTCTGTGTACATCCTGTCCTTATTTCCTGTCCTTCACAGCTGAAACCAAGAGGACAGCATTTGCACATTTAACTTGTGTGGGGCTAACGATCAATGATCCTAATGATCAGAGACTGTGAGAATTTAACGGAAAATAAGGAAAGCACCATTATTTAAAACTAAATTCCACTTCTGGTGTCTGTAATCAACATCCAGTTTTATTCTTCTACCCCTCTCCTTGTTCCAAAGAGAACTAAAGAAAAAACCATTATAAACAGCTTTATCAAATGACTCTTCACATCATTAAATCCCTTTGCAGTTTACGTAGAAACAAGATGCAAATTCAGAAACACATTGTCCACAAATTCCAGAAGCAGCAGAAGAGGAAAAAGCAGCTGATGCTGAGCTGCCTGGGAATTCTCCTGTGATGAGGTTGGTCCCTTGCACTCCCCTCATGCTGGCTCTGCCACATCACCTCTTACCTGAGGGCCCTCTGGGTGATACAAAAAGGAAGCAATTTCTGTCCTGTCTTGCCCTTCAGAAAGTCCCTATCTAGTAGGATAAATGGATACATACAAAGCACCCTGCAAAGTACCTGGCACATAGGAAGGCCTCTGTAAGTATTCGTTGAATGAATGAGTGAAAGAATGACTCCACAGTAACTTGAACAGAGAGCAGACTATGGTAAATGCTATAGAAGAGAAAAGAACAATCTATGCTGGGAGAATTGATGTGAGAGACTGCTGGTGGTTAGAGGCACTGGGGAGGGCTCCATAAGGGGAGGTAGATAAGAGCAGAGCCGTGCAGACAGAGGAGTTCTGTTGAGCCCAGCAGGGTAAGACAAATTGAGGTTGGCACACCAGGCCTCTCTGGGAACAAGAAATCTTTCCTAGGCCTTTTCGCAACAGCATAGCCCTGCAGAAATTTTCTAAATAAGGGAAGTAGAATGATAGGAACACAGGGATGGTAAGGGCTCATTCAACAAGATATTAGGCTGGAGAATGACTCGGTTGCCAGCTCTCTACAAGAAGATCACCTTGCCTGGCAGAGCAGACAGCCTGATTTCATATTCCACAAGTTTACAGCCCCTGATCCTTATCTTTTGAGGTGTTTAACTTGAACTTGATGAATCATGTTTTCCTCCAGTGTGTCTTGGAAAGCCCAACAACTGAATATATTTCTTTCTAAGAGTAAATATGGTGCAGTTTGCTGGGGAGAGAAATCCTGTCTAGATTGCCTTCATTAAGGAACCAGAGAGAGGAAGGACTAGAATTGTAATCAGGATACTTTTGAAGAGGATCACCATTCTTGGGTCTGACATGAATCATTTATTTTGAATTCCTGGCAACTTAGATTCAATTTATCTGCAATAGTGATAATCATCTGTAATGGACGGAAGTGTGTCCCCCCAAAATTCATATGTTGAAACCAACCCCCCAGTACCTTAGAATGTGACTGTATTTAGAGACAGGGCCTTTAAAGAAGTGATTAAGGCTAAATGAGATCATGAGAGTGGGGTTCTAATCCAAAATGACTAGTGTCTTTATAAGAAGCAGAAGAGGCCTCAGGGACGCCCACACACAGAGGAAAGGCCATGTGAGGACACAGCAAGTAGGCAGCCATCTGCAAGCCAAGGAAAGAGGCCAAGGAGACACCAAACTTGCCAATGCCTTGATCTTGGACTTCCAGCTTCCAGAACTGTGAGAAAATAAATTTCTATTGTTTAAGTCACCCAGTCTGTGGTATTTTGTTATGGCAGCTCTGGCAAACTATTACACTGTCGTATATTGAAGGCCTACCATGAGCCTGGCATTGTGCTAAGTATTTTATCTCATTTAACACTTTTAATGACTATGAGAGATAGCTATTGTTATGTTATTTTATCAGAAGAGGAAATAGATGCCCAAGGCCACAGCTCTAGCAAGTGACAAAACTCAGATTCAAAAGCACATCTGTTTGGCTCCAGACATTATATACTTAGCATACCACCAACCCACATTTATTAAGTACTGGCTGTGAAAGAAGTACTGGGCTATAATAATTGTTGACATTTGAGAATCTTAATCCTTTCCCTGTGAAATCTATAAGTGATGAGAGACAGACTTACAAAGATAAATAAATAAATGCTGCATATACTAGAATGTCTGGAATTAACAATGCCAGGCAACACCACAGTGAATCTAAGCTAAGAAAGTGTTCAGATGAGTGTGAAGACAATATAGGGAGGGGTTGCAAACATGGAGAAAGGAGGCTGATTCAGCATTGTTTAGTTATATGACCTTGGACAAGTTACTTATATTCTTAACCTCAGTTTCCTCATCTGTGCCATGGGGGCTAAATTAGGACTAATAATGTAACACTACCCACCAGGTTGTTGGAGGATAAAATGAGATACAATAAAGCACTATGCATGATGCTTGGTACATAGCATGTCTCAATAAATGCACCATAATGAAAAAAAAATTCTTCTAATGCATATTCTACTAGGCACTAACAAAAATAATCAACCTGTCTAAACATGGTTGAGTTAATTGTTTAAATGAAAATTATTAATGTTAAATTTATTAGTATTTTCACTGACCCTTATATGTGGGTTTCTAAATATAATTTCATTTCCAAAATGTTTTTGCCTTATCCAGCACATTCAACTTAAGTCAAATACCAACATACACCACCAAAAACACAGTTGGGGCAAAATTAAAATGTTCATCAGTGTGGAGGGACAGGCTGACAGAAAGGCAAAACAGAAAGGACTAATAAAATATCTGATAGAAATCAAAGAGCAAATTAAAAAGAAGTGTGCATGACATTGTGTGCATGGATGTACATGTGAGTGTCTTTTCAGGAACACCTGTGTCCATCTGAGAATAAATTCAGGTACAATTCAAGACAGGGTATCTTGCCTGAGGAATTGGCTCTGCATAGCTCTTTGCCTCACTTGATAGATTGCTTCTTCACTGCAGGTGATTGCTTTATTCACCCCTAAGAGTAGAAACTTCTTTTTATAATGCTTCATGTGCTTTTATGGCACAAACCAATATAAATATTTACTGGATCTATAAGTAAAAGTATATAAATTCTTATTTATCTTGCTGCATAAAGGAACCTTGAAAAACATGTGTAAAGTTGAGTCTGTTTTTCTCAAAAATACTCCCAGCTACGTGCTGAGGCAACAGCAGAGAGATGCTTAGTTTCAGAAGTGACAAAAAGGCTCTGCTCTACTTTTTGATTCACAGGATGGGAAATAGTTTTTATTGAATGCATGAATATTGAAATATTTCTTCTGACCAGCTCACTGGAAAGTGATTTGGGTGGCCAGCCACATATGTCCATGGTGACCAGTTGCACTCCTAACCTCAACTAGCAGGCCAAAAAGATGGGGCTCAGGATATGGAACAAGAGGAGAGAGAGCGTGGCATCAGGCAAGTGACATGAATGGAAAACCCAAACAAAACCATGTCCTTGTCAGTGGCTCCACACCATCCTCTTTACCCCCAGGGGTGCCATAATTGCTATTAGCTAATAATTCTAATCCCAGGTTCATGTTTTGCCCCTCCCCATCTCTGCTGCTTGGTGGGGTATGGAACTCTGTAACAAGGCATTGGGCCCCATCATCCCAGCACACACAGGGCGGAGTCAGGTGGACTTATACCAACACCATAAAGAGGGGAAGTCGAGCCATCAGTTCCCTTTGATCCCCCAACATTGTCCTTTTCTGCCACTTCACAGGCCTCCAGGCTCCATGCCCCTTGCTCTCCCCTGTGCCTTAGATGTCATGGTTCAGTGTTAGTGTTTGCTTGCTCCTGTGAATTCTTACTAGTGGCAGTCCTTTGAAAAACATACAATTTCAAACTACAGAAACAAGGGAGTGTGATGTTATGTAGTCTTTAGCTGTTAGTAAAGTGCAGAACCAACTCACTTGGTCGCTATTACTGGATTCCAAACCAGGGGCTGATGTCCTCGACAGCCTCACCTCTTGCTGGTGCGAAAGTTCTCTCACTTTCATTCTCTTGTCATCTTTTTCTGTCTGGTTGCCAAAACAATTGTCAAATTGTTGTCTCATTTCTTAGGGAATTCTTCTCATTTTCTACCTTGCCTTATGAGCCTTTTTTTCCACACCCTTGCCTCAAAGGTATTTCTATTTTAATAGAGAATAATTTTCTGATCTACGCTGATGAAACTCTAATGGTGATATTTCAGGGAGGCGAGAGAGAGTTCCCCTGGAATTGTAGATTTCCCCCCCAGCTTGGCATGCGGGCAGTTATCCGTTCAACCCATGCTAAGATTGTATTTGTGGAGAAAGTTGCATTTTTTTCTTTGCACTATTCTCACCAAGACTTTGGAATTTCTGATAGTCTTTTGCAAGTTTCCATTTGTGAAATAAATATCTAAGCCTGCTCACTAAATCCAAACCTTTAGAAAATTGTAGCATGCCAGCCACTAGCAGAAAAGTTGAGTGTTGGGTAAAATTGTTTTGTTTGTTTTCTAAGATGCCTAGATTGTTCTAAAACTAATATAGAGTGGCTGTTGGAGTAGATTGTATTTAAGCTATAAGAAGCTGAAATTTGAAGTGTCCTTTTCTTTTAAATGGGAGCAATGTTGATTAAATCTATATAATTCATTAAAGAATCCATTATTTCCTAAATGATGACCTAGGTTATCTTCTATAGGTCTCTTTTGTAATATTGTTTAATTTCCTATCCCCCTTTTAGTGGTATTCTTCCCTGGACCTAGGTACTGAGATAAACTACCAGTGAGTGTAGAGTTTATCCTCACTCGTCACACAGTTATAGAGTCCCTGCTATGTGCCCTATAAGCTGCCAGGGACCATGGAGTATGGAGGAAGCATTGGTGGCTGTGCCTTCCCTCTCTCAGGTGAGGCTGCAACAAGAGGGTCAGCAAGGACTCAAGCAAAACCCACAATGCAGCAGGTTGACGTTGAAGTGGGCAGGAAGCTGTTAAGGTCTAACCACGTATGTGAGTCAGAGAAGCAGTATACAAAGGGGATGGTGGTTCTGAAAAGGCCGAGACTAAGCTAGCAATTTTCTGGGCTAGAAAGACCATGGTGGATGGGCAGCACTTGCTTTAGGGTATTCATATCTCACATCTCTAAAGCTTCAAGTCTAGTGCAATCTATACAACCATGGCTGTCTGCAAATATCCACCATATTCCCACTACTAAGACATGGGAAGAAGGATGCCAGGAGAAGTTCATGATAACGTCATGGGGCCACTATGTTGCACTCACGCATCCATACTGCAAGGACACATCACTTCCTGGAGGGAGGAAGCAGGCTATCTTGCCTCTCAGGGTCACAGCTGGTGAGCTCAGATTGGAGCCTGAAGACCAGGGCCACAGGGTGAGGGACCCTCTATGTGTCTCCTGATACAAATAGCCCCAGTGATGTATTAAAAAAAAGTACATTAGGTTCACTCAGAGTTAGAAGGCTACTTGACTCACTTGTGTTACCTGATCTTGGATTTCTGTGTGTATGTGTGCTTGTGTGTAAGTGTGAAGTATTCATGGAGGTTACTGGCAAAAAGTCCCACAACCGCAAATCCACCAGAGGATATTGTGGCACGGCTTGGGAAGAACTAGTCAAATAACTTTCAGTGAGATTATCAGGCCTTCGTGCACTCATCCAATGAATATTTAATGAGTTTCTTCCATGTGCCAGGTACTGCCCACAAGGGTGAAGACTGTGCTGGGCACTCAGGACACAACAGTAAACAAGACAAACATAATCCCTACCCTCCTCTATCAGACCTTTAACAAGTAGTTACACAACGTGTAGAGCAGGGGTGTCATTATCCTCTGTCCCAGCTCTCAGGGGGTCTTGAGCTGATTCATTTCAGCTTCCCACCCAAGTTCAGGTGTGCAGCACTCATCCACCAGCACTCCTCTCGGTACCCAGGGTCCTGCCCCTCTTTCTTGGCATCCTTAGGTATTATGTGTTTGGGAACTGAGCAGAGGTGCGTTGTCCAGACAGGTGTCACTCTCATTGGGTGGTCAATGGATGAGGTGCTGGACACTGATGAGCTAAAGTCTTCACCAGTCTCCCATGGGAGGAGTAGCTGGTCAGTCCCTGAGTGCAAGCAGTGGGAGTTGTCCACTTGAGCAAAGACGAGACAGTGCATGGGTCCTGATTCAACTACCATATGGCTCATGGGAGTTCAAATAATGCCTGCGTGGTGGTCCTTTGCTAGATCCTTTGTTAGGTGCACCTGCCTCCTAGGTAAGTGCACCAGGATCAGCTGCCATGCTGCCAGGGGCTCTCTCCTTCCTCTCTTACCCCGTTCTCTGACCTCTATGAAGTGAGGACATTCCTCCTCCCCCTTCTCTTATCTCTCCCAGGAGCACACTCTCTCCTTATTTGGTTCTTTCAAACTAGATCCTGATGGCTCATTGACTCAGAGCCCTACTCAATCAAAAACAAGTTCCTTTTCCTATAGGACACAAAGGGCTGCTTGATCTTCAAATTCTCCCGGAAGAGGAGGGAAAGGGTTTGCTGCTGATTGTACCAAAGGAAGGGAAAAGGAAACAATGGCGATTGCTCTTCCAGATGAAAAGAGTCCATATATCTATCACCAGCCACAACAAAAACTGTAATCGGAGCTTCAAAGGGGAGGTTCTGGGAGTCCTGACTACACAGGACAGGGACTGGTCACTGCCAGGGGAAAGGGAGAGGCTGGCACAGATAGTGAAAGGAAGTCAGTCCTGGAATCACAGGCAAGACAGGCTCCTGAGCTATGGTCCGAGGCCACTGATGGGTGCTTGGTGAAACTGATGCCTCATGGGCTCTAAAGGCCAGTTAGAGCAAGTCTTGATCAAGCAGCCTTTTCATCATTTCTGGGGCCTTGTAGGTCTGCGCCTCATGGTATTGTTCCATCTTCAGGTGAGATGGGAACTCAACTCTGCCCATGCTATTCTCCCTGCTTGGAATAGAACATGTTTCCTAATTCCCCTGGCGAACTTGTATTCATCCTTCAATGCCCACATCAGATGATCCTCCTCCACTGTTTTCTTGGCTTCCCACATACTCCTTCCTCTTGTTGCCTCTGAACTTTATGCCTTTATTTTTTCAATAATCATTCTGTTGACTCTTCCTTCTCCTTGAGTAGACCATGAGCATCTCAGGAATGGAGTCCACATCTTTTCTTAAGTTCCAATACAAAGTCTATGACCTTGAGAAACTTTTGATCACAGTAACTATTTGTGAACTTTTCAAGTTATTCTAAATATACCTCACAAAGCTGAAGTTCAATGATGATTTAGAATTAAGGCAGGGGACCGGCCCTGTGGTGCAGTGGTTAAGTTTGCATGTTCCACTTCAGTGGCCAGGGGTTCGCCAGTTTGGAACCTGGGTGCAGACCTACACACTGCTTGTCAAGCCATGCTGTAGCAGGCATCCCACATATAAAAAAGTAGAGGAAGATGGGCATGAATGCTAGCTCAGGGCCAGTCTTCCTCAGCAAAAGGAGTAAGATTGACAGCAGATGTTAGCTCAGGGCTAATCTTCCTCAAAAAATAGAATTAAGGCAGGGACACAAAGCTAGATGTATTTCATCAAACTCTCCCCAGTTCCGACAGTGCCCTGTATTTCCTCCATCACAGCACTTCCCACCCTGTATTGTAATTGTCTGTTTACTTCTTTGTGTCCCCTGAGAGACTGTGAACACAGGGACCACAGTGATTTCACAAATGTACCCGTAACACAGCGCCGTGCTTGCTGTAGAGTTAGGCATGCAGCACACCTGTGTTGAATTAAATTTAGAGGTCTCCTAAGTGAGCAGGTAGAGTTGATTCCTTAGGGTCTAGTCACTGAAATCACCTGTTTTCACCTTTTCCTTCTTTGAGGCTATCAGTAGAAAAATAATAATGAGCATAACAACATGCCAACAATGACCATAATCATAACCATCACTATTGTTTAGTGTTTCCTGTTTCTAAGCACTGTGCCAAACTCTTTTTGTGCATTATTTCATTTACTCCTTACAACAGCCATGCAATGTAGTTTTATTACTGTCTACACAAGAATGCTCAGTCCAAGTCTTCCTCCAGCTTCTTGCCCATGGCCACTTAGCGGGTAGGCGTCAGAGGTAGGATTAGAGCCCAGATCTGTTGTGAAGAGTGTTCTAGGCAACTACAAGGTAAATTTAATAAAGAGCTTCAAGAGAAAACAATTACCAGAAGAATTTCAACCACACTCCTTAGTAACATCACGGCACAAATCCCTGATAGCTTCAAACCTTTTTCTTGGAGGATAGTGTTGTTAGTTTGCTGTTTCATCACTTATTGGCCGTGGATTATTTTTTCCCAACATTTCACTATGAAAAATTTCAAACATAGAAAAAAGTCAAAAGAGCTGCACAGTGAACCCTCATCAGTCAGTGGGTTTCACTTCCTTGGAGAAGCCCCACGTTCTGCCTTCCGCCCCCTCAAATCTGCACACCACCCAAAGCCGTCCCACCTCTGAGTGATTCTCCTCTGTGCTTATTGCCAGGATAACCTTTAGGATGATGGTTCTCAAACTTTAGGGGGCATCAGAATCACCTGGAGGGCTTGTGAAACGCAACTAGAGTTCCTAATTCAGAATTTGCATTTCTCACAAGCTCCCAGGTGATTATGCCCGTGGTCTGGGGTCCACAGTGAGAATCACTGGCTTGAGAAATTTTTCCCTGAAAAACACAAGAGACGTTTCTCTCTTGACTCCATCAAGCATAGCTGTGCCTCTATGGGTTTCTTTAGCCCCTTTTTTTGGTGTGTGTTTGTGTGTTTTTTAATCTTATGAACACTGCAAATCATCTGACATCAGACTTTCTTTGTAGTGGTTGACAGGAAGGTTGCAGACAAATTTCTGGCTATCCTACAAAAGTATTGATGCTATGGTATGCATTTTGTCTAGTAACTTCACTTCTGATCATGTTTTACATTCTTATCCTTAGTTTCCCTTTGATTTGTCTTCCTGGCCTATTTTTAATTTCTTTTATTCTCTGTTATTGTATAGATCTTTGAAATCCACATTAAACATTTTTTGAAACAGAGCAGGTTATGTATATACCACTATCACCAGCAACAACAAAACAACACTTTGATATACCATATTAACTAAACTTTAATAAGAAAGCAGTAAACTTTTATAACAGCAACATTTTTTAAAAGAAAAATTACTTCAGCGTGCCCACCTCACTTGGGCTTGGTGAATAGCCATTTTAAATTAAAGATACGACACATCCTCAGCTCTTACTGCTGATTCTCTTTCACCTTCCACACTACCTTTAAGATCACTGTAATGTACACAATGCAACATGGATTAATCTTATGAGCTTACTTTTAAACAATCTTCTTTCATAAAGAAACGACAGAAAATATGGAAATATATACACAAATATTATATCAACTGATATGGGATATATGCAGGTGTTTAAGAAGAAACACTTGAAATTGTTTTCAACCTTATTTTAAATATTATATCTTGAACAAAAGAAAAGTCTCTTTTAAAATGACCTGTTTCTGTTGAAATACAGCATTTTAAACTTCAGTGCTGCTAAGGAGAACTGTTTCATTGATAAACATAAATACTGAGAACAGACTAGAAATAGCAAAGAGCCAGGGTTGAAAAGACAGTCACATGGGAGAAAGTTTCTCTGCTTCGAAAGGGAACAGTCTCTATGATGTTTCTTTTTCTTGGTTTTCACCGTGACAAGAAAAATATGTGGGAACCATGCCTACCCATGAGGTTTATGTTGCTGCATGAAAGATAACAAAGACAGTTTCTGAAATTAATAGGAAACAGTTATGGATAAGATTGTTTCACTACAAGAGCTCAAACAAAAATAAAAGAAAGGCCGTAAGATCTTTAACTTCTGGTGAAATTTCTGAAAATCACATGTGAAGAGATGATAGAAGTTTCATTCTCATATTAAGAGATTCAAAGTAGGGCCAGCCCAGTGGCGCAGCGGTTAAGTGCACGCACGTTCCGCTTCAGCGGCCCAGGGTTCGCGGTTCAGATCCTGGGTGAGGACATGGCACCACTTGGCAGGCCATGCTGAGGTAGGCGTCCCACATACAAAGTGGAGGAATATGGGCACCAATGTTAGCTCAGGCCCAGTCTTCCTCAGCAAAAAGAGGAGGATTGGTGGCAGATGTTAGCTCAGGGCTGATCTTCCTCAAAAAAAAAGGAGATTCAAAGTAACAGGTCTACTCAAGCCTCAAAAACAAAATGAATTAAGCAATAATTGAGAATAATTAAAGGTTAGTAAGGAAGGGGGCATGTTGTACCTAGGAGTTTATATTTCTTTAAACTTCCCTCTCTTTTTCAATATAGTGATCATTGACTGCTAATCTTCTTTGCTTTTATGCACTTAAAAAAGACAAACATATAAAATGCCCTTTGAGTTGGTTAGCCATTATAATGGGAGGTTTTGCCACTATCCAAGTGAAGCTTAGGTATTCACAGGTACCAAGATCCTAGGAGCACGCAGCCCCTGGGGAAGTACTTCCCAAACTTGAGTGTACATAAGGATCACCTGGGGAGTCTGTCAAGCTACAGAACCCGTGGTAAACTTCGGAGGAGTCAGAAGAAAGCTGTGGACCCCGCCCCCAAATCACACATAAACACAAGCAAGCCAATCTGCATTCATGATTCAGGGGCCTAATTCCCGCTCTAATGGGTAGGCTTGAAAACTCTAGGGTATAAAGTGACTAAATATTACAGTGATTTATACAACTACAGAGAAGAAAAAGGTCACTGCAGGATAAGATAGAAATGAATGAATGGAAATGAACTTACAAAGAAGATAGGGTTTGAATTTCAGTTGGCACAGAGTAAGGAAGAAGTCAAACCCCATGGCTAGTGGGTAGAATAATCTGAAGCTGTAGAGGGAAAGATGAGAATACGGATAATGAATTTCCCAGCCTGATGCTTCAGTAGAAGACTGGAAGATGATCTGCTGGATGGGCATTGTGAAGCCAGTTTATGGCGAGCCTCAAATGCCAAGCTAAGGAATTTTACTTCATTTAGCAGGCCGCATTGAACCCTTAAACGTATTCAAAGAGGGAGTGACACGACAAAAAATGGGTTAGGCTGAGTTAAAAGGATAAAGTCTATCTTGTAACATATAAACATATACTGTGTTTATTATATATCTTAATATGAGATAGGATAAGGCCTTATAATTCATCTTTTAAAAATATTTCTTGGCAATTCTTGGACATTTAGATTTACTCTTATGTTCTAAATTTTACTACTTTTGTATGTAAATTTAGCCCCTGAGCTGCAGAGTTTGATGATCTCATTGTTGTTTGCCTGGCCCCAGGAACACTGGAATCAGATCTTCACATCACTGCTGCACATGCCACCAAGTGGCTTCACGGCCCTTTGTAGCTTCTGGTGGTGTTTTGAGCTGGTGAAGGTGAGCAAGCTGGTGCAGCCTGCAAATGTGCTGGGCCAGCACCTTCTTGCTCAGCTGAGAGGGCACTACTGGAGCGTTATTGCTCTCTCTCCTTGGAATTCTGGATCTTTCCCCATGAGTTTCTCATGTTGTGGATGAACCTGTAGGCACCTAAATATCCCAGCTTTCCCCGTTCAGAAGTTGTTATAGGTAAGCAACGTAGTACTGGGATTCATGAGAAATTGTGTCCTCCTTTCCTGAGCAAGAATAGAAATTAGTTAAAATTTCACTCTTCACCACTGGAAATGTGACTGGATGCTATCTAAACTACTAGTTACTTCTAGTACTACTAGTCCCTCTAAAGCCTGAATGCATGTGTGTATTTTAAGCATTTCTCAGCCGTGTCTCAAACGTCCTGAGAAGGCTTCCCAGAATCCCATTTAGACAGAAGGATCCCTTATCTCCCTGCTCCCCACCCCACCATGTCACCTGTTTGCTGCTTCCGTTATTTTACCGAGTTCCCTTCCTGGCCAAGGGTGGTGTTAGAGTGCCATGAATGCTCTGCGGGCCAGTCTGAGCTAACATCATCTGCCTGAAGCCTGCCTCTGCTCCCTCAGAGGACGAGTTACTTTTACAGGACGGTTCTGTGTTTGCTCTAATCACAACAAAGCTAACAACTGGGGCTTATTCCAAGATCAGCTGTGAGTTTAGAGACTTCCCCAAATGGATTCATGTAAGTAAAGACCAAGCGTTGTCCCATCAAATGGATCCATGCTGCTCATCGTAAAAATGGATTGGTAGGCCAGTCATCTGGATCTCAATCCCAAACATTGCCCATGGTGCACCCAGGTTAGTTTGCATAATGCAAGAATGGAGAACCCTTTGGCTTAACAGTGGCCTATTTTTAGAGGCAGTGTATTGGTTAGGAGACAGTCTCTAGAACTAGACTCCCCAGGTTCAAATCCACCTCTACCAATCAAAACTATGCAAATTTGAACAAATTGCCCATCATCTGTTTCAGTTACCTCATCTGTAACATGGAATTAAAAATATTCCCTCCCTGTAAGGGTCCTCATGAAGATCAAATGAGTTACTATGCATAGAGTGCTAGAACAGTGCCTGGCGTGTAGTAAGTGCTAGAACAGTGCTAGCAAAACAAAGAACTTGGCAGTCCTTGGGCATCACCACATCCCAGTCTCCTGTCTTCATTAATCCCAGAATCCTAAAGTCCCCGGCTTCTGCTTTTGTCCAGAGGGGTATGTGGGCTGGGTTGGCAACAAGTCAGTTCTCCTTTGAATTGCTAGGGCTAGACCACCACCCACTTTGTTGTTCCTTCCCATTTTTCTGAGCATCACAAAAGGTAATATTCATGTGTCAAGGGATCCAGGATTGTATTTTAACATTTTACGGCCTCTTTGTAAAGCTACCTTTTCAATTTTAGAGGAGGCAGTTTTATGACTCCCTTTGATAACCACTTAACTCTTAAGACCCAAACAAAGAAGAGGAATGGTCAAAGGATATCAGGTACTCCCAGCCTGCTAGAGTCCTACTTCTTGAACATTATTCAAATTAGCTGCAGGACTCATAATTCTGTGTTTTCATTTATTGCTGCAGTAAAGTAAATGGTTCTTTTATCCAAATGTTATTTCCTGGCTATTAATTCAGTAGTTATTTTGGATTGTAGCACTCTTCTTTGATTTAGGGATATGGTGCCTTATAAATATTTAAAAGTTGAAGACTGACACTTAGAGAAATTGACTTTGATTTGTTTTGTTAATATCCGATGGCTAGAGTAATTATAGGTTTGGAAGATGTGGTCTCCTTCTCTTCTTATCAGAAGAGATGGGGATGTGTCTCTATAACAAGGAAATTTGGCAACAGAAGGCTCTTCCCACATCCTTTGCAGACTAGATCTCTGTGCACTCCTTCAGAGGACACGCACTACTTTTTAGTCTTCGTAATTTTCTCCAGAAACTGCTCTTGAACCCAGGAATGTGGATGAAAACTATCCATACTTCTCAAAATAGCTGAAAATGGTCATTCCTGAAAGGCTTGGGACTTTCTCTGCATCTACAAGTGCCAGCAAGGGTTTACGACAGGGCTCAGGGTGATCTACGGACTGGGATGATTTAACTGTGGATCAATCAACCTATTAGGGAAAAAAAGACAAGGTCAATAAGGATGGGTCTTGGTGAACCAGAGGTCATCCTACATTTTTCAACCTAATGTTCTTATTTCCTTTCCATTAACATTTCATAATGAAAAAATGCCTATATTCTTTAATTTTTAAGATAATTAAGTGAATTTAGTGCTTTTGAAGGGTAGAGGATTTATAATGGCATCAGGGAATACACTATTAATAATCTACAAGACAAGGGCCACCTGGAGAACAGCAAGGCAGTCTCCAGCACCAATTCAGAACCGAACTCCTCGCCTAAGACCAGAAAGACTTGTGTCTTTTGGGACAGAGCTTCTACCCTCTTGGGAAGTGGTTTTCCAGTTGTATTTGAGTTTGAATTTTAACAAATTACAACAAACACAGAATATTCTAAGTACGTGGCTTCTCTGTATGCAAAGCCCTGAAACGTGTGATGGAAGTAGAGAGTGGTTCTAGGGTTTCTCTAAGGGAAAGAAACATGGCATCTGCCTCTAAGATTGTTACAGCCTAATAGCGAGGTAAGGATTGACACAAGTGAACACACGAGGGTACAGAACAAGAGAAAGAGGTCTGCACAGTTGTAGTGAGGCACATGCACATAGAAACAAAGGGACTACAGACCAAAGGCTGGCTTGCCTCTGAGTTCTCCAAGCTGATCACTTAAGGCATAGTTTAATAAAGGTAATTTCAATGATTTTTGGATAAAGATAGTAAACACACTCATTTTCTTTTGTTCCTTCCCCAAACTCCATTAAAACAACAATAAAGGGATATATTTTTTAAGGCCTAAATTCTCAAAGGCAAAGAAATTGGGAGAGGACTTGACAAAATTTTGAAAACTAGAATATAGATGGGTGAATATTAAATAATTTAGCAAACCCAAGAAAGCCAAAATGAGCTAGCAATGGGAAAAGCTGAGAGGCAAACAGATTTATACCACAGACCCCTCCCCCTAAATAGCTCAGGAATTGACAAATTAAATACCTTTGGAAGTGGGGATGAAGGTGGGGCTATAAGCAGGAAAACAGCAAATCAAAGAAGCAATTAGATCTCTAGATCCTTTGTTCCACTCCTCACTCTGTAAAGACTGGAGGCTTATGCTCTGAAGAGGGTATAACAGCAGGTCTTTGGGTCAGAGGGACAGCATTGCAGAGCTGGAGGGTAGGAGTACAGGCTGAAAGCAGGGAGATTGAATGAAGAGTTATAGACCAATGCTGAGGCTCCTCCTCCAACCCCCTTCCCAACCACGCTCCACCCAGAAGATTCTTCTCTGTGGAATCTGAGTAGCAGAAGAGGGAAGACCTGAAGATACGAACATTTGGTGTCTTCCCCAAGGAAACAGGTCAATCAGCTCCTCCTACAGATAAGCCCCCAGAAGCTCTAATAGAAGCTTTAGAGCCCTACTTTTAAACAGGAGCTGAAAAACAAAGATTACCACACAGCTGGGGAAAACCTCTACTACCTCTAAATCCTCTAATATATTAAAGTGATTTATTGAAAGACAAGCTGATTAAGAAAGAGACTAAACCATCAGTGGATGAATGGATAAAGAAAATATAGTATATACATACAATGGAATATTAGTCAGCCTTAAAAAAGAGGAAATACTGTCATATGGTGCAATGTGAATGAAGCTTGAAGACATTATGCTAAGCGAAATAAGCCAATCACGAAAAGACAAACACTGTACTGCATGATTCCACTTACACGAGGTATCTAAGTAGTCAAACTCGTAGAAACACAAGGGAGAATGGTGGTTGCCAGGGCCTAGGGGAGGGGGAAATGGGGAGTTGCTCATTGGGTACAGAGTTTCAGTTACGCAAAATGAAAAAGTTCCAGATATCTATTAAACAACAGTGTATATATAGTTAACAATACTGTACTGTATTTATATATTTGATCATGTTCTTCTATGTTGTGGGGAATAACCAGTGTTTAGATTTTAGCCGAGAGGTGTAAACTCCCATGGAGGAGCATGGAGTTGGGAAGGAAGGATTGATTATATGGTTTCCAGAATGCTTAGAGTGACCAGAGTTGGATTTCATTGCTCAGCCAAAGGAGTTTCAGGGTATAAATTACTCCCTGGGAATATACACCCAGTGAATAGGCTAAAAATATGAATACAGAATGTCCCTGATAACCTGAAAACATAGAAAAGATTCCCTTACCAAGAGTGGCCCAAAGGACATAGTAAACCCAATCAGCATAAATAAAAATGATTCCCAAAGATTTTTTCTTCCTTTTGAGTTAAGTTTAAGGCAACTGATTGACAGCTGCCTAACATGAGTGTTTTTAAAACCCTGAATATGACCAGGGTTGTAATTACGTTGTGATGTTTATATAGAATGAAGCTAAACGATATTGCAAAGTTATTCCTTCAATGAAACATATGCTTATGCTAACCCTCCAAACATCTCTATTTTATTAAGAAAACTATTTTGCACCAGAGATGTGCTGTCTGATTTTTTCCATCCTTCTGAATATACAGAACATGTGTGTAACAAAGAGCACATGCACAGCTACAGGATATAAGGATACAAGAATCAAGGCAAAGTGGTGTATTCCCATGTCCTTCTCCTGAATAGCAGCAATTAAAATTCACAGCTGCTGGCTGCCCAGATGTTTCTTGCATTTAGTGCTCTGTAATATGCATCAGAATATATTGTATGACTGCAGTTTCAGTAAACTAGACAGCTTTGTATTCTAAATTCTGCAGACTAGATCCAGTGTATATATTTTTTCTTCAGATTGGCTTCCCTTCCCCACCCCCCTTCATTTGCTTGGGGCATTTGCAGTTCAGAAACAAAAGACATTTCCAGCTCAGAGTTTAGCTGTATCAGAGTGTAAGTGCAGGTCAGGTCTGATTTATGTGGCACATCTGATAAGCAGGAAAGGAGGGCAAGATGAGGGGTTTGGAAAAGCAGGTGAACTTGGCTTGACTTATATCTTCCCCTTTTGTAGGCAGCCAACATCCCTCTGGTGTCAGAACTTGCCATTGATGACATACATTTTGATGACTTTTCTCTCGATGTTGACGCCATGATCACAGCTGCTCTTCGGATGTTCATGGAGCTGGGGATGGTACAGAAATTTAAAATTGATTATGAGGTAAGATGTTCTGTGTTGGGTGATCCCAGGAGTGCATCTGGACAATGTGGTAGCCACTCTGAGCCTCAGGTTTCCCAAATACAAATTGGAGATGATAATTGTTTCCCTGCACACCTCATGGGATTACCATGAGAATCATATGAGAGGTTTGGGGAAGGACTTTGATCATTGATGGTTACTAGGACAGAAGGCATTGTTTTGATAATGGGCCACTGGAGACACATACACTGCCTGACACAACCTTTCTCTTCCCATTTCAGACACTGTGTAGGTGGCTTTTGACAGTGAGGAAAAATTATCGAATGGTCCTGTACCACAACTGGAGACATGCCTTCAACGTGTGCCAACTGATGTTTGCACTGTTAACTGTACGTATGCTCAGTGACGCAGAAGGTCGTCTGTCCCTCGTGTGGACCTATGGGCCTTGTCCTTCACGTTCCATTTCTCTGACAAGTTGCCATGTGCTTTATCTTACGCTGGAACTTACCTGCCCTGGCTATGGGAGCATATATTTCACGACAATTTCTGAGCTTTAAATCACCGACACTCTGAAACAGGTGTAGTCTTGGAATGATTGCTTCAGCCTCTTTTCAATGTTTTATCTCGGGAAACTGGTTCTTTTTACAAAAGAAATGCTTAGATTTTCAAAGTAATCTTTTCACAGAGGACATGGGAATGAGTGACAGAACAAAGAGATTACTAGGTAAGACTCTCTAGGCTGGTGGAAAGCCAAAGTAGGACTGTGTGAACACTACCTACAGGGACACAGAAATCCTGCGAGAATGCTTATCTGGGAAAATGCCCAGGGTGGCCAGGGAAGGAAGGAGTGGGAGCAAATGCTCTCAGGGTTTAGGGGCACGCTAGGCTTAAAATATCTGCCCTGGGGCTGTCACCCAGTGAGGGTGGCCAGTCTGCTTTTTGGAGATAGCTATGGCAGCTGGCCAGAGGTAAGCCTTGGAATTTAATCTAAAAGCAAACATTTATGGCAAAGATTGAAACAAAATCCTCTATTCATCTCCATTTTGCTGGCAGGAAATAAGGCTTGTTTTGGCCTTATTTTCACTTGCACTGTTAAACTATCATCAAGTAAAATGTTTTCTGGCTTAAATATATTGGTTACTTTGGCCTCGTGCTTATATATACCTACATATGTATACATACGTGTGTGTGTGTATAAACACATTTACATTACAAAAAAAGAGAACATAAGTTTTGGATGCTCAGAACATAAATCTAAATACCTTACATCTTTACACCCAGACTAAAATTTAAACCCGAAATAAAGAACTCCAAATGACACGTTTTCCTTTGTTCCAAGTGAACGAAGACTATTCTACTCCTTCATGAAATGCTCTGCCTATTAAAATTTTACTCATCCTTTAAGGATTAAGGATTAAGGGTTGGTCTAATGTCAATTTTCCCACAAAGTCTTCTGCTTTCTCCCCAGGCATCAATAATTGCTTCTTTCTCTGCACCATGTCTAGTACAACGTGTCTGTCTTTCTGCTGTGCATTTTAAGTCACAGACCTCTCATTCTGCTATAGAGTAAACTGCTTGAGGCTGAAGAAATAATTTCTTATTCTTTCAATAACATCCACTTATTTGCTCAACATCATTTATTGAAAGCCTCACCAGCACCTTGCAGCCTATCACACACTTGGCAGGTTTTCAACAAATGCATGCTGGATTGACTTGAACTCAAATGTGCATATAGCATAAGAAGATAGAACCAAAATATCTTCACTTTTATTCTCAGGATCCTGGTTTTTGGGGGGGTCCTCAACTGCTTAAGGAGCAAGCAGACTGGCCTGGAAAAACTGGAGTGGCCCTGTCCTGTTGCATACACCATGAAAGCAGTCAGCCAGTCAAGTGAGGAAGGAAGATGCTTTGAACTATGAGGCTTAATTGTCCAAGTGCCAATGTTGCTTGAAAAAAAAATCATCACTTTCATTTTGCTTTTCCATCAGGCCTCAGTAGACTAGGAATAATTTTCTCTGTGCAGAGTTCCTGTGTCTGGCTCACAGAGGCCATTCAGTAAAGAAATTATTAACCTATTATTTTGGAGAACCTATGGATTTGTGATGAATTGCTAAAATAAGTAAGTAGGAACCTTGTTCAACAAAGGAAAGAGGAATCACCATGACATTGTGAGTTAAATGTCAAAGACAGAAACAGACTTTCATGACAAGTGTTAAAATAGCTGGGATGGGGGGAAGCTGGCAAGAGCAGCAGCATCAGGGTGGACACAAGAGTAAAAGGAAGCACATACCCAGTGTTCTTCAGTAAATGTTTCCATAATACAATCTTGATCCTTTTCAAGACATGGAAGAAAGCAGAACTCTCAAACTATGTCTCCACAATGGGGATACTCATGCCACCCACATGTTTCATGGGTATGGTTGTTTTCGTAAGTCTGCTCAGCAACCTTGAAGAGTATCACTGTTTGAGAAGGTTTGGATTTGTTTTTGTATTAATGCTATTGCGAAAATTGGAGAATTTGCTGGTAAAGTTCTCTTGGTGGGGGACGGGTTTGCAAAATGAAAACATGACTTTGGAAAGAATACATTGGTGAATGTTATTTTTTTCTCCTTAACATTGAATTGAGTAGTCACATCTGGAAAAGATATTATTTTTGGCTCATTAAATTTTGCTGAACTTGACTAAGGGTTACAGTAGGTTGAAAGTGTCAGCTTTTGTTTGTGCCTAACACAAGCAGTCTCTTCTCCAACTTGACCATGGACAAACTGATTACTCAGACTTTTTTAACTAAGAAAATAATTATTGTGATAAAAGTTATTTGATCAGTGAAGATAACAATGAGTTTAATTCACTTATCAATTCTAGTTTCTGGGATACCTCAGCCTATGGCAAAATGATAACCTACTTCTCTCTGTGAATGGGCACTAATGTTTCAAGCACTCCAGCAGACATTAGGGTCTTTCCCTGTTTTGTTTTCATCAGTGATTCTATTTACATTCCAGTGATCTCATATTCCATATCCATGTGTTGAGTTAGCACCAAAATTCTCTATTAATCTGAAAAAAAAATCACCATTCACCAACCCCTGGATTCAGCCTGTCACAAAGCCAAGAAAGCATGGCGCATGTGCGCTGAATTTTCCTCTAGATGGCGCTCCAAGGCAAAGTTTCCCAGCCAGTTGCCAGGAAAGAAGCGTGTGGAGAAAATCTCCCAACCTTCCCTGAAAGTGCTTCTTTTCTTCTAAGACAGGAGATACTGAGGCACACACCCCACGCTTCTTTATTAACAGAGACACCAACAAAGTCAGTGTGTCCGAAAAGAGCCCCTCCTCTCAGGCCGAAATTATTATGCCTGCCTCCTCGCTCCAGGAGCTGTTAGCAGGATAATACGGCAGGCACTCTGCGTGTGACCTTACATCTGTGGGTGTGTATTTTTCCGAGCCCATTGTCTCCGGGAATGGGAAGATGCATAGCTGTGTGTCAATGCTGAGCAAATTATGAAACCATGTGCAACAAGACAAGCAAATTATAAATATGTGCACTAGCTTCCTAACCTTTAACCCTAAAATCATTTCAAACGCGGAAAATAAATGTATTGACTGGGAATTGTGTTTTGTAAAAGTATTCAACCTCATGTCTAGGTAACAAAGCAGTTTTGTTCCTTTAGAAATTAAAGAAAAAAAAAGAACTAATTGCTTTGTAGGATAGGCAATTTGATATAAAATGGTGGAAATTTAGTTCACTGGGAACCCTAGTAATGACTACTAATCTATTCCATGACTCTGGGCTGAAATTCCAATTTTTTTAAAAAATCAAAGTTTCAATATTATTCTTTGCTTCTAAAGGGGTATTTAGGTAGTTAAAATTTACCAAATATTTTTAATTCCTCAGATAAATACAGTATGTAATGCTAATTAATATTTGTGATTAAAACAAGGAATAAAAATCTGCAGATCAAGGATAGTTATATAAAATCTATTTATTTATGGAAGCTTGTAGAATAAGTATTCCATGAAGCACAGACATAATGAAAGAATTTCTCATATTCACAATGTAAACCAAATAAAGGAAACGACTGCGCTTTTGTTTGTGTTCTGTAAAATAAAAGGCATGCAGTGGTGCCAAGGTTGCAGAGACATTTTTCAGTTTTATAAATGATGTATGAGCTCTGACAGATTTTCCAGGGGGGAAAAAAAAGCTTTCCTTAAGAGTCAGTATTCTTTACTATCCCATAAATGTACTCATTAGCACTTTGGGCCAAGCCCTGCATGCTGTGGGGCTCAATAAAGATTCATTGAATGAGTGGATTTAGTTTAGGGTAATATTATTCAGGGAACCATGTTGCTCGGTGTCCAGTTTTTCAAAAAACTATAAAATGATGAACAACTATCACCACTAGAAATCTTGTTCTTTCTTCGTATCACACTAAGGTTCAGCTAGGGTTCATAGAGAATGTTATGATCTTGCGGAATTCACTGGATATGAAAAGAGAAGAGCACATGATCACATTAAAATTTATGGTGGTACTGGCGGCATGGCGCTGGTGGGGAATTGCAGTTAAACACTAATAATACCGGAGTATTGCAGCAAACACACTGACACCCCCTGACATTTACTGGGGGCTTCTTAAATCTCAAATGTGGAGGGAGCATGTTTAAGTCCATATTTGTGTTGTCAACAAGGTTATTTTCAGGGATAAGCCAAGTCGTTTTATTGATAATTCAAACTAGAAAGCAGAAGGGACGTCTAGGGAGAAAAACCGTCCTATTCACCAGCTTGAGGATAATGCGCTGTCTGCTATCTGCCGTTTTCAGGGAAGTCTTTGATTTTTGAGGTAGAAAATTTCTTCTGGAAGATCTTAGACGCACAATTGGAATCCTCCCACCAAGAAGGACAGAACTAATTGAATTTTTAAATAAATATTTTTGCTCAATAACCAGAATTTTAATCTCAACAGAAGTCTAATTTCTTTGTAGATTGTAACATTGGAAGGTACAAAGAGAGCTACATATTTTGTTCTGTAAGTGACTATAATAAAGTAACAGTCATATTTTTAATCATCAAACATCATTTTGCATTACATTTTGTTCAATATAAGTAGTAACTAGTTATATTTACTTTAAAATAAATGGCAGCATTATCATAATACAATAAAATCTGCACATTATAAAAACGAATTCTTTAATCTTCATGTAGGTATATTTTGATTTCCAGTGTAACTTCAAAGTTGGCAGTTTTTAATTTAGGAAAGCAGTGGTTTTTAACGTTTTTGCAGAATATCAGCACTGGGCACTATAAATTAACTAGGGAGCTAATCAATTTGAATACTGTGTTTAAATTACATTTAAGACTCCTGCCTTTTAATCATTGAAGAAGGTTTCTACTTTTATTCTCTCTGGCCACTTCTCAGAGCCCCTATTAGGCACTCCATGCTTCTAGCTGACATTCCCTTTATCCACATTTATTTCATAAAAGGAAAAAGGCAAAACCGCACATAATTAAGAACCTGGTGTGCTAATAATCAAACATACAATTGGGCAGAAGGATAATCCAATCCATTTCCTCACACAGGAGAGTAACCTCCATAACTCACTTTAAGCGCTGCCATTCATGAGTTATGGGTCATTCCCTTTCTAGTGAAAATAAATTCTCCCGCACCATCAGCCAGAGCTGGGTATTTTCTTAGGACATGTAAATTGTAAAAGTGTATGAACATAATCATGTCCGGCGTTTCGGGGGAAGTATAAGCTCTTGGTTGTGGACCCAGGCTTGTCAGGAAATGTATGTGGTTTCAGGGCTGGGGCTGCCTAGTTACAATATAGGATTTTTGATTAAAGTGAATTTATTCTTGCGATTTTTATGATGTTGGTAAACTGTTTAATCTGGCGCTTTGTGTTTTATGACACTAGCCAAATCCTCCAGGTCAGGGAGACCCAGCAGCAGAGCCGCGGTCGTTTATCACAGCCTCCGTTTTCCACGGTTTATGACTTAGTAGTGGCACTTTCTTGGTGCTGAAACCTGGCATCTAAGGGTGTCAAGTTGGGAGCTTTAACAAATTTTAATTTTTCATGAGTCTGATTTTTAGTTTTTCCTCAATGATGACAAATAAAAATTTGGGTAAGTTTTGAAGAGGCCTCATATTCTTGAAATTCATCAACCTGGCCTCTCGCGGCACTTGGGGAGGGCTGTCTCTGCATAATTAACTCAGCAAGTGATCTGCTCCGTTTCTGCGTTCACAAACCACGTTATATTCAATTCACTACTAATTTATCCTTAAAATATAAATGATGTTTCTAAACATGCTTTGTCCTCAAAAAAATCATAAAGCACACATATTCTTAGTGTTGAAAGCTGTCCTTAAGAATCTAATATGCTTCTCCTCTTGTTTCTTTTTGAAATACAGTGTGTGTGCTGCGTGCATTCAACTACATTTATCTAAATTAAAGTAGAAACCTCAATTTTTTCAAGTCTTATTAAGATACTTATTCTGAAATTTCTCTTAGATCATTTGTATATCGTTTTGCACATTTTATCAAAATATGAGAGCAGAGATGTATTGACCTATTTCTATTTGATCACATCAGGGCTTCTTGAAAATAAAATACAGAGTGTTGGGAGATGCCAGAGGTTTGCTTTGAAATACTCTAGCAAACAACATACAAAGCAGTGTATGTACAGAGATAGATGAAGCAAGACTGGCAAACCGTGGATTGCTGTTGAAGTTAGGTGATGAATACACAGGGATTCATTATAATATTCTATTTTTTGTGTGCTTTTAACTTTCTGAAATAAATAATTTTTTAAATTATGATAACAAGTAGATTAAAAATTGTCATGGAAGTGGTTAAAAAATAACTAAATAAAATTGACTAAATCCAATTTTTTTAAATTCAGGCATTAAACATTTACTCAACATTTACAATTGTTCCAGACAGACCTTAGGTTTTGCTGCCCTGCCCTTCTGAGACTTACATGGACAAGAATTTGCATTCTTATTTGAGGCTGAGAGACAAGTGTGTTCAAAACATGACGTAGATTTTACTACTTCATAGGAAATGCCTTCAGAAGCTTCTGGTTGTAAAAGAAAGTTTTTAAATGTGGACTCTACTATCTTCCCAACTCTGAGCTTGGTAAGGAAAGGATCATTGTAGACTGAAATCAGTATTTAATTAATACCAAATCAATATTTGATTACATTCATCTTGAGAAGAAAGAGAAGCCAATTTGATCAAACCACCCCACTCCTGTGGACACAGACAATTTACGGCTGCCTGTGTTGCACTGCCTGTTTTGGTGAGGGAGACGTGTAAACATGGTTCTGGGTGTAGTCCCCTAACAGCTGGAAAGATTCTGGTCTCTGGACCTCAAAATGGGACTGAAGCGCCTCTTTTTCAGCCTTGTAAACCCAAATATTGGCAGACAGACATTACTGTAAACACCAAAGGGGTATGACCTTTAACTCTAGGTGCTATGGTTTGTCCAGTAGGTTTTTTCTCCAACAGAGGATTGTGGTTGTGACTACCTGTTCTTCTCCCCGTTGTGCTTTCATCACACATTATCTCTGGTTGGCAAAGATGGGATCCTTTTTGAAAAGAAGATAAGATACAGCATCAAATAGTACACAATTATTTCTGAGCACTCCAAGCAATTGACATTTGCTTCCACCTTAAAGACTGAGAAAATCCTCTGCCTAAAATCATTGCTTTAGAGCATATTGAATAGGTTGATACCCATCAGCATTCACGTGTTGAGAGGTGGCCACTCCATCTTGAAGCAAATAAAATAGAGTCCTCAAAAGAAGCAAGCTGGGCTTGTGTAAATGCCTGTAGAGCCCAAACACGTGCCTTAACAATTCTCTCACCACTGTGACCGCCTCACACTTGGGATATGTGCTGAACTGGGAGGCGGCTCTCCTAGGCTCTTCTCCTAGAACCTTCAGTCCTTGTTAAGAGATCTAAGTTTCACAGACAGACACTTCGTGTGAAGGATGGCCTAGCAGAGCTGTGCCGGCCATCAACATTGCAATTTGGGGCATTTTTTAGAAAACTTAAGCACCTTGTATGTGGCATTTACAATGGAACCCTCAAAGATCAAGCTTTGGCTAAAGTAAATTTGATTTTAATAAAGTACCAAGCAAAGGCCCCAGATAGTGTCCCTGTAACACTGCATACCAGAAATTAAGAAATACTAGAAATTAAATGCTTCTTCTGTAAATGCTGCCTTTCAGACCCAAGCTCACACCACTTCCAAGTTGAAGTCATATATAGATCAGTTGACACATGATGACACAGATAAAGGATATGGTGTGCTGATTCTTCTCAAGGAGACACTTCCTTGAGAAACCATATTCTTTAAAACTCTTGGCAATGGTTTAAGCAGTCTTCTTCGCTTTGCTCTTCTTATCCAGAAGAAAGACAAAGATGAAAGGTTGAGAAGAAAGACTACGAAAATCCATCATGCTTTCCCTCAACCTTAGCCAGTCCACTGAGGGCTCCACTGCAGTGCCTGGCTGTCAGCATCCATGGAGGAGCATTCGGAACCAAGGACCTTGTTGGGTTTGGGATCTCTAGGACTATTAGGAATTTCCAGTACATCGTTGGATTCCCTCCCTCTCAGTCTGCCACCTGCCAGATCTCAGAATCAACAAGATGAACTCAGGAAATCCCTCATCATTTAGTACCTACAGTAGTGGAGTTCAAAAAGAAATGTGAAGGCAGGATTTCTGGCATCATTCCTTGGATTCCCATAGCTGAGTGCATGACAAGAGGCATGCAGTCCATGAAACCCCTTCTCCAGAAACAAACCAGAGGCAGCTGGCCACTTTCACCATTACTTTCTTCCACAAATTGCAACCAGTGCTTTGATGGCTTCTCACTAGAAAAGGGCACTCCGTGGCACTGTTCTGTCTGGCATGAGGTGTGACCAGACTACATGCACAACAAGGGACAGACACGCTTATCTTCCTCAGTGCTCTGTCCGTGTGCCTGGAACTGTGTAAATGCTTAATAAATATTTGCTCAATGAGTAAATGAATGGACACTTTTCAGGATGTCACTATTTTATTCCAAGCTAGAACAGTATGATGAAATATGGGTTTGTTCTTAAAAAAGAATTTACACACAGACACACACACACACATAGCGTATATATTTTAATGAATAAATGTTCTTTGTGGAAAATTTGGACACAAAGGAAAACTTTTTAGGTCACCTGTGATCCCACTATTGGTAACGTCTAGATGTGCATCCTGACGGTCCTTTTTAATGCATACATCGAGACATTGTATAAAGTTGGATGTTACATACAAACCGTTGTATCTTTCCTGTCCACTGTTTACTGTCACCTACGTCTCTTTTCAATGCACGAGAGCCATATTTAGGCTCAAAATGTCCAGTGGTTCTGCGATATCAACCTCTTACCATTCAGGAATAAGATCCTTTGTGGAATCAAGCACACGCCAATGATTCTTTAAAGCCCTGTTATCTAACACTCTGTCCACACAGAGTATTTAAAAGCTGCACGACTGCACCTCACCCCCGCCTTTGCAGCTGAATAGCACAGTGATGGGAACACAGACTGGGGGCTGGGTTGCCTGGGCTCTACTCCCACCTCTGTTACATTCTGGTGTGTGGTCTGTTGCCCCCATAGCATAATCTATAAAACGGGAAACATAAGAACACTATCTCCCTCTGAGTGTCCTTGTAAGGATTAAACGAGTTCATGTACTTGAAATATTTAGAACAGTTCCTGGCATATCTTAAACACTATAGAAGTATTAACTATTCTTAGTAGTAGCCCAAGCCTCTTTTCTCAGATATAACAATAAGCACTTAATAACATTCATTCAATGAATCAAGCCTCTATAGCACCATCTAGTGTTGATATTGTGGCTGTTGTTTTTGACACCTTTTGGATTCTGCAGAGCCACAAAGCAACAGTCATTTTTTTCTGGCCATGCTATTCCCCCATTCACTAGTGTCACACAGGATCAGCTTTGAGAAGGGGGCACATCCAAGCTGGTTTAAACTTTATGTTGACTAAATGATGGGAAATTACTGGGTGGTCTAGGGAACCCTGTGAATCAGTCTTACTTTCTGGGTCCTTTGGAGTTCCAGTGATTATATGCTGTGGTGGCTGGGGATAGGGTTCTCCCAACTTACATTTTAGCCCAATGAAGGACTGTCCTTGGAGGCCTTCTTGGAGAGTAGACACAGGCTTTTCTGGAGGGAACTAGGTCTCTTTGCCTCGACTGTCTTTTACTTGGATATATTCACTGCTTTCCATTTCTGATCTGGACCATGAGGGAATACAAGAGATAAGATGGATTAACAAAAAGGTCAATAAAACCAGTCATTACTGAATCAAGAGCAGAAAAGATATAATTTTATTTGAAAATAAAAGAAGAAAATAGAGTCAAGCATGGGAATGCATTAAAATATATTTCCTGCTGCTACTCTGTTCTCTTTTGAAAGTATGTTTTCTTCAGCAGGCAGCTGACTTTTTCTCCTCGGTGTAGGTAAGTCTAGGTCAAATGGATGGGACTAGAAGGAAGATGGATGAGGGCTGGGGAGGGGCAAATGGACACTTAGTGGCAGGTGGACACTTTCAGGCCTGACTATTCTCAGAAACCATTTACCAGGCAGCTTTAAATCACAGTCAAGAGAGAGGTGCTGCTTCAGTCACTCAGGTGTCACAGTCAAGAGAGGTAAATATATTTTGTGTGACTGTGTGTGTACTGCTCTTCAGGGATTCTTTATTCTGAGGATCCAGAGGTGAGCTCCATGGTCTTTGAACACCATAAAAATTAGAGAATAATCTCTGGGAAGAGGGTCCATGACTTTCATCAAATTCTCGGAAGTAGCCATGATACAAATAGTTTAAGAGCTAGATGCTGGTTTTCCAGGAAGGGATGGGCAGGAGTGGTGGTGGTGGCTGTATAAGACATTGTGATAAAACATATCCCATCATATTATATAATGGGTGCTAACTGATGGCTTAAAAATGATTTGAGCTTTTGACTTTGAGTCTATTAGATGCCATTCCGTTTTAACTTCTAGTTAAATTTCTAGTCAAATTACTTTATTTTAACATTATCCCATCCCTATTCTTACTGTTTGAATTCATCGGCTAGTTCTAATCAATAACATTTTCACAGGCAAAATCTTTCTAAATTTCAGGGCAGTTTCATTTTTGTTTACAACACTGATTTCCACAGTATTGTGGATAATTATTTCATACCTGATAGACTTTCAGGATTTACTTAGTATTAGCAAGACCCAAACCCAGAAAACCTGACTTAGAGTTTCAAGATGACAGAGGTGACAGATAAAGACCTTTATACTCCTTCTCCTTTCAAAAATCACCCCAAAATAACAAGGAGAACAAGAAATGGACACAAATTCTACCTTTCATGGAACCGTAATATATGAAGGCAGAAAATGGAGGGAAGCTGGTTCATAGCTTAGCAGAGAAAAGGAAGGTCCAACCCAAGTGCCTTCAGGGTGAGGGAGTGAAGGAAGGGTGCACATGAGTAACAACGCCCCCCAGAATCTCTCAAGGCTCAGGAATCGTAGGATCATGCCACACAAATGGGGTGAAGTAATGTGAGGGGGGTGAGGTCAGGTGAGGGGGGTGAGGGAAGGTGAGGTGGAGTGAGCGATGATGCCAACGTGGAGTCCCAAGTCCCGATTCCCTCCCCATGCAGTCAGAGGGCTACTCTCCCTCTCACCTATTCAGGAAACCAGAATGTTTTCTGGAGAAACTGAACCCCAGACTTGGGGACACCAGCAAAAGAAAAGTTAGGGTGAGGTGCACCCTGAAAATAAAAGAATTAAGTGAAAGTCTATATCCTCAAAGGCTAGAAGCTACAGTTCTCTTTTCTCAGAATGCTAACATCCATGTTTATGCCATTTTCAAGCAAGAGATTGGAAAGTCTAGAGAAAATGAGTTTAGATGATGACATTTGGGGATCTCCAGCAAAAGACCAGCTGGCCATCTGCTCAGCCTGTGGTAAGGCCCAGCGATCTACAGACACTACCCCGTGCGCTGGTGTGCGGTGAATGTTGTAATGCTTTACTCTGAAATATGCGTAGACTACCCAGGATACCAGGAATTTGAGGAAACCACCAATCCCAGAGAAAAGGCGTTCAGAGGAAACGGCAATCAGGGAGCAGAAGAGAACCTCAGCAGAATTATAATTAATATTCTCAAAAAGATAAGAGATGATAATGCATCCGTGAGAGAAGACTAGCATGCTGTTAGAAAAGGAGCAGCAGACAAGAAAAGCTTATAAATTAAAAATATTACTCCTGGAAAGTAAGAGGGGAAAAGTCAACATGGGCAATGGGAAAGAAGAGACGAGAAAATAAGGAAATCAATACAGGAAGTCCAATATCCCACCAACTGGAGTTCCATTCAAGTAGGACAGAACAAATAGTGAAGAGGAAATTATAAAAAAAAAAAAAAACGATTACAAAAACATACCAAAGAAAATGAGCCTCCAGATTAAAAAGACTTACTGAGAAAAATGATGGGAAAGACGTTCCAAACCAAAGCATATCTTTGTGAAACTGCCGAACCCCAGGGATAGAGAGAGGATTCCAAAAGAACGAAAATCAAGTAACATTCAAAGTATTAGGAATAAGAAGGGTATACGCTTCTCGAAAGCAACTTCAGGAGTTAGAAAACAAATAATAGAGCAGTCTTTCAAAATTCTGAGTGAAAATATTCCAACCTAGAATTGTCAGGGAAGCTAACAACTGAGCAGGAGAATAGATGAAAGACATTCTCAGTCACGCAAAGCCTCCAAAAAAGATTTAAGTGCTCAGTGTTAAAAAATTAACACCCTTTCTCATGAGGCCACTGTCAGATGTACTCCCCCAAAAATGAGGGGGCAGATGAGGAAAGGAAGGGATGTGAGATGCAGGAGACAGGAAATCAGCCCCAGGAGAGGAGAGCTGGCAGCAGACAGAGAATCCAGACCAAAGAGCAGGACCAGGCCACGGCCAAGAGTCCCCACAACAGGAAGGAGTCTAATAAATGAGGCTTTGGAGAGCTGTGTAGGATGCAGAGAAATCTGAACTCCAGGAAATGAAAGCATTTACATAAGAAAGAAAACAATCATTGGATACTAGCTGGCTCCGCAGTGAATAATAATTATAGAGTAATAATCGGGAAAGCACTGTCTATGGATTGCTGTGCGCGGGTGAGGGGAGAGAGGAAGGGGTGGCTGTGAAGATCAGTTCTCACTTGCCCCAAGACATCAGTGGTTAAGGGCAAACTGTGGCGGGAACAGGCTGGGAGTTTGCCTGCTTCTGCCGCTTACTAGCTGTGAGCCCTTGGGCGCATTAGTCAGTTTCTCTGTGCCTTGGTTTCCTCTCCTATACCTGAGGAGAATAACAGTTCCGACCTCACAGGGCTGTTAATTAGAATTAAATAAGTTAAATAGTTGTAAAGCTCTTAGAATGGTGTCCAGCACGTAGGAAGGACTATAGAAGTACCTGATGAATAAACAAGTGCTAATAATATGTGGATACTACATAGAAATACCGTGGAAAATACCTACCAAAGTAGGTAAAGAAGAAAATGGAAGGTGGTTGCCTTTGGGAATCAAGCAAGGAGAAGGATGACTAACTACTGACTACTGTTTTTTGATTCTAAGTCTCTTACTACAATTTGAATTTTTTAAAACTGTTACAGGGGCCAGCCCAGTGGCATAGTGGTTAGGTTCACTCACTCTGCCTGGTGTTTGTGGGTCTAGATCCCGGGTCGGGACATACACGCTGCTCATCAAGCCCTTCTGTGGTGGCGTCCCACATACAAAATGGAGGAAGATTGGCACAGGTGTTAGCTCAGTGACAATCTTCCTCAAGCAAGAAGAGGAAAGTTGACAATAGATGTTAGCTCAGGGCCAATCTTCCTTACCAAAAACAAACAAAAAAACTATTACAGATATTACAGAAACATATTGTTCAGTTATTTCTGCAATAAAAACATAATTAATTAAAAAATAAAGTTTTCGTTGTTGTAAGAAAAGTGTTTTACAAATACTAGCTAGTCATCCTAGATCTGGGGGAAAAAATACATGTAAAAAGGGAAGCAATTTGAACCCCATCTATCCTCTGCTCCCACCCTCAGATAAAGATTGTAATAAGTAATGAAGTGGGAAACTTACTTAGAGGGGAGACATATAGGCCTTGGATTAGGAAAATGCATAGCCTCACTTTCTAGAGGTTCACTTCCTTTTCTAAACTGATGAACGGACAGCAGGAACCAAAGAACCGTTGCTGATCCTGGTTACGTAATTAATCATGCTGCTCCCCAAAGAAATCACCCCACACGTATGCATTTCACAAACGAGCTACCAGAGGATAATAAAAAAAGAATTCCATGTAACGCATACTCCACCTGATCCGCAATCTGGCTTGCCTAATCCTCTGCCAAATTCTAGTTTTCAAGACATGCACTGCCTTATTATCTGTACAAATTTAATCTGTCCACCAAGCTAATATGAATTAAGGTATTTACAAGATAACTCCTAGAATATCATCATGTAACAATTTGAGCACTTCTAAGTTGCTTATTTTCGTATGAAAAAAAGATTTTTTCTTTTGCCTGCTTTCATTTAAGTGGCATCTGGTGGATATAGCATTCAGTTCTAAATTCACGGCCCCTTCTTCTCCCCCGACCAGTAAGCACGATGCCCATCATTGAAATGTAGAATCACACAACACATTCTGCTCTGGGCCTTTGCCAAACTGTCACTGCATCTGAACAGTGCAGCCTCTTCTCTAAAAAGGGAACAAAATAGTCTGAACTTTGTCCTGGTGTGCCAGCGTGGGCCACTGTGACAGCAAGCTAATTCATCACTGTGGGGACCTTAGGCTGTCCAACTGACCACCCAACTCACTGTCATCTGAGGGGGTGGCAGTTAATCATTTCCTTAAATGATGTGGGTATGAAAACAGAGCTGATTGTTGCTCAGCAGACGAACCTTATCCATCCTTTCTGCCCCGAGTAGTGACTGTTGCCATTTTCCCTTCTTCTCAGACTGCTGGGTTTCAAGAGATTCTGACCGAGGTGGAAATTTTAGCCGTGATTGTGGGATGCCTGTGTCATGACCTCGACCACAGGGGAACCAACAATGCCTTCCAAGCTAAGTAAGTGTTCTAATTGTTGTTATTTTAATGCATTTGCCTTTCTGTTCAGAGCCAAAGGTGACGAGTGCTAAAGAGTAAAGCATTAATTTCTGGCATCGGAGGCCAAGGCCACGCAGGCTTGGGCGTGCGTGTCATGGGGCCCATCCATCTTTATAATTCCCTATTCTTCTTTTAATTGCAAATTTGCCCTTCATGTCATGCTTGTTGATTTGGTCTGTCTCTGTTGACCTCAGTCAGATAACAAAGCTCAGTTTTTAAAGGGCCTGTTTTTTTTTCTTCCAGAATATTTGCCTTCATGGCCTTATGAGCTTCTTGGACTTGCTACTCTCAAAATATGGTTTTGAAACTGTTGAAATAAAAGTAGTCTTAGGAAATTTTGTGAAATAAAATATCTCTTCCTTCCCCAATAGAATCTCTTCCAGGTTCTTTTGAGGTTGAGTGTCATACAAACTGCGGTGAAGTAAAGCAACACAAGAGCGCTGTAGTCTCTGCCCCTCGTATGCCTCCTCCCATAGAAAGGTGGGAAATGAACAAAGGAATTACATCCATACTGGGCATGTGTCGGCACATAATGTGCACCACCAGAATAATCTGTCCCTAAGCAAGTTGGACTGGTTAAGATAGCTGTTGCTTGGTGGCGCACACTGTGGCTAAGGCCATGGAATTTGTGGATGCTGGAAAGAAGACCAAAACCCAGATCTTCTAACTCTTATATTTAGGGTCCAGTTTTAATGTTCTTTTTACTACCTGTCTGCAAACAAAATGATATATGAGTTCAGAGGCTGGAGAAAAAAGTTTGGGGATGGAGAAGTTAAGGAAGGCTTCAACAAAGAGGTAAGATTAACTTTCAGATGACCAGTTTCAAAACCCTTATAACAGGTGTATCTCCATAGTCTCAAACATCAACAGCCAGCTGTGGGTCAACAGCTCGTCACTCTTTGTTCCCAAAATACCTACCTGTCGAGGCCTTGGAGTCCTGGCCCCTTGCGTTTGCTCCTGATCTATCAAATAAACTTTGATTTTGTGCCTTTCTCTATCCTCCTGGATCCTACAGCCCATCAACTCAACCCTCTCTTCTCAATATCCTACAATTTCTTGACCCTCTTAACTTTGTGATATCTACTCTGCAAAAACTCAGCCCCAGTTCAATCTAACAATTCAAACTCTTGCTATTCTGACTGGACTTTTAAAGGCTTTGGGGGAAAATGTTACAGTTGTGAGAGTTTGAGACAAACCAAATATATATTCTCCCAACTTAGCTGGATGCTCACTACTCCCCACCAATCTTTCTGTCCCTAGGCAGCTCTGTCCCCCATTGCTCTTAGCAGTTATCTATACCAAACGTCCTCCCTTCCTAACACTCCTCCTGTCTACCTCCTCCCCCACAGCACTCAGCAGATCACCTTGCCTCCTCCTTCACAGAGAAAATTGAGGCCATCAATCGAGAACTCCCTCAATTTCCTCCCCTGCCATGTACAAACTTATCTGTCTGGCCCCATCCTCTCCTCCTTCCCCACTATCTCCGTGAAAGGGCTGTTCTTCCTCTTGTTTGAGGCTAATCCCCCCACCTCAGTTTTGGATCTCTTTCTCACTCCCTCCTCCGGAACCTTGCTCCATCAATCTTCCTCTTTCTGCCCCGTATCTTCCTTCCCCTTTCTACTAGCACTCAGCATCCTATTAATATGAGCAATTCTCCACCCTCTTGAAAAGCTCACCTCAGTTGCCACTTCTCTCCCTAGCTTCTGTTCTATTTCTCTTCTTTCCTTTCTAGTCAATCTTCTTGGTAAGTTGTCTGTTCATTGTCTTCCATTCCCCAACCCCCACCCTCCTATGTGGCTTCCAGTTCTGCCTCACCGGGGGAAGTGCCCTCAGTAATGCCCAACCCCCCCAGAGCTATTGGACTTTCTTATTGTCCTTCTTTCTTGACCCTTCTTGCCATGAGACACATTCTGCCACTCCCTCCTTCCTAGAACTCTCTTCCTTTGTCTCCCAGACAGAGGGTTTTCAACTGCTTTTCCAGCCTTTCTTCTCAGTTCGCATCAAGGCCTCTCTCTGTCTGCCCCAGCCTTTATTGGTGATGTTCTCTCCTGCTCCCCTCTTTCTCTACATCATCCTTCGTGCAGGGCCTCCGCCCAACTGCTGGTCAGCCCTAAACTCATATCTCTGAACCATAATTCTTTGCTCAACTCCAGACACTTATTCCAGCTGTTTGAGGAGCACCTCCTGTTTGAAGTCTCACAGTGACTCCAATCTCGGCCTTTCCCTTTACAGTTGTTCCTTTCTCTCTTATTCTCTATGCCAGTGAATGGCACCACCAGAAATCCACAAGTCACCCAGATTCCTTCCTTAGCACCCCTCAGAGTCGACTTCTCTGCATTCTTACAGTAACTACTGCTTCTTTGCATCTCTCCTGGATTTCTACAACAAACAACCTCACTCTCCTCCTCCAGTCTCCCCCTATTGGCACTCCAGAATAGTCTTTGTAATTCATAAAGCTGATGAGGTCACTTCCCTGCTTCAAAGCCATTCACCCACCTCCTGTGACTTTCAGGACAATGTTCAAATTCCTTTATTTTGCCCCTTAAGGCCCTTTTCAATCAGGCTGCTCCCCATTTTCCTGGCCAAGCATTCATTCCTTCCACCTCCACCCCAACCCATGCATGTGTGTTCCCGACACAACGGGCCACTTGAAGTGCTCCATGGCGTCTGTCTAGTTCGTTTCGCTCTGCTCCCCAGTATGCTGTTTCCCCTGCCTGGAATGTCCTTCCTCTCCTTCTTTGCCCACAACTCCTCTGAAAGTACCACCGCCAGGGTTCTATCCCTGATGTACCTTCCCCTTGTCAATTTTCTGCATCCACATAATGCCCTGGCCATGCTTTTTCGTAATTGTGCATCTCACTCTATTTTAATTGCTGACTTAACATGTGTCTCCCCTTCCTCTTGAGTACCCCTGATGTGTAGCAGGTACAGGAGCATAGTAAACTCACAGCGTGTGTTTGCTGAGTGAATGAATGAATGATGAATGCATGAATGGGTGAGATTTCATTTTAACTATTTTAACATAGCTTTTCAATAGTTTCTTGATTTCTTAAACAAGTGTAACCTTTTATAGATTATTATAAAACATAGTTTTTATACATGAAGTTTTGATGTTATACTAAAGACACAATAGTGTCCCTGGGGTCTACTGAAGTGTAAACTGTGTATACTTTCATTATAAGGTCTGACAATTCCTTATGTTTGCATTTCTGTCTGCATTTCATTACTTGTTTTAGGATGCCTCTCTCTGTCTCAGGCCAATGGCATCATTGTCAGTCTTTCTTCCTCTAGCACCCTCTCTCCAGCCCCCTACCATTTGCCACTTAGGCATAAAGAAGAGATAAATGTATTAGAATTGTGTCTTTAAAACAACAGTGACCAGCTTGTGAGTTCTTTTAACAGTCAAGTGCACAATACTCGTACTCAGGTACTAATGGCCCCTCCCCAGAGAGAGCCTGAGTCTCACACCGAAGGAGGCAGCCCTTCGTGCTAGTTGACCTCTCAGCTCTTTGGACCAAAAGTACACACCTAATCAAACCCCAGCTAGTCATATTTTATCTCCCAGGAATTTGGAGTTGGATTACCATGATATTGACTCAGTTAGCTGTTGATTCCAACCTGCAGATCCACATAGGCTTGGGAGCTGAGGCTGCCATTTGGGGAAAGCTGTGATGACCACATCCTAAGTGGATAAGAGCAACAAGAAAGCGAACCTGCAGAGAGAAGAAACTAGATATTCAGAGAGAAGCAGAAAGAAGAGATTGTACAACCCCAGAGAAAGACAGAGAACAGGCACCCCTGCTTTCCACATCTCTACTCCTGTTTCCAGGAGACCCAACCATACTTGGGCTCCCTCGGAGTTCTTGCTATCGTTTGATCAACTCTTTTTTTAGTGAAGCTGGTTCTGATTAATTTCTGTTCTTTGCAATTAGGAGTCCCTGAGACAATGAGAAGAACTACAATTTATTTGTTGTTTGCTATTTTAAGCACTCACCAACATCCCTGTAGGGTAGGTATTTTTGTCTCCATTTTATGAGAGGAACTGAGCCTCAGGAAAGAGTAATGTGGCAGATCCAGAATGTGGCAGAGTGGAGTCTGGACCTGGGCTATCTGATTCCAAAAGCCGTTCTTTAACCGCTGCATCATACTCTCTTTCAAGACTTTGTGATATTTATTTTGGGCCTTTGAGCTCCCAGTTTATTGGCTGACTTGCCATATATGTGAGCTCATGGAAAACTAAAATATATTTTGACATCCAGAAAATCAAGACATGGAGCCATAAAAAATCATAGAACTGACCTAGACCTTGTTAGCCATATTTTTCAACACCTTAATTTTACAAAAATGGAAACCGAGGTCCCCAAATCTCAAGTGATTTGTATAAGATTGAATATCGTTCACACATATGAGATAGGCATTATGTCGCTGATACTAGTATTCAATTGCTTTTTTTTTTTTTTTGCTTCTTCATACCACGTGATCAAATCTAGCTGTTCCAAGATGATCTGATGTGTTTCCTCAAGACAACTGATCGTGTATACAAGTTGCCAGCTCATGGGATGTCCATCACCCCTGCCCTTAACTAATAGAGTCACTTTTGAACTTAGGACACCAAGTGCCACCACCACCCAACCTCAGTTAAAATTTCCTTCGAAAATGAATGTGGAAAGAGACCTTTTTACATCATGGTGGAGGAAGTACCTTTCTATTGATTAGAATAAGATTTATTCAGTAAATGTGCCATTGTTTAGAAAATCCCTAAGAAGAAATCTATATCCTTATTTCCCTTTCTATTCCCCAATAATTGAGCACTTTCTGTGTGCAAGCTCTGTGCTAAGCATTGTGGGAGAAATAAAGAAGTATAATAAACAGTCCCTTCACTTAAAGTATTCACAGTCTAATTCCAACCTTTCAAGTGATTTGGAAATGGGATTTAAATGCACCGATTATTATGTAGCAAAGCATATGCTACCTTTTTTTCATATATAAGGCTATAAAGAAACAGGAGACATTTAGCAAGGGACAAATTACTATATAAAATGCAAAATGCCTCTACAATAAAAAGTTGTGACTTTAGTTATAGCACAATATGATTTATTCTCTTAGCCTTTCTGATAAGTGAACCTTTGCATTTTCATATTTTATTCTTAATTTTTAAGTATTGGAGTGCATGCAACGAATGATCAATAGGGAGAGAGGGCAGTGATACCATAGTCCTTTGAAATTGCTCTGTTAACACCTCTCTCCTGTTTTCTCCAGGGACAGCGTTCCCCACTCATCCCCCTCTCTATTACAGCTGCCCCTGATGATTAAATATCAGTACTGAGCAGCTTTGTAGTATATTCTCCTAGGAGACTTCTTCTATTCATTTCTAGCATAATCTCTTATACTCATTTCTTGGGAGTGAAAACCCATCTTGTCGCTTTCAGCCAGGTCCCAGAAGTGAAATACTGGGGCACATTAATCTGCCGTGACAGCCTAATCCCATTCCTCGCCACCTCCCAACAAGTCTCAATTTCCTAATTACCTTTCATAGTTTTCCTTTTTAAAGTTTCCTATATGCTGTGGCTGTGCACGTCCGTGAAGTCTCTTTTTCAAAGAATATGCTTATCTTGGGAAGTTATGAAAGTACAGTTCCTTTTACACGCTTAATTTGGTGCCTGTGCAAAGTGCTGGATGCCTGTAGGAACAGAATTTTTGCTTTGACTTTTCTTTTTAATAAGTTTCTCCTTGGTGTGCTGCCTGTCCAAAAATGAAAAAATTGTAGTCTTTTGGGATGACCTAACCAATAATGAGCATCATGAATAATCACATGTATAAATATCCTTGTGCTTGGGCAATGTGGGTACTCTTCCTCTCTCCTCCTCTTCTCCTCTCTCCACACACCCTACCCACACACACGCCACATGTCTATATCTCATATTTTCACGATTACAGTGTGTGTGCTCCAAAGCTACTTACATGGTGGATATATTTACCACAATTAAAATGGAGTGTGGTGTTACAGTCCGTTTTTTTCCATAAGTGATTGATTTGGGGTTTTCTTCATCGTATTTTACATGAAAATGTGGAAGTATACCTTTACACAAAGTATATTACATGAAAGACATGGCCTCTTTTAAAAAATGGTTTTCTGACTAAGTAAGATTGGTTAATACTGCATATTATATTCCCCTCCTGCAATATCACAATGCATACTTTCACATAGAGATGTTGCTGCAAAATCCTACAATAAACAGTTTAACTTTTTAAACCCAGCATTTCCCAAATGTATGTGACCATGGGACCCTTTCTATTTCTGCCCATACTGCCATTTAACACTCCAAAGAACTAGTATTCTATAGAATACTTTTTGATAAAGTTTATCCTAGCAGATACATTTTGTTTTTTGACACATATCAAGTTTTATGACTGCAGACTTCCCTCTCATGTGCCTAGGAGATTCACAGTGTGTATATATGTCATAGCAGGTATAGGCAGTGTTCTCGGTGAGCCTTGGCCTGAGAGAGAAGGCACCAAGAGGTTTTGCAGTCTTAGAAAATCTGACGGAGACCAAATCTAACAGTGTAAATCAAGGATCCATATGGAAATAGAAGCATTCCTGCTTAGATGATTTTACTCTAGAAAAGTCAAAGTAGAGTTAGTACCATGCTGCATTCCATGAATGCTAAGATGGCACCTTGCTCACAGAAAGGTGAGCATTCTTAGTGTGAATCTGGTCAGAGAAAGTCTCCTACACAATTATAGGCGACTGTGAGCTTCCTGAGGGTGAGCGTCGTGTCTTATTTATCTTCGTATTCCATGTGCCTGCAGCCTGGCATCGTAATAGTCATCAGTACTTGTTGGGTGAAGGAATGTAGATGACGGGATGAATGAATCAGTGTCTTCCTACACTTTCATTGCATTGGTCTGGTTCAGTTGCAAAATCTACATATTTTTGTGATTAACTCAGTATTGTGTGAGGGTGAGGAGAATGTAAGTAGGAATTACAAAAAGGAGCAAAGAGAGAGTCTAATGATGATGCTCAAACCATGGACGGTCAGAGGACGGCTGCCTTTGCACAAACACCCTGAGAGTCCTTCTGATGAAACACAGCAGTTCAGAAGCCATATGGCCCTGGGGAAGGGGAGAGGTGCAGCATAGGAGGCACCAGTGTGTTTGTGATAAGCTGTCCCCTCGTTAAAGGAGGAAACATCCTACTCACCCCCAAAAAAGAAAATATAAAGTGATTTGTGATCATCTAGCTGATTTAACTTTTATGAAGTCTGCTAAACCTAGGTGATAAAGGAAGAGATAATATTTTGCATCTTGACCCTACCTTACATCAGCGATTCTGTTATCAGGATTCACACCAGGAAGTGAGGTGCCCACATGGCTGGTTAATAGAAATGAATTACAGGAATCTGAGCCTGCAGTTAGTGGTTATACTAGTAGAATTCTGAATTAAATTTTGAAATCTTTCATTGATGACAACCTGCTTGGCAAAAATGGAGAACTGAATATCAGAAATATATAAGTTATAATTATCATTCTCATTACGTAATGAGAAGAAGCTTAAAAACTTAGATTCCAGTCTAGAACAGGTACTTACTAGCGGTGTGACCTTGGAAAAGTTGCATAATTTCTCTGAGTCTTGGTTTCTTCATCTGTGAAATGAGAAAATAATACCTGTTTCATGGTTGTTGTCAGGATTAAGTGAAATAATGTATTAAGTTGTTAATATGTTGCCTAGTCCATGATAGGTACTTACTCCTGATAGCTATTATTATTATTAACATTATTATAAAATGTTAACACACATTACTGTCAGCCTTCCAATTTGAACTGCAGTCTCATACATACCACTGCAAGCTTACTAACCAAGCAGCTAATAATTTTTTAGGCACCTACTTCATGCCAGGCATTCGGATGTGACATGCACATAAAACATTCTAGAATTTCAAAAACTAAAACAAAGACATACAGTATGCATTTTGAAAAACATATTTTCATAAAAATGAATTTTATGTTAGAAAAATAGTAACTAACATTAATTAATCACTGATTACGAGGATTAGCCTAACAAATTTTTCACTTATTAAATGCTATAGATTAAGGCAAGATTTAAAGAAATAACACATACCTGATTAAAATCTAGTACCCTCCTTACTAACGTCATTCGTAATAAGCCCTACTGAACCTAACCCTGCTGTTTCTTGCAACATGTGCTCAGCTCTGATTCTTTCCCCTGGGGCCCCGAACTGGCAGTGACCTTGGGCTGCCTCGCACTGGAGATGAAGGTCAGTTTATGACCGAAATCCTTCACTTTGCACTAAGATGCAGTCTTTGCTCCTCTCGCCAGCAGGGTGGACTGTGAGCTGTCAATCTCCAGCATTTCCAATTTGAGGCCAAATTGCCCTTTCAGTGTCCAACCTCCCTACAAAGATCAAGAAAGAACACAAGGACCTTGATGGGTCCTCAGCCGGAGTCCCATGACTGCTCTTTAAACTGTAGGGTTCTCTGGATCTCTCCTGACTCTAAGGTGCTCTAAATCCTAATCCAAAAGAATCGGAAATGAACGCACTTGAACATTTTAAATGACCACATTGCCCAAATGACATTGTTGAGGAATGAGTTGTTCGATGTAAGCAAAATTTACAAATAATTCAAAATAAGCCTTTCAAGTATCAATTAACATTTTATTTAAAATGGAAGTGTACATGTGTGTTTTAATTATTGATTAATTAATATAGACTATAATCTACTACATGACAGGCAGTGTGATAGGCACTTTCAAATATTTTATTATATTCTCTTAAATGACAGGTGAGGTAAATAGTATTATCACAAGTTTAGAGATGAACACACTAAGTCATAAAGCACCCAAGTAATGTCCAAAGCTGTTAGTAAGAGCTGCGGTCTGATTCCAAATCCTGGGAACTTTCCAGAGTTCTACACTGAGATAGCGTAAGCGACTGTGGGCTGGGAAACCATAGGAGAAGGTTGTCAACCTTACATGTAAAGTAGATTAAATGGGCGCCACATAATATTCACAAATTCTTTTCCCACAAAGAGTCAAATACATTTGGTATAAGATAGTTGTTCTGGACACTCAGAAACTGTATAAGGCTTAGTTCATGCAGCCTATCCTGATCCTCAGGGACAGAAATTATGTCTTTTGTCCTCAGATCATCCAAAGCACTTTGGACCTGGAACACTTTCTATGGTATTTGTATTGTGTGTTATGTGCATTATTTCTCCTTATGATCACATCTCATCTCCCTTACTAGTCTGTAAATTTCTTAGAGGCATGGACTGTGTCTTATTCATCATTGAATCATCCACAGCACCTAGCCTAACTCATAGAAGTTTCCCGAAAGGTTTACTTCATAGATGAGTGAACTGCACAAGCGGTTCCCTGAGAATGTATCTGCTCATGGTCCTTTGCCAAAGCAGGAAAAGCAGTTTGATCCAAAGAGCTGGTGTCAGGGACATGTTGACAGGTGAAGGGCCTGGTCACTCACCCTTCTGTCCTCTTTCAGGAGCGGCTCTGCCCTGGCCCAACTCTACGGAACATCTGCTACCTTAGAGCATCACCATTTTAACCACGCTGTGATGATCCTTCAAAGTGAGGTACTGACTTAGTGTTCTGCCTCTCCCCTCCACAGAAAACCAATACAACGCTATTTCCTGCCTCTCTTTCTTTGTAGTGCCACAGGTAGATACAGATACAGAGACATGGAACAAGTTTTTTTAAACCAAACTACTGGACCTTTTCTTTGTGGCTTTTTTTGTTGTTATTCTTTCAGATGCCTGACCAAGGACCTTGTTCAGATTCTTCCTGAACTGATTCATTTGGGTTTCATTACTGGTTAGGGAGCTTTCAGATTCACTCATCAGAGGAGACTGCCTATAGCTTGTCGCCAGAGCATGGTCTTACCCTCTTTAAGGGGTACAGAAGCCCACCAACAGAGTGACTTGATCCAAGTAGTAAGTGGCTCAACACTCTCGTTTTGTAAAACCCAAAGCCATTTTAAAATATGGTAGAAGCAGAAACAGGGTGAGAAAGTTCCACTCTGTTAGCACAATTTAGAAACCTATGAAAGATAAAAGGACTCAAAATTGCTGGTGGGACCACATTGAAACTAAGAACTGCAACTAAACTGGAGACCCAGAGCTAAGGCCACATGCCTTATTTTGCTTCATGTGGCAATGCAGGAGTTGAAAGTAGTCGGACTTGTATACTTTTAGCTCTCCATGGAGAAAAAGAAAAACTACTAGCTGACTCTGGCTGAGGCGTCTGAGTTTAAAATTGCCAGGAAAGGATCTGTTTAATTTTCTGCAGGCGTGCAGACTTTTTTTTTTTTTTTTTTGAGGCCAGGAAGGGATCATCTGTTCCCCATTATTTGTCAGTTCTCTAGCTGTGCCATTAATTATTATTATTATCATCATTAAGGCCCTGCTACGCTGGAATAGCATCATTAAATATGGAGGTTTTTTTCCTCCAGCCTATCTTGAGAAAGTGTGTCTTTTGCAATATCAGGAACGCCTTCTTCGACCCCATAAAGGAGAGTCAGCACTCCGGAACCTGAATGTAGCCTGGGAAGGGCAAACCCGCTGGGGGAGATGTGTTTTCAGTTGGGAATGAAACATCAAGGGTTAGGCTCTCAGTAACTCTGACAGAAACCAGCATCCCAGCACCTGGGGCTCTGGAATTTTCCTATGAAAGCCATGTTTTCACTGAGTGCTGTGGAAGAGGGAAGTAGGACAGGAGAAATTTGGGTTCAGGCTATCTTTTCTCTACTGGTAATATGAAGGGTTTATACCTCTGATCCCACCTTTGTAATAACAGGGTTTATAAACAGAATGTCACGGATTTCTTGGAAGGTCACTTGTTTCTTTGCTCAGGGAAACAAAACCCACAAACTCAGAATTTGTCTTCAGATAAACACATGGGCTGCCCTTCACCCTTGGGTTCTCTATGAAGAACGCGGAGTAATAATAACAGAACCGTGCGCTGAGCAACTGGTGTGTGCAGGGCCTTCCCCCACAGCCCCTCCTGTCCTGCCCATCAGATAAGCAAAAATGCAGATGCTACCATCACCCTACTTTCCAAATGATGCAGAGGCACGGACGTGTTAAATGCCCTCAGGAAAGTTGCTGCAGACCTTTCTCCCTGCACATTTGGTTTTTTTTCCATCAATACCACTCCTTCCTGACCAATGCTGAGGTGGTATTTCAGGGACCAAACCCTCTAGGTGCTATAGAAGCCCAATTTGCATATAAACAATACACTGATTGCAAATCAACTCGTTTTATCATTATTATTAAAGCTGATCTGGCTTGCTTTGTCACTCTGTTAGCTGTAAATTGTGTTAGTTACTATATGTCCTTTAAAAGTAGTAAAACACACTCTCTCACAGAATAATCAAGAATTTGAAATTCAGACCAGCTTTCTCCTGGACTTCACATTAGATTTTACTGTAACTTGTTCCTAACATCTGTATTTCTTTCACTGGGAGATGCTCAATGTGTGGCTGGATCTGGGTGACTACTATTCCATAGCTTCCAACCACTTTTTCCCAGGCCCCAGTTCACGGGCCTGTGATTGATCCATGGGGCAAGGCTCAGGCAGAGAAACCTGGGCAGAATTATGGTATGGCATTCCTTTAGTTATTTGTCTTCTTCCTAATGGCTGAATTAAGGGTCTGGAAGAGTTCATTTGAAAATTATTATTAATATTGGACCTCGTCCCAGGTGGAACCAATATACTCTAGTCTTTAAGGAGTGGCGAGTTCACCCAGTGAGATAAATTAACTCAGGGGAGCAGATTATCATCTGGTGCCTGGTAGGCGGTAATTTACTAATTGATATTCTGGTTCTCTGAAAGAATTAATTTACCTCTCGTTGGAGAATAGTTTATTCTCAGGCAGTCATTCCACCCCCTTCCTTCTGCACCATCTTCTGGCTCTCAACAGTAGGTTTAAAACAAGTCCAGTTCCTGGGCCACATATTTATGACTTCATATTTCATGCTAAGAAAACCTGATAAATGAAAAGTCCTGACTTTCAAAGCAAATTAAGTGAACTGTCAGTCACTTTACAGAAGGATTTTTCGCTTTACTAAAAACATCGTGGATCTGCCTAGTGTAGCTAAAACAAATTCTGATGAAAAGCAGTGTGCTTTTCAAAGGTTCGGAGCTAACAGGTGTATTTGCAAGTTTTCCTAGGTGTAAGTCATCTTTTAGAGTCCTGAGAATTAGGCCAAGAACAATATCTTATACGTCCTAGCTACTCAGTAATTATGGGCTGAATTTAATCTACTACACACTTCCTCAAGATGTATTTTCACAGTTTAACACAAGTTTTCTCAACTTCAGCGGTACTGACATGTTGGGCCAGGGACATCTTTGTTGTGGGGGCTGTCTCGTGCATGGTAGGATGTTTAGTAGCATCCCTGGCCTCTACCCACTAGATGCCAGTACCACCACCCCCACCAGTGTGACACTCAAAAATGTCTCTAAACACAGCCAGAAGTCCCCATTGCCAGTCACCCCCAGTTGAGAACCACTGGTCTAATGTTTTTTCTCCTCCTTGAAGTTATTTGTTGCCATAACAAGTACTTCCAAAACGCCAACTTAAGTCTTTGCTAGTGAAACTAGTATTTATTTTAGGGTCAGAAAGATTCCCAAATGTTGTTTCAACTTCTCCACTCAGTAATTCCACAGGAAATGGGCAGTCACATGGAGTTGTTGGCATAAACATATCCATAGTAATACAAGTTCAAACGTTTTTCAGAGTTTTCTCTTCAAAACTAGACATAATAAAGTGTCCCTTGGTAGTTTCCCTCAAAAATGATTGCACTTTCTAGCTTTGCTGTGTTTGCCAGGGAATTTGTTTGTATTTGCACAAAATTTCATTAACCTCTTTAAAAAAATGTTTTTATCATGTTCCCATACTTTTTTTTTAATATAGGAAAAACACGTAATAAACAACCTCTGATTTAATGTTGTCTTTTGTGACTTTTTACTTTCCCATTACAGGGTCACAACATCTTTGCTAATTTGTCCTCCAAGGAATATAGTGACCTTATGCAGCTTTTGAAGCAGTCAATATTGGCTACAGACCTCACGCTGTACTTTGAGTAGGTATTGGCATTTGATCGCTTTGACAAATTGGTATCTAAAGTTTCATCCTGTAATTAATTTTCAGGTCCATATTGGGGTTACTTGTTATTCTAGCACTGATATCAAGGTGTAAATGAGCTGAACTTTTTGTTGTTGCTTTCCCCTCATCCACATGAACCTCATTAAGGCGGAATCTACAAGACAAGAGAATCAGGGCTGCAGTAGTGAGATTTATGTCTTTCTTCTGTTTTATGAGCCTTGGTTGGGACTCTTGACTCTGAAACTAAGTGATGGCCATTTTTATTTTAGAGAATGGCTAAGATTGCTATTTTAGACTATTAGTTCTGGTCAGATCTATAATGGCATTGATGATGCTAATGAAAAAGATTTGTTGCTGAAAAATTGACTAAAAGTCCAGGCCTTCATTCCTTGCCTCCTCTCTCTTTCTCAGAGGAGCTGTCCCCCTTTTTTCCAAAAGTCAGGCCTCTATATGAGGCGGAAATTCCATCCTCTCATCTCAGTCATTTTTCATCCTTATCTTCCACTTCTCTCCTACGTGATCTGTCTACTCCAATCAGACTGGTCTCCGTGTTACCTTTTGAAAACACCTTATGCAGTGCCCCTTGTGCCCTAATCATGTCATTGTTTCTACCTTGAATCCTGTCCCTCCACTTCCCCATCTGGCTGAACTATCCTTTAAGGTCTGTCTCTTCCACCACTTTTTCTAGGAAGCCTGTGTCACTCCCTTTGAAGTCGTACTGCACTTTGGCGTTTTGTCAGTTAGAATTATATTCAGTTGTAAGGAACAGAAAACCCAAAATAACAGTGGCTTACTTCTCTGTCACATAAAAGAAGTCTGGACATCAGCAATCTGGAATTGGTAGAGTAGCTACATTAAGTCATCGGGGACTCAGGCTCCTTCTGTCTTTCTGTGCTGCCACCTTCAGCACATGGTTTCCACCTTAGTCCAAGGTAACTGTTCAAGCTCCAGCCATAATGCCACATTCCAACTAGCAGAAAGGAGGAAGGGACAAAGAAGAAAACAGCCAAAAGGTGATGCAAGATATCTTTTAAGGGATTTTTCTAGAAGCTCCACATAGCACTTCCACTTCATTTCCTTTGTCAGAATTTAATCACTTGGCCATACCTAGGTTGAAGGAGGGTTAGGAAAGGCAGTCTTTATTCTGGGTAGCTATGTGCTCCACTAAAACCTAGTGGTTCTATTACTAAGAAAGAAAGGGAGAAGGATATTGGAGTAGACAACTGACAATCTATGCTACATGTATTTCTTGGTGGATTCTGCTGAATGGGTTTTTCCATGGTATAGTGGAAGGAACAAAGGCTTTGGATGTATGTTGGTCTGGATGTAAATCTCATTCTGGCATTCTAGTTAAACCTGGGGTATTGAGCCCAAGTGTCTATGTCTTCTCCCTCCTGAAATTCCACTGAAATGACACCAAATAAATTTAAAATAAAAAGAAAGGCATAATCTGAAAAGAGAAAGAGAGAGAATACACAACAACTGATAAGAGATGTCAATGCCTTTGTGGAAAATGGAAGGCTGACCAATGAATGATAACTGTTCTAGCAGAGTAGAAGTGGAAAGTAGGCCCTACAGAGGAGGACTACTCTGAGAAGCAAGACAATTTGCCTTGTAGAACCTTGTTTGGGGCTTCGAGACAAAAAGCACCATGAAAAGTGGATGTGACACTCAAAGTTTAAGACAAAGAGATTGCTAGAACGTCAGTTTGCAGAGCACTCAGAGCCCATGACGTCTTCTACCACCATAGCCAGTTAACTCCCTTTCCTCTACTCCTGGAGAGGGCCAAAGGTTTATTCCCTGGAGAAATGAAAGAAAGAGCTCTGGACTGAGGAAAAGTACAAGGTGGGAATCAGATGCAGAGCTCAGAACAGAGGATGAAATGAAATGGAACAAGTCTCTGGATTGAAGACTCATGGACCATACCCCAGTCACCCAGAAGCTAGGAGTCTATAAGCCACATGCCCAGGGTTGTCAGATTTAGCAAATAGAAATACAAGAAGCCCAGTTAAATTTGAATTTCAGATAAACAATGAATAATTTTTAGTACAAATACGTCCCATGCAATGTGTGTGGGGGACACACACATACAACTCCCACTCAGCCTTTTATTGCCTTACTGTTACACACAAATAGATACCAAGGATCACAGAACATTTGATGAAAGCCTCCCATGTGAAACACAGAGGCCAAAACAAACAGGAAAAAAAATGGAATTCAGAGAAAACAGGAAGAGGAAGAAAACAAAAACCAAAAACTATTGTTAATATCCTGAGAGCTAAGATATTGTATCCATGAAACAACAGGATGCGTTAAAAAATAATAGGAGCAACCACAGAAGAAGAAAGAGCTCATGAAATTAAAAACATAATAGATGAAATAAAAAATAAAATGAAAGCAATGGGAAATACTGTCAAAGGACAAAAAGGTGACAATATAGAAAACATTGTTTTATTTTATTATATGCTTTTTAGTACTGTTTGAGTTGTTAACTATGTGCATGTATTACCTTGCTAAATATAAATTTAATTAATTTAAAGAATATATTTAAAAATAAAAATCCTAGCTTTGCCGTTATCTGGCTATGTGTCATCAGACAAATTATTTACCTCTCAGAGCATCTTTACTTCGTGTGTAAAATGGAGATAACAATACCTTTGTTACCTGTCTTATAAGTGTCTTATGTCTTATAAATGTCTTGTATGTCTTATAAATGGCGGCGTCTACAACCTCATCGCTTTATAGCCTATTTATTTCGCACGTTTTGAGGCCCTCATGTTTGACTTAACTATCATGATCCTCCATCTTTTTCTGAATTGATGCTCCTTGATTTGGGATTTATGGAAGCCTATATTCCTTTAATGTTTTTAATTCCTGTCTCTGACACTTGCAGGATTTTATGTTATTTTTCTCAAAGTAGAAGCATTTTTCCAAGCCAAGTTTCCAAGTAACTTCAAGGGGGGAAAGAAATCTCAATAGTTTGAGTCCATTTATCAAGCCCTGTTAGGGATGTGACGAATCACTGAGTGACCGCTGGAATGCAGTCAAGGAAGCTGGTTGCAACTCGTTTTCTCATTACTCTGTTCTTATCTTACTGCTGCAGCCCTTGCTAATGTTTGCTGACTCCCAGAGAAGCTGGCTTGTTCTCTTTTTGTCAGCATCATTGTTTTTTGAGGTTCCGAATAGCTGCTCATTCTCTAATCTAGACCTTCAGGAGGCTCATTCACTTGCCTGTCTGAAGTTGCATTAACGTATTGCCGTATTTTTAGCCAAAACAACCGCTAGAGTTAATGACGGGAACAGCAGCTACTATAAAGTCTCACCCAGATGCTTTTATTTCACAAATATACAGTTATGGAATTGGAAGCAGTGCTAGAAATGATGTAATCCAATTCATCTTCCTTATTTTGTAGATCAGGTACTGAGCTCGAAAAGGTTAAATAGTGTAGCTTGGGTCATATAACTACTTAATGGCTACACTGGAACCCACACCTCCTCTTTCTGGACTTTTTCCACAATCACTGTTTTCCTTCTCTAGTTGAAGAATCAAGAAATAGTTGTCATTTGAATCGAGATTACATAGCATGGCAATATTGACCTTCCCAGGTGTATATTAATCAGCTTAATATGAAAATCAGCATGGGTCCCCTCTGCCCTCTCCCAGAGCAGAGCCGGAGACAAGGACCTGCATGCAGGTAGTTTAGTTTCAGAAGTGACATCAGGCATAGGAGTGGGAGACTGGGATAAGGACACATTCCCTTGTTGGTCACCACTGTGGTCATCTGGGCTTGATCCTGCAGGGACTGTCTGAAATGTCTCATATGCTGCACCTCAAAATTACCACCAACTTCCATCCTCCATCAGCCAAGGTTGTCCCATGAGTGTTAACTGTCACGAACTTCCAGGACTTGCATGCCTGAGGGATGGGGATTCCCACAGCTGTGCCCATCCCACATGTACAGTCAGAGCCGTGCCAGAGCAGAAACCAAGTGAGGCAAGGGGCCACCGAGGCAGGATCTGTGGCGCTGGTTGAAGAAGCAGCGGCTGGAGAATGGTGGGCCAAGAGGATATGAAGTGGCCCTATACACCTACTTTCTAGAAGTCTGGATTATCGTTGCTTTTTCTGCTCTGACTACTCAGCTCAAAAGTCATAATTCAGTTAAGGTCAGCTGAAAAGGAAGCTCACTGCTTTCCTCCCCTGGGGAAGGGAAGGCAGTCTAGCAACAGCCGGGGCGGGCAGGGAGAAGGTCCAGGCCTTTTAGAGAGGTTTATGACTCATTCCTCTGGACAGGGTCTCCTGCCGTGCGCCAAAAGAGGAAATGTAAGATTCCTGGAAATGTGGAACCCCTTTAAAAACAACCACAAAAACTTGTAACTTTAATTTCTAATGACTTTGGGTGTCCTCGGGATTCTATGCTACAAATGACAGATGAAAGCAGAGTTTATAAGGTTAAAAAACAAAAACAAAACAAAACAAGAAAACCCCAGAGAGAATTTCTAGGCTTCACAACCCAAAACATTCTTCAGTCTGATTTTCCAACTCATTGAAAACATTTTCCAGATTCTGCTGAATGGTGTTTTTTTTTTTTTTAATTGATTTCTGTGCCTATTTCTGAGTCCCTACAGTTCATAGGCTTTGATAATTAAACGGTCATTTCAGCATCTCCAACAGGACTTGGATATGCTCTATTGGTAACCAGCCATGTGACTTTGAGACAGTCACTCACTTAATCTCACTTTGCCTTGGTTTCCTTGTCAGCAACATGGGGACAGGCATATCACCCACACCAATCCCCTAGGGTTCTTGTGGTGGTCAAAGGAAAGATAACTTGGTTGTTTAAATAATTAAGATTTAAATGATATAAATAATTTAAATTTGATAACTTTGATCATTTAAATTACCTTCTAAAGAAAAGAATCATTCAGCCAGAAAACTTAATAAAAAGTGTACCATAAAAGATGACACTCATTAGGGTAAGCAGAGAGATGCAAAATTGTAAGTGTTAAACTTCAAACAGTACAAATGCCCTGTACTATTTGTCTGCATGGAAGTCAACAAAGATGACCTATGCAACTTCCACAGTTATTAATAAAAACAACAACTAATATTTCCTGAGTGCTTACTTAGGTGCTTCATATACACATCATCCCATTTAATACTTAGCGAGGTCTTATTAGTGAGGTCCTATTACTGACCTCATAATACACACGAGGAAATAGGTTGGAGAGATTCATTGAATTGCTCACAATATTAAATGGTAAAGCTGAGATTCACACCAAGAAATTGGACTCCAAAATGTTTTTTAACTACTCTGTCATTCTCTCTGCATTTATATAACTGTTAGTTTAAAAGGACTGAAGGGGAAACTGAGGCCAATCCTGGGAACCCTATGGCATTAGGGGCAGCAGTAACTTGAGTATGCCCATGCCTGAGGCCAGTTCCAAACATTATGTAGCAAGTCAACTAACTGCAGACTCCACCCCCGGGCAGAGGGGTGAGGGGGGGCAGGTGTGGTGTCTCCAGGTTAGAGTTGCTCAGGAGACTGTCTGGTGGGGCTGAGACTGTAATAAGAGGCTCCTTGTTTGCAGTTGAGCTAAGCTGGGGCATGAGAAGTTGGCAGTTCTTTAGCTTTAATACAGTCGTGGAGGCTGTTTCTATCGGGTGGCAATAATCGTTTAGCATCCATTCCCAACAAATTGTGATCATGTAATACTGTATCTCTTGTCTACCAGGTACCTGCTCCGTGCCCAGCGCTGTTCTGGACATTACAGTATCTCCCTGTATCACCACTAGAATGGGTGCCCCATGAATGCAGATATCTCACTCCTGGATCCCCAAAACCTGACACACTGCCTGACATAATGAGTTCTCAAAATATTCACTTTTTGATATTGAATTCTCATATCAATCTGCAAGGTAGATGTTGTTATGGCATCTTATAGATAAGGATACCTGGGCTTAGAAAGGGTAGGTAATTGGCCCAAAGTCATCCAATTGTCTGTGCTCACATCTCCATGCCATGTTGCCTCAGACTACTATTTAAGCTGAGAATTACCCAATAGTTCAGATTTTATAAGTCCATTTGGATGCTCAATACTTTTCCAGTTGGCTTTCTAAATTAATCAGAATCATTTTCAAATTGAAAATTTTCCATTTTCCTTGGTGCTCTGCAAACATTCATCAGCAGTTATGGAAAACGCCCAATCTAATGGTTTCTTTGTCTTTGTCTTTTCAAAGGGATGCAGTAAGTAGCATTTCGCAAAAGCATCTGATGATGACAGCAAAATGTACTCAATTATCTTATATTGTTAAGAGTTATACTTTGACCATCCTTTTGAAAATTAGATTATTGTCTACAACAATTTATTTAAAAAAATATGATAGGAAGTCAACAAATGTTTCTACTGCTATGCAGACAGGAGCGTTCATTCATTCATCACTCAACAAATGCTTACTAAGTGCCCACTATGTTCAGTGTTTTCAACTTCCACAGTTGCCTGCTTAAGTAGCCACCTTATTGGAAAAGAAGAGGATAAATTAATGCCTAGTAAGGTTATTATAGGGCTTAACTCATTGCTCTTTCCCAAACATTCTTCTATTTTAACAGAGCCTAATAAGACAACCCACTGAAATTATTCTAATGTTAGAATAACAGGCCCTGTGGCAGGTTGATGGAAGAAATACTTTGGTTCTTCTTGATGTGTTGCAAAGCACTTTTGCACATATTCATCCCCATATCCCATCCACATGATTTTGCAACTGAATAAAACATGAGAAATTCATCCACTAGCACTTATTGATGCCTTCTTTATGCCAGGCTCTGTGCTAGTTGCTGAGGATGCCCAAGCAGACAAGACACAGTTCTCACCTTTAGAGACTCAGCACCCATTGGGGAAGAGAGAAAAACAGTAATACCACAGCATGAGGAGTGCTACAGCCAAAGTCAATGCATGGGCAACGAGGGCAGGCGCCATCTAGCAACACCTTAACACACTTCTTGGCCTAGCGATTATGGTTTGACTGAACTGACAGCCAGGGCCTTGTGTTGTCTAATCTCCTGCCATTTTCAACATTCAGGGTCTTTCTAGTCTTTCCATTTCCTGCATTTTGCCAATTTTGTTCGTGTTGCTGAAAACAGCGCAGCATCAAACAGGTCATTTCTTTCAGGCTTTTAGGTGGCTTTTGTGTTTTCCGTGCTAGTCCAAAGCAGGGAGACAGTTCACTTCCAAAATTAAATATATGACTTTTAAAAATATTTTTTTTTGTGAGGAAGATTGTCCCTGAGCTAACATCTGTTGCCAATCTTCCTCTCTTCCTCTTTTTGCTTGAGGAAGATTGTCCCTGAGCTAACATCTGTTGCCAATCTTCCTCTCTTCCTCTTTTTGCTTGAGGAAGATTGTCACTGAGCTAACATCTGTGCCCGTCTTCCACTATTTTATGTGGGGCGCTGCCACAGTGTGGCCTGACAAGTGATGCTAGGTCTGCACCAGGGATCCAAACCTGCGAACCCTGGGTCACCAAAGCCGAGTGAGAGAACTTACCCACTATGCCACTGGGCTGGCCCTTAAATATATGACTTTCTTTTCTTTTAGTCATAATTACTGGAGTTAACATCTGCATATTGCCTTTGTATTCTTCTCTGGTGCTTTTACACCCAAAGTCCAGAAATGTCTCTAGAATCTGCAGTTAGCAATCAACTGCACATGTCTTATTTGCCTGTTGAATGAGCTGCAAGAACACTGAAAGAACCAATATCCTCCTCCTCTGCACCCCCCACCTATCCCCTTATATGCACTCCCATCGCCCCGCCAGATAATTCTGGAGTTGAAATTGCAGGAGAGTCACAATGATGATTTGCTACCTTGGCAGTAAAAGCTTCCTAACATTCACGGACTTTGGGTAGATTCAGAACAGTTACATAAATAGATAGATAAAGAATATGTGTACATATATACATAGATAGATAAATTTACAAAAAAACTATTTCTGATTAAAATATACACAGGAGTGGTAATTTCTCACTTTACAAATAAAAGATGACTTGCAGATAAATTACAAACCAGAAAGATTTTCAGTGTAGTGATGGGTGACTGGTAACCAATCTTTAGAATTATTTTTGAGGGTAATTTTAGCAGTTCTATTCAAATGAATGCTTTTTTAAAGACTGCTATTTTTCTAAGTGGAACATATTTCAAGAGACCAGGATAAAAGCCTAATAAAAACATATCTGATTATAAATGAGATTTTCCAGTAAGTTGCTTTTCACTAGCAGAGGTATTTGCCATTGTCCTTGAAAACCAAGGTTCCCAATGATCTGCTTGGGAAGTTAATGATATAGTTCCTCATGACAGAGGAGTCCAGATCCAGGGAGTATGATATAATTTTCTAGATTTTCAAATGTTCATTGTAGCAGTCCTGTGTTTTTAAAAGTGCTCCTATTTCTAACAGTTTCGCATATGCTCATGCTGTTGACTCTATAATCTATATACACATACACATATAGATGCTAAAAGGAGCAGCTGTGTGGGCAAATTCATTTCTCAAAAGCACCGTGAATTTCACATTGTTGCTTTGTAATGACTATCACTAAGGAGGAGGTCAGAAATACACCACCTGTCTTTGGAGCATCCTCTTGTTGACGATGGCAAGACCTCTGACTGGTGTCTTCCTTGGTACTCGGTACTTGGCAATTCCTTGGAACAGCAGCCTGCAGTGCCATTACATCTCATGAGGACTTTGGGCTACTGCTGTCCATATCCTCACAACATGCAAGGCCATCTGGCCCCCGAGGTTCACGCGACACAAGTTTACAAAGATGATCTCAGAGGCCAGAACTGGGAGGCTGGGGACCTGGAATCTACTCAGATCTGCCCGTAACTGCCCTGGGACCCTGGGCAAATTGCTTCACCTTCCTTCACCTTGAGTTCCTCACCCATAAAATGGGGGAATTACAGCAGATGTTTCTCAAAGGTACCATATATCTCTAACAGTCTATAATTGTAACAAAAACTCAAATTAAACTTGGAAAAGAAATCACTCTATGACCCAGCGATTTTACATATACCTAAGTATATGTGGTGTATACAGAGAGAAAGATAGACAGAGACAGCGAGATCAACAGGCAGAGAAAATACTCACACACAAATTCACAAGGAGATGTGTACAAGGATGTCCCTAGCAGCATTGTTTGTAATAGCAAAAACAAAATGGAAATCATCTAAATTTTCATCATCAGGAAATAGGTAAATAAACAGTGGTATAATAATCCATGGAACAGCACACAGCAGTGAAAAGGAATGGCCTATAACTATACGTAACAACGTGGATGAATGGCACACTGAGCAAGAAAAGCAAATTGCCAAAGAGTACACATACTATAATGATACCATTTATAAAATTTTAAAATATGATACCATTTATAAAGCTTTAAAATCTGCAGGGCAATACTCTGCATTATTTATCTAGTAAAATTATAAGGATATGTGTGAAGATGATTTATAGAAATTTAGAAAATGGCCATCTCGTAGTGGGAGGGAGGGAGGCAAAAACGACAGTACAGAGATGCACAGGGGCCCCATACAGCTTTATTTCTAGGCTGGGTGGTGGATAGATAGATAGATAGATAGATAGATTCTTTATGTCCATTGTGTAATTTTTAAATATATTAAATATGCATAATAAATTCGTTATGTGATCCTTGCATATCGTCACTTCAAAAATCCTTTTTGCAGCTTTATGAAAATGATTAGCGCCATCTCCTGATCTTCAAGACGATTAATTTTCAGAAACTTTAAAAAATTTTTAAATGCACTTTGGTTTAAACTTTAAAGCATCTATTTGGTTATTTATGTGACCAAGTATATTGCCAGATGTATAATATACAGGGTTCCACCAGTGACTAGACTTTTCTCATGTTTACCGTGACAAAACGGGTGTTCAGTAAGTCTCCTGTTACCTTCTGAGGCCATGGTCAAACCTTGGGATGCCAGAATAAATAGAATCTATCAAGAAATAGCCAGACTTTTGTCAGTGAAGGAAAAATAAAATTAATATGCCAGGCTTTCCTGTGCCCTATGAAGAGACTCCTCCCGTCCCTCCTCTATCCGTCCTCTCCTGGGGATAGTGGATATGCCCTGTTGTCCTGATGCAGTGGAATCCAGCTTCATTACATGTGATGTGAAGCCTATGACCGTTTTGGGTTCCATTGATTTGAAACTTTCACACCAGCAACTCTAGCTATTAAAATGTCCATTGTTGGGGAATTTACTCATCTGGTGCTGTTCGATTGTCCTGTCATAGATTTGCATTTTTCTTCTTAATTTCTTTTCTGCATTGAGTTAGCCATCTAGGTAATATGCCTCCACTTTCCATCGGAGAGGTTATGTCTCCTATATTGAACATTCTCGCAGCAGATATAACAATAGTTATGGAGGGCAGCTGTGACATTGGATAGGAATGGTGTTTTAAATTTCCCACAACTTGCTATGTTGTCCACTTGGTTCAAGTTAGAATCTACTCTTCAAGAATCTGACAGGGCTTTTCTTGGATAGAGTTTATGTTGTTTTCTTATCTCAGTCTCTCCAAACGGCAACTGTGAAGACCCAAGAACAATTAGAATCTAGGTGAAACCAGTGGCTGGAGAGTTATTTTTAAAAATGAGTAGGGTTCTGAGATAATCATTTTCATTCATTCATCAACTCAACAAATGCTTATTGAGCTCCTACTACATGTCAGGCACTGTTGTGGGCACTGGGGATCCAGGAGTGAAGAAAAATCAGCCAGGCCCTTGTCCTCACGGAGCCTGCATTCTAGTGATTTCTTAGAATAATCTATAGAATTGAAATGACACCCAGGTGTATATCATGACAGGAATGCTGACTGACAAGCTCTTTCAGAAAGCCTTCCATGATCTTCCATGACCCTCCAAGCTAAGCTAAATGCCTTCCTCTGTGCTCCCAGGACGCCCTGGGCATATTTTAGCTGCTTGGGGCAGCTGTTGTTCCAACAGGTTGCACTTGTATCCCGGCTCTGCCACTCACCACCTGTGAAAGCTTGAGCCAGTTAACTCAACCCTTCTCAGCTTAATAACAGCTTAATAGGTGATCCTTCCTGAGCACCTCCTGTGTGTCAAGCATTCTTTTAAGTGTCTTATATAAATCATTTTATCTAATCCTCCCACAAACTCTACAAGATATATCCCATTACTATTACTCATTACTGATAAGAAAACTGAAGCCCAGCAAGGTAAGGTAACCGACCCAAGGTTGGTCATACGGGCAGTAAGGGACAGAACCCAGGCAGTCTGCTTGGGACATAGTAAGGACCACGTAAATTTAGCCTCCTCAGGGCTGGGATTAGGGGGAGGCAAGTGAGGTGAGTCATGCGAGCGCAGTGTCAGATCCTGTCTTTATTTAAAATTTTGACATTTTGTTCATCATGATTTTTTTATTTATGTTGATTTTTTAAATATTGCATTAAAATAGTGTTTATCTTGATTACTGAGTTTTTGGCACCCACTTAAATTTTGTGCCCAAGGTAAGTGCCTTCCTCCCTCACTCTAGCCCTAGGATCATTAGTATTATCATTAGGATCACATTTGAAGGGGAATCACCTATTTACTTGTTGACTGCTTCTGCTAAATTCAAAGATGTTTAAAGATTGCACCCATGTCTTGTGTCCATAAAGCCTAGTAAGGAGTTGGCACAGAGTAGGTGTTCAATAAATATTTGTTGAACCATCTTTCTGCTCCACAATAATTCAAAGGAAGATTAACTTCCAATCAATGAGAAGAGGAAACTAGATGAATTCTTCAATCTCATGGAGTGCAAATAATCCATTGTGTATTATTGTTGGCTGTAACACTATTAGTATTATTTACATATTAACCACAGCTACTAGGTATTGAGTATCTATAAGTGCCAAGCACTCAACACATCTCATCTCAAAATCTCACCACAGAATCGGAAACTGAGACTCAGCAATGTGGAATCGCTTGCCCGGGACCACATAGCTGTTAAGTGACCGTCAGTATTAAGCCCAGGTCAATGTGAGTCTAGACCTGACTTCTTTCCATTCCACCACCTCCCTTGCTATTTCAGTTCACAGTCGGTGGTGGTGATGTGAAAAAAGTATGACCATGGTCACAAAGAAGGGAGTGGGCAAATGAAGAAGATGGCAAAGTTATACAAAGAAAAGACATGCACACCCAAAGAGGAGGGGCATTGGCTGGGCCCTTCTGTGTAACCGTGCAATTCCATTTCTCCCGATTGCTACAAGGTCATTGTGGAGATTGTCCCATACTGTAGTGTGACCTTGACCTGTATCAACTTGAAGAGATAGATCCAGGACCTGGCTTTGTGTCTCAAATAAGGAAGTGAGCCACATATTTGTCTTCCCGACCTGCTCTGTTTCATGTAAGTTGAGTAGTCAGTCTAACCAGGCGACAAGAAGTCCATCAGGTGGTGATGGGCACCCCAGACCAGATACGGGGGAGCCAATTGCACTCAGCATCATGTCCTTTGTCCCCCAACTGCAATGGGTCAGCACTACATGCCTAAGATCCTACTCTGATTTCCACCATAAATAACGTGGTAGTATTTTCCAAATTGTATTCCTTAAAACATCAGTACTGTGGAATTCTGTGTTTAAGTAAGGTAAAACAGGCTTTTCTAGCTCAGTATTTCTCAGAGCCTTCAAAAGCTAGTGTGGGTGGTGAATCTCCAAAAGAGATGTATTACAGGCAGCATTTCTCAAACCCACTTGGCCAGGGAATCCCTTTATGTGGAGTACCTCCTCAAACCAGGATTTTGTGGGACGCATTTTGGGAAACTATGTCAAGATCCTTTCAATAGTCTCTCATTAGGAAGCGCCAAGAAGGTGAAATCTTGGGAAATGGTTCTTAAAGAATCAAAATGGCGACGTCCTCTTTTATTTACCTTTTTGACTATAAAAATTAAAAGTCATATAACTAGATTAAAGAAAAGTTTTGAAAATAGGAATAAATCACCCTTATTTTCACAGCTTTAGAATATTTCCTTCTTGTCTTTTCCATGCCTATACATCTCCAAATGTGTATCCGTATGTGTGTGTATCCAGCACGTAAAATGTTCAGATACTGTGCTAAATGTTTTGCATGTCCTCCCATTTAATCCTCACAATAATTCTGTGAGTTAGCAAATGTAATCCCATGTTAGACATTAGGAAATTGAGGCTCAAAGGGTTTAGGTAACTTCCCCAAGTTGCACAGCAAGTAGGTGACTGAGCTATTGTTTAAACACAGTTATTTCTGACTCCATAGCCTGTGTATTTAAGCGCTGCAATGCTGAAATAGTTATTTTCTAAACTAGAAAAAAGTATTTGTCCTGAATTTACTACCACGGAGTTTATCTTATCTTGGATCATCATACAGCTCAGTTCTATGTTGAATGATAAAAGAACATTCCAGGATTGTTCCTGCTTTTTATTTGTCCTTGCCTCCCTTCTCTGACTTTCAGTAAGTGTCACAAGGGCTTCACAGCAAGTAATCCTGAATGCAGGATCACATTGTTCTCTGTTTTATGGCTCGATAATCGCCTCTGTTATAAATGCATTCAGAAATGATTGTGGCTTTTTCTCGAAGCTTCAACATTTTTTAAAAAATGATTTGTTTTGATAGTGCTTTAGCCTCATGATTTCAAATATTAAGTTACTTGGTTCAGGTGGTCTTATATTTTCCCATAAATGTGTTTATGTCACCCAGCAGACTGAGAAATTTCATTCCAGATTTTTTTTTCTTTCTTCATTTGATTTTGTGCAGGAGGAGAACTGAATTCTTTGAACTTGTCAGTAAAGGAGAATATGATTGGAGCATCAAAAACCATCGTGATATATTTCGGTAAGAAAAAGCTCTTGTTTATAGTGTTTCTTCATTATTTAAAGATTTAGCCACACTTTTCTGACAGTGCTAAGAGCACACAAGTTATATTTAAAGTAACAAATCTTGGCTTAAATTAAAAACGTTCAAAGATTCATTAAATAATTAGAGAAAAAATAGAGAATATGTCATATTATGTTAAATTATACTTTTTCCTTCTCTCCATAAATTTGCATTCAAAATTAGAAAATGATGTTCACCTGGGTTCATTTTCGGCAAGCCATGACTCCTCTTTTTCCCTAGGAAGCAGAGGTGTAGGTTGTCAGGAGAGGGGATTTTTGAACCTCAGAAAACAGAGTTACACAGAACAAAGGAGAGTACAGAGTCAACTTTTGTTTTTCTTTAGAGACAATACGTATGGTAAGTAGATAACCAGTCGAAATGATTTTGGTGGTGGAAATGAGGAGTCTGTTCTTGACTTTTCACAGGACTTCTTCCCAGTTGTTTAGAAAAGACAGCAGGGCTGGCCCGGTGGTACAACAGTTAAGTTCACACATTCTGTTTCTCAGCAGCCCGGGGTTCGCTGGTTTGGATCCCGGGTGTGGAAATGGCACCGCTTGGCAAAAAGCCATGCTGTGGTAGGGGTCCCACGTATAAAGTAGAGGAAGATGGGTATGGATGTTAGCTCAGGGCCAGGCTTCCTCAGCAAAAAGAGGCGGATTGGCAGTAGTTAGCTCAGGGCTAATCTTTCTCAAAAAAGAAAAAAAAAAAGATAGCAGCAAACCATCATTTTCATGTGGCACATTTTAACCACCCAATTGCATCCACTCCAGCCAGTTAAGCACGATTCCTTTTTCTTTCATATTCTCTCCTTCCACTGTCCCCACCTCACCCATCCCAGATCTTCTGCTGTTTTATCCCTGTTCCAATGTGTTGAGTCTTCCTAGGAAGGCTGTGAGGCCAGGATTATGAGCTCACTGTGTCTGCTCCACACCCAGCAACCCTGGGATCATCCCAGCGGGATCCCTAGCACAGACCCCCGCCGTATGTGCTGTGAGCCCTCAGCCACCATCTTCAGCACACAGAGCTCTGCCTGCCCCTTCCCTCTGCAGCTGACCTCTCTTTACACTTTGCTGAGACCCTCTCACCAGAGGGCCCTCCACTTCTCCCCTCTCTGCAGTAATATTTCTCTGTGTTGTCATTACAGACCTTTTTATTCCTCCTTTCCAGAGGGAGAGGGGACCCTTCCTCTCTTCAAAACTAGCACCTTCACTTATGTCCTAATTCCACTCCCCACGCCCCACCCCTGACCTTGCCATATCAATTATACGCCTTTGGCTTGCATTTCAAAATCTGGTGTTTTCCATCATGACCTTGCTGGGCTTAGAGATATGTTTCTATCTCCTCGGTGAGAAAAGTTATCTCTAAAATCTGCCTTTTTCTCAAGGTCCTATCATAGTTCTCTACTCCCTTCAATTCCACACTTCACTCCTACTCCTAACTTCCGGCAAGGCAATTTCTTTCTTTTTAAGTATTTTTAATTCCACAAGTAATTACATGAGTATGTTTTTCTGTAACAAATGAAAACATTACAGATAAACCCCCAAATCTCCTTTGAGCCTCACTCTCGATTCTCGTACTGTCTCACAGCTATACAGTTACCAATTTCTCGTACCTTTCCAGACCATTTTCCAAAGCATTTATATCCTTAGGAAAAATACTGTTTAGTGTGGATGTGTTTGTTTGTTTTAAACATAAATTATATATTTACATATCAATCAGACTTGCTTGTTCACACAACTATATGCCTTGGAATTCTTTCCACATCCATACCTCATCATCTTTTCTTGTTGCATGGTACTCCAAAGAACGGATTTACCACAAAGTATTTAGCCTTTTCTCCACTGAGGAATTTAGTCTGTGAAATGTGATTTCTGCTTCTTTTGAAAGTCACCTGTCACCTCCCAAGGATCACATCCTATGGCTTTTGTTCTCTTCAGCTTCCTCCATCCCTTCACAGCCCCTACTTACATTGGCCTTTCCTTTCTTAAAACTGCCTCCTGCCTTAGATTCTCTAAAGCTGTGTTCTTCTGGGTTTTCTACTTTCCTCTGACTCTTCCTTCTCCTCTTTGTCCTTCTCCAGTGCTTCCTCCTGCCCACCACCCCCTAATGGTAATAATTTCCCAAGGACCTATTTTTGGTTTTCTTCTTTTGTTCCTTAGCATCCCCATGATTTCAACTCTCATCTCTTCTCAAATGACTCCCCCCGTGTTTCTTGGGCCTGGTCTCTCCTCTGAGCACAACTCCTAAAATGCCAGTGCTCATTCCACTTCTCCACCTGGGCTTTTTCCTTCAGAAGTTTTCAAACTTGTTGGGCAAGGAACCCCATATGTAAGAAAACCCTTATTTGGAAGCAGAGTATGTAAAAGAGAGGTGCTCCCAGGGCTGTCCACTCCCCCAGCTCTGCCCTCGCCCCCATCCCCATTTCATGGTTAGACTCTGACCACGAGCACGTGGGGTGGGGGATGCTCTGGGAGAGCACTGTCTTCACTGTCTTAGAGAATTTTAAAATAGTAATAAAACCAACTCAAAGTCGGTCTGCTTTTTGTCATCCCCATGTGCCTGCAATCCAAACAATGTCAATGGTGAGATACTCCTCCTCAAGAAAAATCTTTTATTGGTATAAGTTCTAAACAATTCCTGTGGTTACTGTTGCATATGAAAATAATTGATGTGAAAGCTTCAATTAGCATATTATTACTTACCCTTTAATTGTATGCCTCTCGTACGTGTAAGTTAATTCCAAGAACGCCCGCCCAGTTATACAGTCCGCCCCTGACACAGGTGGACTCGATACACACTTTCGAGATAAGTCCCTATTGGGTCAGAACCTTCTGCACTCGCTCCGGTGTACTTCATGTCTCCAGCCCTGCGGAGCTTCACATTCCTGCTTTTAAACCTGTATATTCAGAATAAACAATGACAGGACAGTGATGGGAAGGATGGAAAAACAAACATGAGTTACTTCAATTCTGCTGTTTTATGTGACCATTTGGGGTTTTTATTTGTGTTTAAAATTTAAAACAGTGAAACAGAGCACAGACGGCGGAGTGTAATATTTTTATTCGGTAAGTGCAAAATTCAGTCCGTACGTGAAATCTTTTACTGAATTTGAATATATCTTTAAAATTAAATTTTATTCTTTTTACATTGCTAATTGTTTTAAAACTAGAGAACAAGTCAAGAAAGTAATGATTACCGCAAGATTATTATGCAATGATTGTGGCATTTAGAGGAAACGTATGGTAAACTGATGGGCGGTATCAGCTACTCCAGGCACACCTCGTTCTTTACCCGCCCCACTGCGCGCCGACAGAGGCGGCCCTCCTCAATCCTGACTATTCCATCCTTCAGTTGCTCTAACAGATTGACACCATTTAACTGTAAATTGGGCTACAATTATGCGGACCTCAAGACTAAAACAGTAGGCACAAACTCTCTCCCTGCTTTCTTACTCTAGAAAAGACCTTTCACTACCTGCAGAGGCTTGATCTAAAAAATAAGATAAAACTGCTGCTTCTCCTCTTTCAGTTCTTCCTTTGAAATCTCCCACCCGTGCCCTCGCCTTTCCACTCTCCCTGCCCTTCTTTGTTCTAGGCCCTTATCAATTATGCTTTACCACTGGTTTCGCTGTTTCCGTTCTCTCCTTCTTCAAACCATTTTCACACCCACCACCTAAGGTTCTCTCCTTGAAGGTCTAGCCAGGTCCCTTCTGAGCCTCCAACCTTTATCGACTCCCCGGTGCCAATTGGATAAAGGTTTCAGGTGCTCCATCATCCTCCCTCCCAGCCTTTTTCTGTCTTCCTTCTCTGTGTGGACTTTCTGCTCCACTGTAGAGTATTCTTGAAAGTAGAGACTCTCTGTGAGACTTTATGCACTCCAATCCTAGCTTCAATCCTTCCTAGCTGTGTAATAACCTCTGGCAAGCCACCTAGCTTCTCTGATCAAGGAATGCAAGGCACTATTTGCTCTGTAAAATGGAGATAATAACAGTATCCCTACTTCACACAGAGACTATGTAAATCACCCTATAGTGCCTGCTCAGTAAATGGTCCCTATTAGAATTATCATCTGAGCACCTAGCAGATACTCAATAAGCTTGTTGATTGACTAATTCCTGGCAATATGAATTTGAGAAGTAAACTTCGAATTATCAAGCAGAATTAGAAGCAGAGCAGGAACCTAAGTAATGATCCAAGTTATGGTCCAAGTAGACAACATCTCAGAGATCACTTACTGTCCAGGAGAGAGACTACAAAGTCCCGTGCGTTACCTACAATCCTGTCCCCCTCTGGTACCAGCAAAACCTAAAATGAGAAACCTCAGAGTGTAGCAGGAGTGAGTCTGGTAGCTTTGCTCTGACCACAGAATCCTGAATCCTTACTCGCCTGGAGGAAGTTACTTTATCTCTCATGTCTCCATTTAGCTCTCTGTGAAACAGGAAAAGTAACACTACCTCCGAGGGCTCAGAGGATTCAGTTAGTTAGTAGTAAGTTGGTAAAGCACTTAGTACAGAGGCAGACAGAAGAGCAGAAATGAAGAACAGGCTGAGTGTCTCTCTTGGACATGCTTAGCAGGGGCCACTTGGGATTAGATGCCGCCTGACTCGGAGAGGGCTGCTGACGCTGTGCTGCCTGTGCTCTGAATGACCTATTGTTATCTGCCACTCTGCCTTGTTCCCGGGAGGGGTTTCCTGGGGAATTTATACAAACCCTACTACCATCTAGGCGTGCTCTGCCATCTGGGAAGCAGACATGTTTCCAAGGCATTTGAATCCGGCGGAGTATGAAATGTTAACACCTGACATCAGGACAGCCCTCTGACCTTTAACAAAACACCCCTTCTTCCAAAAGGAGCCAGCCAAGACGTGGTTTCCAGCTCAGATCCTTCATCACTTTTCATCACGTACTGCTGGGTTTAGTATAAAGAAAGCAGATTTTAGACGAAGAGTGTACCGTATTTTCACCTTCCCACCACACCAAATTATAAGCACCAGAGCTATGTACAATTTTAATTGTTGCTCAAGTTTTTATATCCACAGTTCAGGGTGAATTCTAGTTAAACCCAATAGAAATCTGCCCCTCAAAAATCTGATTCAAATCTTTCCTGTGCTTTCTTCTGTGCTCAAATTAATGAAAGCTGTAGCAGACTATATTTCTTCTTCATAATGCTTGTAAAACGTGGTTGTAGCCAGGTAGTAAACTGGAGTGAAACAGTGTGGCTCCACCCGTAAATCTTAGCTCCAGAGAGCAGATGAAAATGAAGGAGCTCTCCAAGCGGCGTGTGCTCACCTCTTTGGTACGGGTTTTCTTTCGTTCCCATCAGTCAGTGATAAGTTGGTAAATAGTTTCATCAGCTATGTATGTGGTATTATATACTGATTCTCTTGCTGATAGGTAAAAATAAAAAGCATTGTCCGTTATTTGAAGCAGAGCTTGCTAAGCTCAGGTATAGAGAATGTGGTGGTTTGCTTCCTAGATCTGCTGCAGACAAAAGGGCCACCTGAGCATGTGTGTGAGCTTTGTCTTCCTAAGCAGTGTGGCCAGCGATGGAGATGCTAAGCATGGGGACTATAAACAGTGCTTCCCTTGTTGAGGAAAAGAAGATGTGAGCCCCTCGGTGCTGTTTTATTTATTTATGTATCTAGGACGGGTTTGTTTAGGAATGCAACAAAAGATTATTCAGGCTGTTTTGTTTGGTTCTGTTTTTCAGATCAATGTTAATGACAGCCTGTGACCTTGGAGCCGTGACCAAACCGTGGGAGATCTCGAGACAGGCAAGTGGTGATTAATGGCAGGGCTCAGCAGAGGAGGGACGGAGCGGGGGACAATATTCCCAGAGCCCTGTCTACCAGGCACTGAAACCCTAGTCAATTTGCATCAGTATTAAGATGGTGTAAAAAATAGCAGGAGGCTTAGGCACGCCGTGGTTTATTGCACAGCCTTGCTGTATTGTGCTGCCACCGAGTAATAATATTTCTGACTCTGTAAGATTTTTTTAACACACTAAATCCAAATAACGCTTTGACCATTTCTTAAGGCAAGAGTTTCAAATATGGTGTTTTTGAATAGGTAATCATGTTTTTAGCACAAGGTCCAGCTTTTTACATCTAAAAAACACCCCCCAAAAACAAGGAAGTAAAAAGGAAATTTTCTTTTTCTTTTTTTAAAGTCTATTTAGAGATCAGAGGGCTCTTTGGCCAAGTTGTGCAGTATCTAATTTAATTTGTACCCCGAAATCATGCCTTTACCACCTACTGAGTTTCACTGCCAAAAAATGTTAGTTCTAGGGCAAGAATAGTTTTTAATCCACTAACTACCCAATTTAAGATCCTTGGTTACTTTTTTTTCACAGTATTTGTTTACTAGCTCTCTGAGTTTTATAAGGCACCCACTGGATGGGCTGTGGGGTCTAAAATAGTAACTTAGTGTCTTAAGATGACATTTTAGAGAAAATAAGATACATTCATATAACAATAAATAACTAGTATTTGGTGATTAAATAACTAATACTAAATGATTGCTTTATATGTATTATATCATTTAATCCTCAAAACTCCTTTCAAGGTAGGTCTAGTTACTCTAATAGACTGAATAATGGCAACCCAAAGATATTGGTCCTAATTCCTAGAACCTGTAAATGTCATCTTAGAAAATAATAGAATTTTTGCAGGTGTGATTAAGATAGGGACCATTATTATCGTCATCATTATCCTGTATTATCCAGATGGGCCCTAAATTCAATCACAAGTGTCCTTATAAGAGAAAGGCACAGGGGATTACACATTCGGAAGAGGAGAAGACAATGAGAAGACAAGGCAGAGACTGGAGTGATGTGGCCACAAGCAAAGGAATGCTGGCAGCCACCAGATACTGGAAGAGTTAAAGAACAGATACTCCCCTAGAGCCTCCAGAGGGAGCAGAGCCCTGCCAGCACCTTGATTTCTGTCCAATTAACTGATGTTGAACTCCTGACCTCCAGAACTATGAGAGATTAAATCCCTGTTTCAAGCCACCAAGTTTCTGGTAATTTATGGCAGCCCTAGGAAACTAATACAGTGATTATCCATTTCACAAATGGGAAAAATGAGGCTTAGAAAGGATAAATAGCCTGAGGTCACACAGCTAGTATGTGGTGGAGCTAGATATTCAAATCCTAGCAGATTGGACTCCAAAGCCTTCGTTCTTAACAGCGTTTTACACTTTCTTACACAGGATGCATCAATCAGCATTTTTAAATGATGCAAGTGTGTTGTCAGAATAGGCTACATTATCACCAAACTCAAAGTCTCAGTGGCTGAAACCAACAAGGTGCCCATGAACATGTGCATCCAGGGTTGGCTGGCACCTCTTTGTCCTCATCCTGGACTGGGGCTGAAGGAGCAGCCACTATCTGGATCATTCCGGCAGAGGCCCTGGTGGGTCGTGCACTGGCAATTAAATCCCCTACCCCCAATTCAGTGGCCAGAACTTGTCACAAGACCTCACCCAACCAGGAAGTACAACCTTTCCATGTGACTGGAAAGCAGAAAGCCAGACATAGTTGGTGAGAACATAACTATGATAGTTTGCCCTTCTAATCACCCAAAATGTGATTCACTCTCCTTCCTTTGGGCAAAATATGCTATCTTCTCCCAGGGGAGATGGCCCAAATGTCCATCAGTCATGGTACCAAGCTCAAAGTCAAGGGTCTCTGGGTGATATGTACTAGTCTTTACATTGGTCTGGATGCAAATTAAAGACCTACACACCCCAAAATACAGCATATAACACACACCCAAACCACAAAATACTCATTATAACACTCCTATTTAGAAAGGAAAGAGATCGCAACATTTGGCAGTCAGGGATCCACAGCAATTCCAGAGTCCCACTGGGCATTTTCTGTGAGGGCCCTCTAGTATGTGGTGGACCCTGATTCTCTGGGAGTGCTCCCCAATTCATTATTTTCTGTGCCCTTTAGATCTACCCTGGGAAATTACTCCTTTTCCATTATCCTCCTTGGCTATATCTGAAGGCCAAGTAGCTTTCTCAGCCTGCTTCCCACCTAAAGAAGGTTGAGGGCCCAAGGCTTGTTTTAAGCTTTAAGTAGTCATAGGCTTGTGGCTTTCTTGGCACCAAAATTCTCTTAAACATTTAGTCAGCTTCATATGTCTTTGATTCCAGTCGTTTCCATTTGCCAATAACCATGACCACCGTTCTATTCTATACAAACTTCTTAGATCTGCTGTATTTCTTTGCTTCCTTATATTCAAGAACAAGGGAATATAGCATATATACATCTTTCTTTTTCTCTCATGACTAAATTCCTAGTACTTTGGGCTTAATAGGGGCCAGTGAGAGAAGCATGTAGTTAAATTATTTCTGTGGGCCATTTTGTCCAACTGAAAAGCTATCCTGTGTACTATCTAATTCATTCAGAGTTTTTAACTATTGGTGTACCGGCCATATCTTTGATTTGATTATTCTTATAAGCCTGAGTCTTGATCAAACTTTGTCATTCAAAACATAACTCAATTTTTGTTTTTATAATCTGGGATTAAGAAGCAACTTCATCTTCCATCCCTACAAGACCCTGAATTTGTAACTTTCTGCCAATCCTTTTCTGAACTCTCTTCTTATAATACCCAGCAAAACACAGTCAATAGCAACCATCACATGCTATTAAGGTTTTGTTTTCCAGTGTTCCCCTAAAGCTATAAATTCATTAGATACATTATTTGCTTTATTTCCATGGGAATTATACAAAATATTTTGCCACTGTGTAACATGGATCATCAACCTTATAGCCTCTAACAACCATTTCCTCACTATTTTATACCTGGCCCCCAAGCTGATGCCACATATTTTAGGGTCTTTTCCTTTCTTCTCTTTCCTTTCTCCTTCCTTCTTTCCTTCCTTCTTAATAGCAGAACCTCACTTCCATACCAATTTTTGTGGTAGTCAAGGCTAAGCTAGGTTTTGCTGCAGTAACAAATATATTCTCAAATTTCAGTTGCTTAACACAAATAAAAATTTATGTCTTGCTCGCATCACGCTCTGGTGCAGATGGTGTGGTTTTCCTGCAGAGCTCTCCTCCAATGAACAGCTCTTTCTAATTGAGCTTTGGTTTTCCTTTTGGTGTGGCATGTTTGAAATTACATAAAGCAGGGCAATTGTGAAGAATTTGTGTGACCAAGTAGATTATTTCTACATCTCTGCCCTCCCTTCACTTCCCCCATGTGGGAAGACCTTCCTTGCAGTAAAGTCTGAGGAAAAAAATGCAGAGAAGAGGTCAGTGGCTCTTCCAGGCATGGGAAAAATTGTAGTCCTGGGGTGGCCCCTATGATAGGGATGGAAGTGGGTGGAGGGATGGAGAATGGGAGAAAGCTTGGGGCGGGGAGAAGAATAGCAAAGATTAGAAAGGGAGTGGGATGAGGTGTGATGGGCCCCAGTGAAATGTGTGTCGAGACCTAAAGGAGCAGCAGGCCACTTGGGGGCGGGGGCGGGAAAATGACAGGACCAACTACTTGGAAGGAGAATAAGTTTCTAAATTGATATTTTGGACCTAAGGGACCCAATGGCCACTTGTAGGTGGTCTTCTTGCTTACAGATATAAATATTATTTTATTTTTAGGATTTGAACTTCTGCTGATAGTGCAGAAACTCAAGAGTTCAGGGAACTAAAACGCAAAACCATGTTTTTTCCCAAATGTTTCCACCAGAAACCTTGTCACAACTCTAAACTGCAGATCTCATTTGTGTTTGTCTCTAAATTGAATAGGTTACATATTTTCAAAAACATACTCACTTCTATGATTTTAGAGAACAGTTGGACAAAAACAGTAGGCCTTCTTTTAAAAATACAAACGTATTTCTAGTTTCCTGGATTTTGATTTTTTTAATTCTCTCAAAGGTTTTTTTTTTTTTTTTTTACTGATGTCTAGTCGATGTTTCCTTCCTCACAAACATGACTCTGAGCATGTGGGTTTCCCCAGTGATCCTCCAAGTCCTGATTAGCATCTCAATTTCTTTGTTTAATAAAAAATTCAGTCATGAGCCCTTCATGTTCCTGACTGGGTTTTTAAGTACAAACGACATAGTGGTACAAGCTGAGCTGTGAAAGAAGCTCAGGGGAGGTACCCAGGGCCACTTTAGAAGATCAAGGACAGGATTCTGTTTTAATTTCTTTGCTTTCCAGGGGCTACAGACCTATGCAGGGCTCCCACCTTGGGGTGACCTGATGTGCACATCTGCATTCTTTATTGCAAAAGACCCACCTCAGAGCAATCTGAGGGAGAGTTCTGGGAATTGAATAAATGAGGCCAGGCCCTTTAGGGACCATCTGTTCTTTAAAGGAAGGCCAGAGAGAGATGAGAGAGGCCTAGAGTCCTAAAGAGAAAAGTTAGTGGCAGAGGCTGGAGAGGAGAGAAGTGAATCAAGTCCTAGAAAAATTAAGTCAGTTCCAACTAGGGTTATGCTGTTGAATTTTTTAAAAGTCAACGGACTAGATATTCATTTCTTTATAAATGACTGCATACTTGCTGCTCTCAGATTTGTGTGTATGTGTGTGTTTGATGTTGTTTTTAAGTTTTATCAGTGGTTCCCATTTATGGTTGACAAAATCTCTTGAGCAATACACTTAGGTAAATCATCTTGATTCTATGCACTTGACCAAAGGTAAACCATTCTAGTCTTTGCCAGACATAAGAACCTCATCTTTATAGGAACCTGGAGTAGAGAAAAATTAGTCTGGGGATCCAGATCTTCTTGCCCTCAAGTTATCTGGGATTATTTTCTTCTCTTCCAATATTTTGTAAATCCAGCTAGTTTGTCTCAGAGATTTCCTAGATTATCACCACAGCATTGTTGAAAATACCTGCTCAACACTTACATCAATTTGCTTCCCATAAAGCTATCCTTAGAAGTACAGGCCTTGGAGAAGAAAACATATCTGTAGCTTGACTATGATCAGTAGCTTCTGATCACTGTGCTGATGGATGAAAAGTGGGAAAATACAGGTTCTTTGGAAAAAATATCTATGGTTTGGGGTAAACAGCCCTTCCATTGTGCTTGTACCAACTAGAACCTACCATACTTAACACTTTTTGTACATAGATTCAGTCAGCCTGAAGACCAAATCTTGTTCTTCAAACTGTATCATGACATACTGTAAGAGTCCGGTATAAACAGTGAATCTAGCATTAGTTCTGTTCCTTGGTTGACTGCTCCAGTAGGAAGCAGAGGGTGTGCCCTGGGGTTATCTCTTGCAGAGTACACACAAATATTGACAGGGCGAGGCTGTTAAGGAGTTTTTGTGATGGCAAGGTGAAACCAAGCTAAGATGAAAGTATGCAATAAAGTAAAGAATCTACATAGAAACAACCAAAAGTTGGCTGAATTATTATAACAAATGTTATAATAATATATTATAAGAATGTAAATTATTATTAGGTTATTGTATGCTTCATTTTTCTGTCTAACAACATTTCCTACTTGAAGGTGGCAATCTAGTGCCCCATCCCGAATACGCCAGCTGTGCTATTGGAGATCATCTATTGGCATGCATATAAAAAGATGTTGCACAAGTTCCCCTGAATAAAAGGAAGTTTCATTGATTAAATTCTGTAATACCTTCAAACACAAAAGGTTAATGTACTTTCTCATAAGCTTTTTAAATGATTGTCTGTGTTGAAGATAATCACCATTCACGTAAGCCAGAAATAACTTCTGAGTCTCATGATGAGTTACACTTAACCATAAGTTAAGATATTTATGTTTCAGGTGGCTGAACTTGTAACCAGTGAGTTCTTTGAACAAGGAGATCGAGAGAGATCAGAACTCAAACTCACTCCTTCAGTAAGTTCATTCTTTTATTGTGATGTATTTACCCTTTTAAATGACATTTTCAAAAATAACCACAAATTACAACTTGAAAGTGGGAAAGACTAAGCATAGATTTAAGGGAGCACCCCCAAAAGTTTAAAACTTTAGTTAAACTTAGATACTAAACATTCTTTTTCCCAGGTTTCTGATTAAGAGTGGTGAGCTACTTAATGAGCATTTCCCAAGCACCCACGGGGGGATAAGTAGGCACAAAGGAAGATGTGCAGAGTGGCATTTGAATAACTCAAAGCCCAGGACTGGCATTTCATATGTGGTCAATGGCTGCTTTGGAATAGAAATACAGAGAAAAAAGGCAAGCTGTCCAGCCTTGAGGAGCTAGAACAGATAGCTGCAGTAAATAATGGATATTCTGGATTTTATTTTCCAATTCCAAACTTTCCAAAGTCTCAAAAGCAAATCATTTCAAGTCTCTGTTTCTTTTCTTTGTTTGCAAAATGAAAAGTTTCACCTAGGGAACTAGGTTGTGCTGATTGAAATGTTTTTTATATTGGATTCATCCATTCAATTATTATTTGATAATGCTTACTGTAGGCTCAGGATGATGCTATTTTTACTCATCAGGATACAGAAGACATAAATGCCTCAGTCACCATCCTCAAGGAGGGGGCAGCCTCTTTATTCTTAATGAATGCTTAGCTAAAAACCCGCTCTCTGAGAATAGTGCACAAAATTTTAAAGCCTAGCACAGCACAGTAAATTCAATAAAGCTCAAGGAATGTGTCAATTGTCAGGAATGTGTGTTTATGAAGATTCAAAACAACTGAGTTTTGAACATTTGAGGGTGTCTTTATAAGTTCTTCTAGTTTTAAGACATTTTTCTTTGCTGACATTTAAAAGCAAGGAGAAGCAGCCGAACTAGCTCATAGCTTAAATGGTTTCACCTATTAGTCTTAGTCTTACTAATTTTGACTATTCTTAATTTGTTGCTTACAAAAACTTAAACCTTAAAAGGTCAGAAGACTACATAGGTTGAAACACTCGCCAGTTATTTTAGTTTCCAAAGCAACATCTATTATACTGTTTTCAAAACATCCCTTTATTCTTTTTCAGTGGTTTCACCGAATTTGGTTATAAAAATAAGGATACTAGATTGGCATACATAGTTAATGTGGAAAACCTAGTACAACCCAAATTTATCTCACCCATATATCTATTTTCAAATAAAAGCTTTTCCCTTCTTTAAAAAATTGTTTCACAGGCTGACCCGGTGGCATAGTGGTTAAGTTTGTGCACTCCACTTTGGCAGCCCAGGGTTTGCAGGTTCGGATCCAGGCATGGACCTCCATAACACTCATCAAGCCATGCTATGGCGACATCCCACATACAAGGTGGAGGAGGATTGGCACAGACGTTGGCTCAGCAACAATCTTCCTTGAGCAAAAAGAAGAAGATTGGCAACAGATGTTAGCTCAGGGACAATCTTCCTCACCAAAAAATAAAATAAAAATAAGATAAAATAAAATAAGCACTCCTAAAGAATTTTTTAAAAAATAACAACACTGTTTCAGAAGCATCCTCAGAAGGGTTTACAAGGCAGTGATACCACAGGTCATTTAATTAAATGAAAAAAATGTGAGTCAATTGCCAGCACTGGCGAGCTGGCAGATGTGGTAGCACAGCACTAAGGAGCCTTTGTCTGCAGGCTCAGGTAAGGTGTTTTCTGAAGACATACATGAAATTAATTTTGTGATGGAAATATATCTCTAGATGCTACTCTGTCCTCCCAAAAGGCTACTTAAGACAGCTGATGACCATCTCTTCAGGAGAGGCCTGGCTGCTGTGGCAGGGGTATTCCTCATTAGCCCTTTTCCTAAGGTGTCTGAAATGCATGCACCCAGAGCTGACACCTGCTGTGCCCATTATTCCTTGATATTTAGTAACAAAATTGTCCAGGAGCCCTTTTCAGGTGTCATGGTCCTAGGGGTCATCAGAGTCACTTCGTGAAGACAAAGGCTAATCTAGACCACAGCCAAAGGGTTCATACTGGAAGCAGTGAGTCAGTAAATGGAACATGCTTGAACAGCTCTGGGTATCAAGCATGAAGCTGGGCACTGTGCATCCAGCCATGAGCAAGGTACCATCTTCCCTGCCCTCAAGAAGCTTGTCAACTGGTAGGAGACATAGACATTAAATAAACAATCACTAATAATCAATTACAAGATACAAAATGCTGTAAAGGGAAAGTGCAGGACACTTTGCTGGCTCACACTTCCATTCATCAAACACTTACTGAAAAGTGACTAGTTCAGTAATGAACCCTTACAGTTATGGTCAAGTGATTTTCCACAAGCATGACAAGACCACGCAATGGGGGAAAATAGTCTTTCACCAAATGGTGCAGGGACAACCAGCAAATGAAGTTGGACCCCTATCTCTCACCATACCCCAAGATTAACTCAAAATGGATCATAGACCTAAATGTTGGAGCTAAAACTATAAAACTCTTGGAAGAAAAGAAGGTATAAATCTTTTGGACTGGATTCGGCAATGGTGTTTTGGTATATACCAAAAGCATAGTAGACAAAAGATAAGATAGGTAAATTGGACTTCATCAAAATTAAAAACTGTGTGTGTCAAAAGACACTATCAAGAAAGAGAAAAGACAACCTTACATATTGGGAGAGATTATTTGTAAATCATATTTCTGATATGGGCCTAATATCTAGAATATATAAAGAACTATTACAACTCAACAATGGAAAGACAAATAACCTAATTTTAAAAATGGGAAAAGGATCTGAATAAACATTTCTCCATAGAATATATATAAATGGCCAATAAGCACACGAAAAGATGCTCAAAATCATTAGTCATTGGAGAAATACAAATCAAAACCACAGTGAGATACTACTTCACAACCACTAAGATGGCTATAACCAAAAAGACAGACAATTGCAAGAGTTGGCAAGGATGTGGTGAAATTGGAACTTCATGCATTGCTGGTGGGAATGTAAAATGATGCAGCTGCTTTGGAAAACAGTCTGGCAATTCCTCAAAAACGTTGAACATTAGAGTTACTATATGGCCCAGCAATTCTTCCTCTAGATATATCCCCAAGAGAAATGAAAACATGCATCCACACAAAAACTTGTACATGAATGTTCATAGTAGCATTATTCATAATAGCCAAAAAGTGGAAGCAACCCAAATGTCCATCAACTGATGAATAGATAAATAAAATATGGTATATCTACACAATGGAATATCATTTGACCATAAAAATGAATGAAGGGGCCAGCCCTGTTGCCCAGTGGTTAAGTTCGCACACTCTGCTTCAGTGGCCCAGGGTTTGGCCAGTTCGGATCCTGGGTGTGGACCAGCACCACTCATCAAGCCGTGCTGAGGCAGCATCCCACATAGCACAACCAGAGCGACCTACAACTAGAATATACAACTATGTACTGGGGGGCTTTGGGGAGAAGAAGAAGGAAAAGAATAAAGAAGATTGTCAACAGATGTTAGCTCATGTGCCAATCTTTAAAAAAAAAAATGAATCAAGTGCTGATGCGTGCTACAGGGGTAAACCTTGAAAATATTATGCTAAGTGAAAGAAGCCAGTCACAAAAGACCACATATCATATGATTCCATTTATATGAAATGTGCAAAATAGGCAAATCTGTAGAGACAGAAAGTAGATTAGGCTGAGGGTTTGGGGGAGAATGAAGAGCAACTGCTAATTTGTATGTGATTTCTTCTTGGGGTGATAAAAATCTTCCAAAATTAACTGTGGTAATGGTTGCACAACTAAATGTGAATATGCTAAAAACTACTGAATTAAAATAAAGAATTAAGTCTATATAATATACCAGAAACAGAGAAATTAAAAAATAAGAAAATTTCAGATAGCAAAGAGAGATATAGAGAAGATAAATCAGAATAATATTTTTAAAGGAATCTTTTGGACCAAGACTCATGCAGTCACATGAACCATCCCTTTCTCCAACACATTTAACACTCCTCTAAATTCTAGTCCTCTTTCCTGATATTTAACATTTCATATTGCAAGACAAGGAAGAGCAGAGCCTGTGGGAGTCAGTGACCTTCTCTCTAACTTGGAGGTATTTCCCTCAGCAGCATCCTTCCTCGTAACCTTGTAAGCTAGTGATTTCGGCCCCACTCACTCCCACCCTCGTTCACGAGTCTGCAGGATGTAAGATTTTTCAGCATCTCTGGACCAAAGGGACAGCCTGGATCTGCCCTCATGACGTATGTGATTGCCAAAATGATTTGGATGCCACATTTTACCTAGAGGAAAGACCAAACCTACTGTGAGACAATAGGGCAAGGTCGCTTGTTAGACTCTGGCCTTACTCCTTAAGAACAAAGAGAGGGACATTCTCACTGGAGTGGAACTGGCAGTGTTTGTTCAAGGAATCCATTTAAACCCTCCAATTCCAATTGATTGTTTCCCTTTCTATGTCTGCCCAACAGAAATATGTCACTTCATTTTCTCCAAAATATACCCAAATTTTCTAAACTTTATAATATCATAAAGTTTAAAGGCTAGGAATGAGGAGAGAATGGATACCTCCCACTATCATCCACCCAATGCTAAATGAAAATTTATGGATTTATTAATGACAGAACTTGATTGAAAACCACACAGAATTGTCAAACCAACACCCCACCCTGAAAAATTAACACAAATAGTTTCTATTTAAAATGAAATTGCTTTTTAGGATCTTTTCCAAGCTATCCCACCCTCTTTCACTATAAAAACAAAAGCCTGAATTATTTTTGTGGCAGTAAAACATATCCCCTTCCCCTTGACTTGTACCCAATTCTCAGTGACCTGATGACTTGATTTAGTGGCAGTTACCTATATCTGAAGACAGATTTTGGCCCCAAGGAATTGCATGCTGTAAAGTTCAAATAAATTCACTTACAAATCTCGTAAAAAGAGGTGAAAATATTTTATTTCTCATCACAAATAAAGGAAAACAAAGTACGGGTAAAGATTGATTGTGATTTGTGAAGTGTTCACTTGGTAAAAATTGGATGATTGTGGCAAAGTGTTTGACAAAGCACCTGTAAAATACTCCAGTGTAATAACGCAGGGTTCTCCTCCCCAATTCTAGGCTATTTTTGATCGGAACCGGAAAGATGAACTCCCTCGGTTGCAATTGGAGTGGATTGATAGCATCTGCATGCCTTTGTATCAGGTAATCATGATTTGGGAGGGTCTGTGTATCCTCACGGTCAGGAAAGAAGAATGTCTGTACCGAACTTTTGGAAGCATTCATTTTAGGAGACCATCCCAGGGTATGTATGTTGCTGAGAACACCAATTACGGTTTATCGCTCCTCAGATTTCTGACCGTCCCCTGGGAAGAGTTGGTATTAGGAGGCTGGAACCTGAGTTCGCTTTCTAGGATATAATCTCCATGGATTCCCAACTCCCTCACCTATAAATCAGGGATAATAATATTTTATCTCAGTATTTCCTATACTGTGTCCCATGGAACACGAGTATCCAGCCATAGCCTAATAGCTATGTCTTCAAAAAAAGCTCTCAGGGCCAATAATTAGGGGACCTCCCATGTACCTTAAATACTGAAGGCTCCGAGAAGTCCTTCAGGAGAGAAACATGTTTAACCTTGAATAACTCTGAATTTCTCAAACATTTGGCCATGGAAATCTTTTTCATTTCTTACAATTTTTATTTTACTTTTATTAATATCGTGAGAAATACAAGGTTCCACGAAACACTGTTTTCTGCTCTGACCGCATGGTCTGGGCCATGGAGTTTTGTGAAGAACCTTCCATCTTAAAACTCTACCTCTTTCTGAGATGCATGTGACAGATGCCGACCGCTGAATTCTGAGCGAGATGCACTGATGGTTTCTAGCTCTGCTGCCTGGTATTTGGGACCTGCTCCTGGCAAGGAGACAAGTGTCATTGGCTTTGAATGTTCAAGCTCCACTTTTTGAGTACGGATTAGGGCTGGCGTCAGTTAACACTAACAGTTTAGCATACATTGGCTTTTAATTCTACTTGTAAGCGTTTGCTTTCATGAGTAAAACCTGGTGAGTTCTTTACCCCCCACCTAGCTCAATCAGACTGAGCTTCTTTTCTAACTTCAAAGTGAGGAACACATGCAGGGAAAGCCAAACCGCTGTAGTTTCTCACTCTGTGTAATTCCATTAAAAACACAGTATTGTTTTTTAAGGACCTCACAACCATCAAGTTTCAGGTTTATCTACCACGTCGTTCTCAGCACTTTTAGGAACTGCTGGGCCCTGTCACATTACCCTAAAAAAAGTAAAACACAACCCTAGAATACTGTCTTGAAGATGGAAATGTAATTTTTTTAATGATTATAAATAACAAAAGTAAATTCATTTTTTTGTTTTATGTTATCCAATACATACATGATAGCATAAAATTAGACAAAGTTTAAAATAATCTAAAGTAGAGTATTTTAGTTATAAATGGACTGTAACGTTCTTTTACTTAATAATGAAAGATGGGATGAAAAATATTGAGAATGATGTTCCCTTTATTATATGAGAATCTGCAACTCTCTTTTCTTCCTCTGTTCTCCCATCCTCGCTCCTCTGGTCTCTCTGAACAAGCTGGGCCCCCATGAGTAAAGCCCACAGCTGTTGGGTCAGGTATTTCTTGCTTGCTAAATTGACCTTGACAACACATGTTGAATTATTTTTAATGTTATTAGATTTCCTGTGCACACAGGCAATAAATGGGATGAATAAATTATTCTTGCAATTAATAAATTCCTTTTACTGTGGGTAGAGCTTAGGAGGATGAAGACATGAATTTGTAGGACTGATAAATTTTTGATACTGGTTTGCAAAGCTACTTTGGAAGGAACCCAAAGTCAACACACCCTTCCTGTGTAATTAGTTATATTAAATGCTGGGAAGGACTCTCATGTGCTTTTCCATGTGAATTTAATTGTTTCATTACTGATTCACAATCATTTGGGCTTATCTTATACTTCCTAGTGAATACTTTGAAATCTTCAGGTTAAAAAGGAAGTTACTTGAATTTAAACTGTAAATTAGGGAGTAATATTACCATATCACATTAGGTATCATTCTGGATTTTTCACATCTGTTTTATGTTACTACTTATTTGTAAGATTAGATACACCTGCTGTTTTCATCCACAGGAAATTAACATATAGAAACGTTACTTGGTGCTCCCACCAAATTAAGAGCTGTGTCCTGCTCATCCGGGGCCTGGGTTTGCTGTAGTGACCTTTCTACTGCCCGACTCCACTGCTGCTGGGTATTTCTTCCACAATCTTTTCTTATTAAACTAACTGGGGAGAGTCATGGCACACTAAAGAGGAATGTGAGAGGAGCTGTGTATAAAAGTTCACATTCTTACCTGCTGCTGTATCTTCTCAGTTAACAAAGCATGAGAATCATGCTCTTTTTTGAATTCCTTATCATCACTAATTCTTGACAAATATCTGTTTCATGGATTTCATTTGTAAATTCTTTACGAGGTTCTGAAACTACAATTTCAAAGAGCCCTCAAACTGAAACTCTGTAGAATGATTTTAAGTATCTTCTCTGAGGCTCCCTATTTTGTTCCATCTCATGCTGTCGCGTTTTTTTTTTCTTCTTCTTTGTTATTTAACTGGATAATGTCACACTAACTGTTGGTGCTCCAGAACTGAAATGGAATCAGTCAGTGGGCAGGAATCACCATTAGTGTGAAGACAAAAGTTTGAGGAAATGACTCACACTAGTCACTGAGGCAGAATGTCTGCGGGAACTTGAGTTGTTGCTGAAAGGCCAGTTCGAGGTTTTGAACATGAAAGTGCAGTCACAAAGAGTCTGAGAGGCTAGAAGGCAAATGGGAAGATATGCAGGTGGCAGGACTCCCAAATGTGGTTGGTCTGAAATGACGTGGTCTGACGATAGAGCATAAGAATTCAGTGTAGCCTTGCTAAGTCAGTCTGATCATAGGGCAAAGGGAGGCAGAATAGCAATATAATACACAGAATGTCCCTTTTAATGGCCAAGGGCCCTGTCCCCAATGTGGAGCAGGTTTGGGTGGCAAGATACCTCATGCAGAGCCTGAGGGTACTCACATAGAGAACTGGAACCCCCTTGCAGTGGAGCAGTGTGGAGCGATGGAGTCTAGACAGTGTGGAAACTAACCAAGGGCCCTCCACGGCCAGAGGCTGCCGGGAGCAGCAGTGGGCCGGAACGGGCAGTTTGCTAGGGGAGGCGGAGATGCAGCTGGGCAGCAGATGCAAATGTAGTTCTAGTGCAGCTTATTGACTTTCACTGGGTAAATCAGCTTTACTTCATGGTTTTGAAAGGGTTGTGCTTGTCAAATATCAAAATAGACCAAGCACTTCCCGCTTGTGCTCCAATTTGCTGGATTTTGCCTCTCCTCCAAGCAAAGGGTAAAGATAATCACTACTCTCAGGTGCCAGAAAGACTACTTATTTGTGTGCCTAGGCGGGAACCCACAGAAGTACACCAGTACGTTTTGGATGTCCCCTTCATTTGAAATTGAAACTCATCTCTGGGACAACTTCAGTTTCCCATCAATTTATGCCTACATTGAGGGGAAACAATGAGAAACTCTTCTCCTCCCCAAAAGTCTATTCATTAGGAAGTTACCTAAGTAATCTAGTGATTGACTGAAAGTGACTAACAGAACATATATAAAAATGTATAAGTAAATCGATGGGTAGGGAAGGCACATGCAGAAAACAGTCCCAGATCCATGGACAGTTATATAATAGAGATATATGACATGTTTATACACGTTTATATGTTTGAGTATATAATTCTCCAGAACTTGCTCATCTTTTTATTTATTTATTTATTTTTGGTAAGGAAGATTGGTCCTAAGCAAATACCTGTTGCCAATCTTCCTCTTTTTGCTTGAGGAAGAGTGGCCCTGTGCTATCATCCCTGCCCATCCTCCTCTACTTTGTATGTGGGACGCTGCCACAGCATGGCTTGATGAGTAGTGTAGGTCCATGCCTGGGATCAAACCTACCAACCCAGGCTGCTGAAATGCATAGCACTTAACCCAGCCACTATGCCATCGGGCCAGCCCATTATCTATTTAATCTTATGGTTCCCAACTTTTCTTTTAAAAAAATAAAAAATGATCCTAATAGACAGATGTCATGATTTATCTGTGACAGCATTTTAATCAGGAAGCATATAGGAAGCCAAGAGTGGGCAGGGAACCATCAAAGCATGTTCCCCAAGAGGAGGCTAAAGCCCTGGTTAGTTAGCTCTGTCCTAGCAGGGTATCTGGGAAGAGTACATTGACATCTGATTCCCGTGCTTTCTGCTGTCTTTGCACCCTGCTGGGGATCCATTAGCCTACTGCTGAACATCTTTGGAGGGAGAAAAAATAGAAAGAAAGAAAGAAGGGGGAAAAAAAAGCCACCATCAAACTTTGAAGTCATCACTGCACCAGCCTTAGGGATAAACAGAAAACCTGATGTCGCAGCATCACACTGAGCCTCTCTTTGCAATAGCAAGCTAAGTTTTTGCCCTTTCAGTCTCAAGTTAAGCAAACCTCAGTGTACCTAGAATTTCAGTGATGCACAGAGGCATTATAAATCTTCTGTTTGTTAATAATTGAGGGATTCAATTTTTATTATGAACAGAATCAGGTTTTCAGCTCATCTCAAACTGCCTCTTGCTTTTGGAGTGGATTTTTTTTCACGCATAATGCAAAAGGGCTTGACCTGGACAGGATCTAGCCAGAATAATGCTCTCTCTTCTTTCAAAAAAGGAAAAGTTTAGCAAGAGTATTGCCTCTTTATAGAAATGTCATGCTGTTTCTGCAACAAGCAAGGCTTCTGATGTTACAGTTAGAGTAACTTTTGACTTTTTTCTGCCTTCAGTTGTAATAGTTGTTTTGGAAAATACTTTCCACCTGATGCAATGATTAGTATGCTCTCTAGAAAGAAGGTAGGAAAAAAATCTTTACAATATACCTGGAACCGTAGACACTGGGAGTTGGAATTGATAAACTGGAAAAGAGGCTGGAAGGTGCAACTCCAAACAATTTTTCTGGATACCAATAAAAGTACTTTAAAAACAACTCAGTGTTCCCCACATGGTTCGTGTCTTGTGTCCAATGAAAAAAAGAAAATAATGAGAGCTACAGAGTAACTAGTTAGAATATAGCATCATCTCCTCTTAAAAGCCTAAGAGGAATGGAATGTAGGTGAAGAAAGGAACAATTTCATCAAGTATTGAAGAAAAAAAAAAGACCACCACTCAAATCAGTTTCCTATAAATGTTTCTCTACAACATTTAGTATTCTGATAGTTGAGAGTAAGAAATAGTTGGGGCTAATTTCTTACTTGTCTTTACAAAGGGGGACATATATGGAATGACATCATGTATAACTCAGAAAACTTTAAAAAAAAAAAAAGAAAGAAAGAAAGAAAGAAAGAAGGAGGAGAAGGAGGGAGGGAAGGAAAGAAAATAACTTCCAGGGCCAGCCCCTTGGCCAAGTGGTTAAAGTTCCACACGTTCCACTTCAGTAGCGGGGGTTTGCGGGTTTGGGTCCCAGCTGCAGACCTACTCCACTCATCAGCCACACTGTGGAGGCATCCCACATACAAAATAGAGGAAGATTGGCACAGATGTTAGGTCAAGGCAAATCTTCCTTCCAAAAAAGGGGAGCAAAAAAGAAAATAACTTCCTATATTCTCTATAATTAACCCATCTGGCTCTACCTTTTCCTGGTAATGGGATCGGGGGAGAGAGGGTTCAGGAACTGTACTTGAACTTGACAATAAAGGATCTCAATCTTTTCTGGTTAGAACAGGTCATTGGGAGGACTAAAATTTGAATTCCTCCCAATCAGAGCTGTTTCTTCTCACCAGCTGATATCTAGATGCCAGGGGAACTGACATATCCTCATAACCATTCTGTGACCGGGGAGAAGGACACGGGTACACATGCTGCCTGTTGGGTCTTACTGAGTTCACTGAGAGGTGGCTGATCAGGACTCTGGGCGTGATGCTGCTCTATGTGACTGTGGGTGTGGGTGTGATGGGTACTTTGTGCAGGCCCTGCCCCCTAGCTCTGGCTGCTGAAGCCCATGGTCCTTGTAGTAGCTTCTCATGAGAAGCCCCCACCAACTTCATGGTCTGTTCTGGTTAACTAGTTCTCTTGGGATTTGCTCAGCCCCTGCGGGACACCCATGAACTCCCAGCTACGTTCTCTTCACCCTGCAGTTCACACAACTTCTTCAGTCCTTTCTTTTTCATTTATTTATTTTTTAATTTTTTTATTGAGGTAACATTAGTTTACAATATTATATAAATTTCAGGTGTACATCATTATATTTCGATTTCTGTGTAGACTGCATCATGTTCCTCGGTCCTTTTTAATATGCTGCTTAGGTGATGCCAGCTTGTTGTAGGAAAATTCTATCATTTTGCTGGATTAGGCTCTGAGATTCAGGAGACAAGCCATCCTCCCACCCCCAGAATTTGACCCCCAAGGAATGTGGAGCCAGGACACGAACTTCCAATCTCATTCTCCCTCTCACTGCCCCAACTTTCTCTCTCTGTCTCTCTGTCTCTCTGTCTCTGTCTCTGTCTTTCTGTCTCTCTCTCTCTCTCCCCCTCGCGCGCACGCATGCCTCCCTCTTGTCTCTCTGTCTCTCTGTCTCTGTCTCTCTGTCTCTCTCTCTCCCTCACGCCGGCACACGCACCTCCCTCTTTCTCTTCTCTTCTCTCTCCCTCCTCCCTTCCCTCCCCGCTTCCCTAGCACCCACAGTAAAAAGTGTTTAAATTTCCTTTTCTTGTCTGATGGGAACTACCCTTTTATGGTCTCCTCTGTGCTCTCCAAGATAGAATTTTGTAGTGGAACTTGATGATCTGACCCAGCCAGACTTGGTTCTAAATAGATGGGGTTCTAGAATTTAGGAATCCCCTTTTTCACCACACAAAGCTGGCATTGAGGGTTATTCTCTCTCAAAGCTGAATGATGACAGCTTGCTGCTTCTAGCTGGGAACCGCAATTTGCCTGAAGGAGGGAAGTCTACTGAGTTAATGTGGGGGGAGCCACAGGCAGCACGATTCAAGCAAAACGAAAATGCATTGCATGAAATGAAACGCATAATATTATCCTTGTTACATATACTATACCCAAATCTGAGTATAGTAAATAGTAAAACCTGACAGTAAGACCTGTTTACTTCAAAATTTTCTATGTATTACTAGTCAAATATGAATGGAAGAGAAATATAAACATTCAAAACTGTCAGTTTTATGTAGTTTATAGGCTTATCCACTACATCCTGCCTCCAAACTTTTACTGGAATGGTCTTCCTTTAAAAAAAATCCCCATGTTTAAAAACCTCAGGTTTCTACCAGCATACATTTAAGGTACAAGATACCTTCCAGATTCCTTGGTTTTGTATTCAAGGGTCCCCTTATTCCAAGCCCCCTTCCTCTTGGCCTCCTCTCCCATCCTCCACCCACTTCCTCACCCATGCGCTGTTTGCACCAAAGCGCATACTCACTAACGCTCTTATCCTTCTTCTCTTACCTTGTTTATTACTCCCTCCCTCTCCTTTCTGCATGGAGGATGGCAGCCCAAACTGTCATCTCCTCTGTAAAACCCTTCCTCCCCCTCCACATTTCTACAACGTTCTAGCCATCTCTTCATAATCATGCATAACAGTCTGTATTATGATTACCTTTCTGTCTGTCTCTCTTCCCCATCAGACTAGTTTCTCGGGACCATCGTATTCCTGGTACCCAGCACAGTACCTAGCACATTAGAACTGCTCAGTAAGTGTTTGTTGAGCCAATGAATGAAGAAACAGAAGAGTGACTGATAAGATGCAGTACCACAGAATTAATTATAAGCAGCAGAATGTATGAAGTAAGGTTATAATGTCATTTTAAATTATCATCTATAAATGTATAAAATCTTTCATCAGAGTATGCACTGTTATATTCCTGCCCATAATCTGAAGTATATGGCCTATGATATCTTTTTAGAAAGTAGTTTAGTTCTCATCATGGTTGAATTGGTCCTTAATTCTAATGTAAAAGACCAGTTTATAGCCATGAATTTTTCAGAGCTTTGACTTTTTTAACTAGGAAATAAAAGAAATTTTCTTTTTTCCCAGTATTGCCAGAAAATGTAGTTTTCTAGTTATTTTAATATTCAAGTTAATAGAGAGAACTAGCACACGTACATTGATTTTAAGCAATTATATTGTGTATTACATACATGATTTCAAGACAATATAATACAATAAAACAATAAATTTATTATGATTAAAATTTAATCTTTCTTTGACTTAGAAGCCTTGTCAGATCCTACAGTGCCTAACAGTTATCAATACAAACATCAAATAATAATGTGCTGTGTAGATGAAGTGGTGAATAGCAGAGAGGGCTCATTCATAGAAGAACTCAAGAATTCAAGTTAATGTTGCTTCCTGCGTCAGGCATGGTATGTGGCAGGTGAAGTCATCTCACACCCTCGGCTACATCTCAGAGTTCTTCCTGCACATCTGATGTGCCACGTTGTTTGTTTTTGTAGAGATTTTTCCACCTCTAAAAACTGAATTTGGCTTGATAAATCAACCAGCTGTATATACATTTTCTTGTAAATATAATGGACTTTATTTCATGCAACTTAAAAAAAAACTGTTCTTTATACAGTAGCACTTAATCCATTTGTATTCATGTGCACTTTATGAACTCAAAACTGCCATTATGAATCCATATTAAAACACCAGAATCTGGTGAAAAAATTATAATATACTCCCTAATATGGCTTTTGAGGGTAGAATTTCAGATAAGATCTACTTCTCCTTATGCAGCTGACCAGCATAAGTAACTCTTTTTAAGTGCTTTTGCTTTGGAATCATGAAGCCAAATATCACTTAATCTCAAGTCCATACAAGGCTTGGAATGTTGTCTTTACTTAGAGTATTTTCCAGTTCCTCTAGAAAGCATATTTTGAAAGCTGATTTACCTCCTCCTCATGGCCCTCTCTTCTTTGACTCTCTTTAGAGGAAAATGGAAGGAAGGAAGTGAAGGAGGGAGGTGGGGAGGGAAGGAAGGAGGGAGAGAGAGAAGGGAAATTGCATTTTTTTCACTAGGAAATGAATTAAGGCCTCTTCTGCACTTACTGTAAATGCCCCTCCAAAATTTCTGCAATTTAATGTCCATTTGGATGGTTGGCACTGTTTGAGCTCCTGGAAAGTGAGGCATGAGATAAGCATAAAGCTTTCCTGTTATGCTATTGCCCAACAGAATCTTCTGTACTATTCTAAATGTTTCCTAAAAGAATTCAAGGAGGCACTATCTGGATCCTCAGCTCTCACTACTCTTATATTTAATTATCTGAGCTGCAGCCATCAAAATATTAAATAAATCACTCAAGGCACTATGCCTTATCGTAACGAGCAGATGCTATACGCAGTGTGATCAGAGAGAGCCAAGCTGTCAACCTCATGCACCAACCAATATGGCAGCCCAACAGTTAGGTCTGTTAGCCAGAGTGTAAAATGAAGTTAAGACTTCTGTCGGACTGAGCGTTTGGAAAAGGAGTTCAGTATTAGAGTCCTTCAGATATGAGGGTATCCTTATGCATTCGTTTTCAGTATGCAGACATTTATTGAATACTAACTGTATTGGCCACTGGATAAGGGCTTAAATTTCGAGTTTATAAAGTACTTTTATATACACTATTTAATTTAACCTTAACTCTGTAAAGGAAGAAAATACATCATTCTGGATCCTATAATGTCTCATGGTCTAAGTTTCACACATGAGGAAACCGAAACCTAAAGAAGCCAGTGGACTTAATCAGAGGGAAGCAGTTAATACGTCGCAGAGCCAGAATTTCAGAGTTTCGAAGCCAAGTCCTCTCAGTCTTACTTTGCTGCTTTTTCCTATACTGACACGAGGAAGTGGGAGGCAATTCCATTTTGTCCAGCAGTGCTCCTCCTTTGTAAAGCTCTCATTTACAAAATAAAACTCTGAATCCTCCTGTGGGGAGGGCACAGGGCCCTGCGGAGAGATTCCAGGGAGAGCAATTCCTAGAGGACCAAACGGGCTAATGGATTCTGTTCAGCTGGTTACTATAGAAACTTTCTCAGAAATATTTTGTGTCAAGTTGTCCTTGATCTAACACTTTCACCTGTAAAGTGGGGTTGATGTTGCCAAGAAGAGATAGCAGCCTGACCTCACCAGTTTTTTTCTTCATCCTCTTGAGAATTCCATTAATATATTAATAAAGAAATTTTTTTAAAGATATAAACTCTCTTGAGCAATGGGAGAGGCTGGAGGAATTTTGAGGAGCATGACAGAAAAAGCCTAGATTAGTCTGAACAAACTACTAGTAGAAGTAAGGATGTTAACGACTCTGCTAGTGAGGACTCAGAAGGAAATGAGGAGCACAGTAGAGAAAACATATTGCCTTAGAGAATACCTAAACCATCAAGAGCAGACTGTTAGGAGAAATAAGGACCGCCCGTTCTCGTCTTCCTGTGATGTCTCTTCATGCTGTTGTCCACATGTAAACACGTTTTTACCCAGGTACACTAGTGTATTCTGCTTTGGTCACTTAACATAAAGTTCATCACATGTTTCCACATTCCTAACATAATTTTCATAACATCCTTTGAAATGACAGCCTAGTATTCCTATCAGTTGACTTGTCATAATTTATTAAGTCATTTCCTACTTTTTTCTTTTTGCTAATAGAGATAATTCTGAAATGAGCACCTTTGTTCAATATTTTATTGATTTATTTAATACTATTAAGTGTGGCTAGAAATAATAAAGTTGCATTTCTTTAAAAAAAAGGTATAAACTCAAGGACAACAGAGCGTGAGAGGAGACAAGATATCCTCAAATATTGGAAGCTGGAAAGGAAGTAAGGTCCTAGAATGATGCAGAAGGGCACGCCAACAGGAAGTGAGCTGGTCTGTTCTTCAGAAGGAACTCCTGAGATGCTCAGGCTTTAGAGGGGCCAAGTACAGCCAGGAGGGGGGTTATTCATTTCCTAGGGCTGCCTAACAAAGTACAACAAACTGAGTGGCTTAAATCTATTCTATTCTCTCACAGTTCTGGAGGCTGGAAGTCTGAAATCAAGGTGTGGCAGGATTAGTTCCTTCTAGAGGCTCTGAGAGAGTGTTCCATGCCTCTCTCTCCTAGCTCCTTGTGGTTGCCAGCAGTCCTTGGCTTGCCTTGGCTTATAGCTGCATTACTCCAATTTCTGCCACTGTCTTCACGTGACATTCTCCCCTGTGTCTCTGTGTCCCTATGTCTTCACATGTCCTTCTTATAAGGACACCAGCCATTGGATTTAGGGCCCACTCTAATCCAATATGACTTCATCTTAACTTGATTACATCTGCAAAGACCCTATTTCCAAATACCCTATTTCCAGGTACCAGGGGTTACGACTTCAGTATATCTTTTGCGGTTCACAATTTGATCCACAACATTCAGGTTGGGGCATGAGCCTGGATACAAGGGGAAAGGTTGGAAGTTAGTAAGCGGGGTCTCAGGAATCTCCCACTACCCACACAGCCAGGTAAACAGCCTCTGCAACCTCTGCCAAGTCAGGAGACCAGAGAACTCTTCTTTCCGGAGCACTAATTAGGAGAACTCACAGCTGAAATTAAAAGTCTGTGGACTGGCTGGACCCCCAGATACCCTCCCACTCTGCAGCCAGGACACCAGCAGCCAGATACCCCTGGAAACAGAAAAAGGAGATTTCTCACTAGGAAGACAGAACAGCCTGAGAAAAGATCTGCCTGTCCTTGCGCTTGGGACTCTCTCTGTGAAAGAGTCAAATCCCTGCAGGATGCCCTCAAAGTGAAGCCCACCAGTCAAGCACAGCCTCCCCCACCCCTCCCCACTTCACAGGCTGCCTTGAAGAAGTCTTTCGGTGCCTTGCGCTGAAATATATGCGAACAGATAAGGGCCACAGGATGTTTGAGGAAAGCCTCCAATATGAAGGGATGGAAGCAAATCAAAAAATGAAGGAAAAAGGAATTCGGAGTGTACAGTAAATGCAAAAACCAAGACAACTTCCAAAAACCTCTAATATCATCAAAAGACAAGAAACATGTCATAAAACAAGCCCAAATGCCTGGGATTTTTTTCTCCTTTATTATTTTCTAGTTGCCATGTCATGATTTTCCTCCCTCCTCTGAGTTCCCTCTGATGCGGGGTCGGTGAGCCGAGTCGTCGAAAGAAAGATTTCTTGGACTCTCAAGATCTGGCAGTAGTGCTCTTTTTATTTAGAGAATAGTGTGGAATAGCATGGGGACAGGACCCATGGGCAGTGAAGAGCTGTAGGCATGGGGACAGGACCCATGGGCAGTCAGAGCTCCTGCTGCTGCCCTGAGTTGAGGGTTAGGGCTAATTTTTATAAGGCATGGGTACGTGACTTATTTTTACTAGAAAAAGAAAAGATGATGCCAAAAGTCATTAAATGATTTCAGTGCAGATGGGGTCTGGTTATTGTGCGGTCATATAACTTTAGATACGAATCTGGTCATATAGATCGGCATGTAGGTGGGGATGCCCTGGGCTTCTCTCCCTGGGGCAGCCCTAATTCATACCATAAAAAAATCCACCGGGTCACATAGTTTGGCATGTAGGCCAGGTCACCTTGGGCTTCTCTGGCTGGGGCAGCCTTAATCCACATCACCTCCACTAGGAGGGTTCTCCTGGCTCTGTTCGTGCTGCCAGCTGCCTCCACTCAGAGTCTTGTCATGCTCTGCAGCCCCCCTCCAGTTTCAGCCCCTCAGTTCCATCCTCCACATCAACACCAGAGTTTCCTTCCTAAAGCAAATGTCCCTGTGGGTCTTCAGACGCTCCCTCCCCATTACTAGAGGGAAAAATCTCAGCTGGCATGCTTGACCTTCCCATGCTCACCTCCTCCCCCTCCTTCCTTTGTACTCTCTGCTCTTGACAGAATTGGCCACCAGCCATTTCCCAAATTGCTACCCCACTAATGTCCCATGCCTTGGTGCCTGTGCTCCCACAGCTATCCCTGCCAGGCCCACCTTTCCCTCTTGTCCCCCAGCAGATCCTACTTACTTAGGAATCTGTTCAGATGCTAGGCTCCTTATAAAACCACTCTTTGCCCCCAGGAGGTAGATATTCCAGCCTCTGGGACCCTTTGCATTTTCCCTTATTAGCACATTATGCTTATTTTCATTCATTGTCTCGGTTTCTCAGCCACTCTTAAGTGCCACCAACCTCCACCCTCGTCCAAGCTGGAGCAGCAGTGTGTAAGTTGTTACTCAGCGGCTAGCAGACCCCACGGTACTGCCTCAGCAACGCAGCCGGTGTACAGAGTGACAGAATCAGGAAGGAGTGGGTTATCACACTGTTATTAGGAAGATCTTGCATTCCCTCAGCATCCTGTGCTTTCAGCATGCCCTGAAATAACCCGCCATTCCTGAGTTGCCCTGTGGCAGAAGTTAGCATTTCTGTCTTTATTTCACGGCTCAGAAACTAGGGAGTTTATACGTGCTGCTCAGCATCGCCCTGGTGAGTTAGGGGGAGTTTCAGCATATGAACCAACGCCTCCCACAAGCAAAGGGAGGGATAAACTACAGAACCATAAAATAACAGAAAGGAGGAGTTATTCTCCATGCCCTTGACTTAATATGTCATCTATGATCTTAGTGCTACAGATGGTCTGAACAGCTGAAAAATCTAAATGGGAAAGAAGAAAGAGAGCAACAAAGACATACAGAGAAGAAAGAGACGGAAAGAGAAAGAGGCCAGAGACGAGGCACTAGGGCGGAGTGTTTTTGTAAGTGTCCTCTTTCAAATCTGCCCTCCACACTCATAAAGCCTCAGGCTCATTATCCTCAGCTTTCTTTTTATGGTGATCTCCACTGACTTGTAGGTTTGACTGAAAGTAACTCCACTCTGCTCCCTTTTTAAGGGCTTTGACCTTACAAAGTGACTTTCTTCTTGGAGCAAAAGGAGTTGACGATCGTTAATATCAACCTTTCAAGCATCTGAACCAAGGGAGGTGAAGTATGTAGAAATGCTTTTGCCGTCATACGTTAAAGCCCTCCATCCATGTGAGTCATTCTTCTTGTTATTATCATCAGTACCCTCGCCAAGCTTCAGTAGCCTCTGTCATCAGTGTGGATGGTAATCGCTGAACTTCCTGCCTCACTAAGACGGAGCGAGTCTACAACATTTCCCGAGCACTGACTCCATGCCAGGCACCAGACTGACTTTCCAAGCATTATCTGATTTAACTCTTAGCAATATCAGGTTAGATACTATTATTATCCCCCTTTTCAAATGGGAAAACTGAGGCTAAAAAGTTTCTGTACCTTGCCAAAGAGTACACAGTTATTAAGTGACAGAACTTAAGATTCTTTGTGCTTTCAAATCTGGGCTCCTCACCCGTCTGACCTACTGCCACCTGATATAATGTGTGTGGGCATTGGCATTATACTAATGTCATGTCCTTGTTGGGTCACCTTAAACAGAAGCAACTGGCTGTTGTAATACTGAAATGTTTAACTGGAAGCGAACTTGCAGATCATCTTTAGGGGAAGAAAGCGAGACCCTGAGAGGTCACGTGTGACCCGACTTAATAGTGGCAAAGCTAGATTCAGAACCCAAGACTTTTGACCTTCAATTTAGGGTTTGTCCCAATAAACCCTGCCATTTACGTTTAAATTTGAGGCATATTATCTCCAAGTTCTCAAAGCTCTCCCGAGGGGACAAAATTTAAAAAGGAAATCTATATGAGTAGCGATGCAGATTTCAAACAAGCAGAAAGCAGGTGGAACCAGGGAGTTCATTTTGAAGGACAGCATGGTGAACCAAGACGCCTCTGAGAGCGGGGAAATGGAATGAAAAGTCAGCAAACAAGGTAGAAACGACAGCCCTGAGAGGGCCTGAGAAACCCAACAGAAAACCTGAAGGAAGATAAATGGATAATTTAACAGCCATTCAGTTTTTAAGAAAGACAAAGAACAAGCTACATTGCATCAGAAAAGGCCCAGAAATGATGATGGATGGGGCCCTTCAAAGGAGCGGTGAGCACAGCAGAATCACAGTTGCCCACACAATTCCCAGCTGAGGGCAAATTTGAGGAACTAAATAAGGATATGAGACTGATATGGATTGAAGAGTTTTTCAAAATCTATTTAATGGCTAGGCAGGGGACATTGATCGCTTTTCAGAGGAAATGTTTAGGATCAATGAGGTAGTCGGCCCTTATTTGTGATATGGATGGGTGAGTGGAGAGAGGGCAGTGTTTATCCGTAACATTATCACAACATACATTAAGGTATTGAAACAATTTTTGAATTATGGTGGCGAAGCACTAAATTGTTTTCATCTTTAAATAAGCATTTCTCTTTTTTACCCTTGTACTTGGAAGCCTTCTGTAACTATTAACAAGCAGATGATTTGTTATATAATAATTCTAACACATAATCAAAGATTGCTAGTTCCTTTATCAGTTCATGTTAAACTTTTAAATAAAATATTTTATTATTAAATAGTTTCTGCATACCCAGTAAACAAAATTCAGAAGGCACGAAAGTGCTAGAGAAAAGTGATCTTCTCTCACACTCCTGTCCCCCAGTCACCCGGTTCCTCTCCCTCCACTTCCTCAGTTACCCACCGCTATCCGACTTCTTGCGTGTGTGTGTGTGGAAAGACAGTCTATAGAAAAGCAGAAATACAATGTGTCTTTACACTGTTTTTATACATAATATTTATACATTGTGTTTTATACATACAGTATATATATGTTCTTATATACACACTATGCTCATATATATGCATCTGTGTGTATACCTACATATGAGCATAGTGTATATCCTGCCTCATATCTTATTTTCTTTACACTCAATATATTTTTGAGATTATTCCTTTTCAGAGTCCATACAGCAGCTGTCTCATGCTTTTTGATGGCTGCAGAGTATTTAGATTTTAAAGATGTAGAATAAATTATTTAGCCAATATTTAATTATTTATGGGCACTGATGTTGTTTCTAATAGTTTGCTACTGTAAACAATATGTAATAAATATGCTTGTAAATGTGTTATTTTCACACTTTATTTGTAGGATAAATACCCAGAAATGGAATTACTGTGCATTTGGCATATGGGCATTTGAAATTTTGATATATATTACCAGTTTTCCCACTATGGAGTTTGAGCCAATTTATATTCCCACTAGCAAAGTTTGAGACATCTATTCCTCCCATCTTTAGCAATATAATGTGTTATCAAACTTCTTGAATTTTGCCAGTACAATAGGTACAAAATCTATCTCATTGTAGTTTTTTTATTTTCCATATCCTAAATGAGTCTGATCATACTTTTAGTATAAATTTATTTACTTAAAAGCCATTTGTATTTTTTTTCTGTGAACTCTTCATATTTTTGCCCAGTTTTCTATTGGGCTGGTAGTCTTATTGATTTGTAGGAGTTCACTATATATTAAAGAAATAAACCTTTATCTGTAGCAAAAGTGGCAAATATTTTCCCCAGGTTGTCATTTATTTTTTCACTTTGTTTATGCTATACACAAATAAATTGATTTTATGTAGTCAAATTCATGAATCTTTTCTTTTATGGAGTCTTGATTTTATGTCTTATGTAGAATGACTTTCCCCTTCCAAAATTATAAAATTAAAAATTTTATATGATTTCATTTTTTGTATTTATACCTTTGCTGCATCTGGTTTTGCTTTATTTTGTTGTCTGTAAATTGTGAGGTCAGAATCCAACTTTAGTTCTTCAGATTGCTACCCAGTTTTCCCATCAGTTTTTGACTAATCTTTTTCCTTGTGATTTAAAAGGTCACCTTTATTATATACCAAATTCCCTTAAACTCCATTCTATTTTCACTCTTTCTATTCTGTTCTATTGATCTGTCTGCCTTGTCGTGCTATTTTAATATCACTTTAATATATTTTAATGATAAGCGTAACCTCACCTTCCCTGATACTATTTCAGTATTTTCTAGGTATTCTTGTTTGTTTTTCCATATAAGCTTCAGAATTTAGTTCAAAAACAAATCTAGTTTGTCTTTTTATTGAGATGCTTATTTAGTTTTCAACTGTCAATGTTTGAAAGGTAACTTAATACAAAACTTTCCAATATTGAAAAGATAGAAAATGTTGCCCATTAAGAAGGTTTTCTTTTTTTTCATAAAATTATAATGTTCCCTTCCTTAAACTGCACTTCAAAAATGTAATAAAAAATACTCAGGGTATTGGTCCTGCTGTCCCCACACATACAAACTTTTCCCATATCTTAGTCTTTGGGGAGTTAGCGTTGAACTTAAAGAGCCACAATAACGCGCCCTCAACCAGGTCTTAGAGCGGATGGGTTGGCCCCTTTCTGTGGACAAAGAGAAGGCCAGCTAATGATACAACTTACTCCTCTTACACTCCTCTTACACCCAGTGGTACATGTAAAATAGTCCTTTCTTGTCTTCCTATTCTTTCTCTCCAAAATCTCACCTTATTTACTATGTTGTAAAATTAAGAAAAAGAAAGTTCTCTTACCATATGCAGAGAGACCATCAAAATAATAGAGAATTTTTGTCCCCAAGGATCTTTACCTAAAGACAAAGCATTTCTCCTGCCTGCTTTGGGTCTGGTCCTCTGTAGGTCTGAGACATGGGGATGCCCACACTCTGATTGCTCCTCCCTGTCTCGAATCTTAGCACTGTTTGGTGCTGGGCATGAGGACCACTTTTAAACTCTCACAAGAAATGCTCAGTAATCATCAGATTAGCATGGTACTCACTAGGCAGTTCATTAATACAAGTAATTAGTCTTTTGACTCTTTTGGGACTCTGAAATATAAGCTAAAAAATAGAAAAGCAAATGCTAATAGAGAATGCCAGAATCCATTCTTGGAAGTCCTAGTACCTTTACTCAGAACACCCTTCACAGGGCACGGAATTGCAATTCCATATTTGTACAACCCTCTCCCACACAGGCACCCTATTGTGTTTGGAGAACCCTAGGACTCAAGGCACATGAGAAGTATACAAAATATGTGTAGTAAACGAATGCTTGCAGCTCAACAAGCTAAATTTAAAAAATGGTCCTTTTTATACATTGAACTTTGCAAAAGTAACAAGTTTTATATATTTCTGTAAAATTTCAGGTGGCACAGTTTTACCAGAAAACATTCTGGTGTTTGGAGCAGTGGATTATTACCATGTGGCTGTGTTTTAGTTACATGTTCCAACCACCTCTTATATGAAGCCCCATTCATCAAAGGCTGTGGCTTCTGGGTCAGCAGCCATTCCTTCCAAGTCAGATGTTGCCTACACAGTGAACATGATTGATTAGCTACCAATCTGCTCTGAAAACCCAACCAAGAGGATAACCTAGGACAGTATCCTGGAGGGACTCATTATAACAGGAGAGGCAGTTCTCTTTGCTCCCATTTACGCGAACTGTCTTTAGGCCTGCCTGTTATTTACTGCTTAAAACCCTTGTCTTATTTTCCCAGGGCAGGAGAGAGTAGATGAATCATAGATAAAAGATTCACTGTCTACACCTAGTGTTTGGGAGGTGGTGTTTCTTCATTACTCGCTGAGGTGGCCTCCCTCCTTTGAAATTGTCCTGAAACAGTGTCACAACCACTAGAAAAAAAGTTGCTCCACTGTCCTGACATTGCAGTGAGGTGTATGACATCTGGTGTTACCAATGTCCCGGCTGAGATCTCTCATGTGAAGACACCATGGGGTTTGTACTCAGACAGGCCTGGACTGACATTCCAGCTCTGCGGTACACTTAACCCTGTGAACTTTGGCTCTTTTAACTTAATTTCCCCAATCTCAGGTTCCTCCTCTGTCAAAACAGGGCCAACAATACCTATCTCACAGCGTCATTGTGAAGTTTAATCAGCTCACTTGTGGAGAGGTCCTAGAATGGGGCCTGGAACATAGGGCACATCAGGAGTTAGTAGTTGGTTCATTTTGGCAAGATGTGTTTTACGCTCTATCACAGGGAGCAAACAAGTGGCCTACAGAACAGATTCAGCCCACAGACATGTTTTATTCAGTTGAATCCTGGGGGTTTTTTTCTTGGTGAGGGAGATTAGCCCTGAGCCAACATCCATTGCCAATCTTCCTCTTTTTGCTTGAGGAAGATTGTCCCTGAACACCTGCGCCAATCCTCCCCTACTCTGTACGTGGGACACCACCACAGCATGGCTTGATGAGCAGTGTGTAGGTCCACTCCTGGGATCCGAACCCACAAACCCTGGGCCCCTGAAGCAGAGCATTTTTTTTTTGTTTTGTTTTGTTTGTTTTTTTTTTGTTTTGTTTTGTTTTTGGAGGAAGATTAGCCCTCAGCTAACTACTGCCAGTCCTCCTCTTTTTGCTGAGGAAGCCTGGCTCTGAGCTAACATCCGTGCCCATCTTCCTCTAGTTTATACGTGCGATGCCTACCACAGCATGGCTGCCAAGCAGTGCCATGTCCGCACCCGGGATCCGAACCAGCGAACCCCGGGCCGCCGAGAAGCGGAACATGCGAACTTAACCGCTGCGCCACCGGGCCGGCCCCTGAAGCAGAGCATTTGAACCCAACTACTACACCACCAGACCAGCCGCAGCTGAATGCTGTTTTTAAAATTATAAAATGTCCAATTTGCCATAGGCCCCACCACTCCCAACCATATCATGCAGCCTATTTCTTTCATTATCTTTACTGGCGCTGTAGACATTTGTGTTTAAGTCTTTCACCCTGTGTTATGGAAATAACAATGCTATTAATCCAAGGAGACTAAAATTCCTGCCTCATTAATTCAGAATGTTAATGTCATTTGCAAATATCATGTTCCACAAAGGAATCCCTTGAGCATATAAATAAAATAAGCAAAACAAGTAACCTAAGAGGTCAGCAAGGAAACGAAAAGGGAAAGAAAAGAGGGAGAGAAAATTGCTGTTAAGCTTTGTTGCATTTTCACGTTTACAGGCACTACTAATCTGCTGCAAACCTTGGAAAGAAAATGATCTCTGGCTAAGTTATTACTAGTACTGTAATTAGCTTTCAGGATATTAGACATTGATGCTACGAAACATCAATGTTACAACTCGACTAGACTATGCCCTTAGGAGTCTGATTACAGAGCTGAAGCATTCTTGCGTTGGATTCTAACAAGCTTGCTTCCCTCACGCTAAACATTCCCTCTGTGGCTTCATCATCTTCACTGCTATTTGGGTAACTGTCTCACCTTATTTAGATTTTAAGATCTCAAATGTCACTAACAAAACAGAAAGTTCTGACAATATCTTTTTGGCATTTGCAAAAATCTGACACAGCCAATCTGTTAGTGCCGAATAGTAACAGATCCACAGACTAAATATCACATATAGAAAAACAGTTTTCCCAACTGGGAAAATAATCTCACCTGATGTGATAAACATGGCGTGATATTGAATCCCACCAAGGAGAAAATAACAGCTAGCTGCTGTTTTCCTTCCTGTCCAACTTCACCTGGTCCACAGAGAAAAATCCATAAATGGATGCCAACCCCCATGCCAATTTCTCTGAGTACTCCTTCTGTGGAAGTGAAAATTCTGCTGACTTTGCCACCAGAAGGAGGTGACATCCTCTGTTAGTATTTTCTGAGTCCCCATAACACGGAAGGCTAAGAATTAACAATCTTTTAAGACCTTTTAAAGCGTCTGTTTGGCAGACTCTGGGGATCAAGGTGAAGGGAGATAACTGCTGCTGGCCCTGACTCTCATTAACTTGGGTAAAGAGGGCTGCCCAGCGGTGTTAGCAGCAACTTTTTATACTGGGGGTGTTGAGATCCCTTATGTGAGCCGCTAGTTCAAGGCCAGTGAGAGTTCCAATCTCAAGTAATTCCTGGGGCTGACAGAGAACAATAAGTGACAATAGCAAAAGACCCATTATTTGAGCTCAGAAACTCACTCAAGTTAGTTTGAGCAGGAATGGGAATTCGTTGCCTCAAGTAGCTGGTGAACCTAGAGGTACAGTTGGCTGGGCGGCATACAGCTGGATCCAGGGAATTCAAAGGATACTGTAATGTGTATGTTCCCTTTTCTCTGCCTCCTAGTTATGTTTTAGCTCCACCCAACCAGGCTTTCCTCACACATCCCTGGCAGCTGTAAGGTCACATGTTCATTGCAGGTATTATCACACCAAAAGAAAAGAGAAAAAGAAAACTTATTTCCAGTAGTTCCAGGTAAAACCCAGAGAGAGCTCTGATTGCCTTAGCTTTGGCCACATGCCCATCCCTACACCAACCACTGGGGCACTCCTGTGGGTCAGGCCTGAATTCTATGCCTGCTCTTCCCAGAGGAAGGGTAAAGGGGCAGTTATAGCCTCTACTGTGTACTACAGTTCTCTTATAACCCACTGCCAAAAAATGTTAACTCATACCCCCTCCAACACTGGGGATCAATTTGTTCAAGTGTTAAGATGCCTAGACTCCTCTGACACCTGCACATGTAGACAGAAAATAGAGACCTACAACATGACATCAATTCTCTTAATTAGGAGTTGCATACAGCCACTAGCAACAGAGACTTGAAATCACAATAGCATAAACAAATAGAAATTTATTTTTCCCTGATAAAAATAATCCAGAGAAGTCAACTTTAGGCTGCTATGATATGGCAGCTCCATGGGCATCAGAGCCCTAGTTCCTGTTTGTCTTTCCTTAGCAGATGGCTGCCATACTCAAGGTTGCCTTTTAGTCACAACATGGTCACTGTAGCTCCAGCCATCATGTTCACATTCCAGCAGCAAGAAAGCAATGGGGGCAAAGGCAAAAGGATGCATCTCTCAGTTGAATAAACCCCTGTTAAAGAGTTTTCTCAGAAGCTCTTTCTTATGAATTCTGCTTATACCTCCCTAGCCATTGCTAAGCTCAAGGGAAGCTAAAGTGTATACTGGGCAGAAAACTAGCAATCTCTGCTAGAGCTACCACAGTCCTAGTGGAATAAATGACTTTGTCCCCAAATGGGGCAGAAGTCATGGGGCTAGAGCCCTTTAAATTCCATTGCGTTCTAGCCTGGGAAGAACCCAATAGAACGCATTTCAGATCCTCAGCTGGTATGAGCCCACTGAGTCAGTTATTCAACGCCCTTGCTTCTGACTGGGCCCTTTCTTATTACACCACCCTTATTCTTGATCCCAAAGCTTCAGCTTTGTATTTGGACAACCTTGAACCCTGATCATATTTTCCACGGTGACTCTGCCCCTTACCTGCCCCTCTGGCCAATCTTTAGGTCTTCAGACCTAAGTCATTTCAACATATCTGAGACTACAGCAGCACTTGTGTCTGTTAAGGAAAACATTTATTGGATAACCAGATATTCCTTAAGATGGACAAACAGTGCCTGTCTAGAAATTCACTTTCCCTTCATAACTAAGCGGCAGAGCTCACATATGCAAAGTCATATGTCAACATTACCAGCATAGTTATTGGTTGCCAACTTGAGCTCTGGAGTCAGAGAGACTCGGGTTCAAACCCTGGCTCTGTAGCCTCAGGCAAATTATGTAGCCTTTGGGAGACTGATTTTCTCATCTCTAAAATGGGACTGATAATGGACATAGCCCCCTCATCTAGTTGTTTTGAGGATTTGATGAGAATAAAGTATATGAAGCACAGGGACCAGCCCGGTGGCATCACAGTTAAGTTCGAGTGCTCCACTTCTGCAGCCCAGGGTTTGCAGGTTCAGATCCTGGGTGTGGACTTACACACTGTTCATCAAGCCATGCTGTGGCAGCACCCCACATATAAAATAGAGGAAGATTGGCATGGATGTTAGCTCAGGGCCAATCTTCCTCACATACACACACACACACACACACACACAAAAAAATATATATATATATATATATATATATGTGAAGCACCCACATAGCACAGTTCCTGGCACAGTTATATGTGCAACATATGTAAACAATTATTATTCCTCTTCTGACTTTAGCAAATTACACACTAAAGATTTACTTTAAAGCTAGTATCTTTAATGTGAATGTTTAAAAACATTCATCCAAAGAAGTCTTGGCTTGCTTCTGTGTTCACCATTATTGTTTGATTGTTTGTTTTTCGAAGCAAGTTTTAAAAACTGCTGGAAGCCCCCTATGGTAGTTAATACATTATCTCAAGCAATTTAATGCAAATTAATTTTTACGCAACCTTGAGTTTCAAAGGCCATTGAACTGGGGAGGGAAGGAGTGGGGTTTAGAAGGAGTCTGAGCTGCCTCCATCTGGACCCCACAGCCAGCTCCATCTGCTCTCACATGTAGTAACTAACACTTCGGCTACTCCCCTGCCAACCACACCATGTGGAGTTTAGCCTATTTTTTTTAACTCAGGAAAATGTTAAAAAGCATAGGAAGATGTGTATTTCTGATTTTGTAGAAAACTTGATGGGATTATTTTGGCAACTCAAAATTCTGTTTTTGTACCAAGTTTCCCACCAAGCTTTATGGTTTTTTCCTATTTTGTTTTGTTTCTGGATTTTATCCTCTTTTAATACCATGATTTTCCTTTTCCAATAGGGTCTTACAGCACATTCATATCAAATGGGAGCCATCGAAATGTTCAGGGTAGAGAGTGGCGAGCTCAGATTTGTGATTTTGCTTGACCACTTACAATGCAGAGAGAAGACTGGACGGGAAGGAAAGCAGGGAGCCCACCAGTTAGGATGCTGCAGCAGGTTTAAAGCAGTGGAGAAGATGATGGTAGCCTGAACAAGCGTTGTAGAAATGGCAATAGACTGACACACAAAGACACTTTGGAAGTAGGATTGACCAGACTTGGTGATGGCGATGTGTAGGGCAGAGGGAGAGACCATCGATTACCCATAGATTTCTAGATTGGGCAGTTGGGTGGAGATGAGAATGCTCAGTCCCCTGAGAGAGTAAACCTGAGAGCAGAGGCAGGTTTGGAGGAAGGTGATGAGTTCAGTTCTGGTCAGTCAGTCAGTCAGTCTCTGGTCGTTACAGCAGTGGAAGAGCAAGCCAAACGTGATACTTAGCTAACTGCATCATTGCAGCATGGTAAAATTCGGGAATATGTCAGATTAAATCATGAATAATCTTAGCCTTTGGAAACCAAGAAGGATTAGCAGTTCAACAATTTACTTATTTAAAAGTTTGGATTTGCTCCCACAATTGGCCCCTTCTCTCTGAAGTCACATACCGTAAATAGAAGGCTCGTCTGTTTCTCAGAATTTCCAGTGCATGCTCTCTTGACCCTCTTGTTGAAGGTCTGAGCAGAGATGACACCAGTTCCTCATATCATCAATGATTTTTCCTTTCAAAATACCAACCCCCAAATGGGCTTTTTAATATTTTCACTCAGAAAGTAAATAATCATGGTAGTAAAGTGATCATATCTTCATAACAGGGATATTGCCTCAAACAGATATTTGAGTTGGGCTCCAAGTCTGTTTTTATATTTTATCCAAAAATTAATATTTAAAGAAATAGTTTAAATTCTTTCTTCTCTACCACGCATTGTATCTTTTAGTCTCTGATTATTTCTCTTGGGTAAGGTGGGAATGAGGGAAGGCAGAACATACTGTCTTATTGCCAGCACTCTGGAAATATATAATTTGACAATAGGAAGCAAAAACCATTTTCTTGCTTGACCTTTTAAAAAAATAAATAGATAGCCAGCTCAGATAATTTCCTCAAAGTTTTTAAAAAGTATTAATGACATAGTTGGACATTTTTAGGTTCAAAGATAAATCTGGTTTTAATTTGGGGAGGTTCTTCTGTGCCCTCTTCCAACAACAGAGGATGGGAGCCCTGACTTTCCCTATGAGCATGGCTTTCTCTTTGCTTATTTCCTTGTCCCACATCTGCCCCATCTATCCAGCAGATGAGTACCAAGAAGTGATTATGGTCAACTAATAAGGACACACTGGGCCAGATGATAGCAGATGTGATCATGATGATGGCAGAGGGAAAGCAAGGCCAGAATCTGACTCTTAGCAGCTTGGTGAACTGAGAAAAACAAGGTCTCAGAATAATGGTAACAGGAGAAAATACTATATTCATTTCCCAAGGCAGGGTCATTCTGGGTTTGTTTTTACAGCAGGATTTTGTAGCAGGTCAGAACGCCCCACTCTCGGCCACTGGTAGCAGTCCCAGCCTGACCTCTTCTTCCTGCCACTGCTCTGTGGGCAGAGTGGAGAGGGCGCTGTTGTTCCCTGGGGTCACTGTGCTGGAGCTAGAGATGGAAAGATAAAAGACCTTGTTTCCACTCTCCCTGGGAACTCATGGGATAATACCCAAGGCAGAGTTATTTAAAACCAATGATAAGGATTTTAAACAACTGCTGGCAATGTTAGAGTAACAGGGGGTGTGGGGGAAGGGGGACACAGAGAAATACATGAAACAACAGTTTTCAGACAGTGGACAACAGGCAGCACAATACAGTGATTCCTAGGAGAGGGGGACAAATTAAATGAGCCCTGCAATTGTCCTAGCTTACTATCTAGAGAGAGTTTCCAGGTCGCAGCACAGGGAGGGGGAACCCAGGCAGACCCTTGTCGTCTCACTGAGTTGAGGAGGCAGAGCCAGGAGTCTGGGGAGACCAAGGAGGTTAGAGCTCCCAGGGAAGAGGACCGGAGTGGAGAGAGTCGCATGAAAGAAAGCTCTAGAGATCTGCAGAGGCCTCTTGAGTCTTCAGTGCTGTTTACCACAAGAATGTGAGGAAACAACTGAAGCTGAAGAAAGAACCAGCAAAAAGGAGTAAGTAGAACAATGCTCAGAGCCCACACAGGCTGGAGAATAGCCACGCTCCCACCAGCCAGAATGTTAGAGGGAAACCTTGGAATGTATGAAGTACTGAGCACAGTTCTCAGAAGACTATTGTCTCAGTAGTGGGGCCAAATTAGCTCCACACTAAAGGCTGCTCTGGACACCGTGCGAAGCCTAAAAGCCAGCCTGAAAAGGACCACATTATTTCCAAGTAACCTAATGCGTTCCAGAACAAAGCTGAAAAATGTTTAAAGAAATGCAAAACAAAAGAGAAAAATCCAGTACCCAACAGCATAAAATTCACAATGTCTGATATCCAACCAAGAATGACCAGGCAGACAAAGGAGCAAGAAAATTTGACCCATAATAATGAGAAAAATCAATCAATACAGACTCAGAAATGATACAGATCATAGAATTGGTAGAGAAGGATATTAAGACATTTTGTTGTATTTTGTGTTCAGGAGGGTAGAGGAAAGAGTGAGCCTGATAAACAGAGTCATGGAAGATATAAAAAAGACCTGAATCAAACTTCTAGAACTAAAAATTACAGTTTTTGAGAGGAAAGCTGTAGTAAATGGGATTCACAGCAGATTAAGCTCTGCAGAAGAAAAACTCAGTGACATAGCAATAGAAAATTAGAATTTGGTCCCTTTCCTCTCTATATACTCCAGATGCTAATTTCTACATAGTACTCTTGGTCTCATTCAAGCATCATAATAATGTTGTACCACAAGGTTTTTATTTCACTCCTTCTCTGAAGGGAACACCCAAAATGGTGATGGAATCAATTTAATTATACATATATACATTATAATGTATATAATGTATTATACATATACATTATATACATATACATATGCAGTTTATGTGAGGTATATTTATGTATGCTTACATATGCATTAAATGTTTCCTGAAGGATACCCAAGAAACTGATCATATCAGTTGCCTTTAGAGAGAGAAACTAAGTGTCTGGGGGAGGAGATGAAGGGAGATTTTAGACTGTACTTTTGTACCCTTTGTGAATGTATTACTTATTCAAAACATAAATAAAGGATGGTATAAACTGTACATGCTGGTCACAAGCGGACTCAACAATGGAGTGTGAATGGAATCAGGAAGGAAGTGGCGTTCGCTCAGACATCAGGTGTCACTTGCTGATAAGTTTTTAGGAATATTCATATCTTGCTAAATACTGGGAGCAGTTATCTTTCTGATGGCACATTGCATGTAATCACCGTAAATCTTGGAATTTAGGTTTGTGGATAATCCCTTGCTTTCCTAATATTCTAATAGTTCCATATTTGCTTAGCTAACTGCATTTGTGTAACAAATTTATAGTGTGAGTAAGAGTATTCTTCAGGATGGGATTTTTGCTACCTTTGCCTAGAAAGAGCACTGGCCAAAGGAAAACAATATTCTAGTATGGCAGTTCTGTGTTTAAGGAGAATATGAAACAAAGAGAAGAAGTAATTCTGAGAAATATGTCCCCTCCAAAAAAACTATTTTATTCAACACAAAGGAAGCAAGAGGGAGAACAAAAGCTAGATCGCTTGTTTGGGGCTAAGCCAAATAAACTTAAATGGTTTAAGGAATAAATTGGTGGAGTAATTCGAATCATGGGCAGGTGCTATGAATGTAATTTGGTAAATGCTCGGGAACCTGCCAAGGAAGAGAAAAATGTGTAGCTTTTGAGATCATTTCCCAGCAGCTTCATAAAAGAAAACTGATTACAGGAATTTAATAAGTAAAACAGAGCCAGAAATATAGTAATCAAATGAGTTTTTAATTACATTTCAGGCGAAAAAAATAATTCCAATTTGTACTCCTGGGATTAAAAAAAGTAAGTTTGAGAGAAATGCTTTTGTAGCAGGAAAATAACATAAACACTAATTTCCATAGGAATTATAGTAGTCAGTTTAATTAAAAGCCTTGATCAGAGTGAAGAGGAGCCAGTGCCAAACCATACTAAATAACACCGTAGCATGCGTTACTGCCTCACACTGTTGTCTAAATAAAAACACTGCACTGAGCAGAAAACAGGCACCTCCATTTTTCTCATGCAAATAAAGGGGATTTTGATCACTGCCCAAGTTATTACGTGGCTACGTTTTATTTTCAAATAGAATAACTAATACATCTGATTTAAAATTAGATGTTGCTGTTTGGTATGATAAGTAATGCTTTTAAGAGAGAGAATGTGCTCCGTGTAAGAGACATGGAGCTGAAGGACACCACCTCAGCCAGGGCGGAGTGTTCCCGCTTAACTTACATCTAGTAACATTTTACTTGTATCTCTGTAACTCCCTGGAGTGGAAGATTGTTTGAGGGGATCGATTAGGTCTTACTAACAAGCGGTTTGCAGTTGAGCTTACGGAAGTTCCTCTTCAACATGAAGAGCTGTTGTTCCTGTTGAGGGACTTTGCTGTTGACTACTCCCTGACCACAGGTCATGCTCGGAGAACGCTTTTCAGGAGGTGTGCTGAAATCACAGTGGTTTCGTCATGTGTTCACCTTTTGTTCCTCTTGTGATGAATGGGACACACCTGCAAGGTGTCAACATGGGACGTGAGGTATAATCTGTGGCCACACAACACAGACCCAAGGCATAAAGTGGGAACATCACCTTTCCATGAGCTAACACCCCCACAGCTCCATGATCCTTATTATATTCATTGCTTTACAGGAAAAAGTTAAAAAACTACATTATAGGGTTTAGTATAACAAGAGAGAAACTTTGATTCACCAGAATTCTAGGGAAGACAGACTGGCTGGCAGGGCAGCTCTGTAAGAAAACAGTGAGATGGGGCTGGGGAGAAAACTAGATGACTCTTCCCATGGCCTTGGAGATGGGGAGGAGTATGTAGGCTGAGTAAGTGGGTAAGTCACTTCACCTATGGCAACCTCTAATGTTCAGTCACGTTAGTAGGCACCCAAAATGTTCAGGATGATAGGGTTCCCTGTGAGAAGTGGAAGTTGAATGGAACTTTGCCTTGGTGATGATGCAGAGTGGAATCAAGAAGCCCAAATGGACTCAAGAAGGAAGTCCAAGAGAAGCACAAGGAAGTTAAGATGTGGAAATCACGCGAGGTGTTTGAAAGGTCCTCAGAGCATGAAATAGGTTTGAGGTCAAGTTTTACTTAAATCTCAAGAGGTAGGGAGGCCCCAAGTGACATACAGATTCCATTAATGAACAGTGTCAGAATTCAAGAGAGTTCTGTACATATCCAGGAGGGATGGGTGAGAGGAAGGAAGGAAAAGACAGTTATAAGTCAGTAAGAAGAAAGGAAGGAAGTTCCTGGCATCAGGCTCACCCCAATTTGATGACAGTAATCATCAGTCACACTCAGAGTGACCTCAGTCTCTTCCTCACCATCACAGACTCTCTAAAAACTTGTGAATAACAAAATTATAGGCTGGTTTGAATCGAATACTGATAAAGGTTGAAGCCACACAATTTCAAAATGTCTAACTTATTATTCTTTGTTTTTTTCTTCCTGCCTTTTTTAGAGCTATCTTTCTATCCTACATCCTCGACAGCTTTCTCTATATACTCATTCTAGATGGCAGGTTAGTGTCCTATCCTTGATTTTACTTGAGAAAAACAATGGTTTTCTCCAAAGCTTCCAAAACAAATGGTAAGCTTAGCAAAGAGGACTTCTTATATGTATTCTTACTTTCCTCCTGTAGAGGAAGGACTGAAGAGCATATGTGATCCTAACGTGTGAGGGGCATGTTTTATCATCTGTAAAATGCAGAGTATTGTGAAGAATAACTGAGATAAAGTATGGAGAGCAGCTGGCAAAGTATTTAACACATATTAGTTGTTCATAAGTGGAAGCGCCTCATCATCCATGTCGGATTCCAGGTTTCTACACTTCTTGTGACCCTGAAGATGGAAAACAGGTCCAAGAAATGCAAATTCTTAAAATCCATGTGTTCTCATTAGATTTTGTCCATTTGTGAACTGCTATTGTAAAAATACCACCATATAAATATATTTTAGATGTTTGGATAATTTAATCAATTAGAAAACATAATAGAAAAATCTCACTAAAAGCAGCAACCAAAAGCTGGCTGTGGTTATCTCTGAGCTGTTAGATTGTAAATCATCTCTATTTCCTTCTTCTTTTTAATGTATTACTTTTATATTTTCTAAAATTCACACATATTACTTTAAAAAATTTAAAGTAACTACAAAAAGAGAAATATTATTTTTAAACAAACTCATGTTTCAAAAGGATAAAGGCCATGTTTCTAAAAAAGATTAAATTGTCATCAAAATCTTATTTCCTTTTTTATTGAGCCATCCAGAAAATTAAAAGGCTCCCAAATCCTTTTTTGTATATGTTTTATATGAGTGGCTTTTCTCATAGTTATTATTCATACTTATTAGCCTATAGATGCTTAATAGATGTTTTTGCTGATCATATTTTTCTGGTTAAATATGTTTGAAGCCTTTCATAATGAAAAGTAAAAGAGATTTCAAATCAAGAAAATGTAGATATTCATGCATTTAAAAGAAAGAAAAGGGACTCTATGAAATTTAAAATTCACCTTTTACTTAAAAGAAAAGAAACAGTGAGGCAGAGAATAATGGAATTTTCGTTGTGAGCAGAATAAACTCTGTGCCCCTCTGGCCTATAATACATTTCCTATGGAACCCGAGCTTCCTGAATTTATCCTAGCCCCCAGCTCAGAGGCAAGATTCTCGCCCCCTCTCCTCAGCCGCGACCCCGACCCTCAGTAGCCCTCTGATGTGAGAGCCGCAGAATCACTCATTTGAATTAAGTTCAAATGAGCCATCTTACTTCCGGAGCTCTTGTTCCACCACAGGGACGATCCAGGTTTTGTGAGGCCGGAAGTTTATACCATTTGGGAGTAGGGGGCTCATTTTAAAAAGTAACACAAAATTTAAGTACAAAAAGAAAATATTTGGAAGGATCCTGTGCAAGTGAGGATCCTGAATCCTGAGCTTCATTAGCTTCAAGGTCAGGCAGCCTCTGGCCACAGCCTACATTTCCTCTTCCCTCATCTCTCTTAAACCCCTCCGCCCCTCTCTTCCACTCTCCTTTTTCCTTTCTCTCATGTCTGTTTCCAAACATGGTCCCGTGTCGATCTGTACATTTAACACAGCTCTCAGCTCCCTAGTTTGAAAGATGAGCATCTCTTCCTGTTTCAGGGTTTTACCAGGCTTTTCTTATTCGGGTAAGTCCACTCAGAGTCATCTATGGTGGAGCAAATGGTAGGTTTATTTTTGTAAAAATTTAACTTCATGGTCTATTGAGATCTGTAGGCTTCGATAGCAGGCAAAGATAGACATATTAGTAGACGTATGTGAGCTGGGTATCTTATTTCCTGTCTGGCTTGATGTGCATTGAAAACAGAATCATATTCCACACTGCTGGCACCCCCTAGTCGTACACAGCCACCTTCATTTTCTCATTTTCTGCATAGGCTCTATTAACATAACATAATGGTGTTAAATGCATATTTACTTCTAGTAAGTAGCTTATGTTTACCAAAATAATCATCACTTTCATTTCTTACAGCCCGTTTCCATTCTCCTCACAAGTGAAAGCTGGAAAATCATGTCGACTTCGATTTCTCTCTCCCCCACCTGCTTTTGTTTTATTTTAGGCGTTGGTGAAGGTCAATGTGAAACTGAAGCCGATGCTGGATTCAGTGGCTGTGAACAGAAGGAAGTGGGAGGAGCTGCATCAGAAAAGGCTGCTAGCCTCCGCTGCCTCGCCCTCCTCTGCCAGCCTCACGGTGGCCGGGGAAGACAGAAAGTAACCCTCCGGTCAGCTACTGCTGCAAGATGACTGCGGCCTGAGGGCCATCCTGGGTCCAGCCACATCATCCTTTTGTTCCCTAAAGCTCAGACAGACCTGAAGTCTCGGGGATGTGCTGGGAAGCCTTCCTGGGCTTTCTCCTTGAAGTGTAGTCAGCAGGAAGGACAGAGGAGGAGGTGGGGCAGGGAGCAGGACCCTCGACTTTCCCTGATGAACACACATGGGCTGAGACGAAGGCTCTGGGCAGAGGACCGTTGTTGATCCAGGACCTGAGGACTGTCAGACCTGCTCACACTTTGCCAAGGGAACACGGAACAGTGAAAATGTGATTAGTCCTGCTTCATTTTGTAAATGGCTCTTCTATTTGTTACAAGCCAAACAATGCCTGCCTTTGCATCCTCTCCCGAGCGCCCTCATGTGCCAGACTGTCCCCAAAATCCTGATTTGTATTCAGAAGAGGTATTTTATTTTGAATCCTAAAGCTTCTTAATGATGGATCAGAGCCTTTAGAATTGCCTACCTAAAAGATAAACTATATTATCGTTACAATTACCAAGCATTCCCAGTTTTCCCCTAAAAAGGTCCACAGTAGCAATACAGCAAATGCGTTTGTCTCACTGTGTTTATACGAGATTTGTAACACTGCATTGGGATCGTGGTCCCCTTTTTCATTTTTTTAATTCAACCTTCATTGTAGACTAAGCCTTCTCCCAGAAGGAATGGATTAATAGACTTTAATTAAGGTAAGGATGAAAGGAAATCTATAGCTGGATTTACCACAAGTGACACATGAACATTTAGGAAGTATTTCCAGCAGGGAGACATTTCACAGGACACAGCAGAGCCACGGAGAACGATCACTGACTACCTTGAATTCTCCTAGTGATGAGTTTTGGTATAAAATTAAGGATACTACCAGTCCTAACCTGAAGCCAAACGCAGGGGTCCCCAGTTTTGGATTTTTTTCTTAAGTGTAAGAAATAATGCTTGAAAGGTTAAAAAATAAGAGTTTAGGCAGAGAAAAATATTCTATAGGAATCCAGGTTTATAATAGGTAAGAAAAAACAATTAATTAGATGCAATGGCAAAAAAGCTACTTTGCTTCCCATTTTAGAGCAGATTGAGGACACTTAGAGAGACTGAGGACATGGTATGCCTTATCCAAAGAACGCCGGCTGGAAGCCAGGCTTAGAGCTCCAGCTTCAGCACTATTGACTGGATGTCTTTGGACAAGTCACTTAACTTCTCCCAGCCTCTTTCCACATCTGTCAGATGAGATTACACTAGGAAATGATTTTCAAAGATGTTTTAACCTTAGAATTGTTTGTTCAAATAAATCTTATAAGGGATCCCCAAGATATGAAACATCTAAAAGCTGAAGTCCTCTGTTTGAAGCGGGGCTGGGAGATCCAGAGCCCCTGCGAATCCTCATCTCTTTGATTATGCACATGGTGGTCCCTAAAGGGGCTCTGAGAAGTTTGAAAATCCCTGGACTACATGAACCTTGAAGTCCATTCCAGCTCTGAGAAATCTAAAATTTACAAACCACCTTTGTTCTTGTTGTTACTGGTCAGCATCAGTTATTAACTTTACTACTGAAAAATTAAAGAAATAGGGGCCAGGTTCCACAGAGGACACTGTTTTCCTGGCACACAGTAGACATTCAGGAAATGTTTAAAGAATGGGTAAATTAAGGTGCCCAAACAGAAGTGAAGGAAGAGCAGGTACTCCTGAGAGAGAAGTAAGAGTCTATGTGGCAAGAAATAAAGTAAAAGAAATTATAAACCAGGCAAAGGGGGGGGGGGGGGGAAGGAAGAGGAAGAGGAGAAGAAGGAGGGGGGAAGGGGGAGCAGGTAAAGCAAAAGATGCCCACCAATAAAGAGAGCTGGGCACAGAGGAGGTGGTGAGAGAACTGCCAAACGAAAGGGGAAAGTCAACCCAGACAAAGAAAAATAGCGCTTCCCATGAAAAAAATGAAGGTCCAGAATCCTGCCATCAATTACTTAGAAAAGAGAGATACTTGAGCAGGGCAGGCTTTGTCAAAAGAGAAGGAAGGAGCGGGAGCCCTAAAAAATCGTGTTCCCAGCTAGTCTTTACAGCCGTCTCTGAGGGAAGACTGCAGAAACGAGAGGGGAGAATGAGTGCAGGAAGAATGGCCTCCACAGAGCAGGTAAGAGGAGGTTGTTCAGATTTATGGATTTTATTAAGCTAGTTTTCTGAATCACTCTGCTATAAAGGAAAACAGCTTCTGCTGGGCTGTCTCCCCTCCTTCAGGTGAGGAACAAAGGGTGGGCGGAGTTAGGGACAGACCCTGGTCATGTGACTGCCACTCAGAAGCACTGCAGGTGTTTCTATCTATTGTGCCACATCATGTTTATATCACAAATGGGAATTGAAAATCAGTCCGTGTGAGGCCGAGATGAACCCACATCTGTTATCCTCCCCAACAATAAATAAATAAATAGCCCAGACAGACGGATGCCAGTCTATCTAGAGCAAAATTTTAAAGCATGTGCTTTATGATAAAACTGGACCCAGGGTCCGACGGAGACTGCAGGCTGCTACAAGCACTGTAGCTACCGTGGACATTGATGCCGCATATTGCTAAGGGGAGCATAATTTATAGCACAAACCCTATGGCTTCCACTAAGGTTGAGTTTTCCTCTCATTTTCTTGCCTTTTTATTGGCTTCACTGCACGGTTGCCAATAGCAACATCCACTGGTAGCAAGGGGAGTTCAACACCATTGCAATCTGCCATACAGTGGAGCCCTGACAATGTCAACCATCAATCAAGTAGCTGTTTGTAATTGCCTCCATCTATTTTTCCTGTCTCGAGGTATCTTTGCCATTGTGGGTCAAAATTCAGAAACTGCTGACTAATGCCATGCGTCTGTTCCTCCAGGACCATGAAGCAGTGGAAAAGGAGGGTAGCAGCCTCCCTGGTGCCAACAACCCAGCGGTTTGAGGTTGAACTCTTGGGAGTTTGAGATATTTTTAATCCCTTTTCTAAATAATGTATAATTTTCCAAGAATGTGAGGCATGTGTCATTATCCATATGTTCTGCTTTTCCAAAATAGAGAAGGAGAAATTTTCCCAATCCTTATTATTAATGTTTATTTCCTATTAGAGGAAGGCATTTGAAATGTGAGCTTTCTCATAAAACCTCCAACTAACCAGATTGTTTGCCTCCTCGGGTCTCTTGGCATTAATGGTTGAAATGACTTCATCCTACTTTCTCCACAAGATGTATTTTTTCGGACATACTATTTATTCTCTTGCTAGTCAGTATATAGATAATACATGCACAACCCAGGCAGTAGGGACAGCTTGGCAAACTGTCAAGGGCGCCACCCAGTGCGCAGTAGCCCAGGGCTCCATCCTGGCCTGGCCACCGGCCGGATCTGTTATCTTGGGACTCTCCAGGTCTCGGGTTTTCCATCTATAAAATAAAAGCGCTGACTTATTCAGTTCATTTCCACACCAAAGAACCAAGCTGTATTTAACTTTTTAAAATTTTTCCAGATGACTGTCTTGTTTACTCTTCTCAAATAAAATAGGAACAAACCTAAGAAGATCATCTTCTCATTAAAGACAAAATAAAAAGTTACATATATGGGGTAGATATAAAAACAACCTTACCACAGATGTGTCTGAGTCTGCCTCTAGTGATCATGAAAGATATGGTCATCAGTATAATTTTTTTTAAATATACCCTTTTATTTCATAAGGGACAATTTTAGATTAACTCATATCATAGATATCCCATAAATGATAGTCAATTTAATTTAGAAGTAAATTTATAAAGTGAGTCAAAAGAAGTTACAATTGCATGTGCATTTTCTGTTTCTAAAATCTGAGATGTCTATGCATTTCCAGGTGTTTTATATTTGCATACACGTTGGGTTAGAACTAATCTTTACAATTTTGTTAGTGTAATAATATTATCTAATATTAATGCTACAGGAATCCACTTGCTTTTTTCATGTAGCAAAATTTATCATACTTTATCCACTTACCTTGGGTTACTAAACAGAGTCTGCTCAATATTCTTTGTGGTACAATTATTTAAAAATCCATTTCTCCTTCTGACTCTTAACGAATTGCAGAAAGATAAAATACAGTTTCATCCCCAGTAATAGTGTGAAACAATTCCCTTTAAGCAGGACAGAAATCTAAACATATTAGGGGAACATTTAAATCTAAAGAAAAATGTTTGCGCTGGAAAAAAGAAAAACTCAAAAAAGGATTCATTAAAGCAACAGAACAAAACCTACTTTGGGACCCTGGAAACTCTGGCAGTCCCACTGTAGTGAAGTTTCATTATCTGCTTCAGAATAACAGTCTCTAAAACTTTTGTTCTGCCATGTACTGTAAAGAACTCTCAAAACTCAAATGTATCAGGAAATTTAAAGATTGAGGCTGGCTACAAGAAGGCCAAAATCTCATAAGTTTCCTAAGTGAGCAATAAGAGAATAAAACACAGATATGGCAGAGAAAAAAATGAAGTGTGTCTGGAGAATGCCATGATGAGCACATGGGTTTAGCAATGCCTGTTGTCCTGCTTACATTGTGTGTATTACTACCTTTCCCTCAGCTAGTCATTTTGGGTGGTACATCTTTTCTAATTGAATTTTGAATGTTCTTGCATACTTGGTACATCTCTCAACAGTGCTAAAGCCAAGTTGTTTATCCGTGTAGCACATCTATGCCAATTTCGTTGAATGTATACACTGGTACAGAAATATGTTTGTTTTATTAAGTAAATGAAGTATTTGCTGTAAAAAAAAATGTCTTATTTGAGGCCATCATTTATCTGTGTTCATTTTATGTGTGTAGGTGTGTGTATTAGAATCGCAATTAGTTTTTTTCTTTAGACTTAGATTAAATCATATTTAGATGAATTTTTTAAAAAAAGAAACAGCCTAGTATGGAAATAGGAGGCTAGGTTTTGTTAAGTCTTTCCCTTTGGGAAAGATTGCTTTTGCCATTTTGATGCATAATAATCTACAAAGGATCCCCTGCTGATTTGCTTCCTCATTGGTATTGTTTTACACAAAAGAAGGGACATATGTCTTTAATGGAGTTGTTTGAAGTCACTCCCTTTGTGTAGATTTCCCAGGCTGATGTTTCATTATAAGAATACTACATTATAGACTGCTTGGCCATTTCACAAGCAACTAATCCATGATTTTGAAACAGTCTGCTTTAAGAGACCCAAATATGTTTCTTTTTAATAAAATGCTTAAAGTTTAACTAACGCTCTGGAATAATCTTTATTTCTCTTGAGAAGGGTGATTTAAGGACTGAAAGAGGCAAGCATGCATCCAAATACTACAATTTAAATTTTGACTGTCAATTGAGCCCATTAACCTTGTCTTGATCTGTCATGTTTGCCTGTGTGAGAGGGATACTGGGACAGCCCCGTCCATGGAGCACTGTAAAGATGACAAAAGGTCTTCGAATTATTGAAGTTTTCCTGGAGGGAGAAGAGTCTGCGGCCGATGCGAGTTCCTGCGTTGGTTACAGATTGCTCAAATTTGCATGGGCAATTACACAGGGGGATCGCATCAATGCAGAGCCGCCAGCCACACTGATGCCGTACAATTACACAACGGCTTCGGTGCTTAAACTTTAAAATTCTTACACCATTGTGCCTGTTCTATTAGAACAAACTGCAGTAAATGATCCAAAGCCAGTTCAAATGACTGGAGAGGAGGTGCCCGGGGGAGAGAGGGAAGAGGTGCAGTGTGGCCCCTGCTGGCCAGCTTAAGCAATCACCAGTCCCTCACGCTGGCTGCGGCAACCACTGGCTTCTTTGTGCTCTGCAGTCCAAGCTTTTCGAGTGGGGCCAACAATAAGCAGCGCCTAACTCACAGAAGGGCTGTGAGGATTAATGAAGGAAGTTAGGCAAAGCAGGACCTGGTCCTGGTACAGAAAGTGCTGCATAAACACAGGGGCTTAGAGCCACTCCTTGTGTGGATGGTTGGTTGCTTTCTTTAAATGTCAGTATCCACAATTGTACCTTCCCTGCTAATTCCATTTATAAACCATAATTCTACTGTGCTCTCCCTGATAAGTTAATTTACATAATAACACATAAGCCCCAAAATATAAGCTACTTGATAAAAACAAGGTATATCCAAGAAGGAAATCTAATTAAAATATTAATAAAGCTGGAACTACCAGCAAAAGGAGAGTTCATAATGAGGTTAAATGTCTCACCATCTGAGCATAAATGTCCCCAAGTGTTGATCTGGTATACAATCTTTCCGAAAGTCTTAAAAGTTTGAACAGATGCTCCTAAAAGTCAATTACATTACCAATTTAGCACTAATTTATTCTGTTTTCCCTGTTGTTTATGCTCGGAGATGGGGGGAGAGGAAGCAAGGTAACTGAGCCCCCCAAACTAGCCATCCTGTTGAAAATGGCCTGGAATGAAAGAGAAAAAGAAATAACTGGAAAAATGGTTTTGCAGAAGGTCTTCCTTTAGCAGGGACGATGTTCAACGAGAGCCGTGGTTGTTGAGCTATTCATAAATCACCAACATTTACCAATAGGAAGTGATCGCATTTACAGGATAAATAAGAAAACATACCTTCCAACTAGTTTTAAAAGACAATGCCTAATAGAATATACATGGGATTTGGTCATCTCACATTCTGCTGGCAGAAACATAAGCATGTTAAGAACCAAGCATCATGCTTTTAGCTCCTATATATTTTGCCTGAATGGAATTCTTCTGTGTGGTAAACATGCCTCCCGTTACACAGCAAAATCCACCCTGAGTCCAACACCATTTTCTCAAAGCCTCGTTCCTTTCAATAAGGCACTAAATCATTTTATTGCAACCACCAAATGCTTTGTTTTTGCTAGGAATGGTATGATACACTTACTTTTTGATATATGCTCCAGCTTTTCAAGATTCTGTTGGAAACAAAATGATCCTTTATGTCATTTTACAATATTCCACTCTGTTTATTGCTTTCCAGAACTTCTATCATTAAGTAAAGTCCCTTCTTTCACTATCCCTCCCCCGCCCCTCAAAAAAACCTAATCTATTCCCCAACTGCCTATCAGAGACTGAATAAAAGTCTATCACAGCAGCAGTGATGGTCATGCCAATTTCACAGTGTGATTTGTGCACTCATTTCATTTTGAAAATGACCCTGCCCTCCATCTGTCTAAGCCGAATGTCCTGCTTTTTTCCAGCCAGGCCTCGGGAGCAGCAGCACATGAAATAAGGAGGAAGACACAGAATGGCCTCCCTCCTGCCCCCTTCCGCTGCCACTCACGGATAGTACCAACACAAAGAGAGGAACCTCAGCTGATGCCTGAGGGGGTCAGAGAAATGTGGGCGAGAGCAGATAGTCCTGTTTTTCACACACTTCCAAGAAGCCATTGGAAGGCGAATGCTTTCATGATGCAGTTTCAGCTCTGAAAAACAGACTGACAGACTAAAGATGTAAAAAGCAATTTCTCATTTCCATGTTCTGTCATCTCACCTTGATTTAATAGCAACTTACCCAAGATAACAGTTCATACACAAGGATTAAAATATGGAGCCTGAGTTTCCAAGGGACAAGTGTGGTCAGGCAGCCATAAAGGTGACGATCCTCTCCCACCCACCCACTCACCTCCTTCCCAAATTACTGAGCAGCATTAGCCAGCATCCCTCAACCCATGTCCTTCACTGGGTTGAAGGCCCTAAAAGAGTGCACCAGAGAGCAGGTTGAAAGAAGCCTCGGAGTAGGTTATAGTGGTTCTCAGCAGCAGATTTTCTGGGGATCTTAGGTGGGTCGGGGCCCCACCCAACCCCTCTGAAATGGGTGCAGTCTGTCCCTTTCTTGGTATTCATGCAGTGGGAGGTTATTTGCCTGGTCCCACCCAGAAGGACACAACTCCGCCAATTTTTCAGCAAGGGAGAAGACTGAATGACTACACAAAGTCAGTTGTTTTATGATAGAGCAATCACATGCCTGCAGAAGTCTTCTCCTAGCTATGGCAGGTGACTAGGAGCTATAACACCCCCACGAGTTACTTCCTAACATCTGCTCACAACTGCAGTTCAGGCCTGGTAGTTCAAATTTCTACTGCCCACACCAAGTTGGTTGGTTGTTTTAATAGAGAAAAAAGACACTATTCTTCCATCATACAACTTGGCACCAAACACTAGGCCCTTAAACTCATCCATGGGAAATATATGTAATAGATTATTCATCAGCCACTATTTCCTACTGAAACTAGCTGTTGGACCTCATGGCACAGCTGCCAACTACCTAGCTGTGTGGTCTTCCACAAATTACTTAAAACTTTCTAGTACACAGTTTCTTTGTCTCTAATAGATAGAATACAAAGTTATTAAGATTAGAAAAATATATACATAAATGGTCAAATAGAGTGCCATACAGTATGGTTGGTATTGGCTCTGAAATGTATATATAGAAAAGAAGAATGGGCTGCAAAACTACAGAGGAGGCAGATAAAGGATTTGCACTGAAGTCTTTAAGCATATAGCAAAGACATGCTTTTATTCAGACACCGTTTATCTTAGGTACTGGACAGGCCAATGCAGACCACAGAAGATCAAAGGCCATGTAGGGAGATCAAGGAAGATGGGTTAATTTGTAGTTAAAGTTGGAGGACCAGGGCAATAGACATGGACAACTTTAAACGCCAACTTCGGCTCAGTAATAATTGTTTATGAAAAAGCAGTGAGAGAGTCACTTGGACCTAAAATTGAACGTCTCTCAGTACCAGACAGGATACACAAAACCATCCTATCGTCAACCTGTGGAAATGACAAAAATAACGACTCTTAGTCTCTGCCTATTATGAAAGTGTGCCCTCAAGGCAGTTTAAAAACAGAACCTACTCTAATTCCAGGAGATATTCCACTTTTTCCTTCCCATTAATTTACAAAAACAAAAACGCAAAACAACAGTATTTGTATGCACCACATAGCGTATAAGGCTCAAAAACGCAAGGGACTTCGGACCACAAAACCTCCTCCTGCGCGCCAGACGCCAAGGTGACCCACAAGAAGCAGCCAAAGAAACCTCCTCTACCATAGGGAGAGGAGACCAGTGAAACCTCACCACCCCACCAAACAGGGTCCGTCCCTCAAGGACTACAACTCCCAGCATGCAGTGCGGCCGCGTCCCGAGCGGCGGCGCTCATGGACTAATGCATGCCGGGAATAGAGTTTCCGTCTCTGACCTACGAAGAGACTTTCCCTCTCCCTTCCGTGACTCACAACCTTCGCAGCCCAGTCGTCCAGGGCTAAATCGGTAACCGAAAGGCTCACGTCAGTGATTCCTTTTTGTTCGTAACAGGCTACTTCCGTTGTAAGTAACCTCCGGAAAACAAATTTCCGTTTCCGGGCGGTTCGTTGCCTTGGTAACGAGGACGCACAATCGTCTCGGAGGTTATGGCGGGGCTGGCCAGTGCGCAGATCTCCGATGGCGAGTTCACCGCCGTCGTGTACCGGCTCATCCGGGATTCCCGCTACGCCGAGGCGGTGCAGCTGCTGGGCGGGGAGCTCCAGCGGAGCCCGAGGAGCCGCGCCGGCCTGTCGCTGCTCGGCTACTGCTACTACCGCCTGCAGGAGTTCGCGCTGGCGGCCGAGTGCTATGAGCAGCTGGGCCAGCTGCACCCGGAGCTGGAGCAGTACCGCCTGTACCAGGCCCAGGCCCTGTACAAGGCCTGCCTCTATCCAGAGGCCACCCGGGTCGCCTTCCTCCTGCTGGACAACCCCGCCTACCACAGCCGGGTCCTCCGTCTACAAGCCGCCATCAAGTACAGCGAGGGCGACCTGCCCGGGGCCAGGAGCCTGGTGGAGCAGCTCCTGAGCGGGGAGGGCGAGGACAGTGGGGGCGAGAACGAGCCCGATGGCCAGGTCAACCTGGGTTGTTTGCTCTACAAAGAGGGACAGTATGAAGCCGCGTGTTCCAAGTTCTCCACGGCCCTGCAGGCTTCGGGCTACCGGCCTGACCTTTCCTACAACCTGGCTTTGGCCTATTACAGCAGCCGGCACTATGCCCCAGCGCTGAAGCATATCGCAGACATTATTGAGCGCGGCATCCGCCAGCACCCAGAGCTAGGGGTGGGCATGGCCACTGAGGGCATTGATGTTCGCAGTGTTGGCAACACCTTAGTCCTTCACCAGACAGCTCTGGTGGAAGCCTTCAACCTCAAGGCAGCCATAGAATACCAACTGAGAAACTATGAGGCGGCCCAGGAAGCCCTCACTGACATGCCGCCTAGGGCAGAGGAAGAGTTAGACCCTGTGACCCTGCACAACCAGGCGCTAATGAACATGGACTCCAGACCTACAGACGGGTTTGAAAAGCTACAGTTTTTGCTCCAACAGAACCCCTTCCCCCCAGAGACCTTTGGCAACCTGTTGCTGCTCTACTGTAAGTATGAATATTTTGACCTGGCGGCAGATGTCCTGGCAGAGAATGCCCATTTGACTTACAAGTTCCTCACACCCTATCTCTACGACTTCTTGGATGCCATGATCACTTGCCAGACGGCTCCTGAAGAGGCTTTCATTAAGCTGGATGGGCTAGCAGGGTTGCTGACTGAGCAGCTCCGGAAACTCACCATACAAGTACAGGAAGCAAGACACAGTAGAGATGATGAAGCTGTCAAAAAGGCAGTGAATGAGTATGATGACACCCTTGAGAAGTATATTCCCGTGTTGATGGCCCAGGCAAAAATCTACTGGAACCTTGAAAACTATCCCATGGTAGAAAAGATCTTCCGAAAATCTGTGGAATTCTGTAATGACCATGATGTGTGGAAGCTGAATGTGGCTCATGTTCTGTTCATGCAGGAAAACAAATACAAAGAAGCCATAGGTTTCTATGAGCCCATAGTCAAGAAGCATTATGACAACATCCTGAACGTCAGTGCCATCGTATTGGCTAACCTCTGTGTTTCCTATATTATGACAAGTCAGAATGAAGAAGCCGAGGAGCTGATGAGGAAGATTGAAAAGGAGGAAGAGCAGCTCTCCTATGACGACCCAGATAAGAAACTCTACCATCTGTGCATTGTGAATTTGGTGATTGGGACACTTTATTGTGCCAAAGGCAATTATGACTTTGGTATTTCTCGGGTTATCAAAAGCTTAGAACCTTATAATAAAAAGCTGGGAACTGATACCTGGTATTATGCCAAAAGGTGCTTCCTGTCCTTATTAGAAAACATGTCAAAACACACGATCATGCTTCGTGACAGTGTTATTCAAGAATGTGTCCAGTTTCTAGAACACTGTGAACTTTTTGGCAGGAACATACCCGCAGTTATTGAACAACCCCTAGAAGAAGAAAGAATGCATATTGGAAAGAATACAGTCACATATGAATCCAGACAGTTGAAAGCTTTGATTTACGAGATTATAGGATGGAATATGTAGTAATGTCTGATAACAGCATTTGTAAAATGGCTGTCTATTTTTGGCACTCTTTCTATCCTTTGGCATCTTTCTATTTGTTACATGCTGAAATTTTGTATACACTTTAAAATTATAACTAAGATAATTTAGATGTAACTTTTGAGAAGCCATACAAAATGAAATATAATAAAATGAATTTGAACCCTAGAAGGATTTATGAAAAAATCCAAAAATAAGTGAAGAAGTTATCTAATAGTATTTGTAATGTCTCTGTTCCCTCTCCTTTGTATCTTTTGTGCTTTGCTATATCCTGAGGGAAACTTGCAATGACAAGATTGCATCATGCAGATACTAGGCCCTATCAAGTCCAGAACTCCTTCATGTATAGGACATGTGGACATCAATAATCATTTCAAGGATTGCATGTTCTGCTCCAAATTTTACCATTATAATTACATTAATTTGTGATGCATACATTTTACATAGATTTTAGTATGTTTTAGGAGAGTTTTCCAATACAGTTGTTTGTTTTATCTAACAAAAATTCCTTATGTTCTAGATGTTTTTATTTTTAATGTGCAAGATTCAGTGGGGCATCTTGTGCCATAACAAAATTATGGTACTGTGATGTGGAGACAATAAACAATTGACAAACAAATGTCCATGGTTTTCTTTTGCCCCATTTGTTAATAATTTGAATATATGGAACATAAGACATGATCTTACTGCTTTCATAACTAATCCTTAATAGTGATTAATAACAGAGGTAGCCTTACAACTCAGTTCTCGATTCTTGTGTTTCTACTTAGGGCACTTGAGTGCTAGAGTTTGTTTCCACATAGTAGCTTCTTGGAAAAGGAAAAATATTCCACACCATTCCCATGAGCCCATCAAACTCCTCTCCTGCTCACACAACAGACGGAATGGTCTATCAATGGATTCTGAAACGTTATCTGGTAGACTCATAATGCCAGTTTCATATTCAAAACCCTCTCACTGTTTTGGGTTTCTCACTGTGAACCCCACTCATTCTGCTCAGGCAGTTAATTTTCTATAAGCTACAAGAGCTTTACTATTTTCCCCCCACCCCTTACCTCTTTGCTTTTCATAAATATAACTGTCAACCCCACTTGACCTGGCTTAGAAAAAATCAAAAGTATTAGATTGAATCATATGAAATTGCTGATTGTGACAGTTTCAACCTATAAAAACAGCAATTTCTATGGGTCAACCTAATAGCTTTTGATAAACACTAGGGATTCCTGCTAGAATGATTTTTTTTCCCTTCAGGGAGGAACCATTTAGGCTGCATAGGTACTCAGATGACTTATGTACAGAATAATTCACCTGTAGCATGAAATCCTTGGGTGCTGAAATTCTATCATATCTGTCCAAGAATTCGGCTCATTGTGAATGCTACTGTATGGTCTCTATGTCATTTTTAATCTGTATTATCTGAGCTACTACCATGTATCTAGTTGATGGGGATGGTCCTATAATTGGAGGAAAACCTGAAGGAATCTTTGAATATGAGATAATATAGTATATATTGGAGGAAATTTTTCCATTTGCTTAAGAAGTTTAGGAAACATAGTGTCCTCAGTCACCTAAGTGACTCCCTTCCAATCCTACCAGTTCCTTCTACTACAAATTAACTTCCAAAGCACATAAAGAAACAAATATGTTGTAGCCTTCCATTTCTGGTCAGCTAGTTGCCTGAGTAACTTGGACACACAAGCTCTTGGCAGTTATGGCGGGGCTGGCTAGTGCGCAGATCCCTGATGGTGAGTTCACCACCATCACATACCGGCTCATCCAGAATTCCCACTATGCCGAGGCAGTGCAGCTGCTGGGTGGGGAGCTCCAGTGGAGCCCAAGGAGCCACACTGGCCTGTCGCTGCTCAGCTACCGCTACTACGCCTGCAGGAGTTCACATTGGCGGCCGAGTGCTATGAGCAGCTGGGCCAGCTGCACCCGGAGCTGGAGCAGTACTGCTTGAAACTCTACCATCTCTGAATTGTGAATTTGGTGATTGGGACACTTTATTGTGCCAAAGGGAATTATGACCTTGGTATTTCTTGGGTTATCAACAACTCTGAACCTTATAATAAAAAACTGGGAACTGATACCAGGTATTATGCCAAACGATGCTTCCTGTCCTTATTAGAAAACATGTCAAGGGGGGGGTGACATCAGGCACATGGCGGAGTGAGCTGTTCCCTTTTTCTCTCCCCCTCTGAATTACAACTCAATGGACATTCCTTAATGAGTGGAGGATACCCACACAGCACCTCAGGACCCCTGAGAGACCCACACAGCTGATCACCTGACAGAGGATGGACTGGATCCCTGGGAAGCAATGAAGATAGGTGGGCACTCCCCTACCCCACCCCAGCAGCAGCAAGCCAGGTTGCAGGTCCTCACACAGCAGCCAGTACTACTCTTGAGAGGAGGCAGGGACAACCCAACCTGAGTGTGAATGTTATCCTGGCCTATGGGAGTTCCCACCATGCTGCAGCAGCCCCACCAGTGGGAATTCACTCCAACGTGACTATAAGAGAAGGCAGGGGCAGCCTTGTGCATGCATGCAAACACTATCCTGGCCTACAGGAGCTCCCACCATGCTGTCATGGCCTCCATGAGTGGTCCTGGCTCAGACCATGCAAAGAAGCCCTGCCCACAAAGCACAGCAGCCAGAGCAAGTATAAGCAGAGGCGGTGGCAGCCTGATGCGTTTGCAAACACTATCCTGGCCTGCAGGAGTGCCTACTGTATCCGCACAACTTCCAGCAGATGGGGTGAGATCAGAAACACATCTCCTGCTTCCCCCCAGTGGTGGCAGGTGGAATCTGCGACCTGATACTACCACAAATGTGCTCGCAAATGATCAGTTCATCAAGCACCATGAAAAACTACAGTCACACTTCAGAGCAGAAGGAAAACGACCAGACTCCAGAAACCAACCCTGAAGTCACAGAATTTTAAAATCTAAATGACAGAGAATTCAAAGTAATTGTCATAAAGAAACTCAATGAGTTATAAGGAAACTCAGAAAGATAGTGCAATAAGCTCAGGAATAAAATTCATGAGCAGAAGGAACACTTCACCAAAGAGAATGAAACTATAAGAAAAAAAACAGAAATTCTGGATATGAAGAACACAATTAATGAGATAAAAAATAACCTAGAATCCTTGAAAAATAGAGCTGATTTATGGAGGACAGAACTAGTGATTTAGAGGATGGAAATATAGACATGCTTCAGGTGGAGGAGGAGAGAGAACTAAATTTTTTTTTAAATGAAAGAATTCTTCAAGTAATATCCAACTCGATTAGGAAAAGCAACATGAGGATTATAGGTATTCCTGAAGGAGAAGGGAGGGAGAAAGAAGTAGAGAGCTTGTTCAAAGAAATAATAGCTGAGAACTTCCCAAACCTGGGGAAAGAACTGGACTTACAAGTACATGAAGCCAATATAACTCCTAATTACATCAATGCAAAAAGATCTTCTCCAAGGCATATAATAGTAAAACTGGCAAAGTCAATGACAAAGAAAAAATATTAAGGGCGTCAAGGCAGAAGAAAATAATCTACAAGGGAACCCCTATCAGGCTTTCAGCAGATTTCTCAGTAGAAACCTTACAGGCTAGGAGAGAATGGAATGATACAATCAAAATATGAAAGACAAAAACTTTCAGCCAAGAATACTCTATCCATCAAAACCATCCTTTAGATATGACGGAGAAATAAAAGCTTTCCCAGATAAACAAAAGCTGAGAAAGTTCATCACCACTAGACCGTCCTTACAAGAAATGATGAAGAAAGCCCTCATACTTTAAACAAAAAGGCAAAGGTCTACAAATCTTTGAGCAAGGAGATAAACAGACAGACAAAAATCAGAAAACACAGTTGCCTATCAGAACAGGTTAGCAAACACTATTATAACAAAAGATAAAGGGAAGAAATGCATCAAAAATAACTGTAAACACTTCAATTTAGTTACAAAGTCACAATACAAAACAGAATAATTTGTGGGGCTGGCCCCAGGGTGTAGTGGTTAAGTTCAGTGTATTCTACTTTGACAGCCTGGGTCTGTGGGTTCAGGTCCTGGGCACAGAGCTACCCCTCATCAGCCATGCTGTTGTAGCGACCCACATATAAAGTAGAGGAAGATTGGCACATATGGTAGCTCAGGGCTAATCCTCCTCAAGCAAAAAATGAGTAAGATTGGCAATAGATGACAGTTCAGGGCTAATCTTCCTCAGGGGGGGAGAAAACCCCGGAATAATTTGTGACAACAATAACTCAGAAGAGGAAGAGGTAAGGGATGGATACTGCTTAGGCTAATGGAGATAAGAGGCTATCAGAAAATGGACTATCTCATCTACAAGAACTTTTATACAAACCCTACAGTAACCACTAAATGAAAAATCAAAGCAAAGCCATAACTCATAAATAAAGAGAAAACTGAGAAAACCATTACAGATAACCACCAAACTGAAATGGCAGTCAGATATACAAGGGAAGAGAAACAATGGGACTATAGAACAAACAGGAAAAAAGAGATCAAGTGGCAGTATTAAGCCCTCATATGTCAATAATCACTCTAAATGTAAATGGACTGAATTCTCCAATCAAAAGACACAGAGTAGCTGGATGGATTAAATAACAAGACCCAGCAATATGCTGCCTCCAGGAAACACACCTCAGCTCTAAAGGCAAACATAGGCTCAGAGTGAAGGGCTGGAAGACAATACTCCAAGCAAATAGCAAACAAAAGAAAGCAGGTGTTGTCACACAAAGTTGACTTCAAGATAAAAAAGATAATGAGAGAGAGAGGGGGCAGTATATAATGATAAAAGGAACATTCCACCAAGAGGATGTAAACACTTATAAATATATATGCACCTAACACAGGAGCACCAAAATATACGAAGCAACTATAAACAAACTTAAAGGGAGACATTAACAGCAACACAATAATAGCAGAGGACCCCAACATGCCACTTATATCAATGAATAGATCATCCAGACAGAAAGTCAACAAGGACGTAGTGGATCTAAATGAAACACTAGATGAGATGGACTTAATAGATATATATAGAACATTCCATCCAAAACCAGCAGAATACACATTCTTTTCAAGTGCACATGGAACATTCTCAAAGATAGACCGTATGTTGGGAAACAAGGCAAGCCTCAATAAATTTAAGAAGATTGAAATCATATCAAGCATCATTTCCAACCACAATGCTATCAAACTGGAAATCAACTACAAGAAAAAAAGCTGGGAAAGTCACAAATATGTAGGATTAAACACGTTATTGAACAACATTGGATCAATGAAGAAATCAAAGGATAAATTTAAAAACACCCGGAGACAAATGAAAATGAAAATACAACATACCAACTCATGGGATGCAGCGAAAGCAGTATAAGTGGGAAATTCATAGCAATACAGGCCCACCTCAACAAACAAGAAAAATCTAAATAAGTAATCTTAAACTATGCCTAACAGAACTAGAAAAAGAAGAACAAAAAAATCCCAAAATTAGCAGAAGGAGAGAAATAATAAAAACTAGAGCAGAAAAAAATGAAATAGAGACTAAAAAAACAGCAGAAAGGATCAATGAAACTAAGAGCTGGTTCTTTGAGAAGATAAACAAAATTGACAAACCCTTAACCAGACTTGCTAAGAAAAAAGAAAGAAGGCTCAAATAAATAAAATTAGAAATGAGAGAGGAGAAATTACAATGGATACCACAGAAATACAAAGGATTATAAGAAAATACTATGAAAAACAATACGTCCACAAATTGGAAGCCTAGAAGAAATAGATAAATTCTTAGACTCACACAACCTTCCAAAACTGAATCAAGAAGAAATAATCTGAATAGACCAATCACAAGTAAAGAGATTGAAAGAGTAATCAAAAAACACAAGTCCAGGACCAGATGGCATCTTTGGAGAATTCTACCAAACATTCAAAGATTTAATACCTATCCTTCTCAAACTATTCTAAAAAAATTGAAGAAGATAGAACATTTCCTAACTCATTCTATGAGGCCAACACTACACTGACAGCAAAACCAGGAGAGGATAGAAGAAAGAAGGAAAATTACAGGCCAGTATCACTGATGAACACAACATGAGGCTGGCCCCATGGCCGAGTGGTTGGGTTCGCATGCTCCGCTTCAGCAGCCCAGGGTTTTGCAGGTTCAGATCCTTGGTCTGGACATGGCACTGCTCATCGAGCCATGCTGAGGTGGCGTCCCACATAGCACAGCCAGAAGGACCTACAACTAGCATATACAACTATGTACTGGGGGGCTTTGGGGAGAATGAGTACATAAAATTAAAAACAAAAATCCTCAACAAAATACTGGCAAATCGAATACAGCAATACATTAAAAGAATCATACACCACAATCAAGTGGGATTTATACCAGGGATGCAGGGATGGTTCAACATCTGCAAATCAATCAATATGATACACCACCTTAACAAAATGAGGAATAAAAATCCATCTCAATAGATGCAGAGAAAGCATTTGACAAGATTTAACATCCATTTGTGATAAAAACTCTCAATAAAATGGGTATAGAAGGAAAGTACCTCAACACAATAAAGGCCACATATGACAAACCCACAGCCAACATCATACTTAATGGTGAGAAACTGAAAGCTATCCCTCTAAGAATAGGATCAAGGGAAGAGTACCCACTCTCTCCACCCCTATTCAACATAGTACTGGAGGTTTTGGCCAGAGCAATAAGGCAAGAAAAAGAAATAAAAGGTATCCACATTGGAAAGGATGAAGTGAAACTCTCCCTGTTTGTGGATGACATGATTCTATATATAGAAAACCATGAAGAATCCACCAGAAAACTATTAGAAATAATCAACAACTACAGCAAAGTTGCAGGGTACAAAATCAACTTTAAAAAAATAAGTTGCATTTCTATACACTAGTAATGAACTAGCAGAAAGAGAAGTCAAGAATACAACCCCATTTACAATTGCAACGAAAAGAATTAAATATCTAGGAATAAATTCAACCAAGGAACTGAAAGACCTATACACTGAAAACTATAAGACATTATTGAAAGAAATCAAAGACATAAAGACATGGAAAAATATTCCATGCTCATGGATTGGAAGAACATAGTTAAAATGGCCATATTACCTAAAGCAATCTACAGATCCAATGTAATCCCAATCAGAATCCCAATGACATTCTTCACAGAAATAGAAAAAAAAAATCCTAAAATTTATATGGAAAACAAAAGACTCCAAATAGCCAAAGAAATCCTGAGAAAAAAGCACAAAGCTGGAGGCATTACAATCCCTGACTTCAAAATATACTACAAAACTATACTAATCAAAACAGCATGGTACTGGTACAAAAACAGACTCACAGATCAATGGGACAGAATTGAAAGTCCAGACATAAAACCACACATCTATGGACAGCTAATCTTCAACAAGGGAGCCAAGAACACACAATGGAGAAAGGAAAGTCTCTTCAATAAATGGTGTTGGGAAAACTGGACAGCCACATGCAAAAGAATGAAAGTAGACCATTCCCTTACACCATGCACAAAAATTAATTCAAAATGGATTAAAGATTTGAATGTAACACCTGAAACCATAAAACTCCTAGAAGAAAATATAAGCAGTACACTCTTTGACATTGGTCTTAGCAGTGTCTTTTCAAATACCATGTCTACTTAGGCAAGGGAAACAAAAGAAAAAGTAAACTAATGGGGCTACATCAGACTAAAAAGCTTTTGCATGGCAAAGGAAGCCATGAACAAAATGAAAAGACAACCCACCAACTGGGAGAAAATATTTGCAAATCATATATCCAACAAGGGGTTAATTTCCAAAATATATACAGAACTCATACAACTCGACAACAAAAAAACAAACTACTTGATCAAAAAATGGGCAGAGGATACGAACAGACATTTTTCCAAAGAAGATATGCAGATGGCCAATAGGCACATGAAAAGATGTTCAACATCACTAATTATTAGGGAAATGCAAATCAAAACTACAATGAGATATCACCTCACACCTGTCAGAACAGCTATAACTAACGAGACAAAAAATAACAAATGTTGGAGAGGATGTGGAGAAAAGGGAACTCTCATACACTGCTGGTGGGAGTGCAAACTGATGCAGCCACTATGAAAAACTGTAGGAAGATTTCTCAAAAAATTAAATAGAAATACCATATGATCCAGCTAACCCACTCCTGGGTATTTATCCAAAGAACTTGAAATGAACAATTCAAAGAGATTTATGCACCCCTATGTTCATTATAGCGTTATTCACAATAGCCAAGATTTGGAAGCAACCCAAGTGCCCATCAAATGATGAATGGATAAAGATGTGGTATGCATATACAATGGAATACTACTCAGCCATAAAAAAAGACAAAAATTGGGGCTGGCCCCGTGGCCGAGTGGTTAAGTTCGCGCGCTCCGCTGCAGGCGGCCCAGTGTTTCATTGGTTCGAATCCTGGGCGCAGACATGGCACTGCTCATCAAACCACGCTGAGGCAGCGTCCCACATGCCACAACTAGAAGGACCCACAACGAAGAATATACAACTATGTACTGGAGGGCTTTGGGGAGAAAAAGGAAAAAAATAAAATCTTTAAAAAAAAAGACAAAAATTGTCCCATTTGCAACAATATGGATGGACCTTGGGCGTATGATGTTAAGTGAAATAAGCCAGACAGAGAAAGACAAACACTGCATGATTTCACTCACACGTGGAAGAGAAACAAATACATGGACAAAGGGGACAGATTAGTGGTTACCAGAGGGGAAGGGGGTTTGGGAGGGTAAAGTGGTAAAGGGGCACATATGTATGGTGATGGACAAAAATTAGACTATTGGTGGTGTGCACGATGCAGTTTATACAGAAACTGATAAATAATAACGTACACCTGAAATTACGCAATGTTCTAATCCATTAGGACCTCAATAAAATAATTTTTAAGAAACCAAAAAAAAGAAAACATGTCAAGTCACGCTATCATGCTCCATGACAGTGTTCTTCAAGAATGTGTCCAGTTTCTTGAGCGCTGTGAATTTTATCACAGGAACATGCCTGGCATGCATTCTGGAAAGAATGCAGTCACATACGAATCCAGACAGTCAAAAGCTTTGGTTTACGAGATTATAGGATGGAATATGTAGTAACGTCTGATAATGGCTTTTATCAAAATAGCTTTGTTACCTATATTTCACACATTTTTAAATCTATGTTTATCTTTGACATCTTTACATTTATTACATGTTGAACTTTGTACACTTAAAATTGTAATAAATATTCTGTTTGAGGAAGTTTTCTATTTAATTAAGAAGAGTAGGGACCATGCACTATGAGCTAAATCACTTTTGCATTCTCTCTGCCAGTAACATCGCCAAGTCTAGCCCTCAAGCAACAATTGCTAGAATGACATCTTTGTATAAGCAAGAAAGCCTAAACAGCAGTTTATATTCTACTTTAGGCTGTAGAAAAGGGTGTGGCATGAGCCAATGAACTGTCGGAATGGATGTGTTTGCATTCCTCTGCTGACTGGTATGGAAATATTGCTAGCCCAGGGCTGGACCATTTCTCAGTCAGCAGATAAAGACAGGTCCGCTGTGCCATCTCAGGGTGGCCTGTGCTGTCCAATGAGACCAATTCTTACCTTAACTGTATGCCTCCACTTCACTTTTTTAATCCTTTAACTTTCTGGGTCTCAACAAAGTCAAGCTTTGACCTTGGCCTAAGCTCTTTTAGAAGTGCAGGTACCAAGTGGATGAGAAGTTTTTCATGGTTCTTTTCAGGTTAGGAGGTTTAGTCTGTGACAGTTTTTCTTCCAAAATTTGGTTGATTGGTTGATCTTAAGTTTAATAATCTATATTTCCCTCCACGTACCATTTTTGATTTCCCAAAATTGATTGTGCCTCCTTGTGAATACTCACAAACATCCAGCATGGAAGTTTTCTATTGTTTTCAGTTTAGGGAAAAATAAGCAGTGAACTGATGATGAAAAGACTAAGGTACGAGTTGCAGAGTTCCACAGTTGAGCTTTAGGCCTTAAGAAATTCATTTACGCCTTGAGGTCTCACAGTCGTTTGAACTGCGAGATGCTCTTTACAATTACGTCTGGCTGTAACATCTGATTCTGTATAAGCCATATGGAAGAAAGCTGCCTTTCTTCTTTCATAACCTGCATGTATAAACAAGTCAGTCAGGAAACGAAATATGTAATTGTATTTCAAATGAATGTCTTCTGATATTTTGCCTTACAGTTAACCTCTAAGGTCAATGCTGTTATCTTATGCTTGGACTCTATAACATATTGCTTACCACTAGGAAATTTGGATTTTTGTCTTTTTATTCTTGGAGCTTTCGCTTGCACTCCAGCTATGAATGTATGTAAGGCAGTCCTTGTTCTCTGCTATGGTTATGCATAAATTAAGAATTTTGTAAATATTTAGAAAGTATCTATTTCTCTTAACTTCCCCTTTTAGTTTATATACCAATGTGTGTATTTGTTGAGGAAGGAGAGATTTGCTTTTAATTCTTCCCTAAAAGGATAGATCAAAAATGATATGTAAGTGATATATACTCCTGGAATTTTATTAACAGGCTATTATAATGTGCATTTTTTATCAATTATTCTTGAAATAATTACAGCCTCTCCTGCCCCAGAGGTGAAGGCCTCCAGCTGCCAGTTGGCCAGAAGTCTGGAAACAGAGGAGCAGGTGAGGAGAAGATGAAGCGGAGATTTCGCTCCATGATTTACTTCACAGCCCACCTTGGATCCCCTCCACGTCCAAATCTCAGTAGTTAATCAAATGTCTGCTGCCATTAACAGAACAGAGCGGAAGTAACAGATGCCACAGCTACTTCTGTAACTAACTCACCAAATCGAATCATCAGTCTTTACACCCTCCTTTTATTTAATACAAGGAGGAGAGGTCATGCAGACTTTCCAAAAGGACAAAGCCACAGAGGACAGGAAGACAATCTCCAGTTTGTAAAGCTTTCTCTTGAAGTGTTTTCTTTTTCTGCCTTCAAAGGGTCTATTGAAGAGATAGTCGTGTTTACTGTTACAGAATGTATCACAAGATAAGAAATGAAAAATCTATCTTCCTTACCATCCCCTCGTTTCTTCCCTTTGTTTATCTTTTATTTTCTCCCTTTTGTCAAATATAGGGACACTTCTCCGATAGCTGGCGGCTGAAACCACAAGCAGGTGTAAAAGATGCACACCAACCTTTTAGCAATGTCAGGTAAGCTAACTCTGTGATTATCAAGGCCACTTTGGAAACCATTTAACCATGCATTTCTGCAAATAGAGATAACACTTATCAATAAAAAGTGACTCTCAAATTGGTAAAGCCAGAGAACATTTAAGAGGACTCACCCAACGCACTGGATCTATAAAATTTGCAGAACACAGTGAGCTTTATTGTATAATGACAGTAACCCGTATCCTTTTCTTTTACACTCTCTTTGACCTCAATAGAAAACAGTGACTGAGGAGCTGGCCCAGAGGTGCAGGGGTTAAGTTCGCACTTTCCGCATCTCGGCGGCCCTGGGTTCGCTGGTTCGGATCCCAGGTGCGGACATGGCACCGCTTGGCAACCCATGCTGTGGTAGGCATCCCACATATAAAAGTAGAGGAAGGTGGGCATGGATGTTAGCTCAGGGCCAGTCTTCCTCAGCAAAAAAAAAGAGGATGATTGGCAGCAGTTAGCTCAGGGCTAATCTTCCTCATAAAAAAAAAGAAAGAAAATAGTGACTGAAATTTTAAAGATGTGCAATATATTTATTATTCAAAATGTTCTGTGATGCTGGGAATTAAATATACTCTTAACTCTACAGGACACTTGCTTTTCTGTATCCGTAATCATTTTATATTGGAAAAATAGAACCAGGCATTAGCCAGCAGGTAATTAATTAATTAGCCATAGGTATAGAGTGGTCTTGTTTTAACCCCCTGGGGTGGGGGTTGAGTCTTTACAAGGCGATTACTTTATACTTGAATCCACTATTAATTGAGGTTCTTTTGGTTGTTTAATTAAATCAGCTCCCTTGGATTTGGGCCAAGACTGATCCATCTCGTACTGACATCCTGTCTACAACACCATAATGTGTACATATTGGAAAAGGAATTGCCTTCCTAGGAAAAAATTCTTAGAAAATAGAGTTCTATGTACACTTCTAGTATGAAAGATAAGCATTTGTTGGTTTAAGTAGGACCTGCCAATAACTTGATTATGAACATTATTAGGTGAACATATAAACTGAGTCCAAGTCCTTGTTCAAAAGTGAAATTTTCACATTTGTGAAATTAAACCCATCATTATCAATGACTGGGTACCTCAGTTCAAAGAAACCAGTGGCTAAAATTGTACTGTGCGACAGGACCTGAGTGAGATGTGTGAGAAAGCATTTATTTTTATTATTATTTTGTTTCCAATTATTTTAGTACAAGAGGCAAATGCTTAAAATAAAGTTTACACGACCAAAGCTTTCACCAGCACTCGTGGCAACTCCTCTAAACAGTCTGTCCACAGAGTGTCCACAGACTGTTGAAGAGTTTGTCAAGACTCCCCAGGAAATTACTGGCTGATTAGTGCTTCTGTCTCTGCCTCAAAAGGTCAGAGGCTATTCTGTGAAGACTCAACCTCTTGATCCCAGTTTTTAACTTGCCAAAGCCATCTCCTATAGTTTATGCATTTCGTGTGTGGAAAAGAGAACATATACTTTGGGGAACATAAGATGTTTAGTCCATCTTTACGTCAGGAAATACCATATTTATAGCAAGAGATGGTCACACCCTAACATTGTAAAAGCAAAAGAAAGCTTCAGGAAAGAATCATAACAGAAATACTTTACTAAAAAAATTCTGTTAAAATACAATGCCACATAACTAAGTCTTATGCTTAGGAGTGCCCTTATTTTGTGTGTTGACTAGAAAAGGCAAAACTTTTTCTGTAGTTAATACGGCATTTTTGTTTCCAGATCTTTTCTTCCTGTACTGATTCATTATGTTTAAACTGTTTCAACAAAACGCCAAACAGAGGTGAGCTATACATGATTCGACTGAGATGCTGAAGGTAGCTATTACGCCCTTCCAGAAAGTAAGGGGACTGTTTCTAACAAAGTATATAAGATTTACAATGAAATTATTGGCAAAATTGTAAAATTATTCTGGAAATAATTATGTGGAATATAAAATGGAAAATCATAAATGCATTCTTCTATAATATGTATAAATATGACAAATAGATTTGTTAAATTAAAACCGGCATTATGATAAACATTTGGAATGCATCTGCAACAATGAGCCCAGGGATCAGACTAGTTCATCTCTTGAATCATAAAACTGAGGCTCATTGAGATTAAGATGATTTGCCCAAGATCACAGAGCCAAATAGTGGCAAAGTCAGATCAGAATCCAGGGCTTCCGGCTCAATTCTTGTGTGCTTTCCACTCTACCCTTAGGGTTTTTTTTCAAGTTATTCTGACTCTATCAATGCTAAGCATTTCTGTTTCCAGAGCTATGACTTCCACTGCTTCCATTGCTACTGATTGTTTAATTGTTCATTTACCAAGCTTTTCCCAAAGTACACTCAGCACGCACATTGCTGGGCTGGCCTAAATTATAATATATGCAGTTTCCAAAAGTGTGCTGGAGGAGACTTGAGTAGGCACCACATAGCATCTGCAGCAGGCACAGATTTAGCCATGGTACAATCTGGGTTGGGCACAAAGATCATTGACTCACCTGTTGTTTCATCGCCTCTTTAAAAAATCACTTTTTATGATCCTTCTTCAAGTTAGTGACTTTCTTCTCTCCGTTATAGTCTCTGGCCACCAACCACAGTAAAAACAGCTGTCGGAATGCTGCTCTGCACCTCAACTGCAAAGGGCTCTGTATTGAGGTACTTATTCAGAAATCACAGTAGAGGGCCAGCTGCTTCCACACGTATTTACAGAGTGTTACCAGAGACTTTTCAGGCTCCATAAAGCTTTACCTTCACTTGCAGAATCTATTTGAGCCAAGACCTTAAACGCTTACACTCTTCAACAAGATTGATTACGCGGTTTAGCTTAGATCTTGGGGAGGAAAAATGAAAAGCAAGCCAAGAACAAGAGAACAGATTGAGTCCCTGTTACCGACCTTCCTTTTTCTCTTTGTATTAGTAACTCTCAGTACTCACTCTACATCAGAATCAGCTGGTAAACTTTTCAAAACTGGAGATGCCTGGGCCCTAACCCCTAAAGATTCTGTTTCAATTTATGGGGATGGGAGTGGAAGGGAGGTGTCAGTTTTTAAAAGTCCCCTGGGTGATTCTAATGTGTAGCCAAGGTTGAGAACCATTTTTCTAGCCTGACCTGCCTCTGGGTCTCCTGGAGAATGGAAAAAATAAAGTATCTTATTGTTTAAACTTATTTGAGCTAGATTTTTCTGTAACTTGTGTCTAAAAGCTCCCGAACCATACTCACCACACTGAGGCCATACATTTTGAGTATTCTCTAAGAGGTGATGAATTTTATGCATATTCCCAACACTTTAGTCATCCAGTCTTCCTTGAGACCCCGTATCACTCCTCGGGTTCCTGTGAATAGGACAAAGTTAGTTGAGCTTTGTGAGGACATGGCCTGAAACCTTGACTTCATTAGCATTAACTGCTCATCCAGTCATTTGAAACTGCAGCAGTTACTCGTGAGACTGGGTGTGCTTTCATATCTTGGGAGAGCATTCACTCATGTAAAAGCAAATGGAGAATTAAATTGCTCTACCCAAATGAGCCACCCTAAGTCTAAGGCTTCCTCCCTGCTTCTTGGCAACACCACAAGATAAACACCAATGCATATGGTGACTCACACAGAAAACATATTCCTCAATTTTAGGATTTCCTCTATATTCATAGAAGGTTGTTTCGTAAAAGCTCAATAATAACAGAAAAATAAAAACGAAAATGAAAACAGCAGCAGCATTTATTCATGCTTAAACTTAAGTAAACTTAAGTGTGAAAGTGAGACAACCTAATTTTTTTCTCCAGTGAGAAATGCTAATCTATGTACTGCACTATTTCAGCTTTGGCCCTTTCCAGTCATAAACCTGGTTATACGAAAAACTCCATAAAAAATAAATACATTAGTTCTTGATAATCCCCCCAGCACTGCATTCTACCTATCGGGCCCGACTTATTCTGAGTTGTTGGCTTACATCATTCTCTAGAATAAAGACAAAAGAAATTCAAATTCAAACCGGATGGTCCATATCACATCAGGGGATTGGGACAGTTGATTTACTCATATAATCTCTTTAAACATCTACCAGGAGAGGTTCTAAGACAGAATTTATTGCCTCCTCCTGCCATCTTTGGGACCACAAAAAGCAACGCAAAATCCTTCTATGAAATCTGAAACTCCAGTCACTGATTCCCTGGCTGATGTCATTTCAAAGGCACAGCATAGCCCTGTGATGGTTGCAGCGGAAATCTGCCTCTCTGTGGGGTTTCCATCTGTTTGCCATCAGAAGGAACCTCTTTGGAGAGCCCCATAAACGCAGAGCACCCATCCCTCCCCATGGGGCCCGGAGTCTTGGATTAGTGTTTTTCAGATCAAATGTTGTTAGGATTGAACGTGCTTCAATTTTCCCAGAATAAGGAGGTATACAGAATTACATTGCTGTAACTTTAGTTTTCACTTCTGTTTGGCTTATCATAGACTATTTTGTAAAAATTTTCCATATGATTCTGAAACTACTATGCCAATGTTACCAAAATGAAAATTCAGTTACTGAATTTCTTTCCTTTGGGAGAAGAGTTTTCTATATGACTTTATGTAGTGCACTTCTCATAAAACACATTGCTTTCAAAGCAATTCTTTCTGAGCTCTTTAGGTCTGAAGCTGCTTAAAAATGTAAATATTAAGTATCAAAAAGCTATTTATTCACTTCTCATTAAGGATCAACAGAGATGATGTAAGAGGTTAAAGCAAAGAAAATAAATTATAATGACAAGAGGTTTCAAAACTGATCTTTTGCTGGTCTGCTTCAATACAGATAATCCACTGCAGATAACTGGGGATTCACAGTGGCATCAAGTTATAACTAACTGGGGCTGAGCGCATTCATCCAGCAGTAAATGCATAATGGTCACCTTTATTGCTGGAGAAACAAAGCTTGAATTAATTCCACAGGAATGTTTAATAAAGGAAAAGATTCCATGAAGATCAGCCTTTTTCTCATCTCCATTCTCCCCTGCAGATATTAAAGCTTTCACAGCGCCTGAACAAAAACAGACTCTCCATTATATTCCTCGAGGAATAATTTATTAAATGTGTTTTTATAAATTGGACTTTCTGTGTTTATGTGCCATTTCCTCCAAGAAGACTGACTATAAGGATGAAATAGAAATAACATCACTTTTCAATATTCCTCAAGCCCCAGTGCCTACAAAAGACAAAAATATAAAGGTCTTTTTATTCATTCTGTCAAATAGCAGTTTGCTTCCATAAGGTTTCCAGGAGTTCAGTATCAAAGGAGGCACGGTCCCCATTGGGCAATAGAGAGGGTAAGTTTTCCTCACTCACTGGGGAGAAGGAAAGATGAATACAGAACCAAAGGATGTGAAAGAATGGAGAGGGGATGAAGGAGCCTCAGGACAGAGAGGAAGGCACGAGAGAGAGGCCAGGTGAAGAAAGGTGTTGAAAAACTTGCCTTTAACGGGAAAATGACATTATGACCACTACATTCACATGACTTAAACATGAGATATGTTTACCACAGTATTTTCTAAAGCATGGCGAACACATGACATAGTTGAATGAGATGAATTTAGCTGGTACCTAGAAGAACATTTTTTAATAGCCACGTATTTTATCGCATGCATGTAAACATACACATGACACATCAAACTTGAAATTTCATGGATTCTTTTACATGAGATGAGGCTAAAATAAAAATGACTTGACTGAAAGAAAATATTGAATAATAAGCACACAGTACTTGGCTGTGGCAAGAAGTATGTCAGCGGGCCAGCCTGGTGGCGTAGCGGTTAAGTTCGCACCTTCTGCTTCCTGGGGTTCACCAGTTCGGATCCCAGGTGCGGACATGGCACCACTTGGCAAAAGCCATGCTGTGGTAGGCATCCCACGTACAAAGGAGAGGAAGATGGACACAAATGTTAGCTCAGGGCCAGTCTTCCTCAGCAAAAAGAGCAGGATTGGCAGTAGTTAGCTCAGGGCTAATCTTCTTCTTCTTCAAAAAAGAACAAGTATGTCAGCAATACTTGAATGATGAGAGTTTAAGAAACCTTGGTTTAGGCAAATGGAACACAGAATTTCATGTGAGGATGTGAGAGAAACCTACTCTTCACTGAGCAAAAGTGGGATTTTTACCCATTATTGACTCAGTAAGTATTTGTCAAGGGCCTTCTATTTTCGGAAAGTTAACCACATTTTAATTCAGAGATTTTTGCCAGTTAGTGTGAAAATTTCCTCAGAAGAATGTTGCTTAACAAATTTAGGAGAAAACAATTTTAAACTTTCTAGATTTCTGTTTCCTTGTGTAAAAAGTTGAGATTTTAGACTAGATATTTCTTCACATTTCCTTACAATTCTAATCTGTTGTGATCCTATGATTTTTATTTTCCATTTTCCACAAGTTCTTTTTGGTGGGTGACGAATCCTACCAGTAGAGGGGGCCTCACTCTGCTTGAAAAGTGTTCTAAAGGCAGAAGGGATGGTTTGCTCCCCTCCAAAGAGGATCGCCCCTCCACTAGTTTACTGAACACCCTGTTGCTTTTCTCTGAGTTAGTAATTTTAAAATGAGACCACTAGCCTATGGATCGGCCTGGCAGCGGACATGCCATCACAATTCAGTCTGAGAGCCAGTCTTGAGCTTTTGCAAGGATCTGGTGAGCCAGCGTACACCACAGCTTGCTAAAATAGTGAATATTCTAATTGCTACCACATTTTTCATTATGTGTGTAATAGTTCTGGGCTGCCTAGGCAGGGGTTCAATTGTGTTCATTTTGAGTTGGATTCAAAGTTTTAGAGTTGGAAGTATTCTTAAGAGCATTTATTCCAACTCCCTCCTATCACAAGTGAAGTAAAGACCCTCAAAGAACTTATGCCCACAGATATTAGGGTGAAAATAGGACTATTCAGCTTATGTTTTTAAAAAAAGCCATTTGCAGCCTGTTTAGTCCTGACTGCTCCTAGGAACTGCATGGCAGGTCATTTAACCTCTGGCCTCAGTTTCCTTTTCTGTAAAATAAAAGCACAGAACCAGATAACCACTAAAATCAGTTCGACTCTATTTTCTCAGCCTCTCTGCCTCTAAATGATGCTCGCTTTGCCTTCAATTTGCAGACAATTCTTCTTCCTTATTCATCTTATTTAAATTTATAAATGTGCTTTACATTTATCAATATAGAAGGGATTAAAATGCAACTACCCCAGAACAAAAAGTTATGACTTCAAAAATATAATCCAGGACAATAAGAGAATGTGGAAAAGTGAAAACAGTATTTAAGTTGCAGAATTGCGAATGAATTGTCTTCTTAAAAAAAAACATTTATAACTATTGTGTAATAAACGTAATTCAAGAGGATGAAAAAATCCATCTAAAAGGCAAAGTGGAGGTTAACAAATATCAAACCGTGGCAACCAGAGATTTTAGGAGGTGGAATGGAAGCATCAGCAGACCCACAAGCACTGACGCCCAGCTCCCCCACTCCTGGTGTACTTCAGCCTTTCAATAAAGCTTCCCATTTCTCAGGATATTAAATTTGAGTCCAGGGAAAGCCAGACATCATGTAATCACAGTTTGGAATTACAGTGTATATCTAATAAAAGCCCACAGAACTTGCCAAAAAAAATTCAGAATCTTTTAAAGAGCTGTGTGTTTGCTAAGAAGGAGGGAGGGAGGAAAGGAACCACGTGTAAAGGAAACCTTTCACAGAACCAAGGCAACTCCAGACCAGGCACAGAGACTGGCAGGTGGCTTAAAACTACCCGGGCTCCTTCAAGGGACAGCTCCCCCTTGAAGGAAAGGGAGGAAGGGGGACAGGGAATCAGACTCCACTGCAGAGAAAAGGTACCTTTGTTCAGACTGGACCCGAGGGAGGCCACCCCACCCTCTCCCACCCTCTCCTCCCGCTGGCATTGCTGCCCTGAGGAGAGGGCAAGGTTCTTCCTCTGATTGCCATGTAAAATTAATGCAGAAGAGAGTTGTGATGATGTGCCCTACACATTTGGGTTAATTCTACTGGAGACACAGGGTCAACTTCAGGGCAGCTAGGCAGTCACACAGGGCTTTGCACACAGAAGGGCCCCCATGCTTGGTTTAATCCTCTGCTGTCACTGTTTTGAAATTCTTAATCATCTATGAACAAGGGACCGCACACTTTGATATTGCACTGGGCCTCAAAAATGATGTGGCTGGTTTTGGCTGGGAATTTTGTGAGGCTGTTCATTTTACTGCATACAGTTCTTAGATCACTGCTCCTTGGTTAACCTGTTCAACACACTTAGCCGTGGCCTGCTGCGCGCTGAGGGCCTGTGTCTTCCTACGTGTTCCATGCTGCAGCCTGTAGGCCTTTTCCATGAGGATTAGTCCTGCTCCCCTTCTAAACTCACAAAAACAGAGCCTGTGTCTTGTCATATACCACCCAGCAGGCCTTTTATCTCTTCACCAAATGTCCAGAGACTCTTGCTCTTTAGATGTGGTGCACTAAGGATGCCCTGTACTTTTAGAACCAACATGAAGAGCATTAGAGTCCTTCTTAAAACTTTGCCTGGGGCAAAGATTAGTGTAAGCTCTTGCTATGCAGAGGGCTCCACGTGACCTTGATCAGGCCTGTGTATGGCAAACAGCAAGGCGGCCCCAGTGTTCCTCTGCGTCTTGCTCAGACCTCTGTTGACCCTGAGCACTTGGTTTTCTGCAGGTCTGGCTCTGCTTTAAGGCTGAAAGTGGTACCTTTGAGTGGCTAAAATACCACAATTGGACTATAATTCTGGACTATTTCTATGGCCAAAACCCATGGGCTACAGCAAGAACTGGTAACCTTCCCACCCCATCCTCACATACAAAACGCCTATGAAGGATGGGATGGCCCTTGGATAATATAGCTCCTTGAATATGCCAGCAATCTCCTTCCTGCCCCCCAAGCAGAAAAGAAAGCAGACACTGTTCTGCACAAAAATGGGGCTAATTGCCTCAAAAGAGGGGGGAGGAGAGGGAGGAAAGTGGAAAAGAAGAGGAAAGCACCTTGCAAATTTGGCAAATACCTCTCAATATCAATTTAGACTGTATGGTCCCTGAAAATTAACGTGGTCACTGGATGAGGCTGGCAGATATAATAAAAGAGGTGAGGGAATGAGTATGCTTATGGCTCACCCCGGTAGAAATAAGGAAAAATGAATCTGACCAGTAGACTTCAGGTCTGCCCCTCCCCATGCAACAAAGAACCCTCCTCCTTGACTGTTTTGTGAGGTGTAAACAGCAAGGGGCACCGCTAACCTTTTTTTTTTTTTTTTTTTGGGAGGAAGATTAGCTCTGAGCTAACTGCTGCCAACCCTTCTCTTTTCGCTGAGGAAGACTGACCCTGAGCTAACATCCATGCCCATCTTCCTCTACTTTATATGTGGAACACCTACCACAGCATGGCTTGCCAAGCGATGCCATGTCCGCACCCAGGATCTGAACCGGCGAACTCCGGGCCGCCGAAAAGGAACGTGCGCACTTAACCGCTGCGCCACCAGGCAGCCCCCTTTTTTTCTGAAGTCTCGTATAGTTTCTACACACCAAATGACTGGAGACGGATGTGAGTGGAGTTTTTGCAAAGGAAAGGGGTGTGCACCTGAGGGCTAATGAGCTAGCTGTGGCCCAGGTTGGGAATGAGAATCCACAGGCATTTTCTTCCTGTGAACAGGCCTACATGGTTGAAGTACATCCCTTTTGAGATTCAGAGCAAAGCCTAAATTAGCTAAAGTCCTGATTTTTCATCTGCTAGAGAAGGGACAGAAAAATTTTCCCTTTGTCCCTTCTAGATTCTTTGTCTGGCCTAATAATTAAATTGGCATAAGACAGATTAACAGGAAAAAAAATCAATTTTGTATGTACGGGAGCCTCATAAAAATATGAGACTCAAAGGCAAGTTGGGCAGTTGAGGCCCATATGCCATCCTGAGCTAAGGAATGGCAGAGGGCCTGAGGCTTCAAAGCGGAGGAGGGTCATTCACAGGATGATGAGAAGAGCAGATGTTTGCCTGCCATGCAGGTAAGTCTTTCAGATAAAAAAGTTCTCTCTGGCAATAGCTCTCTTTCTGGTACAGGCCTTCTATTTAAATTCTTTTAAGCAGCTAAAGAAGAGGTAAAAGTTTTTCCTGAATCTGCTGGGTCTTCATTGCCTTCGGCTCAAAATAATCCACATGCCAATGTGGCACATTTAGGGGTAGCCTATTCTGCTCCCTTTCACTGCACAGTTCTTTCCAAAACCATGGAGCCTTAGATGGACACAATCTCTGGTCCAGGAGAGGAACATCACCTTGTCGAGGTGAGCCCAGGATCATTCTCTCACCCCAGTGCTTAAAAGCTCTACCACCCACTGTTTCAGTGGAGCTGAGTTCAGACTGAGTTCTGGTCTCTCTCTCCTGTTGCAACAGCTTTGGATAACGTCTTCCTCACGTGTTCAGCTTTGTCCCATGCAATTTTTGCTTTGACATCAACAATGTAAACACAGACAACCAAAATATGTTTGTTCCTGCAAACCCTGATGGCTTTGCAGCACGAAAAGATCGGTGACTAAATTGCATGAGGCAAATTGCCTCTTGGTTTGCGCATCTCCCTGGGGGATTCTGGGAAGGTGCATCTGGATCAAAGCTGACACCAGAAGGAGGGATGTCACCAACCACTCTCTGTAACTGAGACATCGTCAGGGAGCAGGAAGCTGGTGCTGGGCAGCTGCTGGCTGAAGTACAGCCGTACCCGATTTCACAGAACCCGACAGAGCACTCGTCCCACAGCAGGCACTGCTCTAAGCGCTTTCCAAATAATAAACATTTAATTCTTACAATAATCCCGTGAAGCAGATTTTACTAATAGCCCCATGTTTTCTAGTGGTACACCTCTGGCCACAGAAAGCTTAAGTAAACTTGCTTAAGCTCATGTAGCTGGTAAGCATAGAGCCCTAGCATTTCTGTTCTAGCAACTGTGTTTTAATGCCAGTCCTGCAGCTAGAACCAGAGTACGAAATCCCAAGGCGTGGGGCAGGCCCAGTGAGGCCTGATCAGGAAACCAGGTATGCTAGAGAAGTCTCCACGTCTCTACCAGAGAGCAGATCCCTATTTCAGAACTAAAGCAGCCCATGACAGCGGACACAGCATCCACCCACAATGTCCTCTATCCCATTCTGTGCCAGTATTCCCCCCCCCCACCCCACCCACATCTCCTAAGGTTGAAGGGGATTCCTACATAAAAAGCTCTGTAGATCCTTTCTGCAAATTTGCTTTCACAATGAGCACAAGCGGGGCAGTTCCAGGAGAAAAGCCTGTTTTTCTGCAAAGGGTTGTACACATGTGGTAGTGTCTGAGAACAAGTGAACAGTAACCAAGTTCTTTCCTCCCCTCGGTTCTGAAGCTCAGGGTGACCTTCGCTGATCTCTGCAGTCTATGTCGAAAATGAAATGGCAGCTTTGACTGCCACGGAGGGCAAACCAGATTCCACATTCAGTGTGCCCAGCTCCTTTTCTCCTCGCCCCTTGCTCCCTTCCAAACAACTTGCTTCCTTTGCTGCTTCAAAATGCGTGGGAGAAAACCTCTGGCAGAGGGAGCTAATGCTTGCACAAAGGAAGGAAAGGGCAGCTTGCACCTCAACTGCACAAAACGGATCCCTTCCCTGGGTCCCACCGACGTCCCCCACCGCGGGGCCCCAGGAGGTCCCTGCGCGGCCTAGGCAGGAGGAGACCCGGCCTAGGCAGGAGGAGACCCCGGCTGTGGTGCCCAGCTCACCATCATTCTCTGAACCTTCCTTGTTCCATCTGTGAAAAGCGAACCACAATATCCATGCTTTGTACACTCCTGGGCTGTGAGGCTCAAATGAGATAATGTATGTAAAGCGTCTTCGTAAACCGTAAAATGCGCTACAAATGTAAGGGATTATTATAAACCACAATACAGAGATGTTTTATGCTTTTATAAAACTACTGGCTGGAACTGCAGGAAGGGGAATCCCTCTGGTGATTTTTATTTTGGAAACAGGAGGACTTGGGTTTGCCTCCTTGCCAGGAATCGGATTCCTGGCAGCAGCTGTTTATTCCATTTCGCTGGGCGACGCACATATGGCCCCCGCGCGCCTCCTGCGGAGCTGACAATATGTACTACTTTGTGTGAGCACATCAAGGAAAAGTCTTTTCGCCTCCCTCGCTATTTCTAACTTGCCAAGTCTAACACCTAGGAAACCGAGACTTTCAAGTCGCACTTCACCACGGCAGCGTTTGTTTTTTCAGATGAGATTTTTTTTCCTCCTTAGCAACCAGAAATTTACAGCCAGACTCTCACCATAAAAACAGCATTCCCTTGAGCAGATTTTAAAAACTCGGATGCTGCTTTTATAAAGCTTTGCCGTGGTTAAAATGAATATGATATTAATATTTGTCCCCGGACTGAGTTTGGACCGGCCGAAAAGGATGAAGCTACGAGCGGGTTCCCTTTTCCGTGTCCCCGCAGCGCGCGGATGCGCGGGCGCGCAGGGTCTCCCGGCCGCAGGTTGCCGCCGTGTCAGCTCTGCGCAAAAACCTGCACCCGCGCGTTGCAGGTAACCGCTCGCTGCAACTTGAGGTGTTTTGAGATCGTTCTTTGTCTAAGAACTGCTACGTACTTGCTTGTAAATGTCAACGGGAATTCTGAACCTTCAAAAAAGTAACTGTTTGACTAATTTCCGGTTCCATGGAGCAAATACACCACCCTGTGTATTTAGGATCTGGTGCTGACAGCCAGGCCGTGGCAAGCGTCAAGGTTATAGGATCATAAATGGGATTAGATAACCCAGACAGTGTGGCTCAGACTCCAGCACTTTTAAAATATTAAAACCCCAGACAAAGGCAAACAATTTTGAAGGGAAAGTGAGCTATAACAGACCCCCAACAAAGAGAAAGGAATCCTGGAGTACTTAGGACTTGATAACCCTCCCCCGACCCCACTCCCGAGCATTTCTAGAGTACACGTTAGAATAAATAAATATTTTAGAACATAAGACATAAGAAACAGGTCGTGATTTATAGCTCAGAAAGATTTATCTATTAGATTTGAGCCATGGCAAAAAGAAAAAGGAAAGGACGGGGAAAACTTACTGAGCAGACCAGGATTGACAGTACGAATTTGCAATTCCAGAGAGCAGAATGCAATGCACCACCTGGAAGCCTTTGCATTTTAAATTATCTGTTTCTTTTTAATTGACCAGATTAATTATTTCCACCTTGCCACTTGGCAGGTAGGTCACTGTTCCTTTTCACAGCATTAATGAACCCATTCACTTTTTCTCCATGTAATTAAGGCTGTGAGTTACAGATCACATTCTTAAATGGGCTTAGTGTACAGCCAGCTCAGTCTTTATTAAACAAAATATATGACATCAGGTATTTCTCATTGAAAAGGAGTGTTGAGTTTCTACTGCGTTTTCCTTCAGTTGTTATGAGAGTGGTGACTTTGTTCTTTTTACTTTTTGGAGAAGAAATACAGACCCATAAAGGTTATAGCATTCAGGGTGGTGTTTCATTCTTAATGTACTTAAAGTCTGGAAACTTAAAGGGCAGCTGATGGATTCATGTTCAAGGATTTCTGTTGCCACCAAAATTCTGACCAAGGCCTTTCACGAGCTATTTGAAAAGAAATAACTTTGGGTATGCTGTTAAGTTAGTTAAGTGAAATATATTGCCCTCTTCGGTTAGCTTTATTTCTAGGCCGTTTAGGAAACCCTGGGAACATTAAGAGTTACTCAGTGCATTGAATACAGTAGCAGAACACAGTTGAGAAGCCTTCGTTTGTGGTGTCTATGGCCCTCAAGAGAACAAGCTTTCATTTAAGGCAACCCAAGCTGTCCCCCAAAGCATTCACATGCATTCAGACTGGATGCGTCTCAGCCTCCTCAGAAGAACTAAATTTAGATCTAAAGGGTAAGGTGCTTTCGTCTTTCTAGGACTTGAATGGGGTTTGCTCCATTAAAATGAGTCTGGTGGAGCAACTAATCAAGAGGGAAACTGTTGGATGGAAATCTTTTTTTTATTTTTTCCTTTTTCTCCCCAAAGCCCCCTAGTACATAGTGGAATATTTTTAGTTGTGGGTCCTTCCAGTTGTGGCATGTGGGACACCACCTCAGCATGGCCTGATGAGCGGTGCCCCGTCCACACCCAGCATCCAAACCAGCAAAACCCTGGGCCACCAAAGGGAAGCACGCGAACTTAACTACTCTGCCATGGGGCCGGCCCCTGGAAATCTTAATCATGGTCATCTTTGCTGTTGGCAAAAGGCTGGCAACACAAATTCAAAATGCTAGGGTTACTAGTGTGTTGTTTTTACACATGGAAAGCTTGTGAGAAACTCTGTTTGCATTGTCTGAATATGATGGGATTGGGATCAAAGATACAACTGATGTTTTCCCAGTTTTTACTCCATTTCTTTGTGGAAATGGAATCTTCTAGTTGCAGGTAATAACTAAGCTCTACTAATCGCTTAGTGACAAAACTCATGTATGTAACATAACTTATTTCCTAATTTTTTTTCATGGAACCAACATTTCACAATCTTGTGTCCCATAGTTGTAAAATTTTATGGTGTTCTCCTTTTGTCTACTGAGATTTCAGGTGGTTAACTGCTTTATTTCCTTCCAATCCCAAATGCAAGAGCTGTAATGATATCCACGTGCTTCGATAAAGGCACGTCAGCCCCTGGTTATGTTTTAAATAAAGGCCTAAGCACACATACTCCCAGAGTCTGAGTCAGCTGGAATGGCATTTCATCTTGATCTCATGTACGGCAGACTGTGGTCGTGACAAAAAGCATATAAAGCTAATTGCAGCCTGGCTTAGTGTGGCTCTGCTTTTGCGTTAAAAGGGACAGCCTAAATGCTTTTTGCCCATTGTTGGGATGACTTGAAACAGCGTGCAGTCTTTATGTGACTGGAGCATTCCAAATTCATGTCCTAGGCGTGTGTGGTAATAAAGGTAATGGGAAGAGAAACCTATCGGTTTCAAGGAACCGTGGTCTTATACACACTGTTGGGGTCTTCTTTGGGGCCTCTACCCAAATCGTTTTGTACAGGTAAAGCTGAGGCTGGAGCCCTGAAAAGCACAATAATTCCAGGGAAACGTGCTCGGAGAAACAAAGCTTTCAGCTTCCAGGAAGCTAACCAAACTAGGGAACCACGTCAGTGCATAACCAGTCCTGGTTGGCCAACTTCACCACAAGGACAGTCATTCCAAATGACAGCAAGTCTATCTCTCTGCTGTTCCTTCCAGGAATAGGTTGCCAAGAAGCAAAAAGCATCTGCCTTGGGGAAATCTTTGGGCCTCGTAAAAGTTCCCTGCTCCCCCTTCAACCGGATTTTACTTCTGTGCTGGCACAGGAGGCCTGCCAGACACAGCACATGGGAAACCTGCATATCTTAATGGCTCGGCCACCCTCCCTTCTGGCTCAGTTCTCTGGAGCCACAGCTTTACCAACACCTCCCCTCTTGTCTCCCTCCCTCCCCTTCCCACAATTAGCTTATCTCATTGCAGGCTAAAGTCTGGATCAGGAGCCTTGGGACAGGAAGGGGAGAAAAATGGGAACTATGACAGGACTAGGTCTTGAGAGCTTATCCCACTGTATAAGAATACTGGATATGCTATTTAAAAATAATAATCATGAAGAATCTATCCAGTTCCAATGTTTGGTATAACATGCTATTTTATGTTCAGAAGTACTGACATTTTTATTGATGTAATAATGTTATTTTGGTCATCAGTTAACTTGGCTCTCTCTCCAATTCCAGCCCCACCTGCCTCCTGCCTATCTCCCACCCCATCACTGATACCCTCACCACAAGTCCCCCCAGCCCTTCTTTATTTCTCAGCTTTTGTAACCTCCCCGTTCCCCTCACCCTACCCAAAAACAGCAGCTTAGCTGGACTTGGTGGGGGGAGCCAGACCTCCCTGCTGGGGGAGGGGCTGGGTAGACCCCAAGCGGGCTCACTCGTCCTGACCACCTGAGAGAAGTCCCACTGCTCTAACCAGAAATTGCTGGCCTGAGTCCAGGCACGGTGCAGATACGGTGGTCCCGAGAGCTCCCTTCAGGCGAGCCAAATATGGCAGGAAGGACTGAAGTCCTGCTGGAACAGTGACCTCAAAGGTGGCAGCTCCAAGGGAAATGCGGGGCCCAGGGTGGAGGTGGGGACTGAGGCAAAAGCAAACCACAGAGCCAGGAGCAGATATTTTTACATCAGAATGTAAGGTACGCTTGCTATTATATATTTTTATAAATTTGTGATTTTACTTGATATTTTAAATGTCAGTAAATTTTTGTATGTGAAATGCATTAAATTTTGACGTTCACTGAATTTTTAAATTAATTTCAAATGCTTTTGAATAAAATAACTTCCAGGAAGCTAATTACACAAAATAAATACCCCATCCCTGACATGGGTGATGCCATTTTGCTTCAGAATTCTGACTATTTTAGGGAGACCTCCCGGCCCTCCCAGAACTCAAGGCTTTCTACATCAGAGAGAGTGGATATGTGCTGCCAAACCAGAGAGAGAGGCGTCATCTCCAACAAAAACTCAAGAAGCAATTGTCTACCACCTCCCATCCAGCCAGTCAGTTTGTGACTCATCTACATGTATCATCAAACTTCAGAGTGCCCACGGCGTGCCAGGACTGGATACCAAGAGCCTGGCACATGCTATTGCTATTCTTCACGATGCCTCAGGAGGTGGGTCCAGGCGAGGAACCTGTACCCCGAAAAGTTACTGATTTGCTCAAGGTCACAGAGCTAGTAAACTCAGTCTATGTTTTAAGCCAAGTCTGTCTGAACCAAAATTCACGTCCTTCCCTCCATGTCACACTCAGTGCCTCCCATGGGCAAGGAAATCCAAAATTTGGGCTAGGCACTGTGAGATCCACTCAGGATTCGCCATCTATCCCTACTGATCATGGCAGATTTTGCTGTTTAGTAAATGCAAAGTGACAGGATTCTCATACAGAGGCTCAAATTGCTAAGGCAACCACACCTGTTTAACCAATCTGCCATTTATTCTTGGGTTTTGATTTATTCCTGCAGAGGAGGGGACCACCATGAGGACCAATCTCTAAGTACTATGTAAAATCCAGAATTTGGAGTTGAGCCTTCCCAACATTTTAATCTGTTATAGAAATGTAAATAACAAATTAAACCTAACTAGATAGTTTTGCAAGTTCTAAGTCTATTCATCTGTCTTAAATGTATAAGAAGTATAGAGCTGCCGTCCAAGAACCACAGTGAGAAATAGAGGCAGTCTCCAGTGACCCAGCCAGCCTCACCCTCAAGGCATGTCTCTGGGGAGCGGAGCTGATCTGCATCTTAATAATGAAAGCACAGAGCCCAACAGGGTGTCTTTGAGCCCTTTCTCTCCTGTTATCAATTTCTCTTTCTACAGGTTCCGTTTCAACTGACAATGCCCAGAAAGACAATTGAGAATCTTGGATTCCCTGAAACAAGAAATCACATTATTTATTTCCAAGATACCTAATCTTGGCAGGAGAGCCATTTCCTCTTCCTCCTACAGTGTGGCGTGGTGAAAAGATCCAGACAGACCTGAGTTTGGATCTGGTTTGCCACTTCCCATCTCCATGACCTTGAGTAAGTTATTTGATGTCTCTGGATTCCAATGATCTCATCTGGAAAATGGTGATGATTTTATATACCTTTCAAGGGCTGATGTGTGAGGATTATGTAAGTCTCAGATCTCAATACCTGGCATTCAGGCTCCAAGTAAATGATAGCTTTTGTTGACTGAGACCCAGCAAATTCTAACTGAGCTGGGATGGTAGTCCACAGTAACAAAGAAACAAATTACCACAGTTTCATGTACAAGTTTCAGAATTACTGAACCTTCACCCATGGCACATAACATAAGAACGCTGAGGGTTTTCTTTTGGAAAGAAATAAAATGTTTCCAAAATCTACCCACTATACTTTATGGCCCATTAGTAATTCAGGTAGGGTAAGTTTTTCTGAAGTTAAAAAAATAATAATCCTTCAAATTTTGGTGGGTTATGACAACAAAGCTTTATTTCTTGCTCAGGTTGCATGCTTTGTCATGTTAGCTGTGGCAATGCCACACTTTGTCTTCATTCCAGGAGCCAGACTGATGGAAGAGCTCTGGTATGGGATATTGAAGGTCCTCTGAGAAAGGAGAAAGAACGTGGGGAAGCTGCCTGATGCCTCTCCAAGCTACTGCTCAGAAGTAGCACGTGTCACTTCTGGTCACATTCCATAGGCCAAATAAAGTCATATGACCAAGTCTGACATCAATAGGGTCAGGAAGTATAGATCTGCCCCAGAGAGGAGCAGCAGATACTTGGAACAATATTACTATCTATCATAGGCCAACTATCAAATAAACATATGAAGCTAAAATTAATGAAAATGATAAAAGAAAGTTATAGTGAATGAAAAGACAAGACATTAGTCAAACTTCAGTAGCTAAAGAGAATTTGATGTCTGATTAAAACAAAGGCTGAGCAAAGGTCCAGGTCTCGTGACTTACTTGGAATGTTTTATAAATCACCTGGGCAGACTGCGAGGAGTGAACACCTAGAACTTAGAGCTGTGGTCCCCTAAAGAAGTGGAATGCAAGTAAAGTACTTTTAGTGATGTGGTTGCAGAATAATAAAAGTTACAATCTTTGTTAATATTGGGGGAAAAGCTTGACATTTCCTGACAAACACAATTCATCAATATGGTTCCCTCTATAACAAAAGACATCCAGGGCCACACAATGGTGCTCAGCAGTTTGGTGATGGCTGTGGCCCAGAAAGGAGAGTGCAGCCTGGAAAGAAGAAGAAATCCCACAATTTTAGTGGGGCCAGTCCCAAGGCATAGACAGCTCTGAGAGCTAGGATGTCTTTGACCATGACCTTCTGTTGGTTACATCATTTGCATTGTTGACCTCATTTCTACTCAGCCTGTAGTCTGGCACAGGAATTCCCCTTCAAGATCAAATGAAACGGGCTGAAAGGTCCCAGTCCGTTTGCTGGAGCCTTGCTCAGCTAGCTAACAGCTCTGAGCACACTGCATCTGCTCTGTTCACCACCACCCCTGCCCCTCTGCTGGACGATAGGAGAGAAGTCTGGCTCATAAGCCAGGTGTTTCCACACCTGCTTCCACGTCTGCCTGGATTTCAGTTAGTCAATCCACGAGCCAGCCTGAATTGTTTGCTTCTTCCTCTAAGGTTTTGGCTTTGCCTATACACAAACCTGTGCTCTGAGAAAACCCTTCTGAGGCCCAACTGTAGGTTCCCATGCAGACCCACTGATCCCCGGAGGACAACCTGAGTGAGTGGCAGAGGGGCACAGCGGTTCTCAGTTATGACCCTCTGCATTCTCACACCACATTCAACTCTGAGCTGCCTGCTCGCTCACAAGGTGGTGGGGTCCTGGCTGCAGTCTGCTCACATAACAGCACCTGCCATTAACTGGAAGCCATGTAGCAGGCCTGTGCTGACATGCTTTCAGGGGCTCTTTGTCCTCTCCCTATCTGAGATGCGAGGACGATTAATTGGAAACATCCCTGTTAGAAACCCAGCATCTTGCAGCACCTGACTGTTCCTTTGCGTGCATCAGTCCTACCTCTCTGTATCCCAGATCCTTTATGGGAGAAACTGGTTTTGAGGAGGAGGTCTAAAGCTGCCCTAAGCAAAGTTGAAGCTCACTGAGATGTATGGGTGTGAAATAACCGGGTCAATACCAGACCAGGAGAATGGTTCCAAGGCAAAAACACCTCTAAGGCTAACTGAAGGACTGTGCCCCCTCAGGACAAGAGGACACACAGCGGTGCATGTGCAGCCATGCCACCTACCCCTAAGTGGTGGAAAGCCAGAAGGGTGCACGGTTTTTATTTTTTAATTATTTATCTGCTCAGTACCCTTCTCCCAAAACACACCACGTCTTCTTGAAGGAGTTCGACTCCACTGGCCACAGGAGTGGGAACATGTGACATAGTTTGGCCCCATCATAGTACCTCATATACTTGTTTCTAAAAGGAGGGCATGTAATCTAACTGGGACTAAATGGAATCCTTCCCCACGATTTATGAATGATAACTTGCCTCCTGGATCAGTGAACTAGTCTCTACTTGAGGGTGGCTCATCTGATCTTGTCCCCGGCAAGATGTTCAGCGGTACTGACAGCCACTGAACTCAAGTGTGGCTGATCTACCTGGGTTTTGCAGGGAGTTGGACAATGTGTTAGAAACTATGGTTTTCTTGTCATGTTCCTTGCAGTCCAACACCCTTCTTGAAAATCACGAGCACTTCTTGGCCCTGACTACTCACCATTCAAAAGGCAAGGGCCATAGGAAGGACCAGCTCGGGCTGATCTATCTGGACACCTCCCTCAGCCATTTCTTTCTTCTGGCATCAGGTAGAAAGTGGGGTCATGGCTCTCACAAGTCTTCTGAGAGGTATACAGTCTTTCCAGCTGTCCCTGGGAATGTGAGGAGTAGTCATGCTCTAAGATACCCCCAAGCCTATCTGGATGTTTCCCCCACAACAATACCCCCATAAGTTGAACCCCAAGTGGAGGAAGAGTTGAGAATACTCAGTTCTGACCTTTTACCTTTCTTCATCTTTCTTGCCTCAGAAGAGCTTCCTACTTCCCCTCCCTCTTTTATAAGAACTGACCCTATGTCATGTCCTCCTCCTCCTGCCCTTAGTGGCATTTGCCCTCCCCTTCCCTGGGAAAATTATATTGGAAAGGCTGCAGAGAAAGAAAGTGAATTTTCAAGATGGGAAAACACACTGGAAAGTGTTTTCAAAATAGTATTCCTGTTACTCCAGCAAAAACTCGGCAATCTTATATGAGTCTCCTATTTTATTCATTCAACAACGATTTACTGAGACACAGACACAGACAAAGACACAGTCTTTGCCTACAATAAAACCAGAGTCTTGTGGGAAGGCCAATGAGTATCCAACAATTGCAAAGATCTCAGCACCGGTAACACTGGATTACATGTTCTCAATTTCATATGTCTTCCCTAAAAGCTTGCCAAGAGCTGTGCCTTATTCTGTAGCACCTAATACATAGCCTAATACGATGATGGTATTTTTAAAAAAATGTTTGTTGAAAAGATGAATCAATAAATCAATGAATCTATGAAAAGGATAGCGTTGTAAGGGCATATGCATAGGGTGTTCTATGAATACACACAAGGGCTCCCTACCTTGCCTGGGTTAGGGGATGGAACTCAGTCAGTCAAGGAGAACCTGCAGAAAATTATGCTTGTGCTGAGCCCAGTTGTTGAGCAGGTGTTGAGAGGTGGAGAAGGCACATTCCAAAAAGTTGCACAGTGATGGGAAGAATTCCACCACTTCCCAGCAACGGCATGTTGGGTCTGCAAATTGCAGTGGTCCTAGGATGTTCCTTGGGGGCTTGAAGACAGTGAGTGGGCAAGGCCTAGATTATGCAGGGCCTTGCATCCATACAAGCACTGTCTAAAAGAGTTTCACTCTGTGAGGAGAGAGATTTTGTCTATTTGCTCACCATTGTATCCCCTGTTCTTTAATGACTTCTCCTTCATCATTTCAGTGTACACACGGTTTCAGCCAGCCATGGTTCCACCTCAACCTCAGGTCAGCCTTACAGCTTATGCTCCTGAACTTCTCTGGATGAGGTGCACAGCCCAGGGCCAATCAGCCTGGGCTGCAGGGGCTGGTCATATGGTACCACATTTGGCCACCTTGGCAGGAGAGCTGTGAGCATGGTATTTCTTTTGGGGATTGGGGGTGAATCAGTGAAGCAGGCACAGGACTGCCAGGTCCAGTACAGGTCTGAAGAGAGAAAGAAAGAAGCAGCAAGGACCACATCTTATTCTTACTTGCCTCCCCAATGCCTATATGGTGCTTCATATATGTTCAATGAATGGATAAATGAATGAATGAACATATGAGGGAATAAATGAAAATAATGAAGCAGAAGCAAGTGCTACTCGAAGACAATTACTCTAACACCAGACAAAAAGGAATTGGGACACCACTCAGCAGCCCTCCTGAACCAGAGCTGTTCCTGGCAGACTCTTGTGTTCCTAAACCTAGACCTGCCCCTCACAGGCCACCCTCTCAGAGTGAGTTAGGGAAAACCCTGTCTGCTGGTGTTTCATGCAGAACTTCCTTCTGGCTGTGAAAACTGCCCCCATGCCAACAACAGGAGCTTGACCCAAGAGGCCTCTGAAACGGGAGAGGACTCTGGTTGCACTCCCTAATTAATCTCAGGTTTGGCAAGAGTGACTGGGAGTGTCAAAAATCTCTAGTTAAACAGATGCTTCTCCTGAGCTCTAACAACTAACAAAGTTGTCAACTATGTTGAGGAATAAGAAGCCACAACATTCTTTAAGAGTCCAGTGCCCTTGTTTGAGAGACATGGAAGGAAAGTACTGGGCTTGGACCCAGGAGGGGTGAGTCTGAGTTTGAGTTTGACCTTGAATAAGTCGACTTGACCTCTAAAGCCCTCACTTTCCTTTAAGATAATGATAATCACTTCTGTCCTCTCCATGCCTCATTTGGTGGTAGTGAAGACCAATTTAGATGATATTTGTGAAAAGAGCTTGTAAATTCACAGATGTGAGAGATTCCTAGTAGCGTCAACAAGTAATTAACAAGCAAATGGATTGGTGGTGGGAAAATCTGGAAATAAAAAGGTCAGTTAGGAGGCTGCTGCGGGTCACCAGCTACAGGCAATGCTAATAACTTGAACCAAGGCAGAAGCAGTGGGATGGAGAAAAGAGGCAGGGACTCTCTCAATTTTCTGGCTCATACAAAGCATCTAAGTTGTTTAATAAATGAATGAATGAAGTATAACCATTGATTTTTCATAAATAATTCATCTTGCTTATAAAAAACTGTACTTGTTACAGTAATTTCTGAATTCTGAATTTCACTCCTATTTTTGTATCACTAGTGAACTTGGCACATATTTTATTGTCGCAATTATCACCTTAATTTAACATATTTACTAAATTTTTCATCTCCTCTTCTAGACTCGAATCTCCACAGGGCAAGGGCCCTGTTTTATTAATATTTGAAATTTCTCTTGGTGCCTAGCACAATGTTTAATGCATAATAAACATGTAGTGTTTGACAGGTGAATGAATGATTAATCATATCACTATGGATTAATTTATTACTTCAGATCTTCACAATAATCTTGCAAGGCAGGTATTTTAATTCCCATCTTACAGATGAAGAAACTAAGACTCAGAGAGGTTAAGAAAATAAGTTAGCTAAGGTCCGTAGCTGATAGAGTCTGGATTCAAATGTCCTGCTTCAGAGTCCACGCTGCCTCTGCCTGTGTCGTCAGTGACCAGCTAATAATAACAGCTCTAGTGGGGTGTAGCCTTGTGATTTTGCATTTGTCTTCAAGTCACTGAACTCCTATCCAATCCAGTACTTGTCTTGGTTGGACACACTTTTCACTTTGGGGAGAAGTGATGGGGCTGCTGGGAGCAAGGCAGTACTGAAAAGATCATGGGAAGGACTGAGTGTATACAACCTCTTCTGATAATGATTGGCTGCTTCTGGGCCGGGGTCCTGAGGGATGAAGTTGGATACAAACTTTTAAACGAAACTACTGGAACTGCACACTTCACTGAGCTTGAGGAAACCTGACATGTCCCACCTTGTCCTATGGGGTCTTTATCGTTTCAGGACAAGGAAAGCATGGAGAGGGTGCAAAGAGATTCCACATCTGTCTCTCTAGGAAAGTGGCTGGTGAAGATTGTCCGGGGGGAAAGGAGGTTTCTAGCACCACCAGTAGACCAGATGTATGGTTTTCTAAGGCTGCTCACCATTGATAAGGAAAACCAAATTGCTTTTCTATGCTTGTTACGTCCCTGTTTTGTTTTGTTTTGTTTTTTTCACGTATCATAAGTATATCTGACCTGCCTGGTCCAACTAATGCAATGATGCTCAAACATTTTGCTCTAATAGAGGACCCAGAATTCACTGTGCTCTGTGTAGAACACCACTAAAAATTGCTCCAGTGAATTTCATCATGCAAACCCATGACTATTTTACTAAGAGAGAGTAGTACCAGACGCTAGAGATTTGAGGATTTTTTAACTAAAGTCAGAGAGTACAGAAGGGTATAAAATGACCAGTAAATGTCTCCTTCCTGAACCACCACCCACCCCAGTCCCTCCCCAGAGACAACCATGGTGTACAGTTTCTTGTGTATCCTTGCAGAAATGGTTCCACATCTATATAAGCATGTATAGAATATGTATATCCTTTTCCAAAAAAAGAATGAGTTCATATTACAGATGCTTTTTTGTACTTTAGCATATTCACAGGATACATGCTACAAATAATATAAACTCTGTATTATTAAATGGTTTTGAATGAAATAATAAATGAACTAGGAATGAATAAATGAATGAGGTCTCCTAAATGCTTGGATATGGCCCTGAAATGATCCTCTAGCTGTAAACTCTCCACAGACCCTGCTCTTATTTCCCAATCAGCCCCACCTTCTGGTTTTCTAAAGGTGCCCCCCAACCCTGTCAGTCAAGTAGGAACATCCTGAGCACTGATCCCCACCCCGCTTCCTCACTCAGAAATCCCAAACAAATGGGCCTGGGAAAGAGAAGAGGGGGGGATCTGGCTTTTCTTTGACAACCCATGCACACATCTCTAAACATCTCACTAATTTATTTGAAATGAGCCTGAGTTACAGGATAATTCTATACGTAGATTCTCACTGAGACTAAAAACATGTTTTTCAAATAGAGTTCGGGCCAAGCTTGCCTTAATTAAGGAAAAAGCAAGATTCCTGTGCTGTTTATTCAATCCCTTGCATATCAACTACATATATTCTAAAGCCCTTACATCAGATTCTTATTAATTACCTTAGCAAACACCTTCTGGGCAGCTGGAGCAAAGATCGACTCCATTCCCAATGGTCAGTGCGAAGGAATGAAGTTTGAGCACATTCCTGCCTGAGTGGAGGAGCTCTCTGGGCCTTGAACCCCCAGATTTCTGCTCTACTCCAGTCCCACTGGCCAGGTTCCGCAGGGGATGAGGGAGAGCTGGAGGGAGTGCTAACCTAGGGAGAGTGCTGACCTGCAGCTCGTCCCTTATAGGGTGCAAGGAGCATGGAAATCCCTAGAATCTCAACCTGCCTCTAGGACCTCAGAACGGGAAGCCCAACCACAGCTGACTTCATGGTCCCCTCATCCTCACTCTTCCCACAAGTCAGCTCCTGACTCCCCTCCGGCTCCCTCTACAATCCCTATGATGACATCTTGCTGGCCAAGCAGGTGGGCTCGCAGATTTGTTCCCAGCAGGAGTGGCCCTCCACACCACCCACTCCAGACACTTCCCCAAGATGCTCATTTCTACCACCCCATGCCACACAGAGAAGAGGATTTTTAACTAATCCAAAAGCCCTGAGGGAAGAGGGGAACTGGTATCTGGAAGGTTCTTCCCCAGCCAGCTGAGGCCTGTGGGGATGTGATGGTAGAACTGCCCACCTTTCCTCCATGAAGGAATCAGACACACAGGTCATATCCCGATCCTTCACTCAATAGACTTATCACTGAGAAGGTTGCTTGACTTTTCTGAGCCTCACTTTGACAATCAACAAAATAGGAAGGACAATACCTACTTCACAGGATTGTCGTGAGAATTAAACCAAACAGTATAGTAGTTCCCAATGACAGATAGGAATACTAATGTTAGTGTCTATATTTTTGCTTTCATCTTTAGAATGGGACCTCTAACCTAGTTAACAAAATCTCTCACCACTGATAATAATCACTCTCATAATGTATGTGCATCGAGTAAGGAGTAGATATACTGTCTAGACACTAACTTGGGCAAGTTTGGTTTCTCTTTGTGTAAAATACAAGACAAGACTAGCTGTGGTTTCATGTTTTCTGTCTTGTGCAGATATGCTTAAGCCGTGCTGGCTAAAACAGCAGGGGTTGGTAAGTCCACATTGTAAATGATGTGACAGTTAACTGAGCCATGCCTTAAACTTTGAAACTCATAAAGAGCCCTAAAGTGACCCCTGAAAATCCCTGAGTTTGCCTGGACCAACCAGTCCATCAATCATCATGCACTTTTTGAGGGCTGAGATCAAAAGTGAGGCTCTCCCTGCCCTCCCAAGTAAACGAGAGACCCCCACAGACCTACAAGGAGAGCAGACCATCCAAGAAGGTGCATGATGAGTGCCAGAGAGTGGCACAGCTAATACTCCGATGGTACTGTAGAGCACAGGGAATTTAGAATGACCTTCCCCACAACAACCTCTGTGTTCTGAGCTGAACCTGAGCTGAGTTTTAGACCTTGAGGTTGGTTATTAATAGACTTGTCTTTGTCCTCTGGTAGAAAGACAACCAAGTTCCTCCAGGGCTTCCCCAATGGCACCTGGCACTATGTTTGGATCATAGTAGGTGCTCAATAAATGAGCAAGTAAATCCACATATAAGACTATCAGTCGCCTGATCTCTTAGACCAGGCACGCATATGGGATGGATAGTGGGCACCTGCTCAGGGCAATTCTTATGTTACTGTTATTGCTGCCTTTGATATTTCTTTGTAGACATATATGACACAAACATCTGTGTATTAATGCTCTTTGACAGCTGACTTTTGGAGGCGGGGTGGGGATGTGGAGGGAAGGAAGAAGCCTCTTTGTTTAAATGAAGCTCAAAGGACTATAGAGAGAGACAGAGCTGAGTCCTGATCCAACTACCGACAGATGTTCTGCAATCGCTCCTGGCTGCCGGAGACATGGAGAGCTGAAGTTCCCAGGTGGTTGCTGACCTGCCTGAATGTGACAAGGAGGGCCATTTGTTAGAGCCCTCAAACCATTGCCAGAGGCCAGTTTCAGAGTTCCAGCTTGGGTCTGCCTCTCTGGGCACACCACCTGGCCCATGAGGCCTAGAAGATTACCTTGATGGCCACATCAATTTGGCAGAAATAAAAAGGCACCGAGATATCAGGCAAGCTGCTATTAGTGGCTGTGTTTGTGATCTTCTGGCACATGCAGCCCAGGCTAGCTGGCTTTCCAGTTTGCCCTGGCACTCAGGCCTGGCATTTCAGAAAGTTCTGGCAGCACAACCTGGGAAATAGTACCTTTAAAAAAATGTGGACAAAGCTAATGTCGCATTGGCAAAGCTCACCTGGGGCCACTTCCATCTGTCGTTCCCTCTCTTTATGGCTGTCCATTTTCACTTTCTCTTTAGTGGTCAGAGCCGTCATTGTCCTTTCCATGCCCTCATTGGAGAGAGGCCTGTGGATGGTCTTCCACTGTCCAGTGGTTTATGATTCCCTCCTCCTTACAGTTTGACAGCTGGGCAAGACAGCTGAAGGAGTGGCCATAAAGGTTGTTGGCTAAGACTAGGGTAGAGGGGAAATGATTTAGACATGTAGGTACATACCTAACTCCCTGCTACAGATGGGTACGGGGCCCCGTGCACAGCTTGAGATGGACATAAGGGGGCAGCAGGAGGGGTCTCAGATCTCCTTCTGTAGCCCAAAGCAGACCAAATAAGGACAGTTGTGGGCTATAGGGTCTTTCTTGCTACCCTTTGGGCATCAGCTAGGCTTCCCTAATTGCAAGCAACAGAAACCATGTATGTTACATTTAAAAAAAAAGAATTTGCTGAAAAGATAGATGGTGGCTCATGAAATCAAAAGAAAGGCTGAATAGCTTAGTTTTAGAAAAGGCAGGGCAGGAAGAAGGGAAGGTCTTGGGATTAAGGTAATACAGCATAAGCACATAGGAATCCCTTCAGAACATTTTTTGTCTCAGTAGCAAGCTGTTCGCCAGCCCTGCTGGTCTAGTGGTTAAGAGTCGGCACTCTCACTGCCTCGACCTGGGTTCCTTTCCCAGTCAGGGAACGCACCAGCTGTCTGTCATCTGTTGGTTGTCGTACATTGGTGTCTGTGTGTTGCTGTGATGCTGAAAGCTTTGCAGCTGGTACTTCAAATACCAGCAGGGTCACCCATGGTGGACAGGGTTCAGTGGAGCTTCCAGACTGAGACAGACCAGGAAGAAGGACCTGGCCACCTACTGCTGAAAACACTGGCCACGAAAACCCTATGAATAGCAGCAGAGCACTGCCTGATACAGCTCCAGGAGAGAAGATGGCACAAAAAGAGCGTGGGGGGGACAGCTGTGCTGTACAGAATGTCCCTAGGAGTCAGACTCCACTCCGCTGCACTAACAACAAAAATCAAGTCCATCAAGATTCCTGGTGAATCTGATTGGCTATGCCTAGATCAAATGACCCAAACAAAGCCAATCAGATTGGCTTAATTTGACTGACAGACCCACCAAGACTTCACAGAATGCAGAGGAGAGGTTGTTCCCAAAAAGAAATCAGGGCTTTACCAGGGGTAAGTTGGACAATAACTGGGTGGCGAAAAGCGACAGGTGTCCATCAGCTCAAACTCACAGAATCCCTTTCTCTTCCCTCCTGTGTTTGCTCTAACTTGCCAACAACAATTTCACTGTGAGAAAAATGGCGGGAGAGTTAAAGGAGTCAAAGAGCGGAGGGGCGCCAGTTACTGTTGGATAGACCTTGACAGGGGAGTCCTGGATCTGTTTCTACTTCCTTGAAAACCAGAGACAGAAACCTGGGAGTCCCCCAGATGCCTCCATTCCCTTTCTCTTTCCCCCAAATCAAATTGGGCGACAATTTCTTTCACTTTATCCCCCGAATATTTCTCATTTCTACACAACGCTTCAGGCCTCCAGCTTTTCACCTGCCCAGGGCCAGAACCCCCCAACCAGTCTCCTTGCCTCCAGGCTACTCCCTCCAATTCCCTCCCGCACTGCAGCTGGAGGGGTCTCTCGGAAACCCAAATCTGATCACGTCTCTCCCTCTCAGGGGCCTCCTGTGCATTTGGGAAAGCCTTAGCTCACACATAGGGCCCCTTGTGGTTTGTCTCTGGCTTGCTTCTCCAGCCTTCTCGCAAGATTCTCCTTTCTTCACGACTTCACATGAAGTTTCTTGAAGGACTTCTATGGCCTACTAACTGTTTGCATTGAAGAGGTGGGTAAAAGAGCTATCCTCTCCCGCTGCCTGGACTTGAGGGTGCTGTGGACTCAATGGCTTCCCTCAAAATTCCAATGTTGAAGCCCTAAGCCCCCATGTGACTGTATTTGGAGAAAGAGCCTAAAAGGAGATAATAAAGGTTAAATGAGATCATAAGGGTAGGACCCTAATGCAATAGGATTGGTGTCCTTATAAGATGAGGAAGAGAGACCAGAACTCTCTCTGTGAGGACACAGTGAAAAGGTGGCCGTCTGCAAGCCGGGAATAGAGCCCTCCCCAGAAAGCCACTCTGCCAGACTTCCAGCCTCCAGAACTATGAGGAATAAATTTCCATTGCTAAAGCCACCCCATCTCTGGTATTTTGTTCTGGCAGCCTGAGCTGACTGAGACAGGGGCACACCGTGAAACAGTCTGCATGAACCTTGACGTTTCTTTGAAGACTTTTGTTTTGGAATAAGCTTTGATATGTTTGCACTCTGCCTCGGAATAGCCTTATTTGCTTTGATATAAATATATTGTTTTAAATCACACACAGTGAATCAGGCCAAGTGATCTGCTGCCTTCCCGTATCCCCAGCCCACTGCACCTCACCATACCTCACCGAGGCGGGTTAGAACCCAGTTTCAAAGCCAACCTCAGCTGTCTCCCCGTCAAGGCTTTTGCACACTTCACTCTCTGCAGGAAATCATCTCCCTGACTCCCTTTGGTCCACTTGGTAAGCTCTTTAAAGCAAAAACTCAGTTGTTGCTTTTTCTTCCAAGATGCTCCTGACCTCACCTCAGCCTGGAGCGGATATCCTCATTTTCGCACTCACTCTGGTTTGTAGATGAACAGCCCTCTGTTACTCACACGCATGTTTCTATGTTTGACCCTAATGAATTGCGTGCTCCTTGAGGGCAGGCGCAGGGTCTGATTAATCAGTAAAACCCCAGGGCCTAGCAGAAGACCAAGCCCAAAGTTTGTGCTCAGTAATTGTTGAAGAATGAGTGAGTGAATGAGATGGTTGCCCTGGCACAGTCAGACAATCTGCTCAAACCACACGGGTTGTGCTTAGTCTCTCCTTCACAGCAGAATTCACGGCCACCACCATTTCCCACTGTCTGCAGCCATTCCTACTACACTCTGCCAAAAGGGAAGAAAAGTAAGCAGTTCATAGACATCGTTCCCACTTGCTCAGCAACGTGAACTCTTCCTCTAAACTGGCTCACTTGTCTTCCAGACATGGCAGCCAACACAGCTCCTGCTCTGGGACCAAATCAAAGAAGAGAAGAATTTAAGAAATAAAAAAAAAATATTCCTAGATGGCAAGACCCACAGTGCTCTGGGACCACATCTAATTAACTTACAATCTCTGATGTCAACAGCTTCCAAGGCTGGCGTGGTGCATTCACAAACACATTCCAAAAGAGTCAACATGATCTGGTGTTGACACAGGCCCATAACTGTCAGAGGCAGTAGTTTTCAATTTATGGGTGCCGTAAAGCTTTGGCAATATGATTGCTACAATGTGTGGTGTGTTTTTGACAATAAGCAGAGGTCGGGGGTGGGGAAATATTGGCTCCACATTTGGCCACGGACTTGGGCTCATGAGGGCAAACCTGTAGTGATTCCTGCTATTGTAAAGCAACTGCAATAGTAGCTCCAAACAATGAACACGAGAATGTTATGTGGTTCTTTACTAGCAAACTCTAGACTGTACATCAGACCAAAGTATAGTATTTATTCAACAAACATTGATTACCACTTACCATGTACCAGGCACATAGTGCAAAATCAGCACAGTGGGAGCACAAGACATAGCGGGTAAGTTTATCTCCAGAGGACTTAACAAATGTTAGGTCTCCTTGCTTCCAATAACCCTCTTAGAAGAACAATGGAAGGAAAAAAAAATAATAAAGGAGCGGGATGGTGAACACAGCTGTCTTCAGTCTTCGATCCTACCACCTCAAGATGTGAGTGTCCGTAGATGCGAGTGTGTGGAATTGGTGCATATGGGCTGCGATAGGAAGAGTGATTTTTTCATTATCCAAGACCCCAAAGATAATACTGGGCCTGGTTATTGACCAAAATAAAACAGGCCAAAAATATTCTTCAGTTATTATCATTTATAGACCAAAGCCAACATTTGGAGATACTCAGGGTCTGGGATTCGAAAGCCTGGGCAATAGCGTCTGTGGGTTTTTTGTGTGTATATGCGCGTGCATGTGTGTGCATATGCCTACATGGTGGTCTGAATGTCTTCAGATAAATCCCTTACAATTCTTAAAAACAGAGGCAGCCAGTTTATCAAGAGCCACGCAACGAGCAAATATTTACTAAGCACCTCCAGGGTATACCTCAAGCACGCTGCTGAGGCAGAGGGGCTAAGGGGCAAACTGTGTGTCTCTCACAAGTTCATGTGCATCTGCTTAAGAATGGAGAGGAGAGAACCTGTTTAGATTCACATTCACACACTCATTTTCAGGCAAGTCCAACTAGGAAAGGCTTTTATCTTTGACAACAAAAAAGAAAAAGAAGGACACCACCACCTATTAGACTAACTAAAATCCAAAACGCTGACAACACCAAGTGCTGTTGAGGATGTGGGGCAGCAGGAACTCTCATTCACTGCTGGTGGGAATGCAAAAATGGTACAGCCGCCTTGGAAGACAGTTTGACAGTTTCTTACAAAACTAGACATACTCTTACCATACATTCCAGCAATCACGCTCCTTGGTAATTACCCAAGGAGTAGAAAACTTATGGCCACATAAAAATCTGCACATGGATGTTTATAGCAGCTTTATTCATATATTGCCAAAACTTGGAAGTAATCAAGATACCCTTCAATAGGTGAGTGGATAAATGAACTGTGGTACATATAGACAATAGAATATTATTAAGCGCTAAAATGAAATGAGCTATCAGACATGAAGAGACATGGAAGAACCTTAAATTCATATTACTAAGTGAAAGAAGCCAATCTTAAAAGGCCATGTATTGTATGATTTCAATTATATGACATTCTGGAAAAGGCAAAACTATAGACACAGTAAAAAGATCAGTGGTTGCCAGGTGTTTAGGGGGAAGGAGGGATGAATACCTGGAGCACAAGGGATTTTTAGGGCTGTGAAACTATTCTGTGCAATACAACAATGGTGGATACACGTCATTATACATTTGTCAAAACCCACAGAAAGCAAAACACCAAGAGTGAATTCTAACGTGAACTATGGGTTTGGTCGATAATGATATGTCCATGTTGGTTTACCAACTGTAACAAATGGACCACTCTGGTGGGAAATGTTAATGGTTGGGGAGTCTGGTGACAGGGGAGGGAGTATTTGAGAATCTCCGTACTTTACACTCAATTCTTGTGAACCTAAAGCTGCTCTAAAAATAAAGTATAAATAAATAAATTAATTCATTAAATAAAATAAATAAATGAGAGAAAATTGCATTCCAAGTCATGGATACTTGTAGAAATAAATGGGTAACTGATGGGTAAGTTTCTCAGCTAGGGCCCTGAGTAGATTTCTTGGGTTCTATTTGACATGGAAATATTTCACATTTTTGTGCTGACATTATTCCATAATGCTGTTCATTATTTCAGAACTGGGATAGTTTCCAAACATGGAACTTTCTAGATGGTTCCAATGAGCCTGTATCCAGTTCCAGGAATTGTGCCATTGCTTCCAACCCAGGAGCCAGATGAAGTCAGCACACAGGAGCTGGTGCAGACAGGAGCTCTCAGTGCTCTGTGGCCAGGAAGAATTGTGTTGAAGAGGGAGATTGCTTGATCAGGCATAGTAGTAATGTGGCTGCGACATATTAAGTGAAAAAAAATGCTTTGCAGAAGAGTATAAATGGGATGGTCCCAATTCTGTTAAATAGTCTATTCGATCTTAGACAAAAGACCAGAAAGACTACCAATTGTTAACAGCGTTTGTCTCAGGCTAACGTATGACTTTATGTTCTGCTTTGTGCATCTGTATGCTCCAACTTTTCTACAATAGATATGTATTATTTTTTAATCCAAGGCAAAAGAGAGAAAATATTAAAGAGAATGATCATCCGTCAACAGAGTTGCCATTGAGGATTCAGGTTTATCAAGGTCAAAAAGGCGCGCAGGAAAACTCTCCACCATCTGACCCACAGCGAGCTTCTGAAGAAGGACCGGGGAACACTTGGGTTAAAGTGAAAACCATGCACATGAGAACATAAACCCATATGCATTGTTTTTAAGTCAACTTCTTGCGCCCCAGCAGTAAGGATCTGCCCAGTTCGTGTTGATGCCCAGGAGAGGAGCAAAAGAGCACAAAGTATTTGAATACGGCAGGTTTTCCCATCAACGCCCAACCTCTCCATGCATGGAAGGAAAAGGCTCTCTCCAAAGCTGTATAGGGCAAGAATGGTAGTGTCTGTAGCCCCAAAACAGATACAAATAAGACAACTGGAGTTATGGACACACAGGTTTAAATCTTAATACGTTGAGGGCCCGGAGGTAGGGGAAGGAGACAGAAATTAAATAAACCTGAACCACAGCTAGGGATCAAAACCTAACACCTTCCACTCGATGTGATGGCTCTTCCAGGAGCCTGTTAACACCTCATAACTTAACTGACACCCACAAAGGAAACCATTTCATAGGGCAACACACAACAATCCACACACCCAAAAGTGAGCACAGCTTCTGGAGCAGAACAGAACAGTTCTTCCCAGAAAGCCTCAGCAGTGGAGAAGTAAGAGAAAACAGGGGCATTTCTTAAATGTCCCTCAAAATTCCTGGGTGTGGTGTGTCCATTCAGATCCTCAGTTTCCTGGGAATGCACATTTTTAGATTTCAGCGAAGGGCTCCTGTGTGACATGTGAGCTAGTGGATTTCCAGATTCCTTCTGGGGGGCTAGATGGGAACTTGAGGATGGGCTGAGAGTTCCTACTGAGAGCTGCTGGATCCACTGAGGTGCTGCCACCCTGGGTCCTTCTGACATGGTGAGAAGCATCCTGAGTCAGGGTCACTACACAGGGTGGTAGGTTAGGGCCTCCGTTGAAGGTTAGGTTTATGAGGTCAAACAGGTATCATTCCTATCCTGGGCCTTTTCTTTCTTTCTTTTTTTTGGGTAATAACTAGAGCTTAAAAATTCTCAGAAGTCATATGAATTGGCTGCTTTTTCAACAGAGGTTAGAGAAGTAAGGGTAGGGTGGAGTGTGTGTTTAATAACAGCCTTTGTAGATTTGTTTGATGTATGAATAACATTGATATTCACATCTCATTTATGCTTTACAACAAAGCTATATGGTAAATAATATTGTCACTCCCATTTTACATGAAGAAACTGACTTGCCCAAGATGGTAAGCTAGTAAGTGACAGAGCTGGGATTTGAACCCAGATCTTCTCACTCAGCACTCTGTCCAAGCTACCTACCCTAGGGCAGCTGGCAGAGTACTAAGATCCTATAGCTACAAAGGAACATCTACCCAGGACCCAAGAATGGGTGCCTGGACAGTCTGAGAGTCTTTTCAGGACAAGGATCATGTCCTGTTTACCTTTGTCTCAGGGGCTTGTGTGTGGAAGACTCTCACCACACATGGTAAATGAAGGAGGAAGCAGGGTCAGGAGGACTTGAGGTACGGGGTAGGACCCAGACTGATGGCTCTGGGTGAATCAACGTCATTTCCATGATGGGCTCCACCAGAAAGGAAGGCAATGAAATTTCTTAGAGCACCTCCCAGAGCAGGTGCACATAATGACTGCAGCTGGGGCGTACGTGAACCTCCCTCCCTGTGCGTTGGGGATTTTCAGAAGCAACCATGGGCCACTTCTAAGGCCAGGTAGAGAGTGAGGAGGGAGACTTGAGCCATTGAAAATTGAAGCAGGTGATTTTAAATTACTTTTGTTTTTAAAGATAAACAAAAACATGTCTGTTTTTGAACTTAGCAATCTATAGTGGGCATCTTTCTAAATCAGTAAATATTTAGATGTATATCACCATGGTGAATAGCTGTATTATTCTCCACAATATACAAGAATACAATAATTTATTTAACTGACACTCTATTGATGGTCATTTATATAGCTTCTCTTTTTTTGCTATTGTAACCATGCTCCTGTGAACACCCTTGCAAAGACAATTTCTGAACTGAAGAAATAATACTGGATGGTCAGAAGAGAAGAGGTGACTTTCAGCTTGGGGAGGAGGATCGGGGAAGGCTTCTGGCACGTAGGAGATTTGAGCTGGGCTTGATGATGAGGTAGAGAATGTGAGGTGAGGATGGGGAGAAAGCAATCCAAGTAGGCAAAGGTACAGAGGTGGAAAAGCCTGGGATGAGTGTGGGGAAAGAGAACATCGTGGAATGAGATTGGAGCACAGAGGGGCTGGAAGTAAGATTCATAAGTAGGTTTGGTCAGGACTGAGGAGGGCTTTGACTGCCAGCAAAGGGGTGGTTTCGTGTTGACGCTTTCATCTTAGAGATCGCCCCTCTAGGCATCAGTCCTCAGTGGGTAACTCAAAGTCTATTCTCCTGTTAACGCTCGCTCGTAAAGGAAAAAGAATGCCCCGGATTCCAGATTTGGAGATCAGAAAAGAAAATTCACAGACTCAGAAGTTCAGTGAGATATACATGAAAGAAACTGGCATGGACTCATCACACAGTAACTAGTCAATGCAAGCTAACTATTAGTGTGGTCAATCATAACAAGAGGTTGTTTTTAAATTCTTGGATTCTGCAGTTAGAAACTTAACTTTTTAACATTGACTTTGCTCTGCCCGCATTTGTGTTCTTAGTTTCCAATAAAGTTGCAGGGGAGAAGGCAATTCTTGCTTCAAGGAGAGAAAAGGAGAAACCCCACATATCCAGGTGACTACTGGAATTCGTTTTTAGATTGCTTTATTTCTTTAGTATTCAAAACCTCACCATCTGATCATCAAATTCCCTCCAGTCTAAACTGATCTATGATTTTTTTCTTTTTTCTGTGTTTGGAGTTTATATTAGAAATTAAGGTTTACTGCATTTGCAGACCATTTTTAGCCTTTTTCTGAAAAAAGTGGAGGCAATAGAGACCCACTTGTCCAATGTGTCATTTTAAACACGGTGGGCAAGCGGAGGGTGGCAGCTTTATTTATCAGCACACGCTCGCTGGAGTGCTCGTAAATGGAATTGCTCGCTCTGCCAAGCACACAGGGAATGAGCACAGCAGCGAGGCCGGGTTTTCACAGCAGCTCTGTGATCTTGAATTATGAAAGGACTGAGACAAGGTTTGCGAGAAGCGAGCCTCTGTTGTTTTTCTTCTTCATTTTGTGAAGATTTGAGGGTGACGAAAAGCCTAGAATAAAGATGATTAAAAAAAGTCGACCAGATGATGCTTTTTGGAAAATGGATTAGGAGATTTCTGATTGATTCCCGTTGGTTATTTGTTAAATCAGAAATCAGGATGCAAATAGTGATGTCTCTCTCTGGAGTAAGGAATTGATTAGTGTTAGACCACAAGTCCTGTGGTGGTCCTGAAGCACTTGTTTTCACCGCCAACCTTAAGGGCAACACAGAATCCCATTTCCATGAATTTGAGAGTTGAAGTCCATGTCTGCTTAAGAGTGGTATTGGTAAACGAATTGTATTGCTGGAGCTGCTTATCTTTTCCCTTTGCTGCCAAACCCAACTGATGTGCAAACTGATAACATTTTGGATATCTTCTTTGTTAAAGAAGCTACAGATACTACTAGTATCTTTCCTACGCCAATCCCTTACTTCTGCCTGCCTAACCTTTAGACCACGCCCCCAGGTCCCTTTCTGCTCATCCCATCATCCTCATATGCGACTGAAAGACATGTGCCTGACAGAAACCGTCTTCTTGGGAATCTTATTCAAAGGCCTTAGTGTAATGTGACGCTCTCCTTGTAGATCCAATGTCAGCTTACCTCTCCATCCTCATTGGCAGACACCAAGCTCCTTGCATAAGTCATGCTCTCTTTTATTTATGGGCCTTTGCAAAGGCTCGTCCCTTGGAAATAACCCATCTGTCTCAGTCAGCAAGGGCTGCATAACAAAATACTATAGACTGGGTAGCTTAAACAACAGAAATTTATTTATCACAGTGCTGGAGGCTGGAAGTCAAGATAAGGGTGCCAGCAGAGTCAGGTTTTAGTGAGGACTCTCTTCTTGGTTTGCAGATGGCTGCCTTCTTGCTGCGTCCTCACAGGGTGGAGAGAGAGAAATCTCTCTCTTCCTTTGCTTATAAGGAAACTAATTCTGTTATGAGGGCCCCATCCTCGTGACTTCATCCAAATCTAATTACCTCCCAAAGGTCCCATCTCCAAATACCATCACATTGGGCGTTAGGGCTTCAACTTATGGATTTTGGAGGAACACAAACATTCAGTTCATAACACCATCCCGCCATCGAATAGGCTTTGCTGCAGAACTTGACTTAAATGCTACCTCTGCTGGGAGTGTTTCCTGAAATGCCCAAGGCTATGTTATCTCACAGCATCTCATGTTTATCACGGTACTTATCACACTGTATTGCAACTGTTGGTATATCTACATCTTCTTTTACCAGGTTGAACTCCTTGAGGGCAGGAACTGTGTGTTATTCTCTGATGGATCCCTACTACCCCAAGTAATATCATGCATTTGTTAAGCGTTTAAATGCCTGTTTCCTGACTGCATTAATCAGGGTAATGCTAGTTGTTTCAACAACAACAAAAAATTTAAGACATAGAAGTTTATTTCTGATACATGTAACAGTCCAGTGCAGTTGTGCAGCAGGCAGCCTTCCATGGGGTGATTCAGGGCCTCAGGTTCCTCCCATCTCGTGGTTCCACCATCCCCTAGGGCTTTAGAGTCCTATTCCAGTCAGCAGATGGGAAAGAAAGGATGGACACAACACAACTACTGCCTAATCACTTCTACCTGGAAGTGATATGCTTCTCTTCCAATCACATCCCGTTGGTAAGAAGTGGCCCCAGCTAGATACAAGGGGTAAGAGGGCAGGGGGAGCGGGCTGAGAAATATAATCCCTAATGGGAAGCTGCTTCCAAACAACCACTCCTTACTACAAAATGAATGAATGAATGAAATCAAAGAGAGAGTACAGTGGAAAGAACACAGGAACATTGAGACCAAGAGGGAAACCATATTAAATCATCCAACACCATGACTTCATAGGAGAAGCAACAGGTCCAGAGGACCGGCCCAAAATCACACAACTATTTCATGGAAGAACTGGAGTTTGAATTCAGGTGACCTTGGTTCTTACCCTAGATTATTGAATGGAAAAGTCACTACCCTGAGTCTCTGAACCTCAGTTTTGTCATCTGCAAAATAAGAGTTTTGTGTCAAATGCTCCGTGAGATCCAGCCCAGCAAAGGGGCCACAACCAAGATCTTGGAGGTTTGTTCTGAGAATGGTACAGTTCAGGTCCCTGGGAGCACACCTGACAATCAATTGAGAAGTGAAAATTTGATCCATCGATTAGTTGTTTTATTTGCACATCCTCTGATCAGAAATCATCCTGCAATGAAATGAACTACACCGTGAAGGTGTTTCGAATCAGGCAGACAGAATGCTGTCCACATAACTGTACTCACTCAGAACTGGCTTGGGTTCGCACCCGAGGTCAGCGAGCACGGCCTGAACACCTGTGTCATTCCTCAGGCCGAGCTGAGACCATCACACAGTGAGAATGACAGTGAGACTGATTCTCAGTTATTTGAAATGAGAATTTGACATCTGACGGTATTCTGATTGGTGATATCAACCCTGTTCTTCCTTTTTCAACAGTTCTAACCATGAGTTTCATGCTATTCAGATGTGCTCTAAATCTCAAATTTTAAAACAAATAGGTAGAAAAGATAAAAAAGGACTGAATAGCATGCTGGCTTCACTAGAACTCTATTTTAGGAAATAAAATAAACTTGAATGTTATAAGTTTTCAAAATGAACTTCAAACAGAGATAAACAAACTTAGTCGTTTTTCAGAAGTTACTGAGAAACCTCAAATGTTTTTTGGCCCCAAGACTTTCTTTTACCTCTAATGACTTTATAGACTCTCAAACAGCTCAATGACTTAGACATAAATCTGCAAAGCGCACTTCAGGAAAAACGCATCCTAGGACCCTTAGATGTTTTTCTTTTCTTTTTCTTTTTTCCAGTTTTATTGAAATATAATTGACATATGACATTGTATAAGTTTAAGGTGTACAACACAACGGTTTGATTTATGTATATATTGTGAAATGACTGACCTCATATAATTACTAATTTTTTTCCTTGTGATGAGAACTTTTAAGATCCACTCTCTTAGCAACTTTCAAACACAACTTTCAAAGTTTCAAAAACTTTCAAGTACAGTACTGTTAACTATAGCCATCACGTTGTATGTTACATCCTCAGAACTTATTTATCTTATAACTAGGAGCTTGTACCTTTTGACTACCTTCACCCAATTACCCCCCATTCACCTCCCACGTAAGTTTTTATTTTCTATTAGACACTGCATTTCCTCAGGAGAAAATGAATATTTTGAAAGCTGTGTATTTCCATGCAATAACTCAATAAAAACATGATGATAATATCTCTTTTACACCCCCCAAACTCAAAGTCCTTTTGCTGTGACATGCTGTTCTGACTTATGTGCCTTACCTCCTTGTTCTATTTCCCTTTTTTCCCCTCTGTATCCTTGGGGAAGAATGTCTACTTTCTCTGGGTGGCAGAAAGGTGGCTTAGAAATGCCACTGCTTTGGAAGTTACTGGCAAAGCACTCTCAAGGGTCAACTTGGCAAGGGAGGTCTCCCCACCCTCCCCCAGCCCTACCACTGCCATTTCACACAATTTACCTTCCAGCCCAAATCTGGAGCACCAGTCTATAAAGAAAAAAGGGAAAAAGCAAGCTGTCTAAAGGGTCTTAATTCTTCTTCATAGAATAAGGCAACATGTTACTGTGGCTTTTGACCTCCAGGGGTTGGATTAGATGATCTTCCACATGGTTTATTGTGAAAGGTTTTATTGTGCGTTCACCTCACAGATCCCCCAACAATTTAACTGCCATAAAAATAGCTAACATATGTGGCAGGTTTTAAAAATGTCCATCCACCAAATGGATTTGCCTCTCGCGCGGCCACCCGGAGCCAGCAGCTTTTCCTCCCCACACCTCACGAAGGTTCGACGCGAGAGGGTTAGTGTCGCCCTGATGAGCTGTAATGAGTGTGGCTCCCAGGAGACGAGATGGACTCTCTGTTTCTATGACCTCAGAGACACGTCTTGGTTGCCATTTTTCTTTCTTTATACTGGTGGGAGTTTTATTGGTTTGCTTGCTTTTATTCTTCGGGAGGTGGGTTTTTAAAGACATTTCTCTGTGGGCCATAAAAAGTTTGTAGTCCCAGATTCCATGAAGGTGGAATGCACGAACGTGGCCATGGCCACTGTCCAAGTGAGCTAGTCCGATCCTCATACTCCCCCAAGTGTTCTCACCTGTAAGACACCAACATTGCTAACCTATTTGTTAAAAACAGAGGGAGAGAACTCTATCAGGATCTGCTAGAAACAATGCAATCATTTCCCTGACAGGAAGCCATTGTCTTTACATCCCATTACCTAGTAACAACAACTAAACTAAACGAAATTAAACAACTCATACACCAATGCACTTCTCTATACACAACAGTTGCTACTTCTCAAAGTGAGGCTGCCTATTCAGAAATCTTTCAAGATCTAGGTAATTAATGCCTCCTCCATAGACCTAACAACCAGGTGTGATTTCTCCTTTGACCTCTCTTTTGTCACTTGTCATAGTGTCCCCTAGCTATTTCTGGGGGACCCAAAAGGTAGCCTCATAGGGGTCTGAGAACCAGCCTGTTAACAGCAGTCCCCATTCTTCTTCAGTAGTGGTGGTGCCCCCTCCAGCTTCCTACAACCTATCCTGAAGATGATACTGCTCGTCAGAAGAACGCCATTATCTGTCTCTGGGAGGCAGCAGGACTTCTCATGTTCCAGGTACCAGAAGGAAGCTGGGAAAGGTGGAGGAAGGTCTCCTTCTGTCCCCTCAGAGTCTTGCCTTGTCACCTGGCTCAGGAATCTCCATCCAGGCCCAGTGAAGTCTCTCTTGGGCAGCTCTATCAGCTTATAATCTTCACCCATCTTTCTACATTGGCTCAAAATTAATCCAAGGACCACAGAGGATCTCTCCATTCTTTAGCCTCCTGGTTCAACCAGCATTTTTGATCCCCTTTGCTAACAGCCGGGAGGAGGGAAATATTGTTTTAGGAGCTAGTAGCAGAATTCACCAAGTGGAGACTTGTCTTTTGTTTACCAAAACATTTTGATAAGCCACTTTGGCTGTAGCAAGATGGTCCTTGGGATATGGGCTAGATGAGACAAGAAGGTTTATAAAGCGAAAAGAATTTTTGAGTTTCTAGGAGCAGTGCTAGAGAAAGAGGGGGCCTGGGAAAAGGATAAGCTAGGAAGGATGAGAAGAGGTGATGGGAAGGGATGGCCCAGCAAAAGAGTGGGGCATCTGTGGCTCAGGCAGAAGAGAAAATGAGTGAGAAATTCCCAGTGCAGGATATGACAGATAGACCTTTTAGAATAAGAACAGCTAATCTTTTCAGTATAAAGTTGTTTATTCTGCCATGGATATCAGTTATATTAAAAGGAGCTGAATTAAACTCATTTGACAACACAAGCTGTAGGTTTAAAAATAATGAAGATTATTAATTAATGAAGATCATTTTAATCAGTACAATATATCAAAATATGTTACATATATAGGCACCCAAATGAGCTGAAGCTCTTTTTTACACACAGCTATATAGTGTACCTGGGATAAGAGATATGCTTTTACTGCTTCTCTTTAACATGATTATTCTCACATACGCCTCCCTCCCCAGTGTTACTCCTGCTTAGGACCTGGTGAGAATGGTATTTGGAAGAGAGTAAGGAAAACAAATGTCTTCCATATTTGGATAGCTATTAAGACCTAAGGAGGGGATATGCAATGAGAAGTAATATGTAAGAGAAATCAAGAATTCAGTGGTAGTGAAAAATCTGAGTATAAAATATGGGGTGTGGTAGGGTTGCCAGATAAGATACAGAATGTACAGTTAAATTTGAATTTCAGATAAACAAATGACTTTTTAATATATGTCCCAAATATACCTTTCCTTATACTAGACATCCTGTCGTTTTATTTGCAAAAGCTGCCAAACCTACAGCGGGAGAATGCTGGAATATGTTAGCACTAAAAAAACATTTGAAATGTCATAGAAGATATGACTTGGGTACAGTGAACATCTGGGTTAAACAACATTGTACATTTTCAGAGGTACTGTATTTAGAATCAGGCTCAAAGCCCTTCACAAACTTACATCAGTTACATGGTTTTTCAGACTATGAAACACATACTCCATATATACTCTTCCAACATCAACACTAGCTATGAGAACTTCAAGGACGTCCTAAGACCATTGTCTTACTGACTGTCTAAAACAAAACTAGGTCTTCTATCTTTAAAGGGAATTGCTAGTTAGACCCTTAAACTTATAGAGAAACTAATTACTAGAGAGACAAGTGAATAGCTTCCCTCCCTGCCCACACCCCCATACCCGTAGGGTCAACAGAAAGAAATGCAGCCTGGGGACCCCCATCTAACAAAGACTGCAATTCTCAACTAGGCCACTTAGTCAACAAATAATCGAGTTGGGGCTCCTTCCCAACTCTCCTACTACCTGGTTTTATCAGGTAACACCAATCATGCTCTTAAAATGTTCAAGTGCTGTTTTTCAAAAGATCTAAGCCATCCACAGAGGCAAAGTAAAATAATAGGAAATACTTTTCAATTAAAAAAAAAGGTTATTACAAATGTGCTTAATAAAATACACAGTAAATGTACTTAATAAAGTCATGGCTTAGAGTGAAATGTGGGGAACCTGTTTCATTTTTATTAAAGGTGGATTTATTGCTTTGGTTTATTGGTTTATGTTCTCAGAACTTAATTTAGTCTCTAGATGATTTGCCCAAAGGAAAGCAGATGGGTCAGATGTGTGTTGAATTATACCAGCCAAGGGGTTGTGATATAGGTACTAACCAACCTGGGCCTGCGCCAGCACCCCTCAAACAAACAAAGGGAGAAGCAAGGTATTGGTAGGGTTGCAAACCACTGCTCTAGCCAGACACAGGATTGTTCTTACTCTAAACCTGAATCTTGATGTCGCGTTTTATCACCCTTAAGGCACTGCACATATTGTCTGGGTTGTGATTTTTTTATTTGTATTGATTTATTTGTATTCGTATTGATTTTTTATTTTTGTATTCGTGATATCTTCCCTGCACTCTAAGTTTCTTGAAGGTTTGGGATCCTCCACAATGCACAGTGCCTTGAGCAGAGTAAGTATTCACTAATCTGTTGAATGAACAAAATACACTATTTAACTTGGTGCTTAAATTTCCTGGAGAAGCAGCTTTAATGAAGACACTAATTTATGCCAGATAATTGCCCCTGCACATTATGCAGTTTATTAGGCACTCAGGAATACAACATCTGAAGGATCAGGAGAACATCTACTCCTGAATGGCAGATGTTTAACTCAGTAATTTTGGTCAATACTTGTTTAAGCCTAAAATATTCTAATAAGATTCCCAAAGAATCTCAATGGTTCCATTTATGTAATAATAATAGTTAAAATGTATTAGGCACCAACTATGAGCCAGATCCTTGTATTATCTTAAACAAAGAAATTATTTTGGTTCCTGTTTTACCCATAAGGGAACTGCTATTCAGCAAGGTTAAGAACCTTTTCCATGGCTACAAGTGTTGGTGATGGCAGAACAGGAATTTGACTTCAGGTGGTTTTATACTGAACTAGCCTGTCTCTTTCAATATGTTATGCCTCCTGGGCACATTTTCATGTCTTGATCAATTTTTTATTTCTTTCTTTGTCTTTTGTCTTTATAGGCACTTTACAAATAGAAGGTCTGCAGGGTTTCAATTGCCAAGGCTGGAGAAGGACAAAACCATGGATAAGGTTAAAAGGCACAGAAAAGGCAAGGAAGCCCTCCATGGATAGAGATCCAGAGGCAAGAAAAGCACTTGATGCGCTTGGAACACAAAATAATGTTATTAAATTCTTCACCAGGAGAAAGTGACTAAGTCAACTGAAGTTTCTACCTCACCCTCAACTTCTAACACCATGTATGGCAACCATCCTTTCAAAACCATTTGAGGTCTTAGTCCCAAACATTCCCATCCATTCAGGCAGCAAGAGTCACTCAGGTGAATGACAACACCCTCTATACCCTAAGACAGAAACTCTGACTTAGGCAGAGAAGCCACTGGGAGTCCTATTTTGAACAAGGATCTCACGATCTCCTGGGAGATATGGTGAAGTGCATTTAAAGGCTTAATGAGGTCCCAGAGTGAAACCCTGAACAAAGACAAGAGATAAAGCACTTTGAAATCTTTGGAAGGGTCCCAGGAAGACACGAGGGGACGCAATTTAGGAGATGTCGCAGATCCAGGAGAGAGACGGTGGTGGGAGAAACCAGAGCAGTGGTCGTAGAAAGTGGAGAGAAGAACATGGAGTTGAGATATGTGAGAGGCAGAATTGTCAGAACTCGATTCACTGGAAGTGCAGTGTGGGGCCGGAGGCTTGAAGGACAGGCTTGGTTTCCGAGTTGGTCTTTTAGCCCACCAGCACGGCCCTGGGAGTGTGTTCCACGACTCTCCACAGAGAGAACTTTAAAAATGAGGAAAAACTAGCTCTCTGATGGAAAAGCAGTTTGGAGGCTTTGCAAGCCAGAAAATGACATCTTTCTTTTAGGAATATCATCTTCTGCCCATGGACTTCAAAGACGTTTCCCATCCAATTTATTATTTTCATGGCTGTACTGCAGAAATGTGAAGAAGCATAGATAGGATGCATCTGACTACGAAAGGTACGAGTCTTGGAAGAAACAATTGATACCACGAATCATTTTTTGCCTCTTGGAAATGAGAGCAGTGAAAAATGCTCAAATGAAGTGATTTGAGTTAACAGCCCCATCAGCACCTTCCACAGCACACTCCAACTGTGGGGAATGAATTTTTCAATGGCAGTACTCGCACTTGTGTCTTCTCTGCTAACTCCTTGTTATAACCCATAATGTTATTGTGTTCTGCCTAATAAATTAGTTTGGATAATAACACCGTAAACCTAGAAATAGAAACTACTTGATCAAAAACCAGATATATCAAGAAGAAAATATATTACCATATAAAATATTCACAGAGCTGGAACTACCAGAGAAAAAAGATGAAGCTCTCAATGAGGTTAAACTTCTCACCATCTGAGCATAAATGTTCCCAAGTGTTGATTCAGCATACGATCTTTTCCAAAACGCTTCAAAGACTGAACAGATGCTCTTAAAGGTCAGTGAACTACATTACAAATTTCACGCTAATTTATTCTTTTCTTCTCTGTTTAGAGGGTGGTGGAGAGAGGCGAGAGGAGGTGGATGGAGGGTCAGTTCTAGCACCATCAATGGATGCACAGGGACAAAAATCAAGCTGGACTCTTGAGGAAGTAAGGAAACTGAGCCTCTCAGGCTGGCACCCTGCAGACAACAGCCTGGAATGAATGGGAGACAGAAATAACACCTTGGGACATGGTTTTGCAGAAGCTCTTCCTTTGTCAAGGAAGATGTTTAACCACAGCTGTGCTTGAAATCCTCATAAACATACAATGTTTACCCAAAAGAGGTGGTTATTTTTACAAGATAAATAAGAAACAATCATTTCCAACTAGTTTTAAAAGAGAATGCCTAATAGAATATACATGGGATTTGCTCATCTCACATGCTGGTGGCAGAAACATAAGCATGTTAAGAACCAAGCATCACGCTTTTAGCTCCTATACATTTTGCCTGAATGGAATTCTTCTGTGCAGTAAACATGCCTCCCGTTACACAGCAAAATCTACCTTGAGTCCAATACCATTTTCTCAAAGCCTCATTCCTTTCAATAAGGCACTAAATCATTTTATTGCAACCACCAAATGCTTTCTTATTGCAAGGAATGGTATGATACACTTACTTTTTGATATATGCTCCAGCTTTTCAAGATTCTGTTGGAAACAAAATGATCCTTTATGACATTTTACAATATTCCACCTCATTTACTGCTTTCCAGAACTTCTATCATTAACTAAAGGGCCTTCTTTCACCATCTCCTCCCCTGCCCCTCAAAAAAAACTAATCTATTCCCCAACTGCCTATCAGAGACTGAATAAAAGTCAGTCTATCACAGCAGCAGTGACGGTCATGCCAATTTCAGTGTGATTTGTGCACTCATTTCATTTTGAAAATGACCCTGCCCTCCATCTGTCTAAGCCGAATGTCCTGCTTTTTTCCAGCCAGGCCTCGGGAGCAGCAGCACATGAAATAAGGAGGAAGACACAGAATGGCCTCCCTCCTGCCCCCTTCCGCTGCCACTCACGGATAGTACCAACACAAAGAGGGGAACCTCAGCTGATGCCTGAGGGGGTCAGAGAAATGTGGGCGAGAGCAGATAGTCCTGTTTTTCACACACTTCCAAGAAGCCATCGGAAGGCAAATGCTTTCATGATGCAGTTTCAACTCTGAAAAACAGACTGACAGACTAAAGATGTAAAAAGCAATTTCTCATTTCCATGTTCTGTCATCTCACCTTGATTTAATAGCAACTTACCCAAGGTAATATGTCAATACAAGATTTAAAATACATAAGGCTTCTAAAATATTGAGCCTTTTGGATAATTATTTTTTCTAAGAGATAAGTGTCAATCAGCCAGGTATAAAGGAGAAGAGACCCTATTCCCTGATTATTGAGCAGCATTAGCCAGTAGCCCTCAAACCATGTACCTCCCTGGGTGGAAGACCAGACAGGGCTGCAGCTAGAGACAGGGTTGGAAGAAGCCTCTGAGTAGGGTAATAGTGGTCCTCAGCAACTGCTTTCCTGGGGATCTTAGGTGGGCTAGGGCCCCACCCAACCCCTTTGAAATGGGTGTAATTTGTTCCTTTCTTGGTATTCATGCAGTGGAAGATTCCTTGTCAGTCCCATCCAGAAGAACACAGCACTGCCAAACTTCTAGGCAACAGAAAAGAATGCATGAGTACATGATGTCAGCCGCTTGACAGTACAGCATTCAGATGCCTTATTGAAGCATTTTTTAGCTATAACAGATGACCAGGAACTGCACCACCTCCCAGTAATCATTTCCTAACATCTTCTCACAGCTGCAACTCAGGCCAGGAAGTCCAAATTAAGTTGGTTATTTGTTTTAAGGGGACAATAACAACCAAAAAAAGCAAAACACTAGCATCCCCTCAAAATTGGGCCCTTATGTGATACACAGACTGAATTAATTCGTCAGTCACTATTTCTTAATGACCTTAGTTTTTGGATATCGGGGTTCAGCTTCTTCTTTTTCTCCATCTGTAACATGCAGAATACAGAGTGATTATTAAGATTAGAGGTAATATATGCTAAGAGGCTAACAGAGTGCCATGCAATATGGTTGATGTTGGTTCCAAAATTTATATATAGAAAAGATTTACGGGGAGCAATACTATTGAGGAGGCAGAGAAAGGATTTGTATTCAAGTCTTTCTAGCAAATTATATAGCAAAGATATGCTTTTACTTAGACCACATTTACCTTGCGTGGTAGCGAGGCCAACAGAAGTCATGGAAGACTATGAAAGACAATCTCCCCACCTCAGGCCACCAGCAGAGGCACTGCATATGATAGATAATCATAAATCACAGCTAATTTATCTTGAAAACTGTACATGTTTTCAAGATAAAACTGTACACTACTTCACTGGGATAAACCAGTTTTGTCTGTGGCTATCTTAGCGACTTCTCTAATTCTTGACTGAAAAATTGTATTCATCTCCCACAAATTCTACAGTCTCCAGGTCAGTCTAAACTATGGGTTTGTGTTTTATTAGTGACCCAATATAATTTTATAGAATAATTAAGACCCTGGTTTTTCACTGTCCCATGATGGGCACTATTAAATTCAAAAGAATTTATACCAATATAGCCCTAAGGTAGTAACACGGAATCTAGAGTATCTATTCCAAATACATGACAAAGTAACAAAAGAAAATTCAGAATGGTTTCTTGTACAGTCCACCAAATCTCCATAGAAATCTTGAAACTAATAATCTGAGGGAGGGAAAAATTAAAGTGTAGGCAAATTTTCTTTTTATTTTAATGAAAGAAAATCCACTTTTATCGGCTCAGTAATAGTTAAAAAACATCATTAAACCGACAAGTACAGGCTGGGTATCTCTGTCTCTCTCTCTCACACATCACAGACTGACTAAGTAGATTTAGAAAAGTAACACTGCGTAGAAAAAGGAGCACTTTTGGTCATCCTACACTCCACCCGCCCCCCATCCCGCCCTGGAAAACACGAGGTCATGGATTTCCACACTGTAGTGAAATTTGGAGGATTAAAGCAGTGTGTAGGGCCAAGTTTAAATACTAATACGTTCTTAGTAATACTTGTCGTTATGGAAAAGGAGGCAAGGGAGAGGCTTGGAGCTAAAGATAATCTTCTCCCAGAAGCAGATAAAATCCACAGCAGGCTCTCCCGTTGTCAATCTCTGGAAACAACAAAATAAAGACTCCTGGTGGCTGCACTATACTGATTTTAGCAAGTATGCCCACAGGCCGGCCCGGAAACAGAACCTACTCCAATTTGAGGAGAATACCAAGTTGACATTCCGCCTTTTCCATTCCCGTTTCTTTCACTAAAACAACGTGGAACAGCACTATCTCTATGCATCACACAGTGCATAAGGCTAAAAAAACGCTAGCAACTTCGAACCGAGGAGGGCAACCTCCTCCCACACGCCAGAGAACAACCTAGCAAAACACGGAGCCAAGGAAACCCCACCTCTCGTTAGCCGCCGCAGGTGGGACCCTCAGAGACTACGCCCCCCAGCATGCAGCGCGGCCGCGTCCCGAGCGGCGTCGCGATTGGACCGGCGCATGCTGGGAAGTAGAGTTTCCGTCTCCAAACTACAAAGAGGTGTTTCCTCTCCACTCTCTGACAAACGCCGCCCACACTCTAAGTCTGCAGGGACCAGACCACATATAGAGACACTCACATTAATGACTCCTTTCCAATTCTAGTCTGGTCTTTCCGCTGCGAAGTAACTTTTGAGAGCACGCAAAGGAAAAAAAAAAAAAACCCAAAACATTCGTTGCATTCTTCCGTTTCCGGTGGGCGTGTTGCCTTGGTAACTGGGACGCACAACCGTCGTGGCAGTTATGGCGGGGCTGGCCAGTGCGCAGATCTCCGATGGCGAGTTCACCGCCGTCGTGTACCGGCTCATCCGGGATTCCCGCTACGCCGAGGCGGTGCAGCTGCTGGGCGGGGAGCTCCAGCGGAGCCCGAGGAGCCGCGCCGGCCTGTCGCTGCTCGGCTACTGCTACTACCGCCTGCAGGAGTTCGCGCTGGCGGCCGAGTGCTATGAGCAGCTGGGCCAGCTGCACCCGGAGCTGGAGCAGTACCGCCTGTACCAGGCCCAGGCCCTGTACAAGGCCTGCCTCTATCCAGAGGCCACCCGGGTCGCCTTCCTCCTGCTGGACAACCCCGCCTACCACAGCCGGGTCCTCCGTCTACAAGCCGCCATCAAGTACAGCGAGGGCGACCTGCCCGGGGCCAGGAGCCTGGTGGAGCAGCTCCTGAGCGGGGAGGGCGAGGACAGTGGGGGCGAGGACGAGCCCGATGGCCAGGTCAACCTGGGTTGTTTGCTCTACAAAGAGGGACAGTATGAAGCCGCGTGTTCCAAGTTCTCCACGGCCCTGCAGGCTTCGGGCTACCGGCCTGACCTTTCCTACAACCTGGCTTTGGCCTATTACAGCAGCCGGCACTATGCCCCAGCGCTGAAGCATATCGCAGACATTATTGAGCGCGGCATCCGCCAGCACCCAGAGCTAGGGGTGGGCATGGCCACTGAGGGCATTGATGTTCGCAGTGTTGGCAACACCTTAGTCCTTCACCAGACAGCTCTGGTGGAAGCCTTCAACCTCAAGGCAGCCATAGAATACCAACTGAGAAACTATGAGGCGGCCCAGGAAGCCCTCACTGACATGCCGCCTAGGGCAGAGGAAGAGTTAGACCCTGTGACCCTGCACAACCAGGCGCTAATGAACATGGACTCCAGACCTACAGAAGGGTTTGAAAAGCTACAGTTTTTGCTCCAACAGAACCCCTTCCCCCCAGAGACCTTTGGCAACCTGTTGCTGCTCTACTGTAAGTATGAATATTTTGACCTGGCGGCAGATGTCCTGGCAGAGAATGCCCATTTGACTTACAAGTTCCTCACACCCTATCTCTACGACTTCTTGGATGCCATGATCACTTGCCAGACGGCTCCTGAAGAGGCTTTCATTAAGCTGGATGGGCTAGCAGGGTTGCTGACTGAGCAGCTCCGGAAACTCACCATACAAGTACAGGAAGCAAGACACAGTAGAGATGATGAAGCTGTCAAAAAGGCAGTGAATGAGTATGATGACACCCTTGAGAAGTATATTCCCGTGTTGATGGCCCAGGCAAAAATCTACTGGAACCTTGAAAACTATCCCATGGTAGAAAAGATCTTCCGAAAATCTGTGGAATTCTGTAATGACCATGATGTGTGGAAGCTGAATGTGGCTCATGTTCTGTTCATGCAGGAAAACAAATACAAAGAAGCCATAGGTTTCTATGAGCCCATAGTCAAGAAGCATTATGACAACATCCTGAACGTCAGTGCCATCGTATTGGCTAACCTCTGTGTTTCCTATATTATGACAAGTCAGAATGAAGAAGCCGAGGAGCTGATGAGGAAGATTGAAAAGGAGGAAGAGCAGCTCTCCTATGACGACCCAGATAAGAAACTCTACCATCTGTGCATTGTGAATTTGGTGATTGGGACACTTTATTGTGCCAAAGGCAATTATGACTTTGGTATTTCTCGGGTTATCAAAAGCTTAGAACCTTATAATAAAAAGCTGGGAACTGATACCTGGTATTATGCCAAAAGGTGCTTCCTGTCCTTATTAGAAAACATGTCAAAACACACGATCATGCTTCGTGACAGTGTTATTCAAGAATGTGTCCAGTTTCTAGAACACTGTGAACTTTTTGGCAGGAACATACCCGCAGTTATTGAACAACCCCTAGAAGAAGAAAGAATGCATATTGGAAAGAATACAGTCACGTATGAATCCAGACAGTTAAAAGCTTTGATTTATGAGATTATAGGATGGAATATGTAGTAATGTCTGATAATGGCGTTTATTGTAATGGCCTTATATTTTCTACTCTGTTTTATCTTTATTTAGCCATTGGCATCTTTACATGTGTTACATGTTGAGCTTTGTACACTTTAAAATTATAATAACTGTTTTTAAAAATTTTCACAAAGTGAATTATAAGAACTTTGACACCTAGATTTATGAAAAATTCAAAACTGAATGAGGACACTGTGTCTATTAGAATTTGTAGTGCCTATGTTCCCTCTGTTTTGTTGTCATTTGTGCTGTGTTGTATTTTGAGAGTCCTCTGAACAAACATTACATTAGCCAAGGACTTGGCACTATCAAGACTAGAACTCAGAAGTTAATGTATAGGATTTCTAGGCTTTTAATGATAATTTCAGGGATTGTGTGCTCTGGTGTCATAATTTAGACTCATAACTATATTAATTTGTAATGCGTACATTTTACATAGAGCTTACGATGTTTTGGCAGGGTTTTTCAATATACATATAATGCTTTATGTAACCAAAATTCCTTAGGTTATAAATGTTTGGTGTTTTTGAGGGTTTTTTTAATGTGCAAGATTTAGTGGGAAATTGTGCTTTTAACAAAATTACGGTACTATGGTGTAAAAACAATAAACAACTGTCAAAGAAGCAATTTTACATGGTTTTCCTTTGTTCTATTTGTTAATAATTTGAACGAGATATATTGTTACTGTTTTTCAAAACTCTGCTCTCATTAATCTCTAACAGTGACTAATAGCAGAGGTACCCTAAGAACTCAGTTCTTAATTCCTACCTTTGTGTTTGCAACCTAGGAAATAGTGCTGGAGTTGTTTCCGTGTTGTTGCTCTTCAGGTAAGGAAAAATCTACACTATTCCCCACCAAACTTTTCTCCTACCTCCATCACAGATGAAAAAGTCAATTCTGAAACCTTATTTGGTAGATTCATAAAGCTAGTTTAATGCCCACAACCCTCCCAATGAAAACCCTGCTCATTCTGCTTGGGCATTTCATTTTCTGAACCATACACGAGCTTTACTATTTGTTTCCCCACTCCTTTTCTCCCCATAAATCTACCTGTCAACCCCACTTGACCTGGCTTAGAAAAAAACAACAGTATGAAGTTGAATTATATGAAATTGCTGATTTTGAAAGTTTTTGACCTACAAAACTAGCAATTTCTTAGGAATGGTTCAACCTAATAGCTTTCTACTGAAAGACAGTGAACCCCTGCCATAATGAGATGATTGCTTTTCCTTCAAAGAGAAATCACTTAGCCATGTAGGTACCAAGATGAAGTATGATCAGCATAAATCCCCTATAGCATGACCTCCTCAGTGCTCAAATTCTGTTAGCTCTATCAGAAAATGTGGTTTATTATGAAGTCCAATGGTTTTGAATGCATAGTATTTTTAATCTTAATTATGTAAGCTGATACCATTTCCCATTGACGTTTGATCCATACTTGGAGGACGCTCAATGTTTAATGACCTCTTCAGTACATCCCATAGCACAATTCTATCTCTGGGAAATGTCCTTTGTTTAACAACTTTTGTACTAAAAGTGTTGCTGCTGCTTTGTGCAATAGCTCTGTGCCCCTCTCAATCTTCATAGCCCCTTAATATTTAGAAAGTAAGTGAACTAAAATCTTATTTTCAACAGCCATGTTAAAATTCTGATTTTTTGTTTTGCACATTTCCTTGGAACTACTTTTTTCTTAAAAAGTAAAAAAGCCAAGCCTAAAGTGTAAGTAACGTTAACCAGCCCAAAGCCAATGTTTTCCAGATTCCCTTTTGCAAATAGCCCAGGCTTTAACCAGGCACACTTTATTTATCCAGGTGCCGTGTGTTTGTGGTTTGCACATATGTGTAATTTAGCTTTTCAGAACATAAAAAGCTTTTCAGAACAGTTTTTAACCCCTTGCCGCTGGGCAGTTGGGATTTCCTGGTTAGTAATGCATCAGGAAGTCCTGGCTGCTCCTACCACTGAGGGGAGGAATAAAGGTCAATCGTGGCATTTGTCCCCTTCCTTACTTTGGCTCTCCAGAGAGGCACTGCCTGAATTGATAGATTGCTGCCCGGCGACAGCAAAGACTCATGAACCATGCCTACAAAGTTGGCCAGCCCTCAGAGAACTGGAGGAGACCAGGAAGGACGAGAGCATTCCTAACTCCCCAGCATTTATTCACCTTTATTTTTAGGGTATACTTCTCTTAAAACTCACTGTCAAAGTACTTAGCTCTGCTTATTGATACTAACAGGCAAATGACTTTACAATGGCTCCATATTTTGCCATTTAAATGAAGGCTTTCATCCCTAAAGCTCTGATGAAAAACTTTGTTCTATGCTCCTAGAACATTACATACTCAGTGGTAAAAGAACTTTTCTTGACAAAACAGATTTCCCTGTGTTTCTAAAGCTTTTACTCCTTTAAGATCACTTCACAATATCTGCATAGTGTACTTTAAAGGGATCAAATATTAGAGCCAGTATTTCATAACGGCAGTCGACCCCCCATCTCCACACATGTTCAGAACATAAGCATGTGTTTGTACAGTTATTTCCATTTTTTCAAACATGAACAAGAACTTGATCTTTCTGTGTAGAAAACCAAGCAGACTCCTTTGATCAGTGACATGACATGCCTGCCAAAGGACTCATATTCGTCATGTCAGCCCCTCTTTGAATTTGGCCTCAGCTGTGGCACGGATGTTCGCACTAATGCCATCTGTGAAGGTCAGGTGTACAGTGGCTAACTCTGACCCATTCATGAGAAATAGACTACTGGGAATTCAGAAAACTGTGTGGGGATGGAAGCGAATCATCAGACAATGAGAAAACTGTGCATAGGAAATGATGCTCCCTCCCAGAGGGGTGATATAAGAACATATAGGTACGGCCTCTCAGACCTCAGAGGAGCACCTCAGATGAAACCCATACAGAATTGTCAGTAATAGATTTTGCCCGAGGTTAGAACAATTTGTTTGTTTGTAGAGAGCTATGGGGTAGATGGCCAAATAAATAAGCTTACTCGGAAATGAGAGATAAGAAAGGGTAAGTAGTTTGGAGGGAAAGCTTTAAGGGAGTAACTTTCTGACCCCTTTGCCCTATAATCCTTGCTTAGGCTCATTTCCACACTGGCACATGGAGGGTTAGCAGTGCTGGAAGTCTATCCAGGGCATGGCTATCTAAACTACCCAGATTTAAAAGGATAACAGCACCAAAAAAAACCCCTTTCATTTCAGGTGAACATCAGCATTTTTTAATACAATTTTTTGTCTTATGTTCCTTAGTCTGCTTTTTCTTAAGGACTCTGGGTCATCTGGAAACATCTGCAAGGTGGTGCTTTTCTGAGGGTGTTGTCTGCCACACTGAGTAGCTTCCTAGTAATGGTGTGACTTGCAGCTCACTATCCACCATTCACAAACTGCTGCTTATCCCTGTTGACCTACCAGTGGGACTGAAGTGACATTTGGGTTTTTTGTATCCACTTATCAGGCTATTCCCTTAGTATTAGCCAAACAGCACATTTTGTGATGAGCCGGTAACCATTGGTTCTTGGTCATCCTATCACAGAATCACCATGACTGTAACCACCAGATCCCAAACTCATAGTTTCATTCTAGCTATAAGGTAAAAGCAACTTTTTGAGTAGCCTAATGTAGCCCAAATCCTTCAGTAGCAACCTCCATTCTTAAATTAGCAGTTTTAAGGAATTGTGACTTTCCAAAGAACCCAGATTGGCTCTTGATTATAATAAAATGTTTCTTTAGTCTTAAACAGCACTTTAATTGCAAGTCTCTCTTTGGGAAGATGTATAACTTACAGTAACAGGTTATTCTTATATTTTTAAGTGCAGCTCAAAGGAATACAATATTAAAGTTATAAAAATGCAAATTTATTAAGTCCATCAAATACAGTACTTCCTTTTATGAGTTTCATATTAAACCTATAAAGGCATCAATGCAGGACCAGTGGATTAAACATTTACAGAGCAAGACAGTGTCTGAGACAAAAGGCTTTCTGGTAATTCTATGGTGTGGAGTCATGAAGACAGCGGCTTCCACTCCGTAGTTAGGAGGAAAATCCATATGACAAATAATCCACTTTAAAAGGCAGAAATTCTGAAGACATCAGATTGACTACCCAGCACAAGCAGCCTAGAGCAGGAAGCAGCCAACACAGAGGCACGGGCTGTAGTCAGACCTGGTGCCATATTCCAGCGATGCCACTTCCCAGCCACTAACAGTGGTGTTACTCAACCTCGCTAAATCTGTTATTTCATCAGGAAAAAGGGGATGACACCACTCACTTCACAGGGTTGCTGTGATAACAACCATTATCTCTTGTCTAGGGTTAAGTGCCCAGCACAGTGTCTGGCTAATCAGGAGTGAATTAAAAAGTAAATTATTAGTGCAATAATCAGTTCCAGGGTAGTGTTCAGCAAAACCACAGACTCAGTCAGAATCACTGAGACCGAATTAGAAGAAACCTCAGAATTTTCATTTTACAAAAGAAGAAATTAAGCCCAAATAGGGAAAGTGACCTGTAGTTGGTAGAGAAAAACGGAGCATACACAAAATTTCCAGACTAGAACTCTTTCCACTGTGTTCTTAGACTTTAGAGCTCCATCTTCTCCTAAGTTATTTCACAGCTTTACAGTGACAAATGTCAGTAATTTTTTAAAGAGTATCTTCTCAGCTCTAATTGGGCACAATGAAGTACAAAGGATGTGACAGAACTATGCAAGAATGGATTTCAGAGGTTGTCTGTCAGCCAACACTAGGCCCAACCAACAGATCCCATCAGAAACTGGGTTTATGAGCATACTGAAAAGACACACCCCTGAGGGCAAACAGAGGCAAAAGTCAACATGATGGCAGTGAGACCTCATTTGTTTTTCTGAGGGGAGCACAGGAAATTGGAGCAGCAAGCTTTACCAAAGGATTTCAGTCTAGCAGCTGACAATGTTAAATTAAGTAAACCTAATTGCATGTTTACTGTTTGTCTGGTATAAATGTTGATTCATTGAAAAAAAGCATATTTGTGGACAAAAAGTGAAAATATGAGGTGGACAATAGCATTTCAAGTCGAAGTGTAGCTGCCTGAATCCTGAATGCTCTTTCATGGACGTGTTATTGGGCAGGCCCTTGTATACCACAGATATCTGCCATTACCTGCCTGAGAATCCGGACAGCATAGGTCTCAATTCTCCTGATGACCCAAAGCTTGGGTGGGAGAAAAAATATTCTGGGTAAGAGTCAAGGATTCTAAAATTTTGAAAATCTGGAACTAAATCCAGTAAGATACAAATTCTAGTAAGGATAAATATAAGTAATGGGGCTTAAAAAATCAGCCTCCAGGGGCCAGCCCCATGGCTGAGTGGTTAAGTTCCATGCTCCGCTTTGGCAGCCCAGGGTTTCGCCAGTTCGGATCCTGGGTGCAGACATGGCACTGCTCATCAGGCCATGTTGAGGCGGTGTCCCACATGCCACAACTAGAAGGACCCACAACTAAAGTATACAGCTATGTACCGGGGGCATTGGGGGAGAAAAAGCAAAAAAAGAAAAGAAAAGAAAAGAAAAGAAGATTGGCAACAGTTGTTAGCTCAGGTGCCAATCTTTAAAAAAAAAAAAAAAATCAGCCTCCAGGGAGATGTGGCCAAAATGGCACATGCAGAAAAGACAAGCTTTGTTAAATTCAAGTTCCGCATGAGGTGATGGTGAAAGATCCAGCAAAAATGCATTTATCAGTGACTAGAATAAGGAAATCATTGGTACTACTCTAGAACATTCAGGCCTAGATAACTCACTTTAAGTACATCAAATGGGCACATATGGGGCTATGATGCTGAAGGGTCTAGAACTGACAGGAGCAAAAGTTGAAGATCTGGGGGAACATGAGCTGTCTTTAAATACCTGAAGGGCTGCCCTTTAATAAAGCAATCGGACAATTCTTCATGACTACAGAAGACAGAAGTTACATTAATGTATAGAAGAGGGAGACAGATTTCAGTCTAATAAGCAAAAACCTCTTAATATTTCAAGTTTTCAGAAATTGGAAAAAGCTTCTTAGAAAGGCAATAAATTCCTATTTGGTCACAGCAAATGTTCAGGAGGACTGGTCATTTGTTTGTGGCTTGGGAGAGGGGGAGGTTAGATAGCAGTTATGTTTGGGAAGAAATAAGATGAGATCATTTCTAAGTTTCATTCAGTCTGAGCTTATATAAGCCAGGGAGAAAATTGCTTTCTTTAACTAAATAACGTAAGAGCTGAAATCAGCGTGGCAAGTGATTACTGAAAGGCATCATGTAAGACTGGGTTCAACAGGCTGATCCTCAGTTGTGTCAGAGCCCAGACAGTTACGACCTTCCCTCCTGTATGGGAGCCACAGGCAAAGACAAAATCAGTATCTGTGCACATGTCCCTCACTACTAGAGAGGCTCCTCATGGGTACAGACTCTACCCTATTCGTTCTCTGAGTATAGCATGATGTCAACAAAGGTTAAATGAACCAACATGAAATAAGCAACAATTTCTGTAACAATGAGTGGTTTTGGTATTGTTTTATTTTTTCCCAGCACATCTTAAAAATCACACATGGGCATTTGCTTATAGAACAGTATAGTCTAGCAAAAGCAATAAAAGAAGAATCCCAACATACACTGAAAGCACAGGATACAGACTATGCGTTGAGCCCTTGGGAAAACAGTATGGCTCAGTCGGAATTGACAAAGCTGTGCTGGAATCTGAGGAATTTTCCTTCCCACTAGATAGCCACTTTTAGACTATAAATGTAAAGAGAAGAACTGTTTGTATGCATTAGTTACAGCAGTATAATGGCTTACATACAAGTGCTTACCCACATGTAGTTTCCAAAAGATTACTACAGTACTGGCAGGAATATGTACTGCCTTGGAGGAAGACTCAGGATAAGATATTATTCAAGTCAAGTTGTATCAGAGCCAAAGTATTTCACAGGCTTAGCAAAAAAGGACAAAAATTAAGAAATATAACCTACACATATTTCTCATAGGATTTACCATTGTCCAGGAACAGAAATATTCATTATTCTGAAGGCACCGTCACACAAAAAGACTGACATACACTTAAGGAATAGAACCCCCCACCCCACCCTCAGGCTCTGCTCAGGGAGCTGTGTGAGCAAAAGTCCAAAAGCATGTAGTGGTGTCTCAGGGACTGAGTATGCCACATGCACCAAGCCACATCTTAGGGCTACTAAATTGGGACAGTAGGAATGAAAATGTAGGAATGAAGTACATATAAATCCCATCAACTGAATAGAAGTATGTGAGAATACAGGTCCACCACACAATTAGATAAATACACTAGACTAGGGGATCCAAACCAACACTGTGGAAAGGATTTTCAGTGTTTTTATGTACAACTACTTAATTCCTGACATGTTCTTGAAGAGGAATAGCCTTGAACTGCTAAACAATCTGTCTTCAAAGACTTACCCTCTCCCGCTCATTTTAAATAATGGCTATTTTATGGGAAAAAAAAAACGACAACAAGGCACTGTGAGCTTTTGGAGATATTCTTTAAGTAGCTCAAAAAAATTATTATTTATAGAATCTGTATACCAGTACAAGCATTTCATGTGGTCCTTTTGGATATGTGAACAAGAGCAAGGGTTAAACGACCTCTTTCAGACGGTGCTCATGTTGTTCATGAAAAACACTGCCAACAATAAGATGCCTTGAAAACATGCATGTATGCTGCTTAGAAATCCACACTAAAATTTTTTTTCCCTTCCTTCTCTGTCTCGTCTCAGATTTGGAAGTTCAGAATCTCTGAAAAATGTTCTTAATGATACTTAATGTATTATTTTTCTTCCTTGTGGAAAAAAACAAAATAATCTCCTTTGGGAACCAAACAACAGAAGTAAAGTTATCAATTCTGTGATGGTTCTTTGGCTTGAGTGTTCTATTTTTCAGTGGCCCCTACTCATGTTTGTTAAGGAACTGTGGTTGCAAGAGCACAAGAGTGCTCATTCTTTGAGGGTCTTCCAAGGGTCAAACAGGAATGCTTCAGGTTCACAGGAGACTAAACACCTCCCAGGAATATAACACTGATTTAAAAAATAGAGAGTGATAAAACCTAGCTAAGAATATACTCAGCTATAAATCTAAAGGGATTTAGTTATATTTAGGTTGCACTTGACTATGCTTCATTAGTAAAATTATAAAAATTACTTTTGCTTTCAAATCAGTGGAAATATGAAGATGAAAAACTAAAGCTGAAAGAAAAACCCATATGCAAACAGAAGAACAAACAGCTTCACGCTTCCTTTGAAGAAAAAAAAAATCCTTAGACCCAGGTCCATTTTATCAATAACACAAGTTTCTATCGTCTGTTGACACTAGAAGTAGTTCTTACAGTTAAATTCATACTAAAGACTAACAGTGCTTGGCTTAGGGAGCAGAAAGCTGAGTAACTTACATCCTTCATATCAATAGTTTAAAAATAATCTTTTATACTTTCTCGATTTCAGCATCAATGTATATGTTGTTGCCTTTTCAGGAAACTGAAATTCCTAAAAATCAAATAAATTTACTGACATGTGACTCATTTAGGAACAAGAAGCCCTGAACAAAGCCAACCTTCCCTAACTCATAAAAGCCAAAGGTGATTCTGGATTCTTCGATCCTAAACTGGCATTTGTTATTTTCTGCTTTTCTCCCACCATGAGCTAAGCCCCAATTAAAATCAAAGTTGCTAAAGATTAAGTGGTAAACAAAAGCTATTACAGCTGCCCTTAACTCCTGTCTCACTGGCTCTTAAAATGGAGATATGTTTTCCACAACACTCCATTTGAGTTGCCTCAAGCACCAGCCCATGTGGTTTGTGTATCAAACCATAATAAATATGTCTGTGTTCCACATTTGTATAGAATAGATGCTCAACCAAACCCAGCCCCGTGAGAACAGCCGATGCTTCAGCTTGGGACTACAGGGCTTCTCCAATCAGCTACGGTTAAGAAACTGTAGCTATGAAAGAATATGACAAAGGAAAATCTCTGGAGCTAACATGCAGAAAGGTATTTTCAAAAACGTAAACTAGGACTTAGCGGTTACTAAGAGAATATTCTGAAAAAGAGGGTTCCTTGCAACCATCCATATCTGGTATAGCATACATACTGATGGAAGCTCATCCTTTATTGCGCTTTCGTTTTCTAAAATACATAACACAGCTATGCACACTAGGAGACTTTCAGCTTCAAAAATAATTTTTAAGTAACAGTACTGTCATATGTAAGCATTTAGGAAGAATACTACCAATTCTTCAGAAGAGGGAAGAATTTAAGCCTCTTTCTTTGTAGTAAAATGCTGGGCACACTGAACACATGGCTTCTACAATTCTTACTAAACTATAAAAGCTCAAGTGACTCAGCATTAGACTAAATTCACTTGCGCGCTGTAAATTGCACCAACATTAAGGCAACAGTTTCTCTAAGGGTCAACAAAGCCTGTTCATATGGAGTCTTTAGGTACTCAATGCCATCCGCACAGGCAGCAAGTTCCCATTCCCACTAAAACCCCAGCCCAAATGTGACACCATCAAATAAAACAGAAGTATGACTAATTTAAGAAAGATCAGTTGGTGTTATGCAGTACTGAAAACCAAATAGGCTACGACCTTTTAAAATTTTAAATAAACTGATTCAAAATGAGTTAAGAAGCCTCACATAAACAATGTTCTCTGGACTTTAAGTTTTATGAAGCCATTTCCAGTTACTTCAGAAATATGAGGCCAGGTTTAAGTGCTTCTGTGCATATTCAAGAGCTCAGCTCTCTAGAGACACTAAGGAAACACTGAGGCCCCTCTCCGAAGTGGGTGTGCGAAGGTGGGGAAGAGCCTTCGGATTTACTAAGTCAGAGTGGAAACGGCACTGATGAGTGGTCATGTGTCAAAACCATCCCTGGAGAACTGATTCCAACTACAAAATGTAGCCATTACTATGAAACCAAGGTCGGGGGCCTGCGTACGTGGGGGGAGAAACAATGACATAGATCACTGATTTCCATAAGGTTCATGTAGAAGAGTGAACACAATAATTTCAGGTGTTACATTTATAGTTTCCTAATATCAAATACAGATTTCTGAGACTGCTGAAATCTGAACTCCCTGGGAAAGAATGTTGGAACAATCACATGCAAAGGAAGGGATCTGCTTATGAATCTGTAAGTTTTATTAAAAAGAATTTTACTCAGAAACACGTATACACTCCAGTGAGATATTAGTACTGTATTAAGCTTTACATTTTGATCACCAATTAGAGAAATTACCTTCATGAACAGATGCATTTTATAAAGCTGATATTTTTATAATTCTAGAGGCAACTGTAATTTCCTTATCAAGTATATCCAACTATTTCAAATACTAAGGGCTTTAAGCAAAGATCTGCTGGAAATTTTATAATTAAAAATAAATCATTAACGAAGAGAGGCAAGTTCTAATAAATAAATATTTAGTTTTTGTTGTTAAACTAATATTTAATTTTGATTTGCTTACAGATTTAAGTTTCTTAGTTTGAGGCCAATTTTACTAGTTATAAATTATTTACCATTTTGAAATCTTAAAAATACCATTTTGTCAATTTTAAATTTTCATTTTCCTGGTTAAGGCTACTTCAGATATAAAAGGTATCAAACTGCCCAAAAATACTTTGGAGCTGTTGCTACATAGACAGACAGTGTGTCCTTTTAAAGGATCGTCTGCATTTTGACTTAGATTATCTGATCAAATATTAAATTTTAAAAAATTACCAAAAGTTAGATATTGCAGTAAGAAAAGAACACATCTCAAACTGTGAATCATGAACCTTGACAGACAGTGATTCAAAGTAATCATTTCACTTATTTTAATATCCAGGTTTGAATGTATAAATGTTTGCTAAATGTGATTAATGTTCCTATTTTTTAAGAAATACGGTATTTCAAACTTTTGACATGGTATGTGTATTAATACATTTAAAAATTTATGTTAAACCAGTAATTCAAAAAAGGCATTAAACCATTAGTAAAAACTAAATTGAAATTTTACTTTTATATGAAAATTTATCGTGTTGTTTGGGTTAATTTAAAAAAAAAGATTTTTGTCACTGAAACTGTTGAGGCTTTCAAATTCAATAGCTGAATGATGACTGTGTTTCTTTAGCCAAACAATTCTTTGAACTGGACACATTTAAGTGTAAGGAGTCTTCCTTCTTCTGCTCCTGTTGCAGCTTCTTCTGTTTCTCAGCAATCAGAATGCGAAATCAGAAACATTAGGACTCTCAAGTTGATTAAAGGCATTCATTTCATGGTAAACCTGTTCTTCACACACAATGAATGGTAAGTCAGCTTTTCTTCTAAAAACATATTATGAATGAACAAGGATATAACAACAGGTTATCTCAGTGATACAAATACAACTCATAACTCAGTAGAAACAGAAACAGGGAGAACAAAAATGTGTCCTCTAACAGAATAATTTATATACTGATGATTTAAGGTTTTATAACGGTATACTAATTTCAAAGAAAAATGCAGGCCAAGCACCTTACAGAACTGAAAGCATCCAAATAACAGGTTGCCTATATTCTTTCATGAGTATCCTCCCTCGATGGCCTACTCACACTAGAATGTACTCTTAAAAAAACATACATGTGTATCCCTCCTCAGTGGAATCCTTCCCTTGATGTCTGCTCCCCAGAAACCTTCCTTTAAAAAGAGACTAGATAAGCAGTAGATGACACCAAATCTGCCTTTGTTCCCAAGAGGAAGCATCAAAACAAAACAGCTGGCAGCATCTTCCTCTGAAATAACAACTGGCAGCCTCGTGCTGCCTGACTAAAATTTGAAATGACAACCAGTTGGCAGTAAACTGATGCACCTACAATGAAAGAAATTTAGGAATACCATCTGTCAATCCAAAGATGTAGAAACAAAACAAACTACAGAGTAAAACAAACATTTTAAACCAACAAACAAATGTAGCCGAAATATAGTCCATGATATATTTGATTACTGGTATAACCATAGTTGAAGACTTTAAAAAAAAAGTGACCTTTTTCATAACAACAGTAATGGATTTATAAAAGGTTTCTGCTTCCAAAGATGTTATTGGGGTCCACATATTCCTTGACAGACTTCAGCATCCCAAAGCCAACATCAGAGATACTTTCCTTTAGCCATTGCTTCCGTAACTTGCCCACTGGAAAAACAAAATAAAAAATGCTTCAATATACACTATGATGCTGGGAACCAATCAATCTTGTGACCATGAATGAACAAACACTGTGTGATAAATGCTTTTATTCAAAAATGAGAAATGTTTTGCTTTATTTGATTTATTGAGCCCACCAGACTACAAAGCTCATTAAGCTCAGTGTCTTCCCAGGGGAAGCCTGCGCTCCACAGTGTCTCCTTTCTCTGTAAACTATGAAATGGAGATGAAGGAAGGTTGCACTGAGATTAGCCTATTTTACAAATAACAAAATGAGAAAAACATGCATTTCAAAAGAACCCACCTCCTGTCTTAACTACCAAAACACACCAAAGTTTCAGAGAAAATGAAGTTAACCAAAGAAAAATATCATACCCAGGTGAATTTGTTGGGTATATTAAAAAACGACAGGCTATACAGCCATAAAATATTTTAAGGAGAACAAAGCTTCAAAAAATTAAGAAAATCTGAACCTTGGGCTTAAGAAAAAAATCTGGTTATGAAGCTTTCCATCTGCATTTTCTTTTCAGATTACTTTTAAATAAATTTGCATGTTCCCCAAAAATGGTTACTTTCTTCTCATTGTTTTCTCAGAATTAGAGATTTTTCTAGGCACTAAATAAATCAAATACCTAATCCATTTTAAACTTGATCTTCTGCCTTTATACACTGTATAATGTTCCCCCTTCTTTGTTTCTAGGTCTTGCTAATTCTTTCTAAGAATAATGAAGTAAAATAATGGTTAGCAGCATAAATTGTATTTTGAAGGCACTCAATGAAAAACATAACCTTTTCTAAGAAGAACTTTTGTAAGAAAGGACATGTACTTAATCTGTACAAGAATCATGGAATGTCAACTTGCTTTTGCATTAAAAGCAAAGCAATGTGCTGACTTATTTGTGGCAAAATGGATAAATCTTTTAATTCAGAGGTAGCATTATTTGCGGTTAGTACTTTTCAAATGTATTATTGTAATAATTGAATTCAAATGGTCATTTTCCACAAATGTTCATTAATGATCCAAAGTCATCAACAGTGATTTAATTGGCCAACCAAAATGTGAAGGCTTCTTTCATTAAAGCATTCAGCCTGTCATTCTAAAATGCACTGCCATCTATCAGGCTGCATTGATAACACCGTAGCATCTGCCTTTCAGAGACCTTAAATACCATTTCAAGCTCATCTCAAATCATCTTTTGTGTCCAGTTCTCCAGGAAACCATCAAATTGTCATTAAAATAATAAATACCATGATATCCTCAGAAAGAAAAATATTCCTGCTTGGCTTCCAGGAATAAAAAAGCATTGTTGGTATTAAGATGGGGAAAAATAAGGTACAGCAAGGAAAAAAAAATCCTAATTCAAAAAGAAAAATTTAGTTTAAAAGAGCTCTAAAACTAGACACCAAACAGTACAAATTCCTATTCATGCAATCTCCACCACCTAAAAGATGTTCTACCAGGTCCTCCTCCTATCTCCCTGAGACAACACATCACAATGCTTCAGCCTCAGTTTTCTCATCTGCAAAGGGATTAGCATCCATAAACTCTTTTCACTTCAAATATCCTATGATTTTAAGCACTTAAAAAAAGTTACAGGGGCCGGCCCCATGGCCGAGTGGTTAAGTTCACGCATTCTGCTTTGGCAGCCCAGGGTTTCACTGGTTCGGATCCTGGGCGCAGACATGGCACCACTTGCCAAGCCATGCTTAGGCAGCATCCCACATGCCACAACTAGAAGGACCCACAACTAAAAATATAAACGTCTATGTACCAGGGGGCTTTGGGGAGAAAAACAAAAAATAAAATCTTTAAAAAAAAAAAGTTATAAATTAGTTATTTCCAGATTTGCTCCAAAGGATTAAAAAACCCAAAAAACGCAACTACTCTTGAGTAGTAGAAGTGGCATGATTATAAGCTACCCATACTGAGGCAGCTCAAAAGAGAAGGGTGAAGAACAGTCAATGCCAGTCTCCTATGTTATCTGTAATATAGTTTCACTGAATGTGTCCTGTGGTTATGGATGTAATTGTCCTGAAAAGACTGCAAACAACTGCTCCAACAAGATGGAGCACATTAGAACCTCAGCAGGATGCCCAACAGCTAGCTTGTCTGCCTGGTTTTACACCTCTGGTAATAATGCAATTCCACAAGGAACTGAACCATCGTCTGAGAAGCCACCCAACAGCCACTGCATATTTAATGAAGTCGCTCACCAAGCGCTGGAAAACAGAAGGTGCTTGGAGTGCATCATTAGTTCTGTCAGAGGGATAATTTACACATCTATCTTGTCAAATTTTCTATGGTTTATACTTTTACAATAATCAATCTAACATACATTTGATTAGTGAACTAGAAAGTAAAAAAAAAAAAGGCAATATAGGCAGCATAGCTGTGGCCCCTCATAAACATATTTGATGAAAGAATTTAACCCCTTGATGGCAGAGGTCTGTGGGCTTCTTCTGTCAGTGATAAGAGAATTTGAACTGAGGTCAGAAATCATGGTTTATGCAACTAAAAAGACTAGGAATTTTTTTGGTTTTCTCAATTTAAGTCAATTACATTGTAGCATAAGTGCACAAAGAGAAAACAACTTAAGTAAAAAAGCTCAAGGAGCCTTTATATTAAGAAAAGTATTGGAAATAGTCTTCATAAAATTCTAGAGATCCTTCTCTGGCTGTCTTGGATGAATCAATAAATCTAAAAAACAACAATGAAACACCAAAGGCCCTAATCCCAAAGAGGGATCACTCTTCAAAATAGAAGATTTTTATTCTAGAGCTCAACAACAGTAATAATAATATCATTTGTACAATCTTTATTTGCGTTGGTAGGCATTCAGAAATCAGCTAACTACACTGATCTGGACACATGTAAAACACATGGACGCACAACTATATAGTAGTTGCTAAAACATTCGTGGAGCTCCTTTTCAGAAATGAAGAAATAGTACTCTGTCCTTTATGTAGCATGCCATATTGGAGGAGGGGAAAATGGATGAATAAAAACAGCAAATAACAGGTAGTCTAAGACTATTTCAACATTCCTTATATGTACAGTTATCCATGAAAAGGCACGTGTACATTCATACCACATGAAACATACTGCTCTTTCCAGACCTGGGTAATCTGATGTGGGGCATTCATGACTACTAACTCAACAACATCCCTTTGACTTCTGATTCTCTAGAATCATAAACTTAGCCTGCGAGTCAACACTAGAGCTACAAAAAGCCAAGTCCATCATCTTCAAAAACAAGATAGGGACGCTGTATTCCACTGCTCACAATTATTCTATATACATAATGCCCAAAGTACTTAAGCCAGGTATTTTAGAGGCTTGGATGTATTTTTAAAGATACTAAAAACATAGGCTAGTCAAGTACTAAACATTATAGAAAACTAATGGGGGAAATTCTTTTTCTGCTTAAATTAAAAGTGGAATTCACAATTTAATTTCTAATAATGTATATACAGACTATCCTGGATAAAACAAGTATTTTGTGTTCTTCCACAATATACAGCACATCTTTTAAAATTTACTTTTGGAACAGAGAAAATGGAAGATTTTGGGATAAGTCTCTGAAATCACAGGCTCAACAGTTTCCTTTGGACGCTAATAGCTCAAGAAAGAATGCATTTTGTGGTATGATCAACAGCATAAAAGAATGAATAGATACGTATGCAAGGGGGAGGGGTAATGGGAGTGTTGTGCGTTGAAATATGGACATGGTGGCTAGCCTGGCCACCAAAAATTATCTGGAACTACTCTTTGTGGTGTAAAGGACTGAAGACCTAGCAGAGACTAGCAAATAGTCCCCATCGTAAAAGGGATAAATCTAGGGTGTACTAGTCAGAGTTCGTTTTAGCTAAATAAATTAAAAACTTGTTGAATTATGAATTTGATTATAAGATTTAAAAGATTTATTATAAACTTATTTAAAAACAAATTATGAAATGGTCTGTACATTAAAAAGATTACTAATGCTACAGCTCAGAAGTAGAATTTAGACAAAGCTAAAAACACCTAACCATTATCATAACAACTATATTTTGAAAGTTCTAGTTTGAGCATCCTGGATACCTTTTTAGCACTATTCCATAGGTCAGATTTAAAAAAGAAAATCTAGACTTAGCTGCTTGTATGAGTGATCTGAGCATCGACTTTGTATTTCAAGATTTAATTAATCCAGCTATACTACTGGTGGGTTATATAAGGAATTGGTGCCAGAGGGACAGCCAAGCTCTTGCCAGATGAGGTTCTGGCCCCATGAAACTTGTTAGGTACTGATGAGGACAGAGAAGCACAATGGACAATTTCTACTCTGTGAGGTACCTGGGTGATCAGAGAAGCACAATGGACAATTTCTACTCTGTGAGGTACCTGGGTGATCTGACTATGATGATGTTTTTCTGAGAGGGGGTTATTTCAACCTGAAAAGATTTAGCTGTCCATTTGTTTGTGATATAAAGCACACTTTTGTGTGCATGTTTGGTTTTGGCAGCGATACATGCTGAATGTTAGTTAACAGATCTCCAACTGAGGGATGCTAACATCCAGACTTTATAGGCATATGAGATAGGACTATGACTTTCCAAGAGTCTAATTTAATGCTTAGTGAATATGTAAAGTCATGTTTGATTTCTTTATGCAGTGAACAGGTCACATAACATGAGATAGAAAAGGGCAGAAAAGAATGGAAAACATCATATGCTCCTTGAATACTAGGGCCATGTTTTATTCATTTTTGTAGTCCTGCTGCATAATGTAGTTGTATATGCCACACAGTAAGAATTCAATGAACGTTAGTTAAAAGAAAAAATAGGGGCTGGCTCCGTGGCCGAGTGGTTAAGTTCGCACGCTCCGCTGCGGCGGCCCAGGGTTCGGATCCTGGGTGCGGACATGGCACTGCTCGTCAGGCCACGTTGAGGCGGCGTCCCACATCCCACAACTAGAAGGACCTGCAACTAAGATACACAACTGTGTACAGGGGGGTTTGGGGAGATAAAGCAGAAAAAGCAAAAAGAAAAAAGAAATACTGAACGACAGTTATCTATAAGCCATTTTTGTTAAGGGGTAGGGATTGAAATGTCTGGGTTTCCTTAATTTCCTTTGGTTCTATCTGCCTTGCATTCCCTATATTCTGAAATTATTTCTTGGATATACTCAGAGGTACTCTCAGTAGCTAAGACAGGAGAAAGTATATCATGGAACCTAAAACTCTCATTTTCTTCAAATCTCTAGGACTCTTTGAACTATATCAGTGGTTCTCAACGGAGGCAATTTTGACTCCTGGGAGACATTTAGCAATGTCTGCAGACATTTTTAGTTGTCATAACTGGGGTGATGTTACCAGCATCTGGTGGGTAGAGGCCAGGGATGCTGCTAAACATACTATAACGCACAAGACAGCCCCCACAACAAAGAATTATCCAGCCAAAAATGTCAACAGTGCCAAGACAAGAAATCCTGGACTAGATGCTTCTACAGGTCTATCTCCTAGGAGCCCAAATAATTTCCATAAAGGCAACATACCTTCACTGTTACAAGCAGCTGGATTAGTAGTAAATGGCTTATTGCCATTACAAGGTGACCTTGTTCTAAATTTGAGGCTACTGATCAAATTGAAAGTCTGGCAAAAGTGTACAGTGGACAGAAGTTACACTCCAAGAAAACCAACCATTAATAACAAGTGCTACTTTATTTTAAAAGTTAACTCCTAAAGACTTGAATCTAATGTCTACTGAAAAAAACTTTTGAGTCATTTTTTTTTGGCCATTTTTCCGGTCAATGTGTGAAAATATATATGAAATAAAGATTCACAGCACTGTCCAGTAGCACTTTCTGTGATGACAGAAATTTCTATACTCCACTGTTTAACATAGAAGCTCCTAGCCACATGTGGATATTAAGCTCTTGAAAGGTGGCTACTGCAAGTGAGGAAATGAATTTTTAATTTTAGTTAATTTAAACTTAAATAGCTGCATGTAGCCTAGTGATTTCTATGTTAGACAACACAGAACAACATTAAAAATAAATTTTACCTAAAGTCACTTTTAACAGACGTTACACTTGAAAATATCTATTAGGATGAATTGTTTGCTAATCACATAAAACTAACTATAAAAAGTTAGTTACTCTATAACAATATAATATAATAATGTAGTACAGGCATTCTCAGAGAGGCAAACATCTAGTACTCAGAAAAGTCTTGGATGAAAAAGTTCTCTTTAGAGGTCCAGAGAGGTAGTACAGTCGGCCCTCTGTATCCATGGGTTCCGCATCCAACAATACCATGCAGGGCAGACTAAGAGACCTGAGCATCCGTGGATTCTGGTATCTGAGGGGGCCTCTTGGAACCAATCCCCCACAGATACTAAAGGATGACTGTATTATCCAAACCACCTATTCTCTCCTAGTGACACACGTGAGGCTGGAAGCCACAATGGGTATATATAACCCAAGGTAAGAGATGGCAAACACAATGTTGTCCCTTCTCTTTTGTCTTTGACGGGGAATCTGTAATTTCACGGGTGGGAAGGCACAGGGATCAAGACGTTCTTACAACAGACTTTTTGTCAGCTCTCAAATCTGTTTATCCTATGATACAGCTGAAATAGTTAAATTTTCAGCTAAATTATGGGTTAAATTGGCTTTTACAATCTGGTCTTGGAATCCAACTACTTAGAACATTGCTTCAATGGAAACTACTTATAAATTATGTGAGAAAAAGCCAGTCACAATAAACCAAGGGGGAAAAATTAATTTAAAGGGCCAAACAAACTTTGTGCTATCTTATTGATAGTCTGATAAAGATCCAATATTGGAAAGGCTATACTCATCTGGTAGTATCAAAAGACCAAAATCACAACCAGGATATTGACACTGACATAATCAAGATACAGAACAGTACCATCATCACAAGGATCCCACTGTTGCCTGTGTATAGTCACCTCCACCCCACACTCGACTTCTGGAAACCACTAATCCGTTCTAGTTCTATAATTTTGTCATTGCAAAAGTGTTATAGCAATAGAACCAACAGTAGGTAATCTTTCGGGATTGGCTTTTTCTTCACTCAGCATAACTCCCTGGAGAAACATCCAAGTTGCTGCATGCACTAACAGTTCATTTCTTCTTATTGCTAAGCAGTACTCCACAGGATAGATGTACCACAGTTTGTGTAGCCAGCCATTTGCTAGCTGAAGGACATCTGGGTTGTTTCCAGTTTTGGGCTATTATGAGTAATAGGTTTTCAATTCTCTGGTATAAATGCCCGAGTGTAATTGATGGGTTGAATGGTAGCTGTATGTTTGCTTTTATAAGAAATTGCCAAACTGTTCACAGAATAGCTACACCACTTTATGTCACCAGCAGCAATGTATAATTGATCTAGTTTCTCCGCATCCTCACCAGCATTTGATTTTGTCACTATTTTTTAATTTTAGCTTTCTGATAGGTGCATAATGATTTCTCTTGTGGTTTTAATTTACATTCCCTAATGGCTAATGATGCTGAACATCTTTCATGTGATTATTTGCCATCTGTATATCCTCTTCAGTGAAATGATTTTCATATCTTTTGCCCATTTTCTAATTGGATTGTTTGCATTTTACTATTGAGTTTTGAGAGTTCTTTATATCTTATAGACATAGGTCTTTTTTTGGATATGTGGTTTGCACATATTTTCTCCCACTCTGTAGCCTACCTTTTCATGTTCTTTAGAGTCCTTCACAGAGCAAACATTTTTAATTTTGATGAGATCCAGTTTGTCAATTTTTCCTTTAATGGACTGTACTTTTGGTGACCAGTTTAAGAACTCTTCGCCTATCTCTAGAGCCTGAAGATTTTCTCCTGTTTTTTTTTAAAGTTTTATTATTTTATGTTTTACATTTAAATCTATTATCTATTTTGAGTTAATTTGGTAGAAAGTGTGAGGTTTAAAACACAATGTTCTCTTTTTTTTTTGCCTGTGGGTATCCAGTTGCTCCAGTACCATTTGTTAAAAAAGCTAGATGCTTCCTCCATTGGATTTGTCAAAATCAGCTGGACACACTTGTGTGAGTCTATATCTGGATTCTCTATTCTGTTCTATTGATAAACGTGTCTCTCCTCCAATATCACATAGTCTTGATTACTGTAGCTGTACCAATATTCTAAGTCTTAAAATCAGGTAGACTGATTCCTATGACTTTATTTTCTTTATTCAAAACTGTTAGCTATCTAGCTCCTTTGCTTACAAAACAAATTTTGAATAATCTTTTCTATATCTACTAAAAATCTTGCCAAAATCTTGAAAGGAATTGCATTAAACAAATAGATCAATCTGGGGAGGACTGACATCTTTACCATGTTCAGTTTCCTACCAATCCATGAACAGAGTCTCTCCATTTATTTAGGCCTTCTCTGATTTTTTTCATCAACCTTCTATAGTTTTCAGAATACAGATCCTGTATATATTGTTAGATTTATGCCTAAGTACATATATATTTTGTTAGATTTACGCCTATTTCATTTTCTTTGGAGCAACTGTAAATGGTATTGTGTTTTAAATTTCAGTTACTATATGTTTGTTATTAACATACAGAAATCCAAATGATTTTTGCGTGTGCTCTTGTATTCTACAATCTTGATGATCTTGTATCTGTAGATTCTTTGGGATTTTTCTAAAAAGACAATAATGTCATCTATAAATAGTGACAGCTTTATTTCTTCCTTTCCAATTTGTATGTCTTTTATTTCATACTACAGGTTTTTAATAAACAGCCTCAACACTGATCTTTTGGTCATTCTTTTAAGTAGTCTCTTTTTACTTTTAAAGTTTCTGACACTCTTGGATTCTGTTAAGACCACAAAAAAAGCTAAGAGCAGCTGCCCCATAGTTATTCTCTGAACATAGGAAATAATCTTGGTTCAGTTAAGACACCAATATTTAAAGTAAGACTGGTTATATTTAATCAGGTTTTTTACTTCCCAATAAGGGCTTAGTTATAATTTTACCAAATGAACAACTTAAAAACTTAAGTCATAAATTAAAATTAAATACATGGCTGATATAAACTCTGCTGTTTAAACTGACCAGCTCCTCAGTTACAAAAACAAGCACTATGAAGATTAAGTTAAGCAGGCTTTATAATTTCCTATAGCCTCCAGTTCCAGACTACATCTGTTTTCTCTGATATACAAAACCAGAGGTAAAATAGCTCCATTTATCACAGCATGATTGTAGGCAGACAAACCAGTCTGTCTGTTTCCAGATAATGAAAGCAACTGTTATTAATCACAATTACAGGCCAAACTCTCTAAGAGAAATTGCATCAATATTTCCCCAACCTCTAGCCCTTCTACTCTTGAGCTCAAAAATGGTACTGAGAGTGTCACGACACTGCCTGATGGTCAGTAAATAAAGAGGTCAACTTGAGTTTTAAGTTCAGGATGTAAATTAAGAAAAATCTTTTCTACACATTAAAAAGAAGTCATCTGGGCCAGCCCAGTGGCGCAAGGTTAGGTTGGCACGTTCCGATTCTCGGCGGCCCGGGGTTCACCGGTTCGGATCCTGGGTGTGGACATGGCACTGCTTGGCATGCCATGCTGTGGTAGGCATCCCACATATAAAGTAGAGGAAGACTGGCACAGACGTTAGCTCAGGGCCAGGCTTCCTCAGCAAAAAGAGGAGGACTAGCAGTAGTTAGCTCATGGCTAATCTTCCTCAAAAAAAAAAAAAAAAAAGAGAAGAATAAATAAATAAATAAAAAGAAGTCATCTCTCAAAAGCTCTATTATTGATTAAGTTTAGCAGGACAATTAAACCCATTCTATTTAAAATTTATATGAAAACACTTCTGCTTTATGAAACTATACTGAATAGCAAAGGATATTTGAAATTCACAAATCAGATGATTAACTTTAAGCAGAAAAGCATTTACGAAAATACACATTTTTCTGTAACAAATTTTGTAGCCAACGGTGTGAAGGAAATTTATTTCTCTTTCATACAGACTGTAATACAACTGCCTATAAAGTGAGACCAACTGCAGGTTATGATGAAAATACATTAAGACAACTGTTCAATCATATCCCTTGAACATATGGATCTTTTTCAAATAAACTGTAATCCTTTCTTCAATAGTTAGGGCAAGAGTTTAAGAATACAAACCAGAGTTTCACCTGGTGCTGTCTATTGCTTTTATTTTTTAAAAAAGTGACTGTTTTTGAGGCACCTACCATATGCAAGGCACTTTAGACGCTTTACATACATTATCAAATTTAAGTCTTGCAATAATCTCTGAGGGAGGTACTGTTATTCCCGTTTTGCAGATGAGAACACTGTAGCTCAGAGAAGTTATTTCCCTTAGTCACACAGCTGGTTAAGTAAAGAGCCAGAAGTCAAATACAGATTTGATTCCAAAGCCCATGTTCTTTCCCCACTGTTTAAAGGCTGTCAAACTCTTAAGTGTTTTAAGACAAAGTCTGAATGAATCTTACACACACAACACGCATCTGTGGAAGAATACTAAAATGGCTGGTGTTATGTGGTTGTAGAGAAATACACATTATTTTACCTACTTTTCCACTAAATAACTGACTTGGCTAATGCATTTTCCCAGAAATATTATGGAATAAACTGAGCCTTTCCATGATTAAACATGACTCTACATTCAAACCAGGCCTGATTACTAAAGGTTTGAAGTCAATCAGCAATGAGACTAACACTACTCTAACAGGAAAGATTCAGAGCTGTTTGAGAATTTTCAAAAAGGCCCCAAATTCTGTGAGCACTTGGGCACTTATCCACTCCCTTAACATGCGTATTGAGCATTTACTGTGTAGAACAGCCAGTCACTGTGCTAGGGACTGTGGAACACGGTGACGAACACGATAAAGTCAGCAACCTCACTGAACTTATTCAAATAAGGAACACAGAACTACACAAGAGAACAGGGAAGGCACCTCTAAGAAGGTGCCATTATATTAGAGATCTAAACGATGGGGAAGGGAACAATGCAAATCACGGGGGGGAAAACAAGAGAAAGAACATCAGAAAAAGAGGAAACAAATAGCAAAGGCTTTGAAAGGGAAAGATATGTCTGAGGAATAGTAAGAAGGCCAACAGTGCTAGAAGGAAAAAGCAGTAAGAGATGAGGACAGAGAGAGAGAGACATACCATGCCTATCCTTGAAGGTCCTGATAAGGACTTTGGATTTTATTCTGAATATGAGGACAAAACACTGAGTATTAAAAAGATTACTCTGGCAGCAAGACAAATGACAGTAGGGGAGCAGGAGCAGGAGCAAAGAGACCAGTCAGGAGGTTACTGCAGTGGTCCCAGAAGGAAAAAATAGTGACCTATACTAGAGTGTCATGGTGGGGATGCCATCTGGTATTGGGAGTCATCAGCACATAGGGTTTTAAGTCCTGGGACTGAGGTAATCAGTCAGGGAGCGAGTGAACACAGAGAATGAGCTGGCTCTGGGCTGAGCCCTGGAGCACTCCAACATTGAGCAGTTTGAAAGAGGACAAGCTGGCCAAAGGAAAGCATCTTCATTTTACCAGCACATATGAAACATACTTTGCATTCAGGCTTCCCTAGTTTCTTTTTCTAAGCAATAAAAGAAACTAGATAGTTTAGAGTATGTTTCCATGCGGTGATATTTTTGACCACACAGAATATAAAAATATGATAGAAATAAAAGAATTCTATTTAAATAAAGCAGAACCTCTCCATGAATTAATATGTAACCAAACTTTGCCACATTCAAATTCAAGCTAATAATTTCTAAAAATACACTATTTCATGAAACCTGGAATCTTCAACAAACAAAAGTCTATAAGCCTAGAACCTAAAAATGCACATAAATTATACAAGGAGTTTTACTGTAACATGACCTGATTTGCATTTGTTTTTATTACCTGATACTGCTAATGTGTTAGAAACCTACAATAGAAAGAAAGTCAAACTGACTTATGTGCAAGAATTGAGAAAACAATGAAATATCTCTGATGAGGAAATTAAAAGGTTGATTCATTTCTGTTTTTTGTTTTTTTGAGGAAGATCAGCACTGAGCTAACTACTGCCAATCTTCCTCTTTTTGCTGAGGAAGCCTGGCCCTGAGCTAACATCCATGCCCATCTTCCTCTATTTTATATGTGGGATGCCTATCACAGCATGGGCTGACAAGTGGTGCCATGTCTGCACCCAGGATCGAACCAGCGAACCCCGGGCCACTGAGAAGCGGAACGTGCGAACTTAACCGCTGTGCCACCAGGCTGACCCCGATTCATTTCTGTTTTAACATCTAAAGCAGGACAGGTAATTAACTTAATGTCAAAATTAAAGAAGTAGAGATTTTATATTTTAAAAGAAAAACAGTAATGTTTAGTCTTTCATATCCTTTTTTTATTATATGTCTCTTTCCAAAAGCTGTCAATTTCAATCTTTTTAGCTTTTTGCTGATTTTCCCTATTTTAGGCTCTTAAGTAAGATAACAAGAACACTGAAGCAGGAGGACTCGAGTTCAAATTCAAATTCTGGCACTAACAATTATTGTTGATACCTTTGGGCAAGTTACTGTACACTCAGAACCTTAATATATCTTCATTGGAAAGACAAGAATACTACCTACTCCACAGCATTTTGAGCAGAATTAAAGATTAAGTTATGCAGAGCACCTAGTAAATATTTATAGCTTTATAAATGTTAATTCCTTCCCTATCCCATCTCCCTTCTCTTCACTGTTTCAACATTTATAGCATTTTACATGTTTATTAAAGTCACCTTTTGAGTGTTTTTCAAAGAAAAAGGGAGACTTTTGCCTTGGTGAAAGTGATAATGATATCATAATCCTACCAGTTTTGATCAGTGGCCTGTTGAAATGCTACCATATTATTTTACTGGATTCTAAGGTCCTTCAGGGAAAGGACTACCATTCTTTGAAACTCTATTGCCTTGTGGACCAGTAACATTTATAACATGGAAAACATACAACAACGTGAAAAAGCATTAAGTGTACTTCGTATCAAAAATACCACAGAAGCACCTAAATATATAAAGAGATTATTAACAGACATGAAAGGAGAAACAGACAGTAACACAATAATAGTAGGAGACCTTAACACTCCACTTACACCAATGGATAGATCATCCAAACAGAAGATCCATAAGGGAACACTGGCCTTAAATGACAGCTTAGACAAGATGGACTCAGTAGATATATACAGAACATTCCATCCAAAAATAGCAGAATACACATTCTTTTCAAATGCACATGGAACATTCCCCAGGATAGACCACATATTAGGCCACAAAATAAGTCTCAATAAATTTAAGAAGACTGAAACAATACCAAGCATCTTTTCTGAGCTAAAAGATATGAAACTAAAAACGAACTACAGGAAGAAAATCAGAAAAACCATAAATATGTGGAGATTAAACAAAATGCTACTGAACAATGATTAAGTCAACGGAAAAATAAAAAAAATACCTAGAGACAAATAAAAATGAAAATACGCCAAAATTTATTGGAATATGGCAACAGCGGTTCTAAGAGGCAAGTTTACAGCAATACAGGCCTACCTCAACAAACAAGAAAAACCTCAAATAAACAATCTAACAGTGCACCTAAAGGAACTGGAAAAAGAAGAACAAACAAAGCTCAAAATCAGTAGAAGGAAAGAAATAATAAAAATCACAGCAGAAATAAATGAAAGAATAAAAAAACAATAGAAACAAATCAATGAAACCAAGAGCCAGTTATTTGAAAAGATAAACAAAACTGACAGACCTTTAGCTAGGCCCACCAAGAAAAAGACAGAAGGCTCAAATAAATAAAACCGGAAATGAAAAAGGAGAAATTACAACAGATGCCTCAGAAATACAGAAGATTATAAGAGAATCCTATGAAATCAATACGCCAACAAATTGGATAATCCAGAAGAAATGGATAAATTCTTAGAATCATACAACCTTCCAAAACTGAATCAAAAATAAATAGAGAATTTGAATAAATCAATCATGAATAAGGAGACAAAACAGTAATCAAAAACCTCCCAAAAAATAAGAGTCCAGGACCAGATGGCTTTCCTGGTGAATTCTACCAAACATTCAAAGAAGACTTAGTACCTATCCTTCTCAAACTCTTCCAAAAAATTGAAGAGGAAGGGAAGCTTCCTAACTCATTCTACAAAGCCAACATTACCCTGATACAAAACCAGAAGAGGACAACACACACACACACACACACACACACAAAATAGGCCAATATCACTGGTCAACACCAATGCAAAAATCCTCAACAAAATACTAGCAAATCGAATACAACAATACACTAAAAAGATCATATACCATGATCAAGTAGGATTTCTTCCAGGGATCCAGGGATAGTTCAACATCCACAAATCAATCAGCATGATATACCACTTAACAAAATTAAGAAAAACCACATGATCATCTCAATAGATGCAGAGAAAGCATTTGACAAGATACAGCATCCATTTATGATAAAAACTCTCACTAAAATGGGTATAGAAGGAAAGTACGTCAACATAATAAAGGCCATATATGTCAAACCCACAGCTAATATCATTCTCAATGGAGAAAAACTGAAAGCTATCCCTCTTAAGAACAGGAACCAGACAAGGATGCCCACTTTCACACTCTTATTTAACATACGATTGGAAGTCCTAGCCAGAGCAATCAGGAAAGAAAAAGAAACAAAAGGAATTCAAGGGGCCAGCCCAGTGGCGCAGTGGTTAAGTGCGCACATTCCACTGCAGCAGCCCAGAGTTAGCCAGTTCGGATCCCGTGGGTGGACATGGCACTGCATGGCAAGCCATGCTGTGGTATGTGTCCCATATATAAAGTAGAGGAAGATGGGCACAGATGTTAGCTCAGGGCCAGTCTTCATCAGCAAAAAAAGGAGGATTGGCAGATGTTAACTCAGGGCTAATCTCCCTTGGGGAAAAAAAAAGGGATCCAAACTGGAAAGGAAGAATTGAAATTGTCACTATTTGCAGATGATATGATTTTATATATAGAAAACTCTAAAGAATCCACAAAAAAACTTTTAGAAATAATAAATGAATATGGTAAAGTTGCAGGATACAAAACCAACGTACAAAAATCAGTTGTTTCCATACACTAACAATGAAGTAGCAGAAAGAGAAATTAATAAAATCCCATTTACAATTACAACAACAAAAAAATAAAATACTTAGGAAGAAACTTAGTCAAAGAGGTGAAAGACCTATGCACTGAAAACTATAAAACATTGTTGAAAGAAACTGAAGACACAAAGAAATGGAAAGATATCCCATGCTCTTGAATTGGAAGAATTAACATAGTTAAAATGTCCATACTTCCTAAAGCAATCTACAGATTCAATGCAATCCCCATCAAAATTCCAATGACACTTTTCATAGAAATAGAACAAAGAATCCTAAAATTTATATGGAAAAACAAAAGACCCGAATAGCCAAACGAATCTTGAGAAAAAAGAACAAAGCTGGAGGTATCACACTCTCTGATTTCAAAATATACCACAAAGCAATAGTAATGAAAACAGCACAGTACTGGCACAAAAACAGAGACACAGATCAATGGAACAGAATTGAGAGGCCAGAAATAAACCCAATACGTCTATGGACAGAAAATTTTTGACAAGGGAGCCAAGAACATATAATAGAGAAAAGAAAGTCTCTTCAACAAATGGTGTTGGAAACACTGGACAACCACATGCAAGAGAATGAAAATAGACCACTATCTTACACTATACACAAAAATGAACTCAAAATGGATTAAAGACTTGAACGTAAGCCCTGAAACCATGAAACTTCTAGAAGAAAGCCTAGGCAGTATGTTCTTCAAACTTTGCTTAGCAGCATATTTTCAAGTACCATGTCTGACCAGGCAAGGGAAACAAGAGAAAAAATAAACAAATGGGACTACATCAAACTAAAAAGCTTCTGCACAGCAAAAGAAACCATCAACAAAACAAAAAGACAACCTAACAATTGGGAGAATATATTTACAAACAGTATATCTGATAAGGGGTTAATATCTCCAATCTTAGAGGAAAAAGTGCACTGTTGGCTGTTGACATGTACCAAAAGGTGAAACTGTGGGCTATAGAAAGAAAATTTTATTTTTCTTCAAACAAGTAATTCTGGCAAAAGTACTATGCCTCCTCCCTCCATACAATCGATTTAGAATGAAGAACATATCATTACTTCATGATAGTATGTTTTTACAAGTTCCTCACATACTAATAAAGTGGCATCCTGAAATAGAATATATAAAAAAGATTTTAAATAATGTACATGGCTTTCTGAACATTTTAAGGGAAGGTGCTAAAAAATCTAAGTATCTTTATGAAATACCCCATGGTTAAATTTGCAAAATTAGGTTTAGACTTTCAGATTCATCAGAAACTTTTAATTCCACTTGAGAGGTTTCTAATACCCACTTTCCTCCTTTTTTTCATTTTTGTCATTCTAACATTCCTTAGATAATCTCCATCAAAAGATAATAAACAGGAGGAGGAGGGAAAGAATAAATTCATTCACTTCAATGCTTATCAGTCACTAAGTGAGAAATTTATTTGTAGGGGTTGAGAAAAAAGTAAGGTGATAGCAAAACATTAAATTGGTACAAAGATGCTGGGAATTGTCTTTCAATTTCATTCATCCACATTAGCAATCTTCTCTAGGCCTGGCTATTATGTTTTCTGGACACAGATCCTCTATAGCCCAAAATCTTTTTTCACGAAAATTCTTTCATTCATCCTACATGCATGTACAGAGGGCTAACTGGGCCCATGCACTGTTCTAGGTACTAGTACACAGCAAAAAACAAAACTGAAGTACCTGTCCTCATAGCTAATTTTAAGAAATATAAAGATATAGCATGCTGGATAATGCTAAATGCTATGATGGAAAAATCAAACAGGGAAAGAGGGATATGAAGAATCCAGGGCAGAGGAGGAGTTGAATTCTTAAATTCAGTGGTCATTTATCCTCACGCTCCTCCCTAAAAAAAATTAAAATTTAAAAATCTACACGTAGGTATTTTTGTAAGCACCAAATTATATTGCAGGACGTATTAAGAACAAATTTCTATTACAGAAAATAGTTGGATAACCTTAAAAATTATAATTTTAATGGAAGAATGGCCATTGTTTAACTTTTTAAAAATTGCCTCATATCACTTTTATAAGCCTGCTAGTAACATAGGTAGATATATCTTTTATTTGTGATGTGATCAATCCTATGATAAAACTTAATACATACCACAATGTTCACCAAGTAATCAGAAAATAGCATTAAAATCTTGAAAAGATTTTTTTCATATCTTCTCTTGACTAATTTGATGAATTTTGGATGGGCAGAACAAACAGCTCTTCAATATATGGTACAACTGATGTCCAGCTACATTCAATAGTGACTGAAAAACATTTATGTAGGGTTTTTTTCCCTTTGAAAACTTTTGCTGTAATGGGGACATATCTCTCAGGCAAGCTGAGCTATTCTTGGGTAACATGAAATTCCCTGAGAACTCAGAAGGCTGCTTCCTTATCGAGGCAAGCTTGCCAAGTCAAGCTTCTGTTGGTTACTACCACAACCTAGACTACCTCAGTGACGGACATAAAAACTTCCAAGAAATCTGAAGTGCTCTCAAATTACTCAGTTTATGACTCTTCCCAGCATTTTATAAAACCAAATATTTTTAACAGTAGGAATATTAGAAATTCTATCCCCAAAAAATACCTCCATGGTGATGCGACAGGCTCCCTCCATTAGCGAGGATTTCTTCTCTAGCAGCTGCCTGTATTTGGAGAAAATACGACAAACAGTTGCTACTTAGATTTCACTTTGAAGTGAAAGAGTAAGACCCAGCTCCCAAAGGAGGCACATACTTCCTGGGTTAAATAATAAACTAGAAGCCTAATTTTCCTTTTTCCCTAGGTTAACTACATTCAAAAAGCAATTAAAATATACAGCCTAGCTTTATTAGTTTTTTTCTAGTGAGTAGTCACAATGTCTACTACAACAGTCACTTTGAGATTCCAGAAAAGAAAAAGAAGGCAAAACGATCAATTCAGCAGCACTAAATTGTTAATAATAAAAAAAATTTCATGAAGACAGAGTCTAGTCCTATTCAGCAGTAAACATCTCACTATATCAACAAACACTAGTAACCGACATTTATTGACTGCTTGTTCTACGTCCAGAAAAGTACTAAGCAATTTACCCACAGTAACTTATTCTCACTATAGCCTTATGGAATAATTATAATTACTCCTATTTCACAGATAAAGAAAACGAGGCTTAGATGCTTAAATTACTCACTTAATATCATACAGTGGGCATCGGACTCAAGATTACTTACAAAGCTATCAGGGATCAACCATAAAAGCTGTTATGGAGAACATTTCTTAGGTCAATGTCTTGGGACAAATTACTTGTCAGGCCTATGGATATCTAAGTGTGGGGAAAAAACCCTCGTTTTATCCTCCTAACATGTTAGGCCCTGACTAGGCTCCCTATAGAGCACAAAGGTTAGAAAGATTAACACTTAAAGCAAAATACAGAATGACTGACGTGCAGGGTGAAAAAAGGGTAACAGAAACTGGAATTACATACAATTTCTGAGTATACAATAGCCATGAGGTGAAATATTTACAGTACCTTTAACCTCTCAGAATTACTCGGGTATGGATAAGCCATCAGGCGTTCGGGCCCAGATGGGACAGATGGACCACATCTCATTGCAAAGTAATTTATAAGAATCCTCATCACTTAGGATTTAGGATTTTTCAAATGAATCATAAATATGGAAGCCCTGCTCTAAGAGATTATATCTTCTAACAAATTATTTTAAATAAAGCAATAGCTACCTGAAATCAGGAGCACTTGGAGAATGGCAGTTTAGACTGGGAAAGAAGGAATAATTTCACTCTTGTAGTACTACAGGGACGGGGCCTCTGGGTAGCCAGAGGGCAATACTGAAACACTGAAAGGCTAAGGTGATGGGAAAGTAACCGAACTTGTGTAGGTGATAGACATGCTCATCATTTTGATTGGAGTGATGATTTCAGAAGTGTACACATTAAGTCAAAACTTTAAATAAGTGCTGTTTACTGTATTTCAGTTATACTGCAAAAAAGCTGTAACAACAACAACAACAAAAGGTTGGGGGAGGCATAGGAGGGAGCCAACCAAACCCTATCTGTGGTTTAGGTCTAAAAGTGTGCCACTGAAAATCACCCTGTGGGACTATCTTCGGCAGGCATGCAATACCGTTAAAACCCTAGGGCACCCGAGGTTTTAACAAAGCTCAAGTCTCTTCTTGGTTCCTCCACAGTCTAGTCTGTTTCTTCAACTCTAGGTACACTTGCAATGAAAAATACTGACCATCAAACAGAAGGCTTTATAAAAATTAGAAGCTTAAGGCCATTTAAGAAATGTAATAGAAACTGCTAGCAAATGAACCTCAATAGACTACATACAGTTTTAGCAAACAAAAAATTATAAACCTAGAATAAGGACATTACAGCAACATAGACCAGGAGCATTAGGGCTGCTGACCTCAACAGCAGCCACCACCTGAGATGGATGGGCTGCCAAAGTGGTATCAAGGATTCCTACAGTTTGTATTTAGTTTTATCAGGTATTACATACTGTAAGTAACAATCAAAGAAGCACAGGCTACAGAACATTAATTTTAGACTATTAATTCTAAAATATGTAGAGAATATTAATTTTAAGCTCACAATTCAGTATACAATCCAGTGCAGCAAATATGCTTTTTATTTCTATGGGCTATCAACCAGGTAAGCCACGAGTGATTAAAGAGACTCAAACTAAACATTCATAAATCGATAGTAAAGTTTATTTAAACTAATACAAGTATCAAAGAGCTATATTCATGGATGTAAAATTACCTCGGTCTGTTCAAACACAGTCAGTGGGTCACTTATTCCCCTGTAGTTAAAGGCAAAGTAGAAATAGACACATGCACCTGCATCATATGTCTGCGTCACCCTAAAAAACAAACAGACAAAATCCCCGCAAGGCTTTAAGTTAAGTGAAATCAGATATAACATCTAGAAACTTAAAGGCAAGATCATCGGAATGATTTGCTTAAGCCACTCTCTCATTCTCTACCCAGACTCCTACTCCATGGAAGCAACACAGATTGGCTGGATGAAGGATCTATAGGAACTAATTGCACTATTTCTTACAATTTTGCTAAGTCTGGATTATCATCCAAAAAAAGTTTAAATTTAAAAAAAAAACAAAAAAAAGTTAAATTTAAAAACAATGTAAATGTTTCTCCAATTGCCCTGAAATAAACAAAACCCCACCATTCACACTTTCATTCTCAGAAAGAATTTTTTTTTTCATGAAGTATCTTGCAGTTAAAGACAGTCCCAAAACAGACTAAGTGGAACTTGGTGATCCATTGTATCTTCTACAGTTTCTCAAAGTTAACAGAAATAAGTATGAGAACTTAAAACTAGGAAACAAGAGAAACGTTCAAATACCAAAAATGATTAGACTGGGTAAACTACAGCATTCTCCACCAAGTTCACATGAAAAATTAGTATGACTTTGAAAACAAATTGAATGATCATATCAAACGCAGTGACGTGACCTTAAAATAGTGTCTCTGAAGGTTTTTTATACTCTGGGTCCCCTAAGTGTGCATGTTGTGTGTGATTACATAAGATATCAAGAATGTTAGATTATGAAATCATAATCTGATATATATTTGGGCTTTCAAAATGCAATTAGATGAAGCATTTAAAAGGGAGCTAAGGTAATCATAGTCAAATCTCTGAATGCAATTTACAGAGGTTCCCACAAAGAATTTAATTTAACAGAAGGAGCAAATACAGAAAAAATACTCTTTTTACTACACAATACAAATAGAATCTAATCTAAAATTTTAATGGCCTTTTAGGCCAAATGTTAGGTGCCTGAGAACAGAAGAAATGAACTGTTTAACAATGCTACTGTCAATTTGCCAGCTGTGTTTTTCTTCTAGTGTTAATCACACCCATAAAAAAGATCGCTTGAATGTTTACATTTTAAGTACCAGATTTACAAAGTTTAAGAAAAATGGAGAACCATTTTGACTATGAGGACATTATCACTAGGAATAACAAACTTAAAATAAATTTAAAGGATACATGAATGAAATGAGTTTATAGAAATTAGTAAAATATACATTACTCATATGAGAATCATTAATATCAATAAACAGAAAATGTAACTAAATATTAATAGAGCAGTGCCATCTTCCAATAAATCCAGGATCTATATTATACAGTTCCGTTTTTGTAGATAAGTAGGCTTCTAAAGTTACAACACAACTTGACTGATCAGTATTGCCGGCCTGGTGGCGCAGTGGTTAAATTCACACGTTCCGCTTCTTGGCGGCCTGGGGTTCGCCGGTTCTGATCCCGGGTGGGGACATGGCATTGCTTGGCAAGCCATGCTGTGGTAGGCATCCCACATACAAAAAGTAGAGGAAGATGGGCACGGATGTTAGCTGAGGGCCAGGCTTCCTCAGAAAACAGAGGAGGACTGACAGTAGTTAGCTCAGGGCCAATCTTCCTCAAAAAAAAAAAAAAGACAAAGTAGAAATAATGAAAACATCTTTTGGAAAACTTCAATTTGGGTCCATTTCACAAAGTGACTCAGATATAACACCTTTTAATAGATCAGTTCTATCATTTAAGCACTTAAACACCAACCTCTTACAAAATCATGGGGACAAGTGACAGTGTGGCTGCCAAAGTCATTATATTATTCTTCAATTTCTAAAAATCTTTTGAGCTCTACACTTTCAGAGTACTTTACTTGTATTAGAATCACTGGCTAAGAATTCCTTCCCATAAAATTTCTTCACAAAGTTTAGGGTTAAAATTTCTATTCCAATATACAAAGTGCCTTTTAATGGATAGAAATGAAATACAGTTATGCGCTGCTTAATGGTGGGGACACGTTCTGAGAAATGCATCATTAGGCGATTTCATCATTGTGTGAACATCATAGAGTGTACTTACAGAAACCTAGATGGTATAGCTTATTACATACCTAGGCCGGATGGCAAGAATCTTATGGGATCACCATCATATATGTGGTGCATCACTGACCAAAATGTTACGCGGCACATGATTGTAAATGAACTCAATAAATGCACCCTACAACTGAATTATTTTCCTTGGGATCTTTGATTTCAATGAGATATATAATTATTTAAAATTAATTTTGGAATAGCTTTTTTAAAAACTAGTTTAAAGAATACATCCCACACATTCAACATATACATTCAACACAGAATAATTCCCTTGGCCACATTAAGCAGTTCAAATCAAACTAAACTAAAATCAAACTCTAGTTAAATGTTAGGTTAATCAAATATAAGCTGTAAGAACTATATTTAAAACTCCTATTTATCAAAACCATTCAAATAACTAGACTTTGCACATTCTAAACTTTGGTTTTCTAAGATGATCACAGAAGCTGAGCATACAAGCTTTTATCAGAAAATCATTCTCAAAAAAATAGGTACTTAACAAATGACATGGCCAGTTTAGTCTATGTATACCAATTCTATCTCTGCTACAACACGTAATGAAGATCCTTAGGCCTACCTTCTGAAGAACTAAGACTTAAGTGTTACTACAGAAGGTGTTCTAAGGCAGAATATCCCAATCACTTTCACTAAGTAGTGGTTTATCACAATGACACTTTTATAATGGAAGAGGAGAAGTCTCGAGAGATGCTGACTAGGGAGGTGAGCAGAAGGAAGGAGTGACAAAATCTGCTAAGTTACTACTTGACAAAATAAAGGAATAAGAACTCTCGGCTACAAAAGAACAGATTCAATTATTTAAAGTGTTTCAAACTTCACTGGTAATAAATGATTTATGGATTATTAGGGCTGATTTTTTGTCAGTGTTTTACTAAGAGGCCTGACAGACTAGACCGTCAGAAGAAGAACCAAGTATCAGTCAGGGTTGATAACGTAAATAAATTTTTTTTCTTAGATTTTAAGATAAAAGGTTCATTTTTAAAGATACCTCCAAATTAAAAAAAAAAAAAAGAACATGTACATTCTTACATCTTTATTTGGAAAGGTTCTAAGACCAGTCACTAAGCCACCACTAGCTTTACCAAGATTTTTACTGTACAGAACAAGGCCCCTATTTTCCCTTCCTTCAGATATATCAAATGCCCAGCCAATAATCTCTAAAAATCCACATTTTTGGGTTTTACATTCTCTGATTCTACCCCGAATATACTTGTTCTAAAACAAGTTAATACATAGACTTGACTTGGTACTTCCTGAAATGCTCTTCAAACCCTGACTCTCTCTCCCACAAAGAAGCAGAAGAAATAATTTCAAGGAGATCTTTCTGATTAACATGAACAGTTAATGTGTAAGAAAGATGATTTCCTCACATCTCATGGTAGAATTTTACTTTCTTACCCAGCAGAGGCACGATTTAGCAAATTCTAAAAGATACCTGTCCCAATGGGGGCAATAAGTAGAACTAAGAAACACAATATGGTAGTAGGGAAGTACAAAATGAGAGAGTGTAAAGATAGAGAAAAGAAGAAAAAAATCATAGGAAATAGCAGTTGAAAGAGTATAGAAGTATTTCTAGTCTTGCAAAGCAAAGGAAATTACCGTGCTATGTCAAAACACCAAGAGGGTTTAACAATTGGATGACTTCATAAGGATTTGGCATTGAGAAAGAAAAAAAAATACCCAGATTTTCCTTACTAATACTAGTATGGATTGTCTACCATAACCTTAATGTAATTATATCACAATAATAGATGGCATTTATATAGCCCTTCTAGGCTTTCTCGTTTCATTCTTATAACAGTCCCATCAAGTAGATGGTATTACCACTAATCTACTAATGATCTACTAATCTACTAATGATAAATTTAGAGCTCAAAGAGATTAAATTACTAACAAACAGCAGAACACTGCCTTAACCCTTAGACACACGTACTGTTACAAAACAAAGAAACTACCAATAAAGACATTACACTATTTCCAAAATTTCCCATATTTATTCATGCTTATATTGCAAGTTTTTACGTTTCTATAATAAATATTGGCATTATGTCCTTGAAAACCACACACCCAAGCACACCCCCACACACGAAAAAAAAAGAGAAGCAATTACATAATGCAGAACAGAATGTTCAATAACCTTTAAAGTGCTGGATTGCTACTGTATCATTTACTTTATGGCCCCTGTTCTCATGATCTGTCCTAATTTCCCTTTATTCTCCCTTCCAGTTAATCCTGTAACTTTTTAGAGAAGTCAAATGCTTGATTCAATCCTGATACATTTAATCTTTTGGTGTTTACACAGAAAATTAGTGTCAAAAGATTGAATACAAAGTGCCTTTTCTCAAGAATACCTCCTTTTGGGCTGTGGCTATTTTACAAAGAGGACAAGGTCATCAGTTAACCATGATCAAATATGGAAGACACTAGCTACATGTGGTGTTTTAAATTTAAATTATTTGAAATCACATAAAATTTAAAATTCAGTTCCACAGTCACACTAGCCACATTTCAACAGCTCAATAGCCACATGTAGTTTGTGGCTACCATACCGAACAGGGCAGAAAGAGAACATTTCTATTATCGCAGAAAGATCTATTGGAAAGCAACAAGTTACTCTTCATTTGGATCTTTTGTTCCACTCACTCCTTTATTCCACACCCATTCATTTAATCCACAACTAAAAAATGGTTAAACTGCTTTTTCTCTGTTGAAGAAAGAGCTATGCTGACTGTGTATATAATTTATAGTTTCTTGACTATGTATGTAATTTATAGTTTCAGTGAATGAAGGAGTCCTTCTCTTATTCCAGGAGCTCAGACATCTGGCTCTTCACTGCCATGCTGTCCAGATAGGGTAGAAGGCTCACTCAAGAAAGGGTGTTCTACTCCTAAAGGGCTCAGGACTACTGTAAAATCGTAATGGCACAATCCTAACGAGGTGGTAAGTGAAGTTGAGAAAGGCTTGCTAAGTGGAATAGACTGAAGCTTTTCCTCAGCTGGCAAATTACACTACTCCATTAATTAAAAACTAGTTTTTTTCCAGAATAAGAAATATAAGTATAAAAAACACTCACCTGCATGTAGAAAGAGGAGCAAACTGAACACCCTTCTCTTTGCATTCTCTTGTTATTCTTTCTTTTACATTTCTACAGAGATCTACAACCCTAGAAAACATAATTGAATACAAAATTAAGTTTTCAAGTAAGTTACAAAAATTCTAATAAATGCTGGTTTATCTGGCATCCTTCAAGTCAGAAATTCTCTTAACTAAAACTTTCATACTTATTCCTCCAAGAACGAACAAGCTTTGATCATTCAAACTGAGTCTTCTATTCAAGAGAATACTCAAATCTCCTGAAGGTAGTTTTCTATACTGAGGAAAACCCAATTTCAAAATAAATTTAATTGTAAGACTTTAAAAGCTTTGAAAAAAATCAATCTATATCCATGGCTAACAAGTATTCCTTAATTTAAAAATAATTTAATTAATAATCATGTTATACAAATGTTCAATAGCCTATTCTCAAGCACTGAGCTAAAATCCAGTTCAACAGAGACTTACGAGGCATGAACTATGTGTAAAGTTATGCTAGACTGTTTGATATTAAAAGTCAATGAAAACAGACCAGTGAGGGACAGTTCTTAAAGGGGATGAGGGATTGATAATATTTAATAATACTGATCTATTTTTTAATGTGAGCTGTAATGTAATATTATAACCACATATTTTGTTTCATTGGGAAAATAAAACTCTTAAGGTATATATAAGCCATTTTATTCTCCAATAAACATCCTGGCTGCATACTGACACTGATTCTGGGCTTCAAACTTTAGTCTGTTTAAAATCTGGAGAACTTTTCTTTGAAAAGATAAAAGAATCTCAGAAGGCTGGCCTATTTCTAGTCTTAAGACTTATTTGACTATGTGAGAACCAATTTGATAAAAATAACATTTAAATGGATTATGCTTTATAAAACACATTGAAGTTATCTTTATTTCCAATAAGAATAAAGAACATATGATTAAACTATAAATATGAAAAAGGTTTTAGTGTTTTATTAGCATGTCAAATTTTATTTTTATAAATGTAGTATCTGGAAGATTTATAAATTCTAATTTTACTAAATTCTGCTTTATTCTATGAGAGATACGGGCAAATACAATTTATCAATGTTATCTATGCCTCATTTATGGAATGATAAGGATGCATGTTTTTAAAACATCTCTTGCAAAGCACTTAGACTACTGAAATTTAATGTGTCTTTAATTTGAAAAACCAACTTATGAAACAAATACTTTAAATATAAATATAGGGCCAGCCCCATGGCCTAGCGGTTAAGTTTGGCACGCTCCACTTTGGTCACCCAGGTTTGGCTCCTGGGCACAGATGTACACCACTCATTGGCGGCCATGCTGTGGTGACAACCCACATACAAAATAGAGGAAGACTGGCACAGACGTTAGCAAATCTTCCTCAAGTGAAAAGAGGAAGATTGGCAACAGATGTTAGCTCAGGGCAAATCTTCCTCAGCAAAAAATAAATAAATAAATAAAAATAAAACCTACTAAGCTTTAATAGCTACGGGGGTTAAGAATATTACAAACTTATAAAAGTAACAAGTTCTTTATCATGACTCCAGAAAATGGAATTTAAGTGCTACATAATAATACATAATAGTAATAATGAGGAAGAAAGGGGACAAAGAATAGCACTGGACGGTTATAACCCTCAATGGGATACTTTCTAGAAATGATTTGTAGAGAGGGAATTCTAAAAGTATTCTCCCACAGAACTTGTGCAAAGGTCAATACAATCCTTTTGGACCAATCATTATATAAGAGATAAACATAACTGTGTATTCTTTTAAATTCTTACCTGACCTATTAGCAAATTTAACACTGTTGACCACTTCCTCCTTGAAAAAAACTTCCCTGGGCTTCTCTCACATCACTAGTTTTCCTCTAAATCCTCTAGATATGATTCCTCAATCAATTTTGCTACTTCTTGTTTGTATAACTATCCTTTAAATCCTGGGGTTCTCTGGGCTTCTTTCTTTGGCTCTCTTTTTTTTCCTTCATCCTTACTGTCTCTATACCCACTCCTTTGGTTTTAATCACAAGTCTCATGCTGGTGTCTCCAAAATCTTTAAATTTCCAACTCAGACCTTTTAGACAGCCATTTTCATAGGCTGCATTCTTACACTATTCCAGAGTTCACGCACAGGACTCTAGGCAGACTATTCATTGAGCACCTAACAGGTGTAGTCACCGTTCTAGGGCCACTGAGGAATACACAAAAACTAGTAAGGTGATGAATCCCTCAAGACACTGAAAGCCCAAGCAACCTAATAATGTATGAGAGTTGAAGACCCTCATCCCATGGGTTGCTGCTAAACGTGGTCTCTACCCAGCCAAAGGTGTGAAACAAAATGGGTTGCTAAATGGGTAGGAATGTAGCTGCTTTCCCTTAACGTTTTTTTATTAAAACTTCAGCTAAGGAAGTTGTTTTAAATGGAAACAAACCAAATATGTAACCCTGTTTAAAAGAGATATTGTCAGTGAGTCAATTAAACAAATATATAAGTATATACAAGGAAAGAAGAAAGAGAAATGAAAACATAGTGCATGATTAGCTTCCACAGTTAGAAGAATAAAAAGACAAAATGGCAATCATCAGTTTGTAGTAACTGATGACAAGGAAATTCATAAGACTGAAGAAGTAACACTACACTAGCCCACTTTCTCCAGCAAGGAAAGGGGTTAAAGACTCAAGTGGTCTCTGAGACAACTATCAACAGTGGCCAAACTACATCTCCTGTTCAAAAGCGTCAGATGGTGACGAGTGGATAATTCTTTTTATTTACAAGATTTATTCCCCTTAAAATTGAACTTAACTAAATTTAGCATCAAAAATTGTGAATAACAGATTGACACTATAATTTAGTTATTATCTTACAACACAAAGAATATCAGCATCGACGTACCAAAAGTCATAAACTACAGAAGATGAAGACTGAATGGAGAAAAGTAAAAAGTTTTCTGAAGGAGGAACAGAAGACGCTAGGGTAGAACAAAAATGTTAAGATATGTAATATCTAAAAGGTGGATTCATGCGGATTTGTTATATCCTATATACCTTATGGTAGATTTAAAATAATTTGTACATTTTATAAATAAAAAGTAAAATGTAAGGTATACTAGAATAAAATGTACTAACAATCTCAAGAATTATTACTGAATGAGTTAACTCACAAGTCCATTTTTAATAAAACAACTTCATATTTCCTAATCAGTTATTATTAATTCCCTAACCAATATTTGTATGTGTAATTTAAAAATAGAAACTGTACAAAATTTCTTAAATTGGATTTCTTTCAGAAATCACTTAAATGCAGGTTAAGACCTTGCTTAATAATACATATACAAATATCAAAAGCTAAATGATGTATTACAAAAGAAGATCAACAGGTTTTACAATTTGGGAGGACTTTTTAGACAACATTTAAGCATACTAATCACATAAGAATTTAAATCAAAGCTAAGTAAAACCAATAGTGACATTTAATGTTCAATAAGATTTGTTAAAATGTAAACTTCAATAATACCTTCCTTCTACGTGACATGGACAAATTTGCCTAAAACTGAAAAAATGGTTTGCAAAAATAACATTCTAATGAATTTAAATATTAAGATAGTAATTTAAATAAAAGTGATTCCGTTTCAATGTTTTTTAATAAAATTTTAAAAGTTTACATAATCACACACAAAGATATATTACTTCAGCAACTCGTATAGCATATTTTAATAATATCAAGCATTTTATTTCATTTTACCTGTCCCAAGGAGCGGAAGTCTCAAAAGATTCTCCTAATACATAGTATTCCAAACCCAGGTCCTGTTAAGACACATACACAAAAATCAAGAAATTCTAACAGATGCAGAAGAATCAATGATACACTAGTATTTCATCTAATTGTTAGCATTACATGTTTCTAATTTAACCACCATGGCTCTTTACTATCCACCTGATAGGAGCACTGGAAAGTGGCCCCAAGAGTGAGCTATAACCTCCGGAGGACAGGATCTTTGTCTGTCGTCTTCTCCTCTGTACCTTTGGCACCAGGCAGAGTGCCAGACATAGTAGGAACTCAAATCTTTCTCCAATGAATGGCGTCTCTAGCCAGTAACTATGTACGTGTAGAGAATATTAGCAGAACAGATTTTCAGTGGTCTAAGCAGTAAATTAACCAATATCAAAAAGCGGTCATCAGGATCAAAGGAACAGGGAGGGGGGATTCGGGGGGAGGAGGGGAGAGGAAGTAGGACTAGAGGAAGGAGACGATAGCTCCCTTTCTTAAAATCAATTTCTAGTTAAAAACAAATTAGAAAACATACGGCCTCTCTTTGTTGTGACTGAATAGATAGAACATCTGGAAGCACCTCTGCTAGGAAAATATATTTTATAGTACAGAAGATATAATGCTCATATGATAAGTAACTTACAATACTAATTTCTTTACCCTGAGTACAAGTGTTTTAATATTGAAACTGGAAAGAGCAATTTACAAGCCACCACAGAATTGCACAGATATGAAAGAAGATTTTATAAGGTAGCAAAATTAATACATATTAAGTTTTCACTTCTAGTAAAATGAATCACTTTAACTTTTCCTGGTTGGCAGGAAAAATCCCCCAAGTTATGGATCTGAAATGTGTGTTTTCTCTCTTACGCATTTATTTATTCAGTAAACATATATTTGGTGACAATAAAATAAAAAATAAGATAAAACAAGTAACCTCTCCCCCCAAAAAAATCTCTAACTTGCTTTTGATTCAGCTTTAACATTAACTGGAACATTAATAATAAGAAACTTACTCCAAACTGTGTCTGTGCTGTACTTATTACAGTTAATTTCATTTTCTAGAATTCTGAATTTAGTATTATGGGAAAATGGCCAATATCCTTAGAGAAAATGCCTAACAAACAAAATTTTATGTATACCCAAAACGTTTACTATTGGAGAACTTGGGGTAGTGACAGTCTATGGAGGTAAAAGTTATTTATAAGACCTCAAATCATTTATTGCCTTTCATGGTCTATAAATCTGTTAATCACAATTCCCAGCACAGTGCACATGCAATAAACGTACTTTTCCTCATAAGCATGGGGGGGTGACAGGAAGACCTACATGCTTCAAATTTACTGCAATCTAAAATTTAGATCTTACCTAGAATTAAATTATTTTTAAAATGAGAACACAATTCAAGCTTTCTTAGAGAAGTACAAAAAACCCTTACATAAGCTTATATAAGTATTTCCTTCAGAACAATTTCCAAGTAAAAAATTATCTGGGGAAGCCAAATTCTCAACAGGATATTTGAGAAATGACGTTTTAATATAAGACCCTTTAAATTACATAACAAGCTATATTTTTAAAAAGTAACTCTAGCAATAGCAGAAAACAATTAAGAAACTTGAGTTCGTTACAGCCAAAGTAGAAAAATAAAACAAAATAAATGAACAAATGAATAAACTTTCAAAAGAATACTCCATATCAACAAGCATAGCAAATTCTTGAGGTTAACACGACTAAGAAAGTTTCTCACAAATAGAAAATCTAGAATTAAAAAACTTTTAGAGCTCAAATATACACAAACTATTTCTTTAATTCTATATAGTAATCATCATCAGTGAACTAGTAAGTACTTGGAATAAAGTTAAACAACAACTTTTAAAGACAGTGAAAGAAAGATTTACATATCTGTAATACAGATTATGGATCAAGTGAGGAATGTTACTAAATAAGACAGCTTGATTCCAACCAAGCAATGTTAGGAACGGCACATTCAGCTTCCAGACAGGGAAAGGTTCCATTCTTTTAAAGAGCAGAAGGACCTATTAAATAATCTTTAAATTTCTCAAAACCATATATGGAAGGGTTAATTGGGCTTCTAAAGATTTACAGCTAATTCTGGGTTCATGTAAAAGGATGGGCTAAATTATAGTAGGTTAAAATTTAAGAATATAATAATTTTATTCACTCAAATTAAGAAAAAGTATTGTTTACAACACAAATTGACAAGGGAAATAAGAGATAACTTACCCGAAGGTATGCAATGACATAGGTCAGCAAATAACCTCTCTGTCCATTGTCTTCTCCAGCTGCTAATCCACTGTAATTACAGAACGAACAATATATTTCAAATGAACTAATAAAAATATACAAACCTGACAAAACTGATATGACATCTCAAGATAACTGCTTAATAGATTAACATATATTACATTGCATCTCATTTTTATTTTAATCTCATTTATCATAAATATATCAAAGAGCTATCAAAAGAATTAGCTTCGATAAGAAAAATCTGAAACAATGTTAACATTTCAGTTTGGTGATTAATTTCAAACTTTGATCCACCAAAACTAATAAAACTGACTCATAGGAACTCAATCATATTGTCAACAGAAAATCAGCCATGAGAAACAAGCTTAAGTAATCTTCATAAACATAGCAAGTTAACTTAAAATACACTTATTTTATTTATACTATATTCTACTCATAAATTCATGTATTGTTATAGTCTTATTCATACATAAAGATGTACAATGATTGACTAGGATCTTCCAAATACCAAGAAGTTTCTTGAATACTTGAGCACACAGTGTTTGGAGTATTAGATATGGTGTTTATTTTATGGAACTTATGACTTAAATGAGAGACAAAATATACTTAAACAGAAATATTAAAGTTTATGAAGCAACATATAGACAAGTACAAGACCAAGAGGTACGGTCTTATTACCACAAACACATGAGCTATCCATTTCAATTTGAAAGCAGTTTTATCCATAGAAACTGAGATCTAGTCACAATTAATCCCATATAACATAATCCAGTCCAAATGCTCTGCTTTGTGAGAGTCATTCCTATTTTAAAAGACTATGAATGATTACTGATTTCTACTACTTCAGTGAAGAGTTTTTAATTTTGCTTTTTTCCATCATCAGGCAGAAATTAAATTTTAACTTTTTGTTTTGTTTCATTTTTTGAAGAAGATTAGCCCTGAGCTAACATCACATCTGCCGCCAATCTTCCTCTTTCTGCTGAGGAAGACTGCCCCTGAGCTAACATCCATGCCCACCTTCCTGTATTTTATATGTGGGACGCCTGCCACAGCATGGCTTGCCAAGTGGTGTGTAGGTCTGCACCCAGGATCCAAACTGGCAAACCCTGGGCCACTGAAGCAGAATGTGTGAACTTAATCCCTGCACCACTGGGCTGGCCCCAAATCTAGCCCCAAATTTTAACTATTTTCAGTTAACAAAATAAAACCCCAACCTCACAAAGCACCCACTAAAAGAATCCCTCAATAAAGCCACATAAAAAGAAAAATATCTTTTCCCACGACTTTCTTGGATCACAAATTGATGATTAACTTTTATGTCTCTCTTCTCAATACCCTTACTGCACCTCCTTGGCTTCAGAACACTAAACCCTTAATCACGGTGTCGCCCAAGACTCAGGTCTTGAGCCTCTGTGATTTGAGCCTCTTCTGGAAGAATAATTTCTCTTATGGCTTCAGTTAACACCTTATACTTAAATCCTTTCTTCCTGGCAAGTTTTCCTTGGATTTGGCAGTAAGTAAATAATGCAATGTAGATGCACCCTTGTTCTATACAAATACTGTAAGGCAATTTTAGTCTAGAATATATGAGCTATATCAGATTTCCTGACTTAGTTATAGCTGGATCTATATGAATTAGTGTCATCCAGGAGTGACAGACTTGACAGGAGGAGCTCTAGTCTAGAACTACTTGCGGGTGGGGCATAATGAAATGAAAGGGGTCATCTGTATTACTACAATGTTAATGAGTGGAAAGACAGAACTTAGGTCAAGCAGCTGAGAGTGAAAAGTAAGAAGAAACAGAAGACAATTCTGGATTGGATGTGTACGGATCTGAGGTTGGGGTAGGAAGTCAAACGAGGTTCCAAAACAAAAAGAAAACTATTTAGAAAACTGCTGTGGCAAGTGTTTGGAGGAAAATAGCAAGGCCCATACTTCAGGTAGACATGAAACAGAGTCAGACACTGAGTACAAGAGAGAAAAAACATTAGTGATCCAGGAAATAGAAGGAGTTCATCCTGGGCCTATTAGTAGAAGGAAAGGAAAGGATAGGGAAGACTAGGAAAAGGTGCAAGAGACCTACGCTGGGCATCTTTGAGAAGGCGTATCCTAAGCATGCATTTGGTGAGAAATTATGGGTATGAACATGTAGTAGACCTGTCTCTCTTAGATCAGGATGCGAAGAAGTCCTACTTTATAGTCCCAAATCAAGCTATCTTTCTTTAGACCCTCTTCTAATACCTGGCGGGGGTGGGGTGGGGGGAGTGGAGATCTGTTCCACCTTGGAATCCAGTGTGACAAACCACACGAAACATGCATTTTCTTATCTAAAGCAGGAAGAAATCAAATGTCCTTCGTAAATTCATAAATCCAAAAGGAGATGAAAAGTCATTCTGAGTTTGCTTTTCTGAACCATACTTTCCCTGCAAATTTAGTTTTTCAGAACTTTTCTTTTTTTAGCTTTCAGATTTGTCTTCTAGCCAGAATCACCTTAAAAATATAATACATAAAATAGTAGGGCTTAGAAATTAGAAGCTTCTAACTTGCCACTTTTGCAGCCACTCCAAAAAACTATACTTAGAGTCAAAGTGCTTTATGTTAAAGTAGCAATATCCATCCCCTACTTCCTGCTCCCACCACAAATTTCAAACATCAATAACAAGGTTCTTAAACAAATTTAAAGCTGTTTCATGAAGGACTGGGAAGACAAATGAAAGAGGGATGAGAGACAATCTTTTTATATAAAAGGGCCATCTGTTGAACCTAATCACTCTCCTGTTGAATTACATTAAACTACTTAAGCACACACTTTGAAAATAACAATAACATATTACCTTAACTTCTATGGTAAATGTCAATACATCCGTCATGATTGCTGACAGCTAATGTTTATTCTGCTTAGCTCTTAGAGAAGTTAAAGGACATTACCAGCAAACACAGATAAACAACCAAAGTATGATTACCCAACATCTGGCTATCACATTCTGTTGGATCATATGTGTTCAAAAGTATTTAACTGTGTTAGGGCAGGGGTGGAAGGCAAGGAGGACAAATGGCTAAGATAACACACAAAAATATACTAAACTGTTGGAGTAATTCATTAAAAACAATCAATTTAAAGCTAATGAGGTGGTGGGAACAGAGGATAAAACAAAAGAACAGAAATTAATAATGCCCTAATCCAAAATAAAATACACGAGCTAACTCACTTACGAAAACTTTAGCAAAAAGAAATTTAGTATTGCTTTCCTGCATTTAGTTACACAGAAGGAGAAATGATTGAGAAGCAATGGCTGGCAGAGTGGCATCTTAAATAAGAAAAACATCCCTGCATCGTTCCATGATTAGAACAAAGAACTAGTGTCTAGAGAACTGGGGGAAAACCAGGTCTTCTGCTAGAAAACCACACACAGATATTTCCAACTATCAAAAAATCAAAATCTGCCTAATGACAGCCTGGGTTGTTCAACACTGAAGATTTCTGCATCTAAATGAAGTGAGGCAGGATGAAAGCACATTAAGAAACTAATTATAACATAACTAAGAAGTAGCAAATAACAACAGCAAAAGAAAAGAGACTCCCAATCAGGGTCTAAGTTTCTAATACTTCACCCTTGCTTTAAATAAACATCTCATTTACTATAACCTATTTTTAATGGATGAATTTGACACAAGTTTTCTTCAGTATAAGCAAATTGCTGAAATTAAATCAACAGTTCTGGGGCATAAGTATGTAAAGAGACCTGGATTCATCTTGTGTTAAGATTCATTCTTACTTTGAAGTTGTAAATTGGCTGGTGTTACAAGAGAAAAACAAAACTGGCATTACATGAAAAGACAATTCATGACAGCTGGTGGCTCATATTAAATAAATCTGACAAAATGGATCTGATAAATACCTAAAGATTAAAATACACTATTTTAAGGGCAGCATAATAATTAGGCACAAATGAAGTAGAATAAAAGATGTCAGGGAAAAATAAACTATTCAGTTTCATTAATTCTTTCAACAAATAATTGATCAAGCAACTAGTACATACCAGGCATCAAACGTGATGCTCAAGAAGGGACAGGTCATATCCTACAAAAATTATGTGTGAGGTAGGACAGAAAGGTATTTTTGTCATCATCCTACCCAAGTCTAACAGGAAATGTGGCACGTTACTAACTAGCCATGATTTGTTGGCTACTCTGAATTATAATTATAATTACAGATCCTACAAAGTGGAATTTCTGTGTGTGTGTGTGTGTGTGTGTGTGTGTGTGCTGGGTGGGGGGGGGGGAATGAGGTCAAACTAAGTAAATTTAACCTAATATACAGTGCTTTAAGTATTAAAGCATTCATTTCCCTACAAGTACTTCTTGAAAGTTTTTAAATCCCAATTAAATATTTAAATTTATAAGGAAACTTTTTTTTAAAGTTTGTGTCTAATATTTAAGGCTAGATAGATATAAAAGATGTCATTTAGATATTAAAGGTTTTAAGTTAAATCTCCTTAACTATTTGTTTCTTACTAGTACCATAGGTTTTAAGAAAAAAAGCTTTTAAATCAATTATATATATATAAGTTAGAAACTAAGTTAGAAACTAAAATTAGAAACTACATAAACACAGAAGTTAGAAACTAAAAAACAGGTATGCGTACATTTCAAATTAAAAAAAAATTCACAGATAACCTGAAATTCAAGCCATCTGATCATCAAATAAAGCCTTATAGCACAACTACTCAACTACTTTAGTCAAAACAGCAATAATTCCCAAAAAGGTACTGTGGAGGAGAAAAAGTAAAAGATTAATGAATTTCATTTTTTACTAAAGAAATAAAAAAATTCCACTTGCCAATTTCAGGATAGGGTAAAAACCAAACTGAGAGATTAATTTCTAACACTCAAAAAAAGTACAAAAGTAATCTAAAAATTAAGCCCGAGATTAGATCTTTTTCTGAGAATATTGCAATTTAACATTAAGTTTAGAAAATCCTAAAAATAAAGGGCTGAACGTTACATGTGAGAAAAATACATAAAAGTGAGGCATTCTAAGACACCTTGCCCCAAATTAGGTGTTAATTTGTTCTTGTGAAGAACAGCAAAAAAGAAAAAAAAGGAACAGAAGTGAATATTTACAAAGAATGCAGATTAAGCATAATGCATATGATATATTTTAAGCTCTGAAATAAAAAAAAAGACTAGTATTCAGAATACTATAAGTTTATGTACGTTAAAAGGAAAGGAAAAAACATAGTCCTGATAAATGGCATTTTCACTATAGTTCTCATCAATCAATCTTCTAATCCATCAAGCAGACAGACAGAAAACCACCCAATCATTATTCAGTTGGTTATAGATGTGAAATGTTTTCTGTTTCTTTATATCAGCACAGAACAATAAGTGACAGGGGGTGGAGTAGAGATAATTTATCAAATACTTTTGATTAAATACAATTTCCTTTTAAAAACATACTAATAGCATGTTTTATACATATGCTTTAACATTAAATAGTAACATGACTACGAACTTTTTCCTATTTCATGCTAGCATAACAAACAGCAAATATTATAAAATTAGCATTAACGGAAAAACACAAAATATTTAATATATCATATACAGTCATGCTTCACTTAACAATGGGGATACATTCTGAGAAATGCTTCATGAGGTGATTTCATCATTGTGCCAACATTATAGCGTGTACTTACACAGAATTAGATGGTATAGCCACTACCCACCTAGGTTATGTGGCACTAATCTTTTGGGACCACTGTTGTATATGTGGTCTGTCTGTTGTTAACTGAAATGTTCTGTGGTTCATGGCTGTACTACGATTAGACAAGCAAGAGTAACATACCAGTCCAACTTCCTACAATTTTGGAAGTAAACCAAAACAACATTTTAAGTTGACTATCACATATTACCACATATTTAATATAAAAAAGGGTACATTAACAACTGCTTGGAGATATCAGAACTTTAGCTTAATTTTCTCTTGGCATTATGAACTTAAAGCCATACCCAAATTTTGCAGCAATGTCATACACTTGTTTTTCATGTTGAAGAACTTTCTCACGGTCCCCCTCAAACAGTAATGTAGCGACACTTAGCTGATTTGGATCAAATCCTTTAAACTACAAAAAAAATTATTATTACAGATAGTCTTATCCTACAAAATAGTAAATCAAAATACATTTTACTCTTTTTCACTTTTGATCTGGGCTCAAACACACCAACTCTTTAAAAATTGAGCTTTGGAACTTTACATGTCAATCAAAAAGAATGCTTAATGCACCTATTCAGATCATTACAATATTATAAAACTATGGAAAAACATTTCAAAGTATGCCACAGTGTCAATTGTAATGACGTATTGGTATGTAAATAAAATAACTTTTAAGTTATAACTCTAATAAAGAATCAAATAAAACTACCAAAATGCTAGAATATAATACAGTAGTAGAATGTAGGAGAAAAAAAAGAACAACAACTTCTTTTTAAATAGTATTTTCAAAGGAGATTTTCTGTACAAAAATAAAATATAAAACATCTAAGAACAATCTTAAAAGGAAATATATAACTTTATTAGAAAATCATGTCTAAAAAAAATGAGACATACGTTCCTGAAGGCACAAACTAAGTATTATAAACCTGTTAATTCTTGCCAAAAATTAATATACTAGTTTATTCCAATTCTAATAAAAACTTGGATGAACTTTCTAAAATGGTGAAGAGTTTCTAAATTTTTCCAGGATAAACAGGTAGGTGATGGTGATAACAAGGAAAATTCTGAAAAACAGGAGGGAGAACTAGAGCTACAGCAATTAAACCCATTTAATTTTCAAGAACAAAGGCTCATTAAACAGAATTTGATATTTTAAAATGGAGTCTATTTCTTGGATTAGTATATAAGAAGATGTCTTAGACACGGCAAATCAATGTGAGAGAAGCAAGGCTTCTTTAGTTAACGGTGCTGTCACAACAGGTTAGCAATTGGGAGAGCCGGAGGTGAAGCTTAATTGAGGTCTTTCTCTCACATCATAAAATTGACATAAATTCAAATAGTAATAAAGATAAAAAATATATATTTTAATTCCAATTTAACAAAAAAGCAAGAGAGAGAAGAAAATGATCCTAATCATAGTTCTGGAGGAAGGAAGGTTTTTCTGAGCTTAGAAGTAATTAAATCATCACAGGAAAAGATATAAAAATTTGAAACTTTTGCACCAAAAAGAGAAATTCTTATTAAAAAGGGAGTCACCTCACTGGAAAAATTATTTACATTTATAACAAAGGCATCTAATAACCTCATTATTCAAAGGGCACACACTAAAGCACCAAAGAAAAAATATGAAACTGTCATCCCTGGCAAAATAACCATATTCAACTAATTCACTCAAAAATTACATCTAGGAAATACAGGGACATGGTCAGTCTCATTGGAGTTTCAAGAAACATCAACTAAAATAAGGTACTATTTTTCTCCCTGGATTCAGTAAATTTAAAACAATAATCCCACAGGCAATAGCAAGAATTCAACCAAAAAATGACACAGGAGTGTTGCTGGCAGTAGTGTAAGCTAGTATAACCCCTTAGGAAAGGAACTCAGCAATCAAAAGTGAAAAAAAGAAAAATCCATGCTCTTATTTCAGTTCCTGATATCTATTATAAAGGAAAAATTTCAAACTATATAAAACGTTATATGCACAAAATTGTTCAATGCAGCGTTATTTTTAGGAACTTCAAACCTGGAAAAGAATTTAAAATTTCTGAAATTTAATGTATGATTGATTTACTTAACACAACATTTATTCCAATGCAAAAATAATCATGAAATGCACACAGCAACATGGAAAAACACACTTATAATAGGTGTGAGGGGAAAAGGAAACAAAATTAATATCCTAAGCATCTAAAATTTTAACATTTTATAAAAATTCTTACCTTTGTAATATAAAACTTTTTTAATCCATCCAAAAATGATGTAAAAATAGAGGAAACCTGAGGTTTAAGAGCATGACCTAAGAAGAAAAAGAGTTCATATTTTAAATTAGTAAGAAAGTCTACGTTTTTCAGAAGATCAAGAGGCTACTTTAACTTAGTATCCTGAATGCAAGCGAACATTCTCATGACTTCAATTTCTAAAATCTCCCTATATTTATAACATATTGATACTAAGATCTACATCTTTTATCTTTATCTTCTTTAAAAGCCACAAACAATTTTTTGTTTACAAAATTCCTTCTTGGTTTTTTTTTTTTAACTCAAATTACTATATGTAATTAATACTACACGTAGTTTAGGTTATCTTTCAATTGTATAGTAAAAACACTTCATTAATTTTTATTTCATTAAGAACACCCAGCGATGGCTGGTTTTACTTTTATTTTTTAATTATGCAGAAACCATTCAGAACTATAACCAAATATGAAGTCAATACCACATTTAAGGTTGTTTCTTAATTAATTCTTAATTCATCCAGAATTCTTGGCATAAAACTAGTAATTGCTTCCTTAATCACACCCGGAGAGTTAAAACTGCCAAAATAACATAAAGGGTGTCTCAGAGTCTGTTAAATTAACATCTTTGCCTGCGGATTGAGCTTAATTGAGTGAAAGTCTTTTACTGTTTTCTCATTGTTTTCTGAATAGCAACTTCTTACCTCCCATCACTGCTACATTTAAGTCATGCATCTGGCCTTAGTGCTCTGAGCCCAATTCAGAAAAATGTGGTATACCATTTACATAGAATTTTCATAAAGAATTTTAAAGTCTAATAAATCTACAGTTATCTCCAAATAAAAATTTTATTTTTAAAAAAGGCTTTAAGGTTTTGAGATTTTCTTTGTTTTTAAAGTGTAGGTCTCTTCTTTAAAATAGGTACAAACAACAAACTAGTTTTTTGGAAAAAAATTTCTTGGGGGAGAAAAACATTACTGGCAGGTTCCTTTCCTCATTCATCTATTTTTTTTAAAGTGAGAATCTGAATCTGTAGTCTTTATTATACTTTTTCTGATTCTAACAGGAAAGTGTATTAAATAAAAAAACAAGTGACAGTAAGTCTTGACCAGAGGCCAAGAGTTAGATATCCATACTATAGCTGAACTGCGCAAAAAACAAAACAAAACTCAAGGACAGATTTTGAGCTCCTGGATCACAAGTAAGATGCTTGTTTTGGGAATTTTTTTTCTTTTACTGTAACCTATCAGAGATGCTTCTCTAGCATAACCAGTGCTTTAAAAGACACCATTTCTAGCATATATAAAGTCAGAAATAACATATCATCAAAATATTCATTTTCTGTCCCAAATGGAATTCATCCTACTTTAATGACAATTGGAAATAAATATATAAACATAAATGTATGTGTGCGTTGTGTTCTTGCAAGAAACTGAAATTATCTGTTCCTCATACAGATCTTCTGATCCACATATCTTTACACAATGTATGAGGACTTCTGATCCACGTATCTTTATACAATGTATGATGTGGAATAATCCTTAAGGGTATATGCTCATCTTAAGACACTGAAATTTATATGCACAATTTCCATTAACACTATGGGAGTTAGTCACACATATCCCTAATACTGAGTTGACGTGATAGCTTTGAAGTATAGTAATTGTAAAAGCCTTACTAACTTTTAAGTGGGTCAAGCATCGGTATTAACTAAGAGGATATTACTATTTTTCACTTATTCTTAAATTAATGTTGCCTATCAAATTGATTACATTCTAAATATATTTCAGCTATTGTGTTTTATTGTTTTACAGTAATCAAAGGAAATATTTTTAAAATTTATTAGCTTGACAGTTTGATTAGTGAATTTTGTGTTGTTACAGTGTTAACTGAATAATTTAAAAGGATTTAATAAATACCTGCATTTCAAAGAAGTGATCTGAGACAGTGGAATAAGTCCTGAGCTTTGAAGGCAGACAAATTTGGTTCAATCCCAGCTCTATCATGTGTGACTTGTGGACTTTCGCTGAAATATTTAGCCTTTGAGTTGTCTGTAAACTGGGAATACCACCTTGAGGAATGGTTGTGAGAAGGTATTTGGTAAACTGTGCTATTGACAACATGCTAGCACCAAGCTGTGTGCTAGCCAAGATTTCTTCACCCTCTTTTGCTAATTTGATGATTAAATCAATCAACATCTAAGTGCCTGTTATGTGACATGTACAGGAGATATAAAAATAAATAAGAAATATGCTCTAAATTTGACAAACTAGTTTACAAAGGAAATCTATAGAACATTTCATTATACTCAGTGATGTACATCATTTCAACATACCAAAAATATATCATTTTAACATAATGTACTAAGGGTTGTATCAGAGGTAGGGGTGACATTAAAAATATTAACAATTAATAATAGGGCTTGTGCTTGTTAACAATCACTATGGGACAAACACTGACCAATCGGTCAAATGGCTGGGTCAAGGTCCTGGACACCCCTTGCTGTGCTAAGTGTTACTCCTAAGTTTCTTTTTTAACTTTTTTTTTTTTTTTTGAGGAAGATTAGCCCTGAGCTAACATCACATCTGCCGCCAATCCTCCTCTTTCTGCTGAGGAAGACAGTCCCTGAGCTAACATCCATGCCCATCTTCCTCTACTTTATATGTGGGACACCTGCCACAGCATGGTTTGCCGAGTGGTGCCATGTCCACACCCGGGATTCAAACCGGTGAACCCCAGGCCAACGAAGTGGAACGTGCGCACTTAACCACCGCTGTGCCACCAGGCTGGCCCCACTCTTTAGTTTCTTGATCATACAGCCATGGCAGGATATATAGATGGAAAGGCTTCAATGGGTACTGAGAAATCAAAAAAGCTATAGACAACCAAGATACATGATCAGATCTCTGTTTCCAAAGATCAGTCTGCTGGCCAAGTAAAGGGCAGAGGGAGAGGAAACACAGTCAAGACTAGAGAGGGTAGATCCCACCGCAGAGCATGTTCCTAAGGTACTTAGGTGCAAGTACCTAAGCACAGTACTCAGAACGTGGAACAGGGGTGACACATAGCCAGAAGGATCTTTTCTTTAAAGCTTCATTTTAAATTGTTATAGATTCAAATTATAAATAAAATCTGGCCAAATCATAGTTAATTTTACGAGGGTGTCTATGTCTAACATAATTTACTACAATAACAGCATATAAATGGATAACACAGCCTTTTAAATCAGATACATGGCTCTCTTCCGACCTATTTCTCTGCAGGCCAAACACACAGGAGGCTTGATTTTCATTTAAGTAGTTCATTAATTATAGGACACATTTATCTTAAACTTTTATCAGTAGTATAGTATTTTGAAAGTAATTAACTTAAAGAAATAAAAGCTGTGACTGACTTAGAAGACTCTACTTTTAAAACTACTCTTGATACGTTATGAACCTGATTTCCTTAGTTAAGTTTCTTTATAACTATAATAATCATTTTTCCCTAAATTAAAATCTAATCTACTCTTAGAACAAACAAAAGCCTGCCTATGTTACCCTTTAGTATTTATTACTGAGCAATCGCTCCCATAATTTCAGGGACTGTTTTGAGGGTACTTAAATTCCATAAACTTAAATTCCAAACTAAATTTCAGCAGATGGAAAAAATATAAAAGCAATAAAACTAGAATTGAAAAGATGATAAACTGTGTCAGAAAGTTTAATACTCTAAAGCAAAATAGGGAGAAAAAGAAGCAAGGTTAACTGTTACTGAATTCTCCACCTCAATATTCCAAGGACACCTTAAATACAACCTGTTGTAATGCCTTTTCCCCAAAATCAACATCTCTTCTTCTGGACTGTCATTCAATCCACCCAATCAATCAAATTAGAAACCGGGGAGTTACCCTCAGCTCTTCCCTTTACGTAACCTTCCACATCCAGTTGGCAAACTGATCTTTGAAAAATCCGTCCCTTACAAATCCTATCTCCACTGCTGCTGCCTGGATCAAGGCCCCCAAAGTTTGCCTCTTAAACCGTTTCAACTCCTCCTCCACGCCTGCACCATTCTAATTCACCCTGCATACTGCTAACAGAACGAGCTTTGTAAGATGTAAAGCTGATTTATTTTATTCTCTCTACAAAGAAATCCCTCTGCTGACAAGATAAAATCCCAACCCATCCTGCCAAGCCCGAATCCACCCATGCAGCTTCATCTCCTAACAACTCTCACCCCACCCGCTATCTGAGTCACACACAACTATGAGAAGTACCCTAAAACACGCCAGTGAGGTTTTAAAACTTATTTTTTTGTTAAGTGAACAAATTTCACAAGAGAGAAGAGACTGCCTCAGGCGAACTTCTTCTATTCACCCTTTAAGAGTTAGCTCAAGCATCACCCTCCTTTAAGAAGCTTTACCTGACCCAACCCCAACATCAAGTAAAAATGCAGCAGGATCAACCATGCCTTTGTTTGCAGCCCAGGGTGGCCAGCGCATCACCAACCTCCTGCACTCATGTAATTATCTGTCCTCGTTAGACTGAGAGCTTCCTGAAGGACAGGAACTATGACATTCATCTTTCTAACTCCGTACCCAGTACTCTTCCAGACACATAACTAGGGTTTCATAAATTTTTGTGACTTAATGAGCAGATTTAAAAATTACTGCTCCTTACTTACCAAACTGAAACTGCTGGTTGTCCATGAGGCGTATAGACGCAGGCGCACATCTCTGTTTTAAAAAGAAAACAATGTGATACAATTTAATATGGTAAAGAAAATAGGTGAGTAGAACATGAATGTCCTCTTTCTGTATTTGAGATCGAGCTTAGTTCCTAACGATATATATAGGAAAAAAATATTAACTGTTTATATAATGATATGAAGACAATCAAAACATCAGTGGCTTCTTTAAAGCATCTGGAGAGGAAAAATCTACATACCTAATACAAACATTATATGATGCCAGATCTTTAATTTATCTGTAACAAGATCTGCTTAATGCCTAGCAAAGACCTAGAGAATTAACTAAAAGAACTAGTAGGCCTCAAAGTAGATTGTTTTAGAACAAAGTAGAAATTTTAAAGACTAAAATCAATGCCTGGAGCATTATGCCATTTATGAACTATAATGTGTCATCAGGTCCTTATATAGTTTTGAAATGAGGAAGATGATGGTGGAATTTTTGTGAGCTTTCAAAACTTATCTGTAATGTCTTCATAGATAAGTCTAGAAATTATTCTTTCTTTTTATCCCTTCTCATAATCCATTTTAAATAGAAAAACTATCAGACGATGTCCAGAATTCTAAGATTTTTCAAGGTGACTTGTATGAAAATAGCAACAAAACTTTGAATCATAAGATGATGCACCTAAACCATCTAAAACTGCACCAGTTATATTTATCTAAGCACACGCTCAAAGCTGCAAGGAAAGCAAAACAAGGAAATCATATACACATATTAGTTTTGTGATGCTAAAAACTACAATACAAACAATAGCAAGGTTTAAGTTAGCTAAAATTTTTCCATAGAATTAAAGTGCACTGCACCCTAAATGGAATTTTTAGTTTCTACGCAAATCTTTTTTTTTTTTTCCTTGAGGAAGATCAGCCTTGAGCTAACATCTGTGCCCATCTTCCTCTGCTCTATATGTGGGATGCCTGCCACAGCATAGCTTGATGAACGGTGCCATGTCCGCACCCGGGATCCAAACAGGCGGACCCCAGGCCACCAAAGTGGAACGTGGGGACTTAACCGCTGCGCCACCGGACCAGCTCCTCTACGCAAATTTTTAACATGGTTAAACATCTACCAAGAGAGTGCTTTTAGGCCACGAAATTTTGACTAATGTCATAAACTTTTTAAACATTTAGCTGAGTAACAACATTTATCAATAAAACTTGAATCAACACAATGTTGAGATTTATGACAGTCACTCAGAAGAACAAAACTTAACACATATCTTAACTGCGCATTACATTTTTGCTATTATTTGCTTTTAATTGAACAAATATTTAATTTTATAAAACCACTCACAATATACATTTTATTTCACCCAACAAAATGACTAGTTAGATTCTTATTTTGAACACTATACAATTTATTTATTCACCTTTGATACTAAAGGTGACATAATTCAATCTATATATAAAAAAATCACTGCCAAATCTAAAGAAACACTATTAGGTAATTTTATATACACAGAGTAACAATAACCTACTGCCTTACATTTTATAGAATCCTATGGCTTCCAAGCTGCTTTCATAGGTCTTTATTTAATATAAGAAACAACCCTGTCAGAGTAGCAGAACTGGTATTATCCCCATTTTATAGCTGAGCATACACAACCAGAGAGGTTGAAAGACTTGAGAGAGGTCAGGTGACTGTATAAACAGTAAAGACAGAACTAGGACCAAGACACCCTGACTGCTAGATGAGCACATTTCAAATACACCACACAGCATCCAAAAACATCACTTAAAACACACAAACACACACAGACAAGAGCTTTAAAGTCATATTTGAAACAAAAAAAGAAAATTACCTTATTTGCTATTTTGTGATCTTATTAAAAGAATAATAGTTACAAAATAAAGTTTAAAAATCTACAACCTAAGTAACTTCAAATCTTGGTATAAAGGTATCTTTGTCGTTGGGTTAATATTTCTAAAAATGTTACCAGTTTCCAAAATACTAAAGTAAAATCAATTTTCCTGAGATGCTTTAATAAAACAGGCACATCAACTAATAAAACATATGAAGCCTGATTAGACCAAGTTTCTTTTCTTTATATAATAAATAGAATATCACATAACATACATAGCTTTGTATTTTGGCTTCAGCACATCCATAAAATATGAGACAGAATTAAGAGCCATTCTGTCATTATTGGGGGAAAAAAAAAGAATTTTAATTCCTACCAACAACTTGTAAATTCCATCTCCTATTATCACCCAGATTCTACTTTACCAGTATCTATAGCAGCTGCTATTAATGAAAACAAGCAGCATGGGTATATATCAGAAAATGTGGAAAATGTATATTACATTTAGTATAGTAAATTTCTAGCGGAGTTCAGTCTCTAAAACAACTAAAACACAATATGCAGGCCTTGAGAAAATCTTGGTTTGAAAACACACAAAATACATTTTGGGGACAATTGGACTCATCTGATTATAGAATGAATATTAGACGGCATTAAGAAATTACTGCTGATTGTCTTAGACATGATAATGGTATTATGGTCATAAAGAAGAATACCCTTATTTTTAGGAGATGTATGCTGAAACATTTAGAAGTCAAGTGTCATACTGTCTGCAACTTAATTTCCAATGGTCCAGAAAACATAGATACAAACAAATAAAACAGAGCAAAAAGTTAACAATTGTTGAATATACAAGATGGATATTCATGTGATCACTGTACTCTTCATTCAAGTTTTGCTTAACACTGTCAAATTAAAAAGTTGGAAAAATAAGTAGGAAAGCTTCGGGGCACTCACACATATAGCAACTGATAGTGAACTCTACTGAACGTGAGTTTAAGTTGACAGCTGAGTCACATAAACTAGTCAGTCATCTACTATTCCTATTCATACTGACGCAGGGCAGATGGTTACAGACACAGACTATCAGAAAAGAATAAGAAGCTAAAGAAAGCCTTTTGTATTTAGATAATAAATGCTACATTAGTTTTCAACACTGACTTATTACCAAAAGCAAACCAACAGCTTTACTGAGTCTCACGTTTTAACAATGCCATTTTAAAAGTCAGGAAATAGACTTTTTCAGTTACTGTCACAAACACGTTCTCATAGGCAAAGTACTCAAATTAAAAACAGCATATAGATTGCTTTACGATCCTCTAACAATTGATAATTTGTAAATCAAAGCGCATCATTCTAAAAATACAAAGTGGGCAAAGTCTTCTCGAATTTTAAACTCAAAGGTGCCACTACAGCTAATTAAACAGAAGTTCCTGTAATCAAAAGACTAAAATATGTTACTATTCTTAAAAAACGACATTCAATCTGTTACTATACCTGTAGTTAAGGCTACGTTATGTTTCAATTAAACAACCTCAAACTTTTTCCTTTAGAAGTTAGAGACATCACAAATTCTGAGAATTTGAGCTCTAAATTCACTCCCAGGCTCTTCAATTACATTACTCTGAGAATATTACATAGATGAGGAAAGGGAAAAAGGGTCCTTGAGTTAAAGTGACCCCTGGTGGTAGGTGATCAGAACTAACCTGAGAGGAAATATTTTTACTAAGTAATTTTAATGGTGGGTCAATGATATATTCGGGGAATTTGAAGAACATTCAAACAAAAATTGCATACTCAAACTGGAGTTAATGAAATAACTCACTTCTTTCCTACTACGATAAATGTGCCCTCACTAGAATCTCTCATGTCACCTGACTTGTACCTAAAGTGTACTTTGTAACATCACTAAAGAGAAGAAATTGCCAATAATTTGACTTCGTCTTATAACTGTGCTTTGAGGTCATTGTAGTTATTTATTTATTCTTTTCTCAGATAAAACAAAGATACTGATATTTCATTATTAGTCCATATTGAATTTTCTCATATCTTTTCAGACTATTTAGTAAAATATAATCAGGAATTACTTGAACATATAACTTGAAAAATAAAAAACAACCACTCTGATTAGTCTTATTTACTTAGTAGAATTCTCTTCACTAACTTAAAAAGCAACAGATTTCTCAATCTAACCATTTTCTCCAAAAAATAGCCCCTATAAGAAACAAATCAGGGGCCAGGCCAGTGGTGCAGCAGTTAAGTGCGCACGTTCTATTTTGGAGGCCTGGGGTTCACCAGTTCGGATCCCAGGTGCAGACATGGCACTGCTTGGCAAGCCACGCTGTGGAAGGCATCCCACATATAAAGAAGAGGAAGATGGGCACGGATGTTAGCTCAGGGCCAGTCTTCCTCAGCAAAAGAGAGGAGGATTGGCAGATATTAGCTCAGGGCTAATCTTCAAAAAAAAAAAAAAAGGAAAGAAACACATCAAAAGATTTCTGCAAAATTTGGTTTTTTTTGTTTTTTTTTTTAAAGATTTTATGTTTTTCCTTTTTCTCCCAAAGCCCCCCGGTACATAGTCGTATATTCTTCGTTGTGGGTCCTTCTAGTTGTGGCATGTGGGACGCTGCCTCAGCGTGGTTTGATGAACAGTGCCCTGTCCACACCCAGGATTCGAACCAACCAACACTGGGCCGCCTGCAGCGGAGCGCGTGAACTTAACCACTCAGCCACGGGGCCAGCCCCTGCAAAATTTGTTTTTATGAAACTAAGTCATATCTCTTATTTGTCACAGAGAAAACCAGAAATCGCACTTCAGATGAGACACATTCTTTGAGAATATCTCTCTTAGTTTATTAGTTACTGGCAGAAGAAATTCAATATTAACATATTTTAAATGCCTGCAGGATTTCTACTATTCTAACTTCATAAAGATAAACTATAAAATATAAACACTGAATGGGAGTCCTATATTTTTGGTACCTTGGTTAACGAATAAATCATCTTTGAATTGAAAAGGTTTGTTTCTTCAAGGAGTAAATCAAACTTTCTCTATAGACTCTAGAACAGCCCAAATTCCTGAGCCTTACAGACTATTCTGGGAATAGCCTACTAATCTCATACTGTATCAGAAGCCAATACTCCAGTAACAAACCCCTTGTACATAGCTATACAAAAATGTAAACACAGAAAATTTATTATGATATGCAAAATCCTTAGTGATTATTAGGATACAGGAACCACTTCTATTTAACTTACATAATACCCACTGCACTATGTTGGAGATAAAGGTAAGAGTATACTACCTCACATAAAAGACACACAATAAAATAAATTGATATAAAAGTTCAAAAAAGGATTTGTGAAAGAAGAGAATTCGGCTAAATGCAAATTTCTAGATATAAAAACTTAAAATACAGATAGAATTAATTCTTCCACTAACTAATAAATCAGAATTGATAGCACAGATGAAATCAAACAATATTTAAGGCTATTGGCATAACTAGCTAATCCTATTGGAAATGACATACTGGCTTAGAGCTAGGAGTCCACATCGTAAGCAAGAATTTTTTTACCAAGAGAATTATCTCTTGGTTTTAAAGAATGAAATAAAGGAGTACATATTTCCCTCCACTTATATTAAGAAAAGGGACAAAAGTTAATGCCAAACAGTCTCCTAGTCATAATTTTATATTTTCAGTTTAGTAAAGGTATAATGACTTGTTGTGAGTAGCTCCTGGTCAAGAGGATATCGTGTAACTGTCCTCTACTTAAATACATTTTGTTGAATCGTACCATAAATAATCCAATTAACCAAACATTTGGCTAGGTCATTCTCTCTGCTTTCAGAGGGAAAAAAGTATGACACAAAAAAATGATTAAAAATAACGATTCCATTCTCTATATGTAACAAATGATTTCCAAGAATTATTGCTGAATATAAAGAAGCGTTAAATGTTTTGTAATATAAGTGCTAAACCTAACTCCTTTCAATTTTTTGAACCCCTCTAGGATAAATCAAGTTGAAAACAGAACAATTCACAATTGAGATATAACATTCTGATGTGTCAGACACGAACTATGTATTTCTTCCCAAATTATGATCTAAACTCACCAGAAAAAAACACCCTATCAGTTTAAAATTGTTTAAATAAAAGTCATGGTAGGTAGAAAGGGCCACCCTTTGTCAAAAGGTAGTGAGAGAAAAAGCTGCCTTTTAACCTCTAATTCTAAAAACTGAGTTGTGATGCTGAGAGGTTTCAGAGGAATGGGTACTAATCCACGTCACACATACATACAGTCAGCATTTCCTTCTAACGGAACAAATGGTCCTCTCTCAATACCACAGGGCATTACCCCTAAGGTTTTATTGGGGAGGAAAAAAAACCCAAACTTCAAAAATTGCTTTTGAGCTTGTTTCAACACTCAGTTTTTTCCCTTTAAACCTCGTAAAGATATCACTGTCATTTTTGAACAAACAATAAGAGAATAATATTATATCTGACACTGATATTCTGATTAAAAAACGCAATTTCCCCCCTCTTGAGAGGCTACAGGAGAAAATTCACTTCCTGAGAAAGTCTCAAAAGTCACTTACCCATCTACTGAGTAAAGTTGGAGATTATAGTGAACCGCCACTTATGAGAGAGAATCACATTAATCTTCCACTAAATCTTCCTTTCTAGCTCCTCATAAGGCACTGAAGAATTGAAAGAGGATAATTCCTTACACGGACAAAGATCAGATGAGAGACCTTAGTAGAATCCTTCTGCTGCCAGTATAAAGTTGCTTAATTTATTTCCTTCAGTAAGAACAGTGATGAAAATACACACAGAGCCCGCTTTGCTATTTGTGAACAATCACGTATGCTTTCCAAAATATATTCATCCAAAATACAGTTTCCCATTTCAAAAGCAACTTGCATCTGAAAATATTGCAAAAATTAAAGTGCTATGAAATGACAGGGAGGAATTACAAGCAGCCAACTCATTATTCAATCAAGAATTTGGCACAACCATAAACCATGTACCATCTATTTTAATGGATCTTAATTCTCCTGCTATCAGCTGAAATTCCAAATTGCAAATTGAACAATGACTAATGCCAAAATCTGATAATTTTCTCAATTATTCTGTCTGAGAATACTGTTACAAAGTAGGGCAGCACAATCAGTACCATTCTTGACATATGAAACTTGTACATTCTAGAAACTAATATATAAATGCCCCTAAACCATAATACTAGCATTTACCCATTTCCAGGGAAGATAACATTAATGCTTCTCCACATGTGCATTATCACAGGAGTAAAATGGGTAGGTTCCCCAAACAGTGGAATATCTCCAAATCCCAGCAACTACTCTCAGCAATTGTTTCATTTATAAGAGCAATATTTAAGAATAAAATATTATCTAGGCTTTTAAATCAGTTTCAAGTGAGGCAAGCATTCCTAGTCACAAGGTATTTATGTCTCTAAAAATTGTCTAAGTACACAGAACCAAATTATTAAAACTATTGATTAAAAAGGAGCTTTCTTTCTGATCTGTTTTTTAACCACAGGGTGGCACTTTCTATCAATCATCACCTTTATTTATTTCAAGATATATGTCCAACATAGTTTTCTGTAGTGAATTTAGATTATGGTCTTTGTATGAATACCCAACAAATTTTTTAAACAAACAAAAGGAGAACTTTTACTGACTTACGCAAGACGAAGGAAAATTTCACCCCCTGCTTTTCATTAGCAACAAGTAGCTCTTCTCTGTTACTTTCTACCAGGAGCATATTAAATTGTAACAAAAACTGCAGCTGGTTATACCAACTATTTATGTTTAAATTAAACATTTCCGTTTTAATGAAATTAAAAACTTAGGATTTTGAAACATTTGTACATTATTTCTCATTGAAACCAAAGATATATTTACATGTGAGTATTTGCAATGCGGAAAGCAAATGGAGCACTTAGGAGAGCATAAAATATGCCCACCTCCACTCCAAAGATCCTACAACAGCGCTTTTTACTGACTCTGTGTCCTACAGAGTGGAGATCCTGTGAAGAAGCAGAGCTGGCCTACATAGACTGAATGTGACCTTGTGAAGATCTGTCGAAAGTATGTACAAATCAGACTAGTTTCATAAGTTCTATAACTATTTTTAAAAATCTAACTTGGCATTCATGTTTATTTTGCCATAAAAAAACGGAGGCAATAATTGCCAGTTAAAAAGATGTCATTCAAAACTTGAACAAGAAAGGTAATATGAACTACATCTTTAATAATAAAGCTTTTTTGGGGGACAGAGAGTCAAGCTTGACAAGGATGACAAGTAAATATAAATAAAAGTACTTAACACAAAAAATAAATTACAACACAAAGTTGAAAAACCCCAGAAAAAAAAAATCACTCATTAAGGAAGATTTGAAATTAACAAGGAAATATAATCTATTTATGGAAAACGTTTGGTCTCGTTTTCATTTTCAGTTGTGAACTTATGGTTGTTTTCTTTAAAAAGAAAAAAAACCCTAGTTTTCCATTCTCCTAGGTATTAACTCAAAGGCAAAACCATAAGGCTCTGCAAACAGTTCTTTTATTTCTTAATACCTGGTATCTTAAATTTGAAATTACTTTCCTGGCCTTTAAGTGATGAAAAGTTTTAGCAACAATTATCAGAACACACTTGAACTTTACTGCTCAGGGCTCAGATATGTACTCCTAAAACTTATTTCCACTCCTCCTTTACTGAATAATCTTGCTTTTTAATATTACTGCCATCTCATTATTTTAGCAAACACAGCATAATACTTACTATACATACAGTCTAGCTCCCTAACCATAACATAATATCCCCAAAGCTCTAGTGAATTAGGAGCTCTTTTGTAAGAATTTCAACAATTAACATTCACTTCTGCTTTAACACCACCAAAGTAACCTGCCACAAGTTCAAGATTGTTTATTCCAACACTATACTTCTTTTTAAACTCTCCTCCCAACCAGGAGTAAGACAATCAAGATTAAGGGGCCTATGGCTAAGTCCTGATGGGGGAAGTGATCTAACTGATAAGTAACTAAAGCTAATTGGAAATTATAAAAATTATCCTTGTTGGGGGCCAGCCCCGTGGCCGAGTGGTTAAGTTTGCAGGCTCCGCTGCAGCGGACCAGGGTTTCGCCAGTTCGGATCCTGGAAGCTGACATGGCACTGCTTGTCAGGCCACGTTGAGGTGGCATCCCACACAGCACACCTAGAAGGACCTACAACTAGAATATATAACTATGCACGGGGGGGCAGTTGGGGAGATAAACCAGAAAACAAAAAAGATTGGTAACAGTTGTTAGCTCAGGTGCCAATCTTTAAAAGAAAAGAAAAAAAATTATCCTTGTCAACTGTTAGATTAGGTGATCACTAGCTGGACTTCCTAAAAGAGGGAAACTGTTAGAAAGAATGAGTGCCTCAGGAAGCAAAACTGAGTATATGGAATAAAACGCACTGAAAATGGTAAACATGTGGGTAAATACAACTTTTTTTGTTCATTTTCAATTTCTTTAAAACATGAATACATAATGGTTCTCTGGGGTGCTGGGAAGATGAGACTCTTCACCACTTTCCATTTCAGTACCTTAGAAAGCCCACAGGAATATGCAGTACTCGTCAGATCCCACTCCTTTGCCTCATCCGATCCTCCCTCCACTCTGCCCTGCATGCCCAGAAGCAGACCTGTGCAGGTCACGTTAGAAAGCACCCTTGCCCTCAAGATTATAGCTAGGTATAGCTGACGGGAAGTATTAAAGAACTCTCAGAGTTTGGGGAAAGCAAGAAGAAAGAGGCTGGTGTCTACTCCCTTGACTTCCTCCCTGGGAAATGACGAAATAAGAATTTTTCACAAACCATTCTAAGTCAAACAATGAACCAAATGCCTAAAAAAATGTAAGAATTTCCACACTGATACACAGAACTAAACACAGAAATAAAATTACTGGGCATTATCTAGTCTTTTAAAAACTTTTGATAATATATCCTTTTTTTTTTTAAGAAAGGAGGAGAAAATGGGAATTCTTTTTAGGTCATAGCTAAATATATTATGTCATATTATGCTATACTATATTACTTAATTTAAGCTATAGCTTAGATAATATTATAAATAGGGCACAGTAGCAGCACATTCTAAGAATTGATAAAAATTGATTATCTATATTTAATTTCTAAATTTTGGGGCCACTATTTTAATTTCAATAAGTGTCTTAATTTAAGAAAAATTAAATATTACTTCAATTAATCACAAAATATCTTATCCAAAAATAACTTAAGAAAACGTAACATTCAATAAAAGACAAAATCATTCAAAGCCATCAACTCAAGTACATAACTTACCTTGGCTTAAAATGTACAGCACTCTTTAAACCAAGAAATAGGCATATAATTACTGAAAGAAATAGCAACTGCACTTAAAGGGACGATCTTACATTACCACTTCATATAGAACTGGGCAGAAACCACAAATATAACTAAATACAAAGATGATATGTGACACATCAAAATCAAGTATGCAGTAGGATTTTAAAAATATAAATATATATGGGTGGTTATCTTTTTTACCTGCTTTGCAATTTCTCTTAAACAGGCTACTCCTTGTTCAAAATTAGGGAAAGCTACCGAGCCATACTTTTGGTATTCAGGGATTGGTCTGATTTTTATTGTAGCTTCTGTTACCACACCAAGAGTTCCTGAAAAAGAAGGGAGAATAATGCAATATATCACATGCCAATTTTCTAAATCATATTTAAATCTATTTCATCTAATTATTCTATTATTCACATTTAAATCTATCTAGTCTGTTCGATGTGTCGAATAACAGCTACTCAAGTCTTTTTAGAAAAACAACTAAGTAAATTGCACAATTTCTAAAAAACAATTTTTGGAATACATTTTTCTCAGTTATGTATAAATATTTTAAAACATTTTTAAGGTAAACTTTCTCCAAGAAGGTTACTTTTAAATAATTTTAAAAGTATCACAACTTATTAAAAGAAAAAAATATCAAAAAAAGAACAGACTTTTACATCTCATATGCATTCATACAAAAGTATATTTTGATATTTGTGCCTATTTTTACTGTGAGAACAATTTATTGGGGTAAAAAGAACTCAACCTTCTATGAGAACTTAAGATGACAGAAGAAATTAGAGGGACTACTACATCTTGCCTTTTTTCCACAATCCATACAAAGAAAAGACAAAGGCAATACTGAGATGTCCGTGTAAGAAACAAAACAGCCAGATATTTCAGAGACAAAACAATCATTATAAATATCTAGCACAAGAGGAGCACCAACGAAACAAATGTTCTCTTCTTTATTACATGGAGGAGTGGGGGACAAATCAGAGAGGAAAAACGCAAGTTAAATATAACTACATGATCTAAATATCTATGCTAAAATATTTGAAGGGACATGATTAGAAACAATTATATTCACAAAGCCAAGCTTTTCAAACCAGTGGTTTCTGAGGGACAAATGGTAGAAATTATCTTTACTGCTATTAGCAAGCTTTCTGATAATCAGGAAAAAAAGAACAAAGACAGAAATCTTTGAGATTGTAGAACTAATTACACACTAGAAATAAAAAGTATCACAAAAATCAAAGCTTCCAATAAATTTATAATATCCCTAAAATAAAACGTTAATATGTAATACAAGATTAAAAACTACTATGAGTCCATAAAAAGTAAATTACATTTGGTCACAATATGTTCATCACATATATAAATGATTTCTTACTGAGATATGAAGTATCTATTATGACTTGTAAAATCACAAAGGCTTTACAGGTTTGGCCTCATTAATATTTGAATAAAAAACAGATACATCTTGTACATTTTAAATGATAACAAAGTGACTAGACTTTCTCTTTTATCTTAGCATCTTTACTAAGATGTAATTCACACCCATAAAATTCACCCATTTGAGGGGCCAGCCCCATGCCGAGTGATTAAGTTCTCGTGCTCCGCTTCCCCGCAGCCCAGGGTTTCGCCGGTTCGGATCCCGGGCCCAGACATGGCACCGCTCATCAAGCGATGCTGAGGCGGCATCCCACATGCCACAACTAGAAGGATCCACAACTAAAAATATACAACTATGTACCGGGGGCTTTGGGGAGAAAAAGGAAAAATAAAATCTTAAAAAAAAAAAGATATTAAAAAAAAATCCACCCATTTGAAGTGTAAAATTCAATAGTTTTTAGTATATTCACAGATACATGTAACTATCACTATATAATCTAAGTTTAAAACATGTTTATCACCCCCAAAAAGTAACCCTGTATTCATGAAACAGTCATCCTCCATTCCCCCACACCTACCTCAGCCCTATGCAACCACTTATCTATTTCTGTCTCTATAAATTTGCCTATTCCGGACATTTCATACAAATAGAATCTTACAATATGTGCTCTTTTGTGACTGGTTTCTTTCATTTAGATAATGTTTTCAAGGTTCATCCAAGTTGTAGCACGTATTAAGTACTTCATTCCTTTTTAATTGCCAGATATTATTCCACTGTATGGTATAACTCATTTTGTTTATCCATTCATCAGTAGACGGACATTGGGGTTTCTTGTTTTTTTTTTTCTACTAGATTACCAGTTTATTATTAATGGATACAACTCAGGAACAGCCAGATGGAAGAGATGCATAGGGCAAAGTAAGGGGGAAGGGGTGCAGAGTTTCCACGCCCTCTCCAGATACACTATCCTCCCGTCACCTCCATGTGTTCACCTACCCAGAAGCTCTTTAAAACCTGTATTTTAGGGATTTTTAGGGAGGCTTCATTACACAGGCATGACTGATTAACCCATTGGTCATTGGTGACTAATTCAACATCCAGCTCCTCTCCCCTCCCCAGAGCCGAGGGAGTGGGGCTGAAAGTTCCATAGGTTTCCACTTTTTGGTTACTGTGAATAATGATTCTATGAATATACATAAGTACAAGTTTTTGTGTGGACATATGTTTTCCTTTCTCTTGGATATATACATGAAGGCTTTCTTAATTTCAGAAAAAACTTTAATTCTATTCCATATAACACTCTGCCCTCAGTTACCTTTTCCTGAGGCTAAGTTCCAGGTGAGTGTATCCAAGTGTGTGTGTGGAGGGGGCTGGGGGGCTCACTTCTTGCACCCAGCCTTAACTGGTGGGATAGAGGCTCTACTTTGAGTGGTGTGCTAATACTGTGTTCCCAATCACCCTCGCCCTGGCTCATAAAGGGCTGGTACCACGCAGGAGAAGCAAACCGAGAAGACCTACTTTCCCTCTTCCTTCCCCTCAGCACTTAGCTCCTAAAGCAGGGGTGTCTTCAGAGAAAAGCATGCCATTGTCCCCACCCCCACCCTCCAGAGCCATGGCTCAGAGACCTTGCCTGAGAGAAGAAACAAGCCATAAGACAGCTCCTAATCTCTTTCCAAAAGAAATTACTTTACTTTCAACAGAGCACAGAGAAGTTCAAGCCTAAGAAGACTCATGAAAACAGTGGAGGATGTGGTAAAATGCAACTGGAAGGACACAGGTAAATTTACTGGCGATACAAGCAAAACTGTAGGTCAGCTAGTTTTCCTGGTTAGAAACAGAGGAGATGCTAGAATCTGAGCTAGAACAATCAGGCAAGAAAAAGAAATAAAAGGCATAAGAATTAAAAAGCAAGAAGTAAAACTGTCTCTATTTGCAGATGTCATGACTTCATACAGTGAGGATCCTAAAGACTCAACCAAAAAACTGTTAGAACTAACCAACAAATTCAGTAAAGATGCAGGATACAAAGTTAACATACAAAATAGTAACATTCCTATACACGAACAATGAATTTTCTGAAAAAGAAATAAAGAAATCTATCCCATTTACAATAGCATCAAAAACAATAAAATACTTTGGAATAAATCTAACAAGGAGGTGAAAGATCTCTACTGTGAAAACTACGAGACACTGATGAAAAAAATTGAAGACGATACAAATAAATAGAAAGGTATTCTGTGTTCATGGATTGGAAGAATTTATATTGTTAAAATGTCAACATCACCAAAAGACATCTATAAATCAACGCAACCCCTACTAAGATTCCAATGGCATTTTTTACAGAAATAGAAAAACACTCCTCAAATTCATATAAAACCACGAAAGATCCCATATAGCCAAAGAAATCTTGAGAAAGAACAACAAAACAGGAAGCATCACACTTCCTGACTTCAAGCAATACTAAAAATCTATAGTAATTAAAACAGTATGATACTGGCATTAAAACAGACAAAAAGACCAGTGGAACAGAATCGAGAGCCCAGATATAAACCCAAGTATATGCAGTTAAGTAATACTTGACAAAGGAATCAAGAATACTTAACGGAGAAAAGACAGTCTCTTCGAAAAATGGTGCTGGGAAAACTGGATATTCACATATAAAAAAATGAAACTTGACTCCTATCTTACACCATTCACAAAAATTAAGTCAAAAAGACAAATGTAAGACCTAAAACCACGAAACTCCTAGAAGAAGACATACGAAAAAAGCTCCCTGACATGGGTTCTGGTAATGATGTTTTTAGAAATCACACTTAAAGCGCAAGCAACAAAATAAAAACCAAGTAGGACTATATCAAACTAAAAAGCTCCTAGGGGCCGGCCCAGTGGCGCAGCAGTTAAGTGCGCACATTCTGCTTCAGCAGCCCAGGGTTTACCAGTTTGGACCCCAGGTACGGACATGGCACCTCTTGGCAAGCCATGCTGTGGCAGGCATCCCACATATAAAGTGGAGGAAGATGGGCACGGATGTGAGCTCAGGGCCAGTCTTTCTCAGCAAAAAGAGGAGGATTGGCAGCAGATGTTAGCTCAGGGCTAATCTTCCTTAAAAAAAAAAAGCTTCTGTACAGCAAAAGAAGCCATAAACAAAATGAAAAGACAACCTATGGAATGGGAAAAAATATTTGCAAACCATATATCTAATAAGGGGTTAATATCCAAAATAAATAAAGAACTCATAAAACTCAATAGCAAAAAACAAATAATCTAAAAAATGGGCAAAGGACCTGAATAGACATTTTTCCAAAGAAGACATACGAATAGCCAATAAGTACATGAAAAGATGCTCAACATCACTAGTCATTAGGAAAATGCAAATTAAAATCACAATGAGATATCATTTCATGCCTATTAGAATGGCCATCAAAAAAGACAAGAGATAACAAGTGTTGGTGCGGATATGGAGAAAAGGGAACCCTTGCGCACTGTTGGTGGGATTGTAAATTGGTACAGCCATTCTGGAAAACAGTATGGAGGATGCTCAAAAAATTTAAAATAGAACCATCATATGATCCAGCAATTCCACTTCTGGGAATATATTCAAGGGAAATGAAAACACTAACTTGAAAAGATATCTGCATTGTCATGTTCACAGTAGCATTATTTACAATAGCCAAGACATGGAAACAATCTAAGCATCCACTGACGGACAAACAGATTAAAAAGTTATATTTATATACAATCTCTCAGTATTAAGATAAGTAAGTACTAGGGATGTAATATACAACATGATGACTACAGTTAGCACTGCTGTACAATACATAGAGAAGTTGTTAAGTGAGTAGATCCTAAGAGTTCTCATTACAAGGAGAATTTTTTTCTCTTTTCTTTTTTATTTATCTGTATGAGATGATGGATGTTAACTAAACCTGTTGTGGTAATCATTTCACAATATATGTAAATCAAACCATCAGGCTGTACACCTTAAACTTATACAGTGATGTACATCAATTATTTCCCAATAAAACTGGGGAAAAGAAGAAAGAAATAGTGCGGAGGACCCCTCCTAGGTACAGAAAAAAATCTCAAACACTAACCTTAGAAACTCTCTCTTCTAAGGAATACACTTTAAATGGGTGAATTTTATGGTATGTGAATTATATTTCAATAAAGCTACTAAAAAAGAGAAATAACCAGTATAAGTTATCTAATTCTCAGAATGAATTACAAAGAAAACTTCAGTTATCTTCTTAAACAAGGAGCCACCAGCCATACGTTTCATAAAGAGTGAAATTTTAGAAATAGATATCTTAGACTATAGAAGGAGTCTAAAAGAACTTCTAAACCTTTGCCAGAAAAGAGGCAAAAGGCTGACAGGTAAACTATTAGTATTATGCTGTCTCCTCATCTGCCAGCACAGAATTATCTATCACACCTATTCGTTCTTACCAAGACAAGTAGTATCGCTTTAATTTTTAAAGTTGCTCACTTGCTTACCACTATACTGACACCATCATTAAGCTTATTTGTAATTCTTTCTACTCTTTCCAACATTTGTAGAAGTTCCTGATAGTCTTAGAATTAACACCTCATCTTAAAAGGTGTTTCTACAAATAAATTGAAATTTGTCAGGACACATAAGCTCCTAAAGACATGAACGATCTTTTCCACTTACTCTCATCTGCCCACAGATGACCAAAAACTTTAATAAATACTTGCTCCAACTCAAAAGTCACCAGATTGAAATGCATTAAGGAAAAGAAGGTCAGTATAAGCCTTGATTTTAGACAGAAAATTTTTCTATTTAAAACTAAACTCCAAGGTCCCAGCTTTTTGTATTTCCTTACATCTGAGAAATGATGCCATTTGAAAACATTCTTTTAATTACAACATATAATATAATCTAAATATAATCCAACCAATGCCAATCACACAGGGTCTGGTTAAACACAAGAGTACAGTCAAGGATTAGAATATCTGGTAGTGGTCAAAAAGAAGGAAGTGACTCAACATGATGACATGTAGCAAGCTTTATAAAATTAAGTGTAAAGCAAAGAGTAATAAACTCCCACTTGTGTTTTTAAAAACACATACATATCTGCTTATATATAACAATAGCGTTTCCCCTGGGCAAGGGACATGCCTGGAAGAATGGGGCAGGTGGCAGATTTTTCCCAAGACATCCTTTGGCACCTTTTGAATTTTGTACGTCTGTACATATTTTAATTTTGTCCATGTAATTACTTCTTCAAAAAGTTGATTTTAAAATATATAATACCTTTACATTAGCAAATTTTCTTTAAAATTCTAATTCTACATCAGAATTCTAAGGTCCTGGCAAGAAGTGATCATGCCTTAAATTTCTATATACCCATATTGCCTCACATGTATAGTAGGCACCCTAAAGTAGTAACACCCACCATAACACTATAAGTGAGGTTAAGAAAACTAGAAATTAGTAAAAGGAGACCTTGCATTATTGCATGGTTAATAAAATGACCAGAGCGAGTCTGTGCAACTCTCCAGCTATGAGTTCTGCAGGGCTGTCCCATCCATCCAGGTCACAAACGCAGTTTGACTGAGGGCAGCTTCCACTCAGACTTAGATTCAAATTCAGATTACTTATCATCGCTTGATTATATGCACATTGTACCAATATTTCATATCCACTTTATATAACTGTGTAAAAATAACTCCATGGCAATGTGACATCATAGAGACTTATATGTCATTCACTTTTCTTTCTGTTTTAACAAAAATTTTGCAATAAATTTAAGAATGTTCCCTTTTATAATTTTCAAATCTAATGTTTGTCCTCAAGAAAACTGAAAGCTTCAACTGCTATTTAACATGAAATGCAAGTATTTTCTTAAAGTAAATAAAATCTTTCATGATTTGAAAATATACTTTCAGGCGACTTCAGAACTGAGAAACATGGCAGTCATTTGATTCTGAATCTTCCCTCTCCATCTACTCTTCCCCCAAAACATAAAAATCAACAAAGGAAAACAAATAAAACCACACAAGACCTAAACTTTCAGTAATTACTGAAGTATAACTAGGAGACAAAAAACACTATGACCTTCAAATTACCTGTAAGTAGAGATAAAAAGAAAAAATTTCAACAGATCTTCTACAGCCTTCTAGCTGCTGCAAGCTGGTAAGGGCAGAAAGTGAGTAAGGAGTGGCTTAAAAGACTCCATTCCAAAGAGCAGAGGGTAGCAGAGGACTTGGAGGAAGTACAGACAAAATCAACCCCAGAAAGTAAAAGCGCAACAATAATGCCAAAATTCTGTACAGGGTCTGGTAATCCACAGCCCTGGGTACGAGGAGGGGTTTCAGATGGGAGGAACCAAAACTGACAGCCTTGGAGAAGCAAGGTGAGTATCTTCAAGGGAACATCATATTTAGAGAGATGTGGTACTCCTTGTAGACAAGGCAGAGAAGGGAAAGAATAAAAGAAGAGGAAAATTAAAGATCCTATAGAAATGAAAGAGAAACAAGACATGCCATGTCTTCTCCCACCAAAGACACCACCATCCATAAAACAAATAGCACAAAAGAGTGTAGAAGTGACAGAAAAGAACACTCTCAAACTAGGAACTCTTTCCAAGTAATAAATAGGAACAGAAAAATGCAGACCAAGTCCATAAAAACTACTGCAAAAAGTCAGAAAATGTAAATAAAACTTTTCTTCTGATGAAAAGTCTACCCCACAAAACCAACCATGATCTTGAAGAAAAGTGTAACACAACATTTCAAACTGAATTAAATACTGCCAAACAAACATCTTGGGTTATAAAAAAATATTTGAATCAGAAATACAAACACTAAAAACATAAATGGACAAAGAACAAGAACAAATGAAATAAGAGATGATCAAACTCAGACAAGAACTAGAACAACAAAACACATTAAAAAATGAAGGCTAGGGGCTGGCCCCGTGGCCGAGTGGTTAAGTTTGCATGCTCCGCTGCAGGCGGCCCAGTGTTTCGTTGTTTCGAATCCTGGGCGCGGACATGGCACTGCTCATCAGACCATGCTGAGGTGGCATCCCACATGCCACACCTAGAAGGACCCACAATGAAGAATATATAACTATGTACCGGGGGGGTTTGGGGAGAAAAAGGAAAAAAATACAATCTTTAAAAAAAAAAAACATGAAGGCTAAGTTATAAGGTAGCCAAAGGAGAATAGAGAACAGAATCAAGGGGGCCAGCCCTGTGGCCTAGCGGTTAAGTGTGGTGCACTCTGCTTCAACAGCCTGCGTTCAGTTCTCAGGCCCAACCTACAGCACTCGTTGGCAGCCATGCTGTGGTGGTGACCCACATACACAATAGAGGAAGATTGGCACAGATGTTAGCGCAGTGTACATCTTCCTCAAGCAAAAAGAGGAAGGTTGGCAACAGATGTTAGCTTGGGCAAATCTTCCTCAGCAAAAAAAAAAAAAAAAGAGAGAGAGAGAGAATAGATTCAAATGAAAGCTTAATAAAAGCCAGTGAAGAAAAGCAGGAAAATAATCAAGAGAATGAAAATGAAATAAAGACAGAAGTTGAGAAAAAAAGATCACAGAAATAGTGGTTAAGATGGAGAACAAGCAAAGGGAGCCAGACCTATGTATAATTGGTGTCCCTGAAGAAGAAAAATTAAAACAATTAATTTAAAAAACCCTAATATTTAACACTACAATCTAAAAAAACTTTCCAGAACTAAAAGATCTGAATATATAGACAGAAAGGGTC